>NC_068432.1:5865000-6500500 GCF_023373465.1 Oncorhynchus keta
AATTAAAAGTTTTAAAAAATGGATGTACTAATCCCAGATTGCCTCGTTTGATTCAGTCAGACGGTGTTGAATCAATCTGGGTCTCTACAGACGGACCCAGAGGTAACTAGGCTAGATACTCCATTTTACATGTACTGTAGGTTGAGAGATAAAGGGACAGTAAAAGGTGACGCTTGTGCCATCAAACCCTTGAAAGTTATCCAGAAGGTCGCAGCCTGGATTTAAACCTCCCCAAGTTCTCCCATATCACCCTGCTCCTCCGCCTACTCCGTCAGCTTCCAGCCTGGATTTAAACCTCCCCAAGTTCTCCCATGTCACCCTGCTCCTCCGCCTACTCCGTCAGCTTCCAGCCTGGATTTAAACCTCCCCAAGTTCTCCCATATCACCCTGCTCCTCCGCCTACTCCGTCAGCTTCCAGCCTGGATTTAAACCTCCCCAAGTTCTCCCATGTCACCCTGCTCCTCCGCCTACTCCGTCAGCTTCCAGCCTGGATTTAAACCTCCCCAAGTTCTCCCATATCACCCTGCTCCTCCGCCTACTCCGTCAGCTTCCAGCCTGGATTTAAACCTCCCCAAGTTCTCCCATGTCACCCTGCTCCTCCGCCTACTCCGTCAGCTTCCAGCCTGGATTTAAACCTCCCCAAGTTCTCCCATGTCACCCTGCTCCTCCGCCTACTCCATCAGTTTCCAGCCTGGATTTAAACCTCCCCAAGTTCTCCCATGTCACCCTGCTCCTCCGCCTACTCCATCAGCTTCCAGCCTGGATTTAAACCTCCCCAAGTTCTCCCATGTCACCCTGCTCCTCCGCCTACTCCATCAGCTTCCAGCCTGGATTTAAACCTCCCCAAGTTCTCCCATATCACCCTGCTCCTCCGCCTACTCCGTCAGCTTCCAGCCTGGATTTAAACCTCCCCAAGTTCTCCCATATCACCCTGCTCCTCCGCCTACTCCGTCAGCTTCCAGCCTGGATTTAAACCTCCCCAAGTTCTCCCATATCACCCTGCTCCTCCGCCTACTCCGTCAGCTTCCAGCCTGGATTTAAACCTCCCCAAGTTCTCCCATATCACCCTGCTCCTCCGCCTACTCCGTCAGCTTCCAGCCTGGATTTAAACCTCCCCAAGTTCTCCCATGTCACCCTGCTCCTCCGCCTACTCCATCAGTTTCCAGCCTGGATTTAAACCTCCCCAAGTTCTCCCATGTCACCCTGCTCCTCCGCCTACTCCATCAGCTTCCAGCCTGGATTTAAACCTCCCCAAGTTCTCCCATGTCACCCTGCTCCTCCGCCTACTCCATCAGCTTCCAGCCTGGATTTAAACCTCCCCAAGTTCTCCCATGTCACCCTGCTCCTCCGCCTACTCCATCAGCTTCCAGTTGAATCCCCTGGTGTTTGCCTACGGACCTGCAAAGGGAATGCCCCTCCCTACCTTCAGGCTATGCTCAATCCCTACTCCCCAAGCCGGGCACAATCCACACAACTCTGGTTTCGTGGCCCTCCAACCTCTACAGGGGTCACCTCTGCCCAGTTAAAGCTTTTCTCTGTCCTAGCTGCCCCCAGTGGTGGAACAAGATTCCCCTTAACATCAGGACAGCAGAGTCCCTGCCAACCTTCCTAAAACTTCTGAAACCTCTTCAAAAAGGATCTTAAACCCCAAGTCACCCCTTCCCCCTTCACCTAGCTATCTTAAGAGGAATGTACTAATTGTAAAACGCTCTATTATATATGAAACATCCCAAGTTGTAGCTGAAGGTGATGAACAAGTTGCTATTAACACATTCATCTTCAGGCGAACAACCATAGTATCCTTGTACAGCTGGTTCCTCTGTGTTTGATAGGCACATGGTATAGTGAGCTACAGTATTGAGCTATGTCAACCGTTAACATTTCCAGGTAACATCAAAACCAAAAACATGGCGTCCTTTAAAGACTTGACGAAGCAGAGAGAATCTTTCTAACAAAATGTTCATGGACTGCTGCCGTGTTCCTGTCAAATGTGCACCACTTTTAGACACTTTTACAACTCATTTCCCAGGACATCCAGTAAGCAGAATAACTGGGTAGGAAACATTTTCATCCCAAATGGCACCCTATTCCCTGTGCACTCCTTTTGACCAGACCCCTGTGTCACTGCACTATATAGGGAATAGGGTGCCATTTGGGACGGACCCAAAGGGTAGTTTATCCAAATCATCCTTAAAGTATCCGAAATCGTCTGTTCCCCTCCTCAAAAGCCGAATGTTAAGAGCGTGACCTTCAGTGTTCTCTGGGAAGAATTAGGGTCTCCCGCTGCTCTTAAAGAAACAAGCGTTGACTTTGTGGAGGACTTGTTTAAAGTGTCCTACCCACCAGCGCGCAGGAAATTAAAGAGAGTTTATTGTTGTTCATGGCTTGGGTCCAGGGCACTTTGCTGTAAGTCACGTGCTGTATTACTTCCCCAGTAAATATCCACCATGGCAGGAGAGTGCTGTCGATCAAATCTACATTTTGAAAACTAGTAGTAGAGCAGCTATATTGGGGGAAAACTTGTGTGTGAATTGAAAAGACCAATTTAAAAGTTGGTTGATTTTAAAAAGTAGTGGTATCTTGATAGTCGCACAAAAGCATAAGGCCACCATTTAAATATTTTTTTGATTTTTAAATAATTATTTGATACCATCACTGCTGGACTCATTGCTACCTCTTAGCTATGTCTGTCTGTATGAGGCAGGGTAGCCTAGTGGTTAGAGTGTTGGACTAGTAACTGAAAGGTTGCAAGTTCAAATCCCCGAGCTGACAAGGTACAAATCTGACGTTCTGCCCCTGAACAGGCAGTTAACCCACTGTTCCCAGACCGTCATTGAAAATAAGAATTTGTTCTTAACTGACTTGCCTAGTTAAATAAAGGTTAAAAAAATTTAAAAAAAAATTAAAATGAAGAAACAGTTGGTAAATGTGATATGATTATGTCACTGTAATGTGGACAGTTGCCATTTTGGTGAATAATCCCCCATGACCTCTTCTGACTCGTCTGTAACGTTCTGTCCAATACAGAAACAGATTGCAGTTGAGTCATCCTGCCACACGAGGGGGCAGCTGTCATTTTGTCTCCTGCAGGTGGACAGCTGGAAAAAAACTCACTTCTGAGGGGCATTAGTTGCCAATTTATGTCAATGCTACGGCTGGGCATCCCTTAACATGGCGGTGTGGGAGGGAGGGGCTGCTACCATGATGTCCACATCAACCGGCCTGACTTTATGGCCCAGCATATTAAACCGTTTTGGAGGAGACGAGGCAACTAGAGAACACTGTTCTGCCAGAGCGGATCTGCAGAGTGGAAGCCGGACAGGAGGAGTTGACAGTGAAACACTCAACGAGTGACCTCTTGTGGCCATATTAAATTACATCAAAATTAATTACTCACTAGGCTACAGTAACAGTACACGATTGAGGACAATTACAATCTTGTCCTAATTTTGAGTGGAGCTCTATTGACAATCACAAATCCGATACTGGATCTATATTGTTAACCCAAACTAACACTTTCAAAGATGGCTGTCCCTGTAGACTTAAGTCAAAGTGTTTATTAAGCTGTAGATCAACAGGTCGTTCCACGAAGAGTGCCTTTTGAGTCCATTTTATATTTACGGGTTCAAGCAGTGAAGCTGGGTGAAACACTACTTGTTGGCGTTCATTATTCTGGTTCTCCACAAATTTTGTGGGAAAACAAAATGCTAATTCCTGTGAGATGGTAAGGCCTAGAAGGGTGCAACTTGGCATGATGGTAAAGGCCCACGAGCCTCAGCCTCTCATGTGATGCCGTTTGGCCAGATGGTGGTGCTATAACAAGCAATTTAAAGCAAACTTTGAAAGGTCATGGCCCTCACCCCGTCATGAAATTCGGTACATAGATCCCTCTCCTCACAAGAAACAAATTTGCCTCATGGACCCATAAGGTCTGCCAAGATGGATCTTCTGCTATTAAACATTTTGTGAAAAGCACTTAAAACAGTACTATTCTGTCACTGAATGACCGATCTACACAAAGCTTAACATATAGCATCTGTGGACCAAGGTCTCTGACCACATCATTTTCCAGGTTAGCATCTCAAACAAGATGGCCAGTACATATGAATAACCACTCACGTGGGCGTGGTCGAGCACACAAACGCATATAAATCACACACAGATATAACAACAGTAGATACACATGTTCCAAACGGTGTCAAGACTCAACATATGCAAGTACTTTCAGATCGATCACACGCTGGCGCTATAACTGGCACATGTTTATATCTCTTGATCGGTTTGACTCCGAGTGATTACATTTGGCACACATGTTCGATGATGTGTCTAGCTAACCTGGAGAGTGTCTTTCATTTTGGCCTTTTGGTGGCGATGTCAGACATAAAAATAAATCCCACAGACTCATTGGTTTGTAGCGGCCATCTTGGTTGAGCAAGAACATTGGAAGATATTGTGTTTAAAGACATGCATCGGTAGGTTAAACATACCTAATAAGGTCCAGCGTTTCTGAAAAAGAAGACGTTTAAAGTAGTCCACATCATAACATATTTAATGAAGTGCCCTTTAATATAGACCACATAGAGGATTCTGTTTTTTTTTTACAGGAATAAAGACTTGCTTCAGTGCCAAAATTCAGCATTCTGACTTGTCCCTCCATGACATCTAGGAAAGTGTTAACCCGCTTAACCCCAGGAAGCCCTAGATATTTTTTGGCTTTGACAAAGTCATTTCTGAAGATGATCATTTATGTTATGAGCGATTCATTTACGTCTGTCCCTCATTTTAAGGTCAACGCTGTTACGTGAACTGAACTCTCATTTTATTATGGTGACCCTATTCCTTTTTACATACGAAATAAATATTGAACATTAATAGTAAAATCAATGTCAGTAAAATCAGTTTGAAGGAAACAGGAAACCACACACTGCTCTTGACAGTATCACTGATCTTTAATAAGCTTACGTATCGGCCTCACGGCCTCCGTCAGAGCTTTTGTGAGTTTTGTGAGTAAAATCAGTGGAAAAGCAGGTTTAACTGGTTCTACTCTTTTTGGCTATTTTCTGGTGTTTTGCGAAGATGGAGCCGGAGGGTAGGGCTGGATGGAGCCGGAGGGTAGGGCTAGATGGAGCCGGAGGGTAGGGCTGGATGGAGCCGGAGGGTAGGGCTGGATGGAGCCGGAGGGTAGGGCTGCCATCTTATCGGCTCTTAACCAACTGTGCTACTTGTTTGTTTTCTCGCATCGTTTGTAACTTGTTTTGTATATAATGTTGCTGCTACCGTCTCTTGTGATCGAAAAGAGCTTCTGGACATCAGAACTGGGATTACTCACCTCAAATTAGACACAGAGTTTTTCGTCAACGAGTTGGGCGCGCGAAGGATATACTACGGATACCCGACCAGGCCCAGATCCCCTTGATTCGCTGGAAAAGGAAGCGTAGGTGTTGCGGAAAGAGATCAGGATGCCTTGTGAGGATCAGGCGAAGAGTGGCGATCTGCCCTTGCCTTCCGTTATGCTAGCTAACGTTCAATCACTGGAAAGTAATTGGGACGAACTGAAAGCACTTATATCCTACCAATTGGACATTTGAAAACTGTAATATCTTATGTTTCACAGAGTCATGGCTGAACGACGACATTAAGAACATACAGCGGGTTCTACACTATCGGCAGGATAGAACAGCAGCCTATGCATATTTGTAAACAATAGCTGGTGCACAATATCTAAGGAAGTCTCAGGGTTTTGCTTGCCTGAGGTAGTGTGGTCTATAGAGATAGAGTATCTCTATCTACCTAGAGAGTTTTGATCTGTATTTTTCGTAGCTGTCTACATACCACCACAGACTGAGGCTTGCATTAAAACCACACAGCTGTATTCCACCACACGCAAACAGGAAAACATTCATCCAGAGGCGGTGCTCCTAGTGGCCCGGGGACTTTAATGCAGGGAAACTTAAATCAGTTTTACCTAATTTCTATCAACATGTTAAATGTGCAACCAGAGGAAAAACAATTCTAGACCACCTTTACTCCACACACAGAGACTCGTACAAAGCTCTCCCTCACCCTCCATTTGGCAAATCTGACCATAACTCTATTCTCCTGATTCCTGCTTACTAACAAAAATGAGAGCAGGAAGCACCAGTGACACGGGCAAAAAAAATGTGGTCAGATAAAGCAGATGCTAAACTACAGGACTGTTTTGCTAATACAGACTGGAACAAGTTCTGGGATTCATTGTTCATCTCAGTCATGTCTGAGTTACTCAGTTACAACACATCAGTCACTGGCTTTATCAATAAGTGCATCGAGGACGTCGTCCCCACAGTGACTGTACGTACATACAGTTGAAGTTGGAAGTTTACATGCACTTAGGTTGTCATTAAAACTCATTTTTCAACTACTCCACAGATTTCTTGTTAACAAACTATAGTTTTGACAAGTCATATAGGACATCTACATTGTGCATGACACAAGTAATTTATCCAAAAATTGTTTACAGATTATTTCACTTATAATTCACTATTCCAGTGGGTCAGAAATGTACATACACTAAGTTGAATGTGCCTTTAAACAGCTTGGAAAAAAATCCAGAAAATGATGTCATGGCGTTAGAAGCTTCTGATAGGCTAATTGACATAATTTGAGTCAATTGGAGGTGGACCTGTGGATGTATTTCAAGGCCTACCTTTCAAACTCAGTGCCTCTTTGCTTGACATCATTGGAAAATCAAAAGAAATCAGCCAAGACCTTAGGGAAAAAAATGGTTCAACCTTGGGAGCAATTTCCAAAAGCCTGAACCACATTCATCTGTACAAACAATAGTATGCAAGTATTAACATCATGGGACCACACAACTGTCATACCGCTCAGGAAGGAGACGCGTTCTGTCTCCTAGAGATGAACGTACTTTGGTGCGAAAAGTCCAAATCAAATCATCAAATTGTATTTGTCACATACACATGGTTAGCAGATGTTAATGCAAGTGTAGCGAAATGCTTGTGCTTCTAGTTCCGACAATGCCGTAATAACCAACAAGTAATCTAACTACAATTCCAAAACTACTACCTTATACACACAAGTGTAAGGGGATAAAGAATATGTACATAAAGATATATGAATGGGTGATGGTACAGAGCGGCATAGGCAAGATACAGTAGATGGTATCGAGTACAGTATATACATATGAGATGAGTATGTAAACAAAGTGGCATAGTTAAAGTGGCTAGTGATACATGTATTACATAAAGATGCAGTAGATGATATAGAGTACAGTATATACGTATACATATGAGATTAAAAATGTAGGCTATGTAAACATTATATTAGGTAGCATTGTTTAAAGTGGCTAGTGATATATTTTACATTTCCCATCAATTCCCATTATTAAAGTGGCTGGAGTTGAGTCAGTGTGTTGGCAGCAGCCACTCAATGTTAGTGGTGGCTGTTTAACAGTCTGATGGCCTTGAGATAGAAGCTGTTTTTCAGTCTCTCGGTCCCAGCTTTGATGCACCTGTACTGACCTCGCCTTCTGGATGATAGCGGGGTGAACAGGCAGTGGCTCGGGTGGTTGTTGTTCTTGATGATCTTTATGGCCTTCCTGTGACATCGGGTGGTGGTAGGTGTCCTGGAGGGCAGGTAGTTTGCCCCCGGTGATGCGTTGTGCAGACCTCACTACCCTCTGGAGAGCCTTACGGTTGTGGGCGGAGCAGTTGCCGTACCAGGCGGTGATACAGTCCGCCAGGATGCTCTCGATTGTGCATCTGTAGAAGTTTGTGAGTGCTTTTGGTGACAAGCTGAATTTCTTCAGCCTCCTGAGGTTGAAGAGGCGCTGCAGTGCCTTCTTCACGATGCTGTCTGTGTGGGTGGACCAATTCAGTTTGTCTGATGTGTACGCCGAGGAACTTAACTTACTACCCTCTCCACTATGTGGATAGGGGGGTGTTCTCTCTGCTGTTTCCTAAAGTCCACAATCATCTCCTTAGTTTTGTTGACGTTGAGTGTGAGGTTATTTTCCTGACACCACACTCCGAGGGCCCTCACCTCCTCCCTGTAGGCCGTCTCGTCGTTGTTGGTAATCAAGCCTACCACTGTTGTGTCGTCCGCAAACTTGATGATTGAGTTGGAGGCATGCGTGGCCACGCAGTCGTGGGTGAACAGGGAGTACAGGAGAGGGCTCAGAACGCACCCTTGTGGGGCCCCAGTGTTGACGATCAGCGGGGTGGAGATGTTGTTGCCTACCCTCACCACCTGGGGGCGGCCAGTCAGGAAGTCCAGTACTCAGTTGCACAGGGCGGGGTCGAGACCCAGGGTCTCGAGCTTGATGACGAGCTTGGAGGGTATTATGGTGTTAAATGCCGAGCTGTAGTCGATGAACAGCATTCTCACATAGGTATTCCTCTTGTCCAGATGGGTTAGGGCAGTGTGGTTGAGATTGCATCGTCTGTGGACCTATTCGGGCGGTAAACAAATTGGTGTGGGTCTAGGGTGTCAGGTAGGGTGGAGGTGATATGGTCCTTGACTAGTCTCTCAAAGTACTTCATGATGACGGAAGTGAGTGCTACGGGGCGGTAGTCGTTTAGCTCAGTTACCTTAGCTGTCTTGGGAACAGGAACAATGGTGGCCCTCTTGAAGCATGTGGGAACCGCAGACTGGGATAGGGATTGATTGAATATGTCCGTAAACACACCAGCCAGCTGGTCTGTGCATGCTCTGAGGGCGCGGCTGGGGATGCCGTCTGGGCCTGCAGCCTTGCGAGGGTTAACACGTTTAAATGTTTTCCTCACGTCGGCTGCAGTGAAGGAGAGTCCGCATGTTTTGGTTGCGGGCCGTGTCAGTGGCACTGTATTGTCCTCAAAGCGGGCAAAAAAGTTATTTAGTCTGCCTGGGAGCAAGACATCCTGGTCCGTGACGGGGCTGGTTTTCTTTTTGTAATCTGTGATTGACTGTATACCCTGCCACATACCTCTTGTGTCTGAGCCGTTGAATTGCGATTCTACTTTGTCTCTATACTGACGCTTAGCTTGTTTGATTGCCTTGCGGAGGGAATAGCTACACTGTTTGTATTCGGTCATGTTACCAGACACCTTGCCCTAATTAAAAGCAGTGGTTCGCGCTTTCAGTTTCACGCGAATGCTGCCATCAATCCACGGTTTCTGTTTTGGGAATGTTTTAATCGTTGCTATGGGAACGACATATTCAACGCACGTTCTAATGAACTCGCTCACCGAATCAGCGTATTCGTCAATGTTGTTGTTTGACGCAATACGGAACATATCCCAGTCCAAGTCATGGAAGCAGTCTTGGAGTGTGAAATAAGATTGGTCGGACCAGTGTTGAACAGACCTCAGCGCGGGAGCTTCTTGTTTTAGTTTCTGTCTGTACGCAGGGAGCAACAAAATGGAGTCGTGGTCAGCTTTTCCGAAAGGAGAGCGGGGGAGGGCCTTATATGCGTCGCGTAAGTTAGAGTAGCAATGATCCAAGGTTTTGCCAGCCCTGGTTGCGCAATCGATATGCTGATACAATTTAGGGAGTCTTGTTTTCAGATTAGCCTTGTTAAAATCCCCAACTACAATGAATGCAGCCTCAGGATATATGGATTCCAGTTTGCTAAGAGTCAAATAAAGTTCGTTGAGAGCTATCGATGTGTCTGCTTGGGGGGGAATATATACGGCTGTGATTATAATTGAAGAGAATTCCCTTGGTAGATAATGCTGTCGACATTTGGTTGTGAGGAATTCTAAATCAGGTGAACAGAAGGACTTGAGTTCCTGTATGTTGTTGTGACCACACCACGTCTCGTTAACCATGAAGCATACGCCCCCGCCCCTCTTCTTACCAGAAAGATGTTTGTTTCTGTCGGCGCGATGCGTGGAGAAACCAGCTGGCTGCACCGACTCCGATAGCGTCTCTCCAGTGAGCCATGTTTCCGTGAAGCAAAGAACGTTAGTCTCTGATGTCCCTCTGGAATGCTACCCTTGCTCGGATTTCATCAACCTTGTTATCAAGAGACTGGACATTGGCGAGAAGTATGCTAGGGAGTGGTGCACAATGTGCCCGTCTCCGGAGTCTGACCAGAAGACCGCTTCGTTTCCCTCTTTTACGAAGTCGTTTTTTTGGGTTGCTGGCTGGGATCCATTCCATTGTCCTGGGTGAAAGGCAAAACACAGGATCCACTTCGCGAAAGTCATATTCTTGGTCGTACTGATGGTGAGTTGACGCTGCTCTTATATTCAGTAGTTCTTCTCGACTGTATGTAATGAAACCTAAGATGACCTGGGGCAAATCAGGGTAAATCAATCCCAGAACAACAGCAAAGGACCTTATGAAGATGCTGGAGGAAACCGGTACAAAAGCATCTATATCCACAGTAAAACGAGTCCTATATCGACATAACCTGAAAGGCCGTTCAGCAAGGACGAAGCCACTGCTCAAAAACCGCCATAAAAAAGCCAGACTACGGTTTGCAACTGCACATGGGGACTAAGATTGTACTTTTTGGAGAAATGTCCTCTGGTCTGATGAAACAAAAATAGAACTACTTGGCCATAATGACCATCGTTATGTTTGGAGGAAAAAGGGGGAGGCTTGCAAGCCGAAGAACACTATCCCAGCTTGTGGAAGGCTAACCGAAACGTTTGACCCAAGTTAAACAATTTAAAGGCAATGCTACCAAATACTAATAGAGTGTATGTAAACTTCTGACCCACTGGGAATGTGATGAAAGAAATAAAATCTTAAATTAATAATTCTCTCTAGTATTATTCTGACATTTCACATTCTTGAAATAAAGTGGTGATCCTAATTTTTACTTGGATTAAATGTCAGGTATTGTGAAAAACAGAGTTTAAATGTATTTGGCTAAGGTGTATGTAAACTTCAAACTTCAACTGTACATTCATATAAAGTTGTTTTGTGACAATGTTATTAGGTGAAATTAAGTTAACATTTTTACACTTTAGAAGTTAATGAATTGGTGGAAAGATCTTTAACAATGAACAACAGTGTCTCTCCTTCTCAGGTTATTATCAGGGGAGGGTGTTTCAGCCGGTTGCATTATCCTCTGTCATAGCCGGGGGGCTTTCTCCTTCTTTTCTGCTCTTTTTGAAGTGTGTCTGGGCTGACAGAGCTCCGAGTCCCCCTCCACTATCACTGACTCCACTGTTTAAGTTTGTATATTTAGGGACTGTGTCCTCTGGGAGTGCGTGCGTGTGTGTTGTGTGAAAGAGAGAAAAAGCAGGCAGCATTATTCCGAGCACCATCGCAGCTCTAAGTTCCCTTCTCTCTTATTTAATTTTTTTTAAGTCGTTCTCTCCCGCTCCAGTCAGACAGCATTGCTCCAAGTCTGTAAACATTTCATGTCTATTTTTGGTTACTGTGGGGCAAAATCAGTGCCGCCCCTGGAGTGAATTAAGTTTTGTCTCTCTGGTTACGGCTCCCAGTTTTCAAATGGGTCCTGGCTTCAAGCACATACTTCAGCACAAGGTGTACAAAACCTAGGAAGTAGAAGATTGGATCCCAGCCAAAAGGGTCCACTGTTGTTTTTCTACACAGAGAATAGGTGCTGTGTGTTTGTGTGTGTGTGTGTGTGTGTGTGTGTGTGTGTGTGTGTGTGTGTGTGTGTGTGTGTGTGTGTGTGTGTGTGTGTGTGTGTGTGTGTGTGTGTGTGTGTGTGTGCACGCATGTACTTTTCACCTAATGTAAAGTTGTAAAAGTCTGAACTTCATTCTGTCATTATATTTCATTGCTCGGCAAGAAGGCATGTCTTTATGTGCGTCGTAAAGACTTGGTCCGGCCTCTCTGTCTTTGTAGTGTTGGCCCCTTATGCCAACATTGACTGCCAGCCTTCACTGAAATACAGTGAAGTACAGTGGCCTTTCCCATCAAGAAATAAGTATAGTATGTGCAAACTCACAAATCTCTTGAAATACAGGTTATAGTTATGATTATCAGTTATTCAAGACAATAGGCTTTTTGATCCAATATGTTCTCCTACTTTTGCCTCAGCAAATGGTTAGGCTCAAGTCAAATCAAAGGTATTTGATAATGCCACAAAATGAAAGTCATACCCACACCGTCAAATGTATGAATTTTCTTTTGACAATGCAGCACTTAATTTCGCTCAATAAACCACAGGCTCATCATTACATTCCACATTTACATTTAAGTCATTTAGCAGACGCTCTTATCCAGAGCGACTTATTCCCATACAGAATTGACTTGTCATCACAAACCTAGACGGAACAATCATTCACACAAGTGTCATCTTCACGTTTGGACACCATCTAATGCACTTCCTCTAACATTCCAGTCACTTGTGTTTGTGTCTGGTTTGTTGAACTGGGAACAAGGGACACATGCCAGAATTGCCTGTTATCTTCTCACCCATCAACTAGAACCAGATCAATCAGCTACTGAAACCATGTGTGTGTGTGTGTGTGTGTGTGTGTGCGCACAGACTGAATCCAAGCTCAAGAGTACAGTATAGAGGCACACATGAGATCAATCAAATGACTCCCCAGACAGCAAAGCATGTCTGGCACTGAATGGTCGTCATCTCACTGGTGAGGTCATCCTACGTTATACTTATAGAACATATAGAAATAAAGTTGTAAGTAGGTACATATATACAGCATTCGTCAGCACAAGGAAAAAGAGGAAAACATTTCAAAGATGTATTAAAGAAATATAGCTAATGTGTCTTTTACGTTCAACCATTAATGATGAGTCTCATGTATTCATGGGTTTCAGAGATGACCTTTTTATCCAATATCATTTGGTAATAAAACACAGACAGTGCGAATTGTGGAGGACGGATGGTGCTCTCTTCTCATTGTTGTTAGTATGAAAGTTGTTTTAATGCTGATTTGATCAGAAATGGGACAGAGGTAATGCCATCAGCAATTGGAAATCACTTTATATATCCTGTGCTGTCACCGTGAAGACAGCATCACAGCAGCCACACTATGCTCCACAACAGAGCAGAGGACACGCAGAGGTCAGTGGGAATGCTTTTGGTCTTTGTATAATGAATTATCACATTTTAAATCATCCATTCTTATCCAGTTAAAACAATTTGAAATGAAAACATTTAAGGGTCCTTTACATGTCATTCTGTAATAATGACAAAAACATTGTAATCACTAGTTTGCACACATACAAGGTTATGTACACGATAAGCCATGTGTATAGAGACGGTAGAGCTGGTTTGTGAAGACAATGAAGTTATAATTGTGTTCTGTTTAATCTTCAAATCAAACCTTTCAACATCATTCAACCATCGACAGACCGAGGCCAGCGACACACTTGAGCGGTGTAACACAGAAGTCGACCATCAGGGGATTCTGCATCAGACCAGCCAAAGGAGGAAAGACCACCAGGGTTCCCATTAAGGAGAGCCAGAAGTGTGGAGGACCTCCATCTCCCAGCCCAAAAACTGTCCAACCCTGTGAGGGGGCAGTGGGGTTGGTGGTGCCGCTGTGAGTGGAACTGTGGAGGGGGCAGGGCTGAGAGGGACAGATGTGCCCAGAATCAAATCCAATTTTATTGGTCACATACACATGGTTAGCAGATGTTATTGCGAGTGTTGCGAAATGCTTGTGTCTCTTAGTTCTGAAAGTGCGGCAATATCTAACATGTAATCTAACAATTCCACAACAACTACCTAATACACACAAATATAAGTAAAGGAATGGAATAAGAATATATACTGTACATATAAATATATGGATGAGCAATGACAGAGCGACATAGGCAAGATGCAGTACATGGTATTTAAAATACAGTATATACATATGAGATGATTGATGCAAGATATGTAAACATCAACAAAGGCCAGAGGCGATGTAGGAAGTGTGGCCTCATGGTCCTGATGCTAGTCTTGGCTGTTTTCTCCTGTCAGTGGGAGTCTGCATGGTCAACATTGTTAAAGGGGAATGTTGTAAGCTGGATGAGAGGGACACATACTCGATTGATGAATTCATTTGAAAAGAAAATGGAAATCACTGTGTACTGCATATGTTTAAAGCGTGAGATTATGGGACAATATACTCTTCTCAGTCAATACAGTTCCTCGGGGTAAAAAAACAACTGATCTGAACAACATATTATTGAGTGTCTCAAATGTCACAATGGCTCTGGTCAAATGTTGTGCACTATATAAGGAATAAGGGTGCTATTTGGGACGGATACATCGAGTCAGTAGAAAAAGAATAACATGTCCTGTGGAAATATTGGATACATATTTCCGAACATTACAAACAATTTAAATGTAAACTGTTTCTCCTTCTCAAAATCCGCATCCGCCAATTAAAATTGTTGACGTATTTGCACGTGATAGAACGCTATTTTCCATATCCTGGCGTACTTACTGGTTGTCACTAGTTACCACCGCCACAAAGTCTAAATGATCGTAAAAATGCATACTTTTTGTTGTTGCTTTTTGGTCGCAATTTAAGGTTAGGCATAAGGTTAGCAGTGTGGTTACCATTAAGGTTCGGTGGTTTAAAATCTGATTTTAAAAAATATATAAATTGTAGAAATAGGCACGGGGGTTAGCCATAATTATGCCATAATGCTAAAAAAAACAGCTGAATGTGATTATTTTAGTGATAATGCTCGAGAAGACGGTATTTGGAGGATATATTGGCACGGGTGTTGTTAGGCCCGAGACGAAGTCGACACACTCCGGTTTCGAGGGCATTATCACTTTACATATTTTCATTAAACACGTTATTTTGATTAATTTATTCATACTATTTCATCCTTCCACAAGATATAGTCCCGACACAAATATAGGGTTGCTACCCAAGCTGGCTGGTCGTTCTATCGGTTCGGTTGCCAGAGACCCAGGCTAAGTGTTTTTGTTATGTATCTATAGACGCGACCCAGTCATTCCTTTTAAATGTTATATTGCCATACCGGCTGGCAGCGTTCTTATCCTTTGCTTCCTAGCTTGCCAACCTCGGCGAATTTACAGTCAAGTCAAACAGTGCAGCCAGAATAACAACAAATTAGCTTCATTTACATTTGTTTAAGATGTTTTCTTGTGACATTTGAGATCATGTCTAGGTTCAGATGCTTTTCATAGTGGAGATCAAGTTTATCAATTGCCTGGCTGGGCTAACGACAATGGATTGCCAGTCAGACAGAGCAGAGGAAATATGCAAATTTGGAATAGACACCGATTGGGATGCGGTTTTGACCAATCAGCATTCAGGATTAAGACCCATCCAGTTTATAATGCCAATTATGGTAATGCCTAGAAGGGATACCGATACTGTCAAATTTACGTCATATTCTCGTTCACTACCAGAGTTTGCGTCATGGATAGAAGGGATACCGATTTTGTCATAGTCCTGTTCACTACGAGTTTGCGTTTTACACATCGGCGAGTTCTACAGCAGACTGGACTTGATTTTCTACAGGATCGCTAGCTAGCAGAACTATTGGGGTACTTTCTACGGAGCACATTACATTACTTCATGGGCTCCAGAGTGGTGGAGTGGTCTAAGGCACTCCATCTCAATGCAAGAGTCGTCACGAGAGTACCTAATTCGAATACAGGCTGTATCGCATCCGGTCGTGATTGGGAGGCCCATAGGGCGGCGCACAATTGGCCCAGCGTCGTCCAAGTTTGGTCGGGGTAGGCTGTCATTGTAAAGAAGAATTTGTTCGTAATTGACTTGCCTAGTTAAATAAAGGTTCAATAAAAAAATATATTTATTTGTGTTATCAGCTAGTAATTTTGCCCTTGTGGAACTTAAGAGGACAGTGGTTCGAGGTCCATGTAGAGTTTGAGTAGTTTTTCTGTTCTACTTGATTATTATTGCACCAACCTGGTGTCCCAGCTCTACCAGTCCGTGATGTAAAGAATGGAAATATTGTCTTATTCTTTATTTTCATATACTAACTGGCCACCAGACTACAGAAACTACAGCAATGGAACTGAAGTAATGGAATTGCAATAACTATAACGCTAGCAATAGGAATATGGCATGAGAGATGCCAAAAAGAAAATCATTGGTTGCTTAGATTTAAATTATTCTTAGTTTTTCTATTAAAAACACAAAATACAGCAAATATGTGGAACTTTAAAAAGAGTGGAACCCTCACTCTCCTAACATAAAGTTGAACCCTATCCTCTCCCCTCTACGGTCTCCTCTCCCTTTTTTTCTCTTCCGTCTAACCTTCCCTCCCTACTGTCTCCTCCACTCCCCACCGTCTCCCCTCCCCTCTCTACTGTCTCCTCTCCCTTCCATTTTCTTACCTTGTACCCAGTGTCTGGGTTTTTGTGAGTTTTTTCTCTTCTGCCTCATGTTCTGTGGGAGACAAACCACACCAAAAATACCATTTTGAGAAAAATATTGTAGAACGGAAATGTTAAATGTACCGTAGATAATCACAAAAAACAATCTTCATTATGATTGTATTCTGGAATAATCTCAATCTCATTAGGGGTAGGCAGATCCAGTGGAGGGGGGAGGAGCTAGGGCTAGACACACCCAGGGGAGGAGCTAGGGGTCCTCGGCCACAGTCCAGGATCAGCAGCATGTCCAGGTAGGTGTAGGGCCAGGCAAGTCCAGGAGTTATTAGATGTATAAAGGATAGGATAAAGTAATCCTTCTCACCCCCTTAAAAGATTTAGATGCACTATTGTAAAGTGGCTGTTCCACTGGATGTCATAAGGTGAATGCACCAATTTGTAAGTCGCTCTGGATAAGAGCGTCTGCTAAATGACTTAAATGTAAATGTAGAAAAGGACAAAAGAAGGGGGCTACTTATGTACATCAGATAAGACACAGTACAGTACACCAGATGAGACAAGCTGACCATGGACCCTAGGCAAATAAAAAAACTATAGACTATAGAGACTGGGACAGGGGGATCGAGAGACGATGTGGCCCCGTCCAATGCCACCACTGAGTGCTACAAGCCAGGGACTCCCCCATAATAGTCAGTGGTATGGTTCATCAGTCCAGTGCACTGGGACCTGATGCTTCTCTGCTTGGCTCTCATCTTTAAGGAATTAGGGAACAGGCTACTTGTACATCGTTCATGCTCAGATGAGGATTATTTGTCCAAGGCTTAGGTACGTAACGTCACTTACAAGACTGAAACCAAGACTGACTCTCACATAAAAGAGGAACTCTGTAGGAGAAAGCCCCGTATCCATCTGTTTTCTTGGATATTTGGGGAACAAGGAGTCCTGCATCTTGTGGTTCTCTTCCCTTTCTAACACATACCCTCCTCAACCTCTCACCTCTCCCTTCCTGAACGACATCCCCTCCTCACAACATCAGTCAATCATAATCACCTTTACTGTGCCTCTTTGTAAAACATTAGCTAACGTACCATTTGTGTTTCCCTCTTACTATCACTCGCGTGTTTATCCATGGCGTACAGTAGGTTCTCCTACCGAACACCAGGAAGGTTGTTCCATCATGGGGAACATGAGTTCCCGATGAAAGTTTTTCACGATGCGAGATCTGAGGTGTTAAACAAATGACAAGTTAGAATAGCAGTTACTCTATAGCTAATCTAAACTCGATTAATAACACACACGTCTGTCTACTAACGTTAGTCAACGGAGTTAGCTATTTTACTAGGTAACGACCAAGATTAATATCACTTCTTGATTAAATTCGAACTCAGCCTTCTGTCCAGATGCTGTACAATTTTTGTTTACAATACATGTGGTCCTTGTCTTCTGTTTATAATGGTTTAGATGGTCTTCGAAAGCTTGTAGGCTAGTAAAATACTTAAGATCAGCAGTGTTAACCACCATCCTTGTAAATGAGCCATTACAAAATTCCTGAGACAACTCACGCTACGAGTGGAGCAGAAGGGACTATGACGCCATTTTAACACAATCGGTATCCCTTCTAACACAGAGCGAAAGGTCTATTTCCGGCAATAAATTCTGTTTCAGCCAATTACAATTGTTGACGTGGTAGAAACCTTTTTTCACACCGCAGCGGAGTAACGTTCAACTCGATTATTTCAAGGCGGAGTTGAGTTTGGACGCTGAAGTTGCTAGCAACAACGAGCCACCATCAGTCGATTCTTGTAAAAAAAAAAACTTACATGTACCTCTTTGTCATATACAAGTGCCCTCTTCCGCGTGCTTCCGAAATGTATACTTTTAATAACATATTTTAGCGAATACAACCACCAATCCCTTGTTGCTCGTACAACGTAAAGTGAGATTCAATTAGTTCCGGGATCCTTGGGACAGCCCCACCATAAACCCTTACCATTTAAATTGTCAACTTCCATGACAGCCCAGAAAACGAAGGTGTCATTTCTAGTGACAGTCAAGCGACCGAGCCACTCCAAAATAACTGTTGGTTACGGACCACTGTTAACCTGTTATTCATTGCAAACATTTATTACAATTTATGATGCAAACAGAGTCTCTCTCTTATCGGAACAGCTCATGGAATACGAGAGATTAAAGAGATAGAACAAAAAAAAATATTATGCGCCATTCAATTATGGTTCTGAAGAAAAAACAACACGTTTTGAGATAAGCACTCAATTCTTAACATTGTAATTTGGCATTTCCTCCCTCGTGTTGTACTTCTGTAGATGGTCATTCAAAATCAAAGAACAAGGCATGCATAAGTTTTTTTATAAAGCACATTGATCAAGGAAACCGCGTATAAAAAAAAAAATCTATGGTGGGCATGTACATTCTTTCTTATAGGTTTTCATATGCCTATCCATTCCCACTCATGGACTATTCCTCATATCTTACTTGGTCAATATATTCATCCTGTTCGTGTCTGCTCAGGGAACTCATCAGTAAAATGGCTTTATAACATTGACAACTACGAGATGTTACATGAAACCAACCACTTTTTACTGCATGTTATTTTCAATCATTTAATTCAGTTAAATATCTTTCTGATCTTGTCTGCTAGCTAACAATTTCAACTTCGAACCTCAGACTCAAAAAGAGATTGTTATATAGCCAATAGTTACTTTCCTTTTCCTTCTTCCCATTGTGATCCATGGTCCTTTCTACTATCTTGTGGTCCTCAGGCATGGTGCGACGAGAGGGCCATGCTGCCTACAACCCGTTGGCCTACCTACACTCATGTCCTGGAGCCTGGGAATAGTCATTGCAGTGTTGATGAAATGTGATCTTGAAATGCCATTAAGTGACATCTTAAGGAATGTAACTTTTCCCCCAATACATTAATGTAGATCAATGCAGGGCTCTGTATTATAAGAGTTTGACAGAGCCACAGAAGGGCGAGTACGGTGGTCTACATTTCTTTCTATGTTTACTGAAATAAATGTTTAAAAAAATATAGGATAAAGAAACAAAAATGAACGAAACATGATTAAACACGAGTCACATCTGCATGTTTTCTTTCAAGTTTAAAAAAATATGTATTGCGACGTGTACAACTACTCAGCTCTGTCTCACTGCTCAAAATGTGACGGAAGGGTACGGTGGGCCTATACCATTAGATTAATGTACAGATTTAGAGTTAGAATGCATTTACCACACCAACAGATGTCACGGGGGGAGGCGAAAAGATTGAAACAAAATAGAAAAGATTCATCAGTTAGAATTTTTTTTCAACGGTTCTGCAGAATCAATGCTATGTTAATTCTCTTAGAAAAAGAGAGTAAAGGAAGAAAAAAAAGCCACACAAAAAATGTTCCGGAGACCAATAAAAGTCTATTGGGTTCAAGTTGTACTGTTTTTTTTCTGATAGTGGAGGCAGACTTTATAAACCAAACATGGGACTGAGTGTGGTGGCGGTGGTGGTAGAAGTGGGGAGTCTCCCTGTCGCGCCTCCTCCTGCCGGGGTTCTAGTCGATGTACTGGGAGAGCCAGCGGAAGCCCTCCCCGTAGCCCTGCCTCTTCAGCACGCTGCACATGAACAACTCCAGTGGTCTCGTGTTCAACTCCTTCATGGGAATGTTGCCCTGGAGACCAGACAAACATCATTCAAATGCATGGTTGTTCTAACCACCTGTGGCTCTGTTTTTGTTCTTCCTTTGTTTTAAAAATCATATCTATGTTAAGAGGTAGGCTGTTCAACAGGATATTGCTTTGGTTACTGCTCGGGCCAAGAGTTCCCCAAAATGACCTGACAGGGTGAAACTCTTGTGATTTGTTGGGTGGCACAGTAGTATCAGTAGATGTGGGTTAGTGCAGTGATCTCCTCACCTTGCCCGTTGTCTGTCCATACAATCCAAACAGCTCACGCAGTCTCTCCTCGCTGATGGCTTCGTGTCTGTCAATCTTGTTGCCAAGGACCAGGATCGGCACATTTCCAATGGTCTCATCTGTCATTAGTGCCTGTGTGTACCACAAGACGGAGATGTCTGGTTAGTTATCACATTAATCCACACCAAACATGTCATGATGTAAGACATGATCTACCCATGAAACTTTTAGCAGTTACGACTTTGGAAACGGTAAAGAAACCATTCTTTCGTCGCACATATCCAAAGAAATCAGTACAAAACTGATGAACTGCTTATGAAAAGGCCATTTGTTTGGATAGAACATGTACGGTGGGTTTTTAAGTTGAAGTCGTTTTCAGGCCCATTTATCTTATTCATGGGGCCTTTTCAATGTCGTTGTGAAATTCATGATTACGCACATCAAGTTCTGTTTTGGACTCGGCCAATCTCGGGATGTCCAAGCAATCCACAAGGAAGACGATGCCGTTGATGGCGGGGAGGTAGTTTTTCCACACTCTGCGAGCTGTTTGACAAAGCGCACAAAGCAAAATAAATTAGCGCAGTACAGTTTTGCAGATCGACTTTCTCTCACACAGACAGTCATACATACCTTGTGCATGGCCTCCAAGGTCAAAGGTGGTGAAGGTCATGCCAGCAATCGTCAGCTCTTCCGAGGCTGGTGGGTAAAATGGGTCATAGTTACATTGGAAAACTACTACACAAGCTCGGTCAACTGGGTAACCATCAAATAGGTAGGACAAGAGTAAAAGTAGCCAGCGCTAGCTTTTTATGAACATCTGAGGGGCAGTGTTCATTTTGGCACTCTTGGATTTAGTCGTCTTTGTCATTATGTCACATTTTTGTCATTTGAATTATGATTTGGTGTTAGTTGTCAAAACGATGAAAACAGCGCGCCATTTTAGTAAACTAAATGCCCTTTCATTTTAGTCACATTACATGTGTATTGCCTCAATGACCGAGAGTAAACATAAATCACTGACTTTCATAGCCTTGTCCTACCAATATTTTTCTGCATTACATCAGATTCTCTTCCCAACAGCTGAAATATGACAAACATAAGAAAAATCTGGCCATGTAAATTCCTATTGTAGCCTACATAGATATTGCACATTACATACAAAACACAGAGACAGACAAGAGAGAGGAGCAATCACCAGATGGCAAAGTATTGTGTGACTGGTTAGCTATGGGGAAAGAAGAGAGTCGCCTTCGCAATGTGTCTAATCGGAGGCCGAGCGGAGCATGTCTGCCCATATTCATCGCTTGCTCCCCAGCCGATGTAGGCTGTGCGCGTCCTTCCCGCCGCTGAACAGAACTGCGAAGCACATCTGTGCTGCTAAAATCAAAAACATTGTACTCATCACTGAAAAGCTCTTAATCTCTCAGAAAAACTCTTGTCCAGTCCACTTACTAGTCAGATTTTAGTCACAGAGAAGTCTCATCTCAGTCAACTGATAGGAAAAAAATCATTTTCATTTATATTTTTGTCAGTCTATTTATTTAGTCAGTTATAGTCTAGTCAATTAGCACAAATTATAAAAAGAAAAAAAAATAGGTGTTGAACAAATATTTTAGTCACTATTTTTGTTGGAATTATCACTGAGGAGAAGATCATACTTGGGATTGATTGTTGAACTATTAGGCCTGTTCATAAGCAACTGTCTGTTTCCTTATAGCTCTCGATGGGTACGTTTATAGGAAAATTACACAAATGTGACTATAAAAGATTTACTCACTTGGATGTAAAGTTGGCACATGCTGTCCCAATCTGTCATCTTTGAGCATGTGCAGTAGCGTTGTCTTGCCAGCATTGTCCAGTCCAAGAAATACTAACTTGCCCGATTTCTTGTACAGTCCTAAAATATAATAAATGTATCAAACAAATATTTCTGAAATGTTTTTGTACATTGAAAGTTAAGAAGCTTCCTATCACCTTGCCCTGTCAATAATTGTTGACTTTCCTTTGCCTAACAATGTATTCACAATGAAACCAAATCATTGGAAACTCTTCTCAGCAACAAAATAAGTCAAACTTGAAAGTGTCGAAGTAACAAGTTTAGACTTGCTGTCAGGTATGCATAACCTATAGTGAACAAGCTTTGTCATTTCTATCCGAGTGAGCTCTGAGGCCTAGCCGTCATCATTACTCCACACCACTGGAACATCAGCACTACCTGTTTAACAAGTTAAGCAGGAGTGTCACCACGCCTCTCGGGGATGAGAGCTAGCTAGTGTCACAGAAACTAGAGGGCTCTAGAGAGGGAGGCTAAAGCGAGCTGTAGCAGCAGCCTCTTGTTTGTGTTTCACTGTAGCTTGGCAGTGGGCAGGCACATTGTCAAACACCTAGGCCTAGTCCTATACTACTCAAAATCAGTTACCATGTTCAACCACAAGAGGGACAAGATGGATTTAAAGGAACGACAGACAGTACCACACTCGTTGGCATTCTTTAGAACAGGTGGCGATTGGGAAAACCAAGAAATAAACAGAAAAGGTATCAGTACTGAGTAGCTTAAGAACCATCTTCCTATACAAGCCATTCAGAGGACAGTATTGAAAGTGTAATAGGTGAAGTTTAGATAGTACTTACCTAGAAACTGCAGTACGCTACTGAAACCACTATAAATCCAATCAAATATGAAGGACATATCCGGAGCTGGTGAATCCTGTAAGACCGTAAGAACAGAGGCTATGAACAACAGGCATGCAAGAACAGAGGCTATGAACAACAGGCATGCAAGAACAGAGGCTATGAACAACAGGCATGCAAGAACAGAGGCTATGAACAACAGGCATGCAAGAACAGAGGCTATGAACAACAGGCATGCAAGAACAGAGGCTATGAACAACAGGCATGCAAGAACAGAGGCTATGAACAACAGGCATGCAAGAACAGAGGCTATGAACAACAGGCATGCAAGAACAGAGGCTATGAACAACAGGCATGCAAGAACAGAGGCTATGAACAACAGGCATGCAAGAACAGAGGCTATCAACAACAGGCATGCAAGAACAGAGGCTATCAACAACAGGCATGCAAGAACAGAGGCTATGAACAACAGGCATGTAAGAACAGAGGCTATGAACAACAGGCATGTAAGAACAGAGGCTATGAACAACAGGCATGCAAGAACAGAGGCTATGAACAACAGGCATGCAAGAACAGAGGCTATGAACAACAGGCATGCAATAACAGAGGCTATGAACAACAGGCATGCAAGAACAGAGGCTATGAACAACAGACATGTAAGAACAGTACATGTTAAAACGTTTGATTAATTACTTGGCCCTGATCTTCCTTAGAAACAAAAAATATTAAGATCTAGGCCTACTGGAAGCTAGAACACAAGAGCAGTTTCCCCAATCAACCCCAAATAAGGAGCCATTTTAGATCAACAATAAAAAAAATAGTTGGTGCTTTCAAGACAACTGGGAACTCTGGAAAAAATACAAGGTCAAATCATGACATCAGTGATCTTTGTCGGAAAGCTCCACAAAGAGGCCTGAGTTCCCTAGATGGAATTCCGAGTTAGATAACCGTTAACTACTTTCCCCCCCAGTCTGAGCTTGTTTTATTCAGAGTTCCCAGTTGTCTTGAAAGCACTGAAGTTGGAAATTTCAGAGTTGTTTTAAATGCGGCATGACCCAACAGTGAAGAGATAAGGCTATTAGTTATCCCGGATTCCAAAACTGTTGATCAACAATCTATCAGTCATGGGCACCTTCCTAATATTGAGTTGCGCCCCTTTTGCCCTCAGAACAGCCTCAAGTCATTGAGGATTGACACTACAAGGTGTCGAAAGCATTACACAGAGGCATGCTAGCCCATGTTGACTCCAATGTGTCCCATAGTTGTCAAGTTAGCTAGATGTTCTTTGGATGGTGAACCATTCTTGATACACACGGGAAACTGTTGAGCTTGAAACCCAGCAGTGTTTCAGTTCATGATACACACAAACCGGTGCGCCTGGCATCTTGCCCATTCAGTCTCTGAATGGCACACATACACAATCCATATCTCAATTGTAACACGACTTAAAAATCCTTTAATCATCTGCTCCCCTTTATCTACACTGTGACTGAAGTGGATTTAATATGTGAAATTAATAAGCGATGATATCGTTCACCTTGTCAATCTGTCATGGAAAGAGCAGGTCTTCCTAATGTTTCGTATACTCAGTGTATAAGACACCATTATTATAATGTATTTAAATGTAACATATTACAGAAGGGGGGAGTGGCCATATACAGTTGAAGTCGGAAGTTTACATACACCTTAGCCAAGTACATTTAAACTCAGTTTAAACTCTAGTAAAAATTCCCTGTCTAGGTAAGTTAGGAGCACCACTTTATTTTAAGAATGTGACATGTCAAAATAATAGGAGAGAATATAATTTATTTCAGCTTTTATTTATTTAATCACATTCCCAGTGGGTCAGAAGTTTACATAGATTTAATTAGTATTTGGTAGCATTGCCTTTAAATAGTTGAACTTAGGTCAAATGTTTTGTGTTGCCTTCCACAAGCTTTCCACAATAAGTTGGGTGAATTTTGGCCCATTCCTCCTGACAGAGCTGGTGTAACTGAGTCAGGTTTGTAGGCCTCCTTGCTCGCACACGCTTTTTCAGTTCTGCCCACAAATTTTCTATAGGATTGAAGTCAGGGCTTTGTGATGGCCACGCCAATACCTTGACTTTGTTGTCCTTAAGCCATTTTGCCACAACTTTGGAAGTCTGCTTGGGGTCATTGTCCATTTTGAAGACCCATTTGCGACCAAGCTTTAACTTCCTGACTGATTTCTTGAGATGTTGCTTCAATATATCCACATAATTTTCCTGCCATCTATTTTGTGAAGTGCACCAAATCCTCCTGCAGCAAAGCACCCCCACAACATGATGCTGCCACCCCTGTGCTTCCCGGTTGGGGTGGTGTTCTTCGGTTTGCAAGCCTCCCCCTTTCTCCTCCAAACATAACAATGGTCATTATGGCCAAACAGTTCTATTTTTGTTTCATCAGACCAGAGGACATTTCTCCAAAAAGTATGTATCTTTGTCCCCATGTGCAGTTGCAAACCGTAGTCTGTCTTTTTTAAATGGCGGTTGTGGAGCAGTGGCCTCTTCCTTGATGAGCGGCCTTTCAGGTTATGTCGATATAGGACTCGTTTTACTGTGGATATAGATACTTTTGTACCTGTTTCCTCCAGCATCTTCACAAGGTCCTTTGCTGTTGTTCTGGGATTGATTTGCACTTTTCACATCAAAGTACGTTCATCTCTAGGAGACCGAACACGTCTCCTTCCTGAGCGATATGACAGCTGCGTGGTCCCATGATGTTTATACTTGCGTACTATTGTTTGTACAGATGAACGTGGTACCTTCGGGCATTTGGAAATTACTCCCAAGGATGAAACAGACTTATGGAGGTCTATAATGTTTTTTTCTGATGTCTTGGCTGATTTCTTTTGATTTTCCCATGTCAAGCAAAGAGGCACTGAGTTTGAAGGTAGGCCATGAAATACATCCACAGGTACACCTCCAATTGACTCAAATTATGTCAATTAGCCTGTCAGATGCCCAATAATTTAATGTTCATTTCTCTACCATAAGATGCCTCCGTCAGTTTAGAGAATTTGTCAATACGATCAACTGGCCTCAGACCACGCAAACCCAGGCACTTTTGCAGGGAAAAACTAATTCTGATTGTCTGGGCGTGGCTCCCAAGTGGGTGGGTCTACGCCCTCTTATGCCCCTGCCCAGTCATGTAAAATCCATAGATTAATTGTAAATTGTGTTTATATTTTTGTTCAGTATATAACTTGTATATTAAAAAAAATAAAGTATGTGGACACCTGCTCATCCAACATCTCATTCCAAATCCATGGCATTATTATGGGGTTTGTCCCCCCTTTGCTGCTATAACAACCCCCGCTCTCCTGGGAAGGCTTTCCACTAGATGTTGGAACATTGCTGCAGGGACTTGCTTCCATTCAGCCACAAGAGCATTAGTGAGGTTGGGCAATTCGGCCTGGCTCGCAGTCGGTGTTCCAATTCATCCAAAAGGTGTTCGATGGGAATGAGCTCAGGGCTCTGTGCTGGCCAGTCAAGTTATTCCACATAGATCTCGACAAACCATTTCTGTATGGACCTTGCTTTGTGCACGGGGCATTGTCATGCTGAAACAGCAAGGGACATTCCCCAAACGGTTGCCACAAAGTGTCACATTAAGATTTCTCGTCACTGGAACTAAGGGGCCTAGACCGAACCATGGAAAACATCCCCAGATCATTATTCCTCCGCCACCAAACTTTACAGTTGGCACTATGGATTGGGACAGGTAGCTTTCTTCTGGCATCCGAACAAACCCAGATTTGTCAGTCAGACTGCCAGATAGCGGATGACCATTGTTGCTCCTTGACGTTCCCACTCCACAATAATAGCACTTACATTTGACGGTGACAGCTCTATAGCAGGGCACAAATTTGATGAACTGACTTTTTGGAAAGGTGGCATCCTATGCCACGTTGATAGTCACTGAACTCTTCAGTAAGGCCATTCTACTGTCAGCAACAGGTTTAATTCAAATAGCCAAATCCACTACTTTGAAGGGGTGTCCACAAGTGAAAACAAACTTGCGTATAAAGGCCTTTTACAAAAAGTCCCACGGTTACCTAACATAATTAAAAACTTTAAGCATACAAGTTACCACACCCGGTCTTAGGGATTGCCAACTATGGAAATTCCTCTATCGAGTTAGGTAAATCAGCTTTTAATTTCCTTCACCTTATTTAAAATGTTCCTAAATTTGATGTTTCGGTGCAATTCAAAAAGATAATTGAGGACTTTATTATTGATGAATGTGTTTATGACCATGTTGTTCTTTCTACTTGCATTTTGTATTTACATTTTGATGTGTGTATTTTCTGTCATTTATGTCATTCAGGACTCATCCATAAGAGACCTTAGTGTCAGTATGACTCCCTGATAAACTAAAGGTTAAATAAAATATGGTATCTGAGTGAGTAACAAAATCTACATCTGGAACCAGGGGAAGCATCAGTGACAGAGGCAAAGTAATTTGGCATAATTAGTCTATTAGCCTATATTTGTGTTTCCAAAAGTAGACTAACAACCATCCTAGAATCAAGGTCCTACAAGACTTTAGAATCCCTGCAATCCGAGTTCAGCATGTGGAACGCGGTGCGTGTCACATCGTCGCAAGGAGAGTCTCATCTGAAGGATTTAGCAACATGTGATAAGAACAATTACAATCAATGGCAACCCTCAGGAAGTATAATCTTGTTCCAGTGAGACTCAATGGACAGAAGTACAGACAGTTCAGACCAATGTTCACAGTCTCTTTCCTAACAGCCAAGACACGTGCTCATGAACATGGCCTCAACGACACTGACTCAGAGCCTGATGATGTGGACCATGGGCCTTGTAAATGGATAATCCCAATCAGGTTTAGTTAGCTAACATTAGCCTATTATACTTTCCATTAATAAATACATGCAAGATACAAACCTAATGTTCTGCCATAATCATTCTAGCATGGAAAGGCTGCACAGGGAACCTTTTAAACTTTGACTAAACTAACAAACCAATGGCCATATATGTGCATGCAGCTTCAGTAATGCAACATAAAATGCCATTCACAGTCAAAAGGTAGGCTCCCAACACCTCTACATAAATACCTCCAGTGAGCACTGAGCAGGAGATTTATATATTTTTTTTTTAAAGGTCAAAATGGACACGCCTACTCAAGGGTTTTTATTTTTTTTACTAATTTTCCACATTGTACAATAATAGTGAAGACACCCTAACTATATAATAACGTCGAATCATGTAGTCAGCAAAAAAAGAGGAAGTGTTAAATCAAAATATATTTGAGATTCTTCAAAGTAGCCACCCTTTGCCTTGATGACAGCTTTGCACACTCTTGCCAATTTCTCAACCAGCTTCATGAGGTAGTCACCTGGAATGCATTTAAATTAACAGGTGTGCCTTGTTAAAGGTACATTTGTGGAATTTATTTACTTCTTAATGCGTTTGAGCCCTTCAGTTGTGTTGTGACACGGTAGGGGTGGTATACAGAACTGTTGGCTCAAACGCATAGTTTTGAAGTCTTCACTATTATTCCACAATGTAGAAAACAGTCAAAAATAAAGAAAAACCCTTGAATGAGTAGGTGTCCAAACGTTTGACTGGTATTGTATATTTGAAATAAAAAGAGGCCTGAGCTGGTAATTTTACTGTGACTTTTGTCTCAGACTCAACTGTCTCCCCGTCTAGCGTGCACCACAATGCGCCCGGCAGGCTGGCTGACCTGTGACCAGTTGTGCAACGTGCAAACAGCTCCAGGGCTAAAGTATATGGGAGCCAAAGGTCAAGACCATGCAAATACAACTGAACTACACATCAGCAGGAGCTCTCCCCTTTGCCCTGGCTGCTGCTGACACACTGTGGGTTGGAGGATGTGTGTGTGACGTGATCCAGTGGAAGCAAAAGATCTACTGGCAAAATTTCTGAATTGGAGTGCCTGTGTAAACACAGCCAAGTAAATACCCTACTCTAGAACAGTTTAGCAGGGAAGCCAGGATATTTGGTAGAGATGTACCACACCGGCTTCTAGTATTTTCCAACTATCAAAGCAAGAGAGCAGAGCCCTACGCTAAACAACCTCTGACTTATCATACCAGTCTGATTTTACATAATTACGTCAATGGATGCTCAAAAAAGTCACAGCAGTAGTCGTCATGGAGATAGTATTCTATGGTGTTATATGTTCAACTTCATTCTGTTAATTCCCCTGAACATCAGTCCTTTTAAACATGTAATTGATCAATCTAGGCCCAACAATAATATTTACAGCATCTAGCCTAGCCAAAAGAAAAATCAGAAGTAGTGACACCTCTGCAAAATGTTGTATGATATTTCAATATTAAGGCCAGAGGGCATTGAGGTGCAGGAACAGAAGTGTACTAAGATTATATAAAAAAATATACTTCCAGTAGGACATCAGACTACCTGACAGATCTATTTACCAGGCCAGCTGGCTCGTGTTCTCACCTTTTTCCTAGAGTCTCTTAAATAGGAGAACGTGAATTCAACTCAAACATAACCTACAGGTTATGACAGCTAGAGATAACTTACAAACACTGATCAATCAAGTCACTGTTTTCAGCTCTAAGCTTTCTATCCCTAACAGAAGTTGAGGTGAGAGCAGATTGCTCTAGAAAAGCCATAGCTACTATATACATGGGGGAAAGAAAATACAATAAACAAATCCAGATTATAAAACAGTTTTTTGGGATGCTGATTGCCACAACTCCAGCACAGAGTTATGGCACCACAATCTCAGCATTCTCCAGGTTCCATTTATCAATGCACACCCACTGTCCCAATTCCCAGCCAGTCAATTTATAAACTTAATCTCCCCTGGAAAAAAGCATTGAGACAATATTTCTCTATGCTACTAGGCTAACATTTGGGTTGTCTTAACCTTGCTGTCTGCTTCTCTGACCTGTGGAACAATGTTGCAGTTTTTTTGACAGCTTCTCTGGCCAGGCAAATTCATTTAGCAGGATACTTTTTTAAAACTTTTATTTTACTAAGGCAAGTCAGTTAAGAACAAATTATTACTTACAATGACAGCCTACCGGGGAACAGTGGGTTAACTGCCTTGTTCAGGGACAGAACGACAGATTCTTACCGTGTCAGCTCAGGGATTCGATCTAGCAGCCTTTCGGGTTACTGGCCCAACGCTCAAACCACTAGGCTACCTGCCGCCCCAGACATATTTCATAATAAATCAACTAAAGCGCACATATCTTGCCGTCATTTCGGCTGCTTGATGTGATTGTGTTAGCTTTAGTTGGCAAGCTAGCAAAGGAGAAGTAGCTAGCCTGCATAGCTACATGTTAATGATTTGTCAGCTAATGTGCGTGAGCGCATCCATGGGGCAGAAGTCAGGGTGTTGTGATTCTCGGTGGCTAGATTGCTAGCAAGAATGACAAGAAACTGCCATTTGGGGAATCATAAGTGGCTCGTTTCTTCTCTTTCTTGATACCATGTCTTGTTTTGACAGATTATGTCAATGCTAATAGGGCCCCAAATTCGCTAGCTAGCCAACCATCTACTGTAAGTATTTATTTGAGAGGAAACAAGTGCTCATTGTGCAAATGTATTTATATTTTATTGAAACTATTGGAGACCAAATATAGCTTACACGTTGTCAACAATCTAAGCCAACCCTGTCTGTTTTGCACCATATTTGTGGACGAGTCAGTTGTTGATAAACAACCAACCCGTCTATTTGGCTAGCAACTTGAGAATCTGTAAACTAACGACTGGCTTTTGCCCAGACTATTTTGTATGGTGGAAGGATAAAATAAAATGAATTTACTCAATATAATAATATTTTTCATATTAACGATTTTCACCCTCCAGACATTATTTCCTAAAGGACTTAATGATGAAATGCCTATGTATGTAATGTTGTGAATTTCAACATGAATGATGTGCCTATTGAAGATTACTCTGTTTTTCGTACGATGACTCAATGACTTATGTCTTCATTGTGGTTTTACAGACGTGTTTCATACACCTTATTTATACACTTCTGTAATATAAATTAAATGCATATTGTTATATTTGGTAGCACTTATTCGTTTTTCCTTTGCCTCCAACCCCCTTCGATGTGTGGAACGGATGTGGGTGGGACTAGGTCTACATAAGGGTGCAAATGACAAAATTCACAAAAGCTCTGACGGAGGCCGATACGTAAGCTTATTAAAGATCAGTGATACTATCAAGAGCAGTGTGCGGTTTCCTGTTTCCTTCATCGTATGGTGGAAGAATAAAATAAAACTAATGTTTTTCATATAAACATAAAATCTTTGAACATGTTGGCAAGCGTTTTATAAAAGCAATAAGGCCCTCGAACACAGGAATTATCAAAAATAACACCCCCTAAGGGCTCTTTACACGGCCCTTGGCTTCACCTCGCCTAAAAACAGCCTTTAGTCAGGAGTTATTCACACGATAATTCCCATGTTCTCATGCCTTGATGCTTAAGTATAATCTGTATCAATCTAATATGAAATGCTTAACAGTCATGGTTATAATCAGAAGACAAAAGACAATTGCACAGTGTCAGACACTAAATATATTAATCTCAAATGCCCACTAATTAATAGTAGTTGTCATAACATTGTTGATCTCACTCCTATCTAATCAATTAAATCATGTACCGTAATTTCCGGACTATAAGCCGCTACTTTATTCCCACGCTTTGAACCCCGCGGTTTATACAATGACGCGGCTAATTTATGGATTTTTCCCGCTTTCACAAGATTCATGCCGCCAAAAAACTGAGCACCGTCACATAATGTGACGTAAATCGAGCGCGCTCAAACTTCCCATCATTCTGATTACGGTAGTAATTTTGTCACCCTCATCATGGCAAAGACACAGAGAAATGCATATGATGCAGCTTTCAAGTTGAAGGCGATCGATCTGGCTGTTGGAAAAGGAAATAGAGCTGCTGCACGGGAGCTTGGCCTTAATGAGTCGATGATAAGACGTTGGAAAGCAGCGCGAGGAACTGACTCAGTGCAAAAAGACAACAACAGCTTTCAGAGGGAAGAAAAGCAGATGGCCCAAAGTATTTGCAGCCACTCGACATCAGTGTAAATCGTGCATTTAAGGTGGCGCTCCTTGTTCAGTGGGAGGCTTGGATGACAAGTGGGGAGATATCCTTCACTAAAACGGGCCGCATGCGAAGAGCAACTTATGGTCAAGTCTGCCAGTGGGTCCTGACAGCGTGGAGCATTGTCAAAAAATCCACTATCATCAACGGGTTTCGAAAGGCTGGACTGCTGCATGTTGAAGGGGCAGCATGAGCTCAGCGGGGTATTTGCCTCCGGATGAAAGTGACGAGAGCGACAATGAAAACGATCCAACATCGGATGAAGCAATTCTGAGGCTATTCAACTCTGACACCGAAGGAGATGGTTTCAGTGCACAGGAGGAGGAAGATAGTGACCAATTACTTTCTTGGTAGGCCACTGTTTAATTTTTGTTACAAGCCGTGTTTCGTTTAAAGGCTGTGTAAAGTTCATTTGTTTCAATGTACCGGTAGGCACCTGCGGCTTATAGACATGTGCGGCTTATTTATGTACAAAATACATATTTTTTAATAATTCAGTGGGTGCGGTTTATATTCAGGAGCTCTTAATAGTCCAGCAATTACGGTAATCAATCATCATTTAGAAGTAGGGGGGATTCAATATATGGCCAATAGAATTCAACATGGAGGAGAATCTGGGGTTATTTGACTGATTTAGTTATGTATAGTTTGGTGACTAACATTACGAGGAGAGGATATTTCTGTTAAGGTATCAACGTGTCAGACTTCAAATTAAAATACACATTTTGGCTAAAGGGAATTGGGTTCAACATTGCATAGGTACCGCGCACCTCACAAGAATTCACCAACTCACACACCTCAAAGGAATCTTATGTCATCAATACATATAGAGTTTGATTGTATTGACTCCAAAACAATTTAATTTCAGCTCGAAGGTGATCATAGCTATCAGATTTTTACGGCCTCTTGTGATGCTCCATTATCCGCTACTGGATATGTCCTGTTTGAATGAAGGACATTTTTATTATGAAAACGAATCCCTTTTTTGTTCAATGAATTAAGGCAACAATGTGTATACACCACCAGGTGTAGACACGTTTAGCCGAATCGAGAACGAAGATACTGTAGTATAGCCAAGTTAAGGTTGGTCGAAAGTTCTGTGTTATGCCGAACAGTAACTTACTTACCAATGCTGTAACAGCATCACATTATCCCGTTACAATCCGCTAACTACCTGACATTAAGGCATTTGTTTAATTGATGGTGCAAAATCACCATGATGAATATTATAGCAACGACCACTATGACCAGTTGGCTAGCTAACGTTTGGAAGCAATGCTAAAAGGATAGCGAGCTGTGAAAGTCACAAATTGTATTATTACGTTTAGCTGGCAGCGGAGGAGGAGTTGGTTTTATTCTCATTTAGCTAACTGGTTAACATTAAAATCAAGCTAACGACAACGTTGACATACACACGTAAGTTGCCATAGCGATTGGTTGGCCCTCTAGCTAGCTAAGTGGATTTGAATTCATAGATACGTGTCATTTTCGAAGTTAGCTACAGACATTAGCATCGAGCTAGTAGTGGGAGGGAGAAAACTAAAGTTAGCTGTATTGGCGTTAAAAGCGGTTTGTTACAACTAGAGAACATTTCTCAAGATAGTAAATCACATACTACTAATGGGCCTAATTTAAGGTTACCACATTATATTTCAAATTAAGACAAAACGTTAGCTAACTAACGTCAGCCGTAAACTACACACTTTGTTTTAGGCTTCCTGCTCAAATGACGTTAGCGTAAAGCTAACGTTAACAAGCAGTGTTGCCGTACGTTCAAATAAACTCACTGGCGCAAACGACATATTTGAAATAATTAATGCGAAACACTTACCCGTTAGCTATCTAAGTGTATATCAATTGACTAAATATGTTTTCTCTTAAAATCATGAAAATCGGCCTTCTGGTGAAATGAGAGTCCGCAATTCGCGTCTTCCTCTATACCTTCGTGTTTTGTTACAGAGCCACGACACAGCAATGGCTGTCCTCAGACCTTGCCGCTTCCTGTTTATGTTTCACAATCATCTTTCCGGTCGGAGAACAACAATATTAATAAAGTTCGTGCTCTCCTGTAATGAGAAGGTGTTAACATTTCAATACTTATGTTCATCAGGCCATATTGTACAAACAATCTGACGGGGCAGTTTGTATGTCCACATTTCTGATCTGAACAATAACGACTTCCAGTCCAAAATCTTCATCTCCAGCAAAAATCGCGCTGGAGATAAGTATTTATTAAAACGTTAAGCATTAGTCTGGTTTTATATAAACTCATTTCATTTGTAAAAGCCAGTCTGTCACCGTGTATTGAACTGATCCCATGTTTTTGGACTCAAACATCAAAGGAAGCGAAGGCAGTACAAAATTGTGAGCGTTTCACTGTTTCCAGTACTGTCGAAATCAACTATGCACAGGAAGTGCCACGTGTACCAACTGCGCATGCTTGAAGAGGTTTGACGTTGTGCCTGCTGGGTGGGACTAGAATGGGTACAGTTTATGTCATAATTTACTTTTAATATAATTTACACTGCAGGTTTGGATAATTAATCGTAACAGGTTCTGAGAATTAGGTTAAGGTTATGTCAAGGGTTGGCTAAAATGCAACACAAATGATTTTGGACATAATCTGTACCCCATCTAGCCAATATCTACTGGGTGATCCCAACTTCCTGTGCAAGAAGATAAGTGATTTCAGTGGCCTCACATGATTGTCTTGACAAGTCCTACACCCGTAGTTGGACGGGGAACGGCCCAATCATGGTCCTGTGATAGCTAACAAGTGGGCAAGCTAATTAACTTTTTGTTTTACTTGAAAGCCTGTGTGGTGAAGTCGCTCCGTTAACCAAACATCTAACGTTACCCTGCTAGCTAAACAGCCAACTTAGCCAAGTAAGACGCAGTTAGCTATTCGTCAACCAAGCATTTCTGCAGTATATTTGATTACGGTTGGTGTCTATTTCATAATGTCAAGTACAGATTTTAGTTCTCAGAATGGGGCAGGAGGACCGCCCTACGCAAATGGTGAGTACTTTCGCCACGGGTTAACTATCTTTTGGCTTTCTACCTAGCTAAAATAACGTTAACTAGCTAGTAAGATAAGATTTTATCCGACCTTATCTGACTTGGCTTGTTAGCAAGATGGCCAGATTACAACATTAGCTTGCTGTCTTGGTAATAATGCTAGCCATGAATGATGGCTGCTAGTAGTGGGCTAATTTAATATTGCTCTTATCGAAACACAAGCACACATGTTCATATAGATAGCTACGTTATTTGGATAGCTTTAAGTTAGCGTTTTGATTCCCCAACTACGACCGGTAGCTAACATTTATCTGGCTCAGAATAGTTGACACACGTCAGATATATTTGCTAACTAGCTAACGTTAGCTAGCATAACTTGGTTGTTCTCTAGAGACACATTTCAGTTAGTTGGCAATTCGAGAGCAAATTGTATTTTTCACATGCTTCGTCAACATACCTGTGTATATAAACCCTCGATTGCTTGTACTACGTATTGGCCAATAAGAGGCTTTGAAGCCACCTGTCGGCCATATTGGCACTCCTCAGAAAAGCAGTCCTCCATACGAATGAATAGACTTCTACAGTATTTCGTTAAAATGTTTGTAGATGTATCTTTTAACTTATCGTAGCGAAATGAATGTTCCCTTTTCAACCATAAACTGCCTCCAATGTAGTTTTAGAGTTAATCCATAGATTATGGCGTATACAATGTATTTCAGTTGACTGATTTCCTTATCAACTGTAGCTCAGTAAAAATGTTGCATTTGTCATATTATTCAATGTACAATGTTGATCCATCCTCAGTTTTCTCCTGTCACGGCCATTCAACTCTAACTTACTATTAGCCTCATGGTGAAATTCTTGAGTGGTTTCCTTCCTCTCCGGCAACTGAGTTAGGAGGGACGCTTGTGTCTTTGTAGTGACTGTATTGAAACAAAATCCAAAGTGTAATTAACTTAACCATGCTCAAACCTCACTGGTCTTTGTGGTTGAATCTGTGTTTGAAATTCACTGCTCTGAGGGACCTTACAGATAAATATATATGTGGGGTACAGAGATGAGGTAGTTATTCAACACTTGTTGCACATAAACTGAGTCAATGCAATTTATGTGACTTGTTACACATTTTCACTGCTGAATTTATTTAGGCTTGCCATAAAGGGTTGAACACTTACTGACTTAAGACATTTTAGATTTACATTTTAAATTTTAAAAATTAAACACAATTCCACTGACATTATGGGGTGTTGTGTGTAGGCCAGTGACAGCACAGTGACAGCACATCTCAATTTAATCCATTTTCAATTCAGGCTGCAACACAACAAAATGAAAAGTCAGTGTGTGTACTTAATGAAAGCACTTTCTTGTGCTAGCTAAACATTTGGCTATGAGCTAGCACTGGCATTCTGGAGACAGAATTAAATTAAGTAATCTTGCTAGGTAGTCAGATAGCTGTGGCCATCTGGCAAGTATCAACAAGGGCTTTCGGCAAAATAGCAACATTAGCACAGCTAGCTAGAGAATATCAGAATCTAGACCATAGACTAAGCAACCCAAACGGGCATGCATTACCAAACAATGCTACTGCCACCTTCTGGCTTGGAGTATTTAACAAGTCTGAGTGGCTGACGACTTTGGTCTTTGCTGTGTGAACATGCAATTCTGATTTCTGACACTGTTCAGAGGTGCTAAGTGTTGTCAAATGTTTGACAATCCTACTGGTGTATGAGCTATTGTGATTAAACTCCCTAGGCTAGTTAATTTGGCTTTGTTTTTTCCTTATCTCTGCATTTTGTTGGTGTAATTTACATTTACATTACATTTAAGTCATTTAGCAGACGCTCTTATCCAGAGCGACTTACAAATTGGTGCATTCACCTTATGACATCCAGTGGAACAGCCACTTTACAATAGTGCATCTAAATCTTTTTAGGGGGGGGTGAGAAGGATTACTTACCCTATCCTAGATATTCCTTGAAGAGGTGGGGTTTCAGGTGTCTCCGGAAGGTGGTGATTGACTCCGCTGTCCTGGCGTCGTGAGGGAGTTTGTTCCACCATTGGGGAGCCAGAGCAGCGAACAGTTTTGACTGGGCTGAGCGGGAACTGTACTTCCTCAGTGGTAGGGAGGCGAGCAGGCCAGAGGTGGATGAACGCAGTGCCCTTGTTTGGGTGTAGGGCCTGATCAGAGCCTGGAGGTACTGAGGTGCCCTTCCCCTCACAGCTCCGTAGGCAAGCACCATGGTCTTGTAGCGGATGCGAGCTTCAACTGGAAGCCAGTGGAGAGAGCGGAGGAGCGGGGTGACGTGAGAGAATTTAATTATTCCAATATGTTTTCATTAAGTGTATTCACTTAGTCTACTTTATGAGAATTTGCAAGATTCTTATTTGCATAAAAGACAGAGACCAGTCTTATCAAAAATAGGTAATAGTATTTATTCTCGGAGGGTGCTGCCATGTAACCACGAACAACAGTTTATATACAAAATATGATGTCACAGGTCATAAAATATTCTTTCTCCAACAGTTCAAAAGTTAATTTGAGAACTTAAGGTTTTTCATCCATCACCCTTCAGCAGACAGTTCCAGCTAATGGAAAACCTAAGAAAATCCACAATGCCTCATCTGAACATTCCAGTGCTAAATTGAGTCGGTTCAACCATAGGTTAATTACCCTTTCTGCTTACTTTAAAAAAAAAAAACACTTCCAATCTTCTCCAACCTGGCTGGAATTATATTGATTTAATGTCATTACCCCCGTGTTATATGCTCCACAATCCCTCACTAATGAATTCATATTGTTAATCAGATATAATAAGAGTATAAGTTTACTTAGTTAGTTCTATTTGAAATGGAGATATTGTTTAGTCATTTATTAATAAAATTCCTAACAGCATACAAGGCAATTAAATGCCTCAACTCCAACATTGGTCTTTCAACTCTGATCAAACCTAGATGATTAAACATCCATCTTACCAAAAGAAGGCATTCCGTATGTTCACTAAATTCCCGTCCTGTTGGTCGCAAAAGCTAGCACTCAAGTGTTAAAGTTCATGCCAAAGTGGATTTAATCTCCGCTTAATTCATCTAACTTTGCTTACTGTTTCCACTTTAAAACGATAGACCTTCGTTGCTGTACAGGATCTACTTCCTGTGATTCCTATTCTTTCCTGTTGTGCTCATTTGCCTTGTCTTACTCTTTAATTGGTTGAGCAGTTGTACTCTGCCCAGGCCAGGTTCACTGTTATTGGAGGAAGCCCTCAACATGACAGCTGTGGCCTGCCGTGAGTTTCATTTTGGCCATTTCCCCGGAGCTGCTTAGAAATGCTGGGATTATGGGTTTTTGTCTTCACTATTGAGATGTTTTCTAATCAGTCCGTTCCTCTCTGTTCACACTCACTGTCAGTAAAGGAGCAGCATGCTTTAAATCCAGGTGAGAAGATTATGTCCTTCTCTGTAAGTGTGTTGATTTAAGTTATTGCTTTGTCAGTCTGTTCACAGATTGTTTTCCTTATTTTGGAGGCCTGGAGTCTATTTAAATCCTAATTTCCCTTGCTGCATTTAGCCGAATACTAATGCTGCTGTTCTCGAAGTTATCTAGCCTATATCTTCCTTCAGAGAAACAAACGGTTGTAGGCAGAGTCAATCAGTAGTGCCATGCAGTTCATAGTGTAGTAATGAAACATTGGTTATAGAGTGAGGTTTTCTTCATCAGCGTTAACTGGCATGCAAATGGGGCAGTGGGCTATTATTGATGTAGTTTGTTTAGCATGTCCTGAGGGTGGAGATTTCACTTAAGGACCAATGGAATGGTCTATAATGTGCAGACTCTGCCCACCCTAAGCACTGTGCCACGCAAAATGAACCTCCTTGGTTTGAATGCAGATTATAGGGACATTCACGTGGGATGTCAGAGTATGGTGCTTGTCTATAAGTGAAACTGGCTTGGAGTCATCTAACCTCGTCATTTTCCTGTCTTCCAGGTCCCTTTCAGAATCCAGTAGTGCTGCAGCCACCGGGACCGGATTACATGGCCCACCAGACTCCATACAACCCAATGCAAGCCAAGGGCCCTTTGCCGCCCGGCCCTGGACTCTATAACTCCGGTCCCTACCAGCCCATCCCACCAGTCAGCTCTAACCAGGCCCTTCCAAGTCAACCCATGTTAAAAAGGCCTCCTATGGGACCTCAACATTCCATGACCCCACCTCAGTCTGCCAGCCCTAACCCAGGCTTCAGGATTCCCCCTGCGCATGCCACCCCTCCACCTGCGTCTGCTAACAACTACCAGCACGCCCCAGCCTGGCAGTATGGGGGGACTCCACCGATGGGAGCTCCTCCATCAATGGGGGCACCGCCTCCTATGGCCATGCCTCCCCTTCGGCCTGTGGGTAATCACATGACCTCCTCGCCCAGCCTGGCAACCCCCCAGGCCTCCTCGGCAGAGTACCGCGCAACGCCTCCTGTCTTCCATAATGCCATGCAACCCCTGGGTCCTCCCACCTCGCTCCAGGGATACACCCAGCAAGGTAAAACGGTGCTGGATGGAGCATTACAAAGGCTGCATGATTAAGTGTTAGATATTCCACAGCTGTTTGTTTCCACAATGAAGAGCACTTTGTTGAAAACTTGAGATATCATTATGATCTTATGAAATGTTATCGTTGTTTTGTCTGTGTAATGACACTCCCCGGTGGTTGTTCAGCCAAAGATTTTTTAGAACTAACCCAAGACAGACCACAGCATTGCGTTTTTTCCCCCCACTGGAAACGACATCATAGTGGCAGAACAAGCAAGGAGGTGGGCGGAGCCAAGCACGAGCTAGCAAGATCCTATTGGCACTTTCTAGCATGGCATGTCCAGTAACTATTTACCCTTGCACTCCTAAACCACATTTTTAAAAAATATATTTAAAAAATGGCAAAGGTTGAAGTCTACAAAACTTAGTTAACTCCGTTCTTAACAGATTCTAGTTTTGTGAATAGCGCTCTATTGAGATTAAATGTTCTATCGATGAGCAGAATGTTGACCGAAGTCAATCTCATTCCATCTTCTCCCACTGTCAGCCACTGGGCTTCCCCTCAGCCATATTTTGTGGGTAGTGGAAATGCCTGCCCGGATGCTTCATATTTGCACATCCGGTGAAACATCTGGCTCCTTGTTCTGTGGTCGAGCTAACTGATGTTGAAAGTGGACATTGCCCCCTCCTGCTCCCGTTCCCACACGAACAGATCAGTTTGGCAACACCTATCTCCTTGGCAGACACTCTACTCAGAAATACTTGTTCACAGGCCAAATTAGTTTTAGTAACTTCTGGTGAAGTTATTGGAAATCTATCATTTCCAGAGTTCTGAGTTTAGTCACCACTTACCCCCACCACCACTGTAGCGGTATTTGTGGTGTGTGGCTTATTTTTGGTCAGAAGCCATCAGTGATTCATGACCAAAGCCATTATTGCATTATACAACATTGTGGTCTAAGAAATATCACATTATCTGCCTGACGTAACTGTCTACCTGACTTCTGTTTGAATATTCACTCTAATCTGTCCAGTTTACTGTTTTTATTCAAGTTGATTTGATTACTTGCAATCTCTGAATGACAGATCTTTGATATTGGAAGCAACATCAGATTGCTCTTGTTTGGAATGCCCCAGTGTAGTCTCAGTAGTCACCTAGCGGTGTCTTCCAGTTCATTGACATTAGCTAGCTCTGGGTCAGCCTCATCAGCTGTCGTCAGACCTGACACCTCCAGTGTAGGGTTATAGAGGTTGACCGATTAATCGGAATGGCCACTTTAATTAGGGCCGATTTCAATATATCAATCATAATCACTAGTTGATGATATTACTAGTTTATCCAGCGTGTCGTGCGTTGCATATAATCGATGCGGTGCGTATTCGCAAAAAAGGACTGTCGTTGCTCCAATCTGTACCTAACCATAAACATCAATACATTTCTTAAAATCAATACACAGAATTATACATTTTTAACCCTGCATATTTAGCTAAAATAAATCCAGGTTAGCAGGCAATATTAACCAGGTGAAATAATCACTTCTCTTGCATGCAATGAACGCAGTCAGGGTATATGCAACAGTTTGGACTGCCTAAATTGCCAGAATTTTCCGTAATTATGTCATAACATTGAAGGTGTGAAATGTAACAGAAATATTTAGACTTAAGGATGCCACCAGTTAGATAAAATACGGAACGGTTCCGTATTTCACTAAAATAATAAACGTCTTGTTTTCGAGATGATAGTTTCCGGATTCGACCATATTAATGACCTAAGGCTTGTATTTCTGTGTCATGTATAACTAAGTCTACGATTTGATAGAGCAGTCTGACTGAGCTATGGTAGGCACCAGCAGGCTCGTAAGCATTCATTCAAACAGCACTTTCGTGCGTTTTGCCAGCAGCTCTTCGCAATGCTTCAAGCATTGAGCTGTTTATGACTTCAAGCCTAACAACTCTCGAGATCAGGCTGGTGTAACCGATGTGAAATGGCTAGCTAGTTAGCGGGGTGCGTGCTAATAGCGTTTCAAACGTCACTCGCTCTGAGACTTGGGAGTGGTTGTTCCCCTTGCTCTGCATAGGTAACGCTGCTTCGATGGTGGCTGTTGTCGTTGTGTTGCTAGTTCAAGCCCAGGTAGGGGCGAGGAGAGGGACGGAAGCTATACTGTTACACTGGCAATACAAAAGTGCCTATAAGAACATCCAATAGTCAAATCAAATCAAATTTTTTGTCACATACACATGGTTAGCAGATGTTAATGCGAGTGTAGCGAAATGCTTGTGCTTCTAGTTCCGACAATGCAGTGATAACCAACAAGTAATCTAACTAACAATTCCAAAACTACTGTCTTATACACAGTGTAAGGGGATAAATAATATGTACATAAGGATATATGAATGAGTGATGGTACAGAGCAGCATACAGTAGATGGTATCGAGTACAGTATATACATATGAGATGAGTATGTAGACAAAGTAAACAAAGTGGCATAGTTAAAGTGGCTAGTGATACATGTATTACATAAGGATGCAGTCGATGATGTAGAGTACAGTATATACGTATGCATATGAGATGAATAATGTAGGGTAAGTAACATTATATAAGGTAGCATTGTTTAAAGTGGCTAGTGATATATTTACATCATTCCCCATCAATTCCCATTATTAAAGTGGCTGGAGTTGGGTCAGTGTCAATGACAGTGTGTTGGCAGCAGTCACTCAATGTTAGTGGTGGCTGTTTAACAGTCTGATGGCCTTGAGATAGAAGCTGTTTTTCAGTCTCTCTGTCCCAGCTTTGATGCACCTGTACTGACCTCGCCTTCTGGATGATAGCGGGGTGAACAGGCAGTGGTTCGGGTGGTTGATGTCCTTGATGCTCTTTATGGCCTTCCTGTAACATCGGGTGGTGTAGGTGTCCTGGAGGGCAGGTAGTTTGCCCCCGGTGATGCGTTGTGCAGACCTCACTACCCTCTGGTGAGCCTTACGGTTGAGGGTGGAGCAGTTGCCGTACCAGGCGGTGATATAGCCCGCCAGGATGCTCTCGATTGTGCATCTGTAGAAGTTTGAGTGCTTTTGGTGACAAGCCAAATTTCTTCAGCCTCCTGAGGTTGAAGAGGCGCTACTGCGCCTTCTTCACGACGCTGTCAGTGTGAGTGGACCAATTCAGTTTGTCTGTGTGTATGCCGAGGAACTTAAAACTTGCTACCCTCTCCACTACTGTTCCATCGATGTGGATAGGGGGGTGTTCCCTCTGCTGTTTCTTGAAGTCCACAATCATCTCCTTAGTTTTGTTGACGTTGAGTGTGAGGTTATTTTCCTGACACCACACTCCGAGGGCCCTCACCTCCTCCCTGTAGGCCGTCTCGTTGTTGTTGGTAATCAAGCCTACCACTGTTGTGTCGTCCGCAAACTTGATGATTGAGTTGGAGGCGTGCGTGGCCACGCAGTCGTGGGTGAACAGGGAGTACAGGAGAGGGCTCAGAACGCACCCTTGTGGGGCCCCCGTGTTGAGGATCAGCGGGAGGAGATGTTGTTGCCTACCCTCACCACCTGGGGGCGGCCCGTCAGGAAGTCCAGTACCCAGTTGCACAGGGCGGGGTCGAGACCCAGGGTCTCGAGCTTGATGACAAGCTTGGAGGGTACTATGGTGTTGAATGCCGAGCTGTAGTCGATGAACAGCATTCTCACATAGGTATTCCTCTTGTCCAGGTGGGTTAGGGCAGTGTGCAGTGTGGTTGAGATTGCATCATCTGTGGACCTATTTGGGCGGTAAGCAAATTGGAGTGGGTCTAGGGTGTCAGGAAGGGTGGAGGTGATATGGTCCTTGACTAGTCTCTCAAAGCACTTCATGATGACGGAAGTGAGTGCTACGGGGCGGTAGTCGTTTAGCTCAGTTACCTTAGCTTTCTTGGGAACAGGAACAATGGTGGCCCTCTTGAAGCATGTGGGAACAGCAGACTGGTATAGGGATTGATTGAATATGTCCGTGAACACACCGGCCAGCTGGTCTGCGCATGCTCTGAGGGCGCGGCTGGGGATGCCGTCTGGGCCTGCAGCCTTGCGAGGGTTAACACGTTTAAATGTCTTACTCACCTCGGCTGCAGTGAAGGAGAGACCGCATGTTTTCGTTGCAGGCTGTGTCAGTGGCACTGTATTGTCCTCAAAGCGGGCAAAAAAGTTATTTAGTCTGCCTGGGAGCAAGACATCCTGGTCAGTGACTGGGCTGGGTCAAAGGTATATGAAATACAAATGGTGTATAGAGCGAAATAGTCCTATAATAACTACAACCTAAAACTTAAGTGGGAATATTGAAGACTTATGTTAAAAGGAACCACCAGCTTTCATATGTTCTCATGTTCTGAGCAAGGAACTTAAACGTTAGCTTTCTTACATGGCACATATTGCACTTTTACTTTCTTCTCAAACACTTTGTTTTTGCATTATTTAAACCAAATTGAACGTATTTCATTGTTTGAGGCTAAATTGATTTTATTTATGTATTATATTCAGTTAAAATACGTGTTAATTCAGTATTGTTGTAATTGTCATTATCACAAATGCATGTAATAAAAAAAAAGCGTCCGATTTTAATCGGTATCAGGGTTTTTTGTCCTCCAATAATAGGTATCGTTTTTTTTGCCCTCCAATAATCGGCATCGGCTTTTTTTGTCCTCAATAATCGTTACCGGATTTGAAAAATCTAAATTGGTCGACCTCTAGTTACAATGCTACTTGTCACGGGACGTTTTCCCTCTAATGCACGGTAGTTCTCATATACCCCCATGTCTTATAGGTTACATTGTCATGATGTATAGTTGCCAGTTTTGTCTAAGGTTATGTAATAGGTTAGCCTTGACCACAGCCATTGTGCCACAGCCAGGTTGATGTCTGGGTTGGCAGCACAATACTATGATTGATGTAATATCCCAAAATGTCAAACAAACAATTGTTCAAGGTTTTAGTTGATGGGTGTTGTGATGGGATACTGTGTAAGAGATATGTGTAGCTAAATGTTGTTGTCCAGGCTCTGCCCCTGTTCTGATGAACCCCATGGCGGCTCCTCACTCATACCAGCCAGGTATGAGAGCACCCTACGGCGGCCCCCCACCCTCTGTGAGACCCACCCCACCCACTACTGGACCCCCCATGGGCAATGCCACCCCTCCCCTTGGCCCCAAAACTGATGGTAAGGAAATATCAGTTTTGATAATGCATGAAAGGTCTGAGTAGGAGTGCTGATCTGTGATCAGTTTAGCCTTTTAATGAGTAAGAGGGGAACCTGATCCTAGTTTGTTTACCTTACTTGTTGAATTATCCACATATGTACTGTGGTTTATTTGTTCAGTAGTTGTACAATAATTGTATAAATATTATTATTTTTCCTCTGGCGTGGCGGGGTCTAATGTGGGATTTCTCAGTAGTGGAACTAGCTCCCAACAGCCACCCCCTTTGGGTCTCATTGCCTTCTGTCTTCCCACCATGCCAGCTCAGTGTGGGAGTGATGCTTGTTATGCTTCCCACACTGAGTACGAGAACCAGGAGAATGACTTTGAGTGTCCAGGTGTGGTTCCGTCGCTGTCCGTGTGTTGTGTACCCTGTGCAGTTTTGATGACGATCACATTTGATCCATTGTCTTCTATCAGATTTGTTAACATGGTTTCGTAAGGGACAGAAGGCCTCGAACTTCCATGGATATTTCAGATATCACCTGTTTACATCTGACACTATTTCCAAGTTTGTCTGTCTGTCTGTCTGTTCCACCCCCCCATGTGTCCAATTTATCACATTGTCTTACTGTCTGTTATTTTGACTGTGAATTGGGTACCTTGAATGCATAATTCATATGTTCTCAACCCTTTGGCATTGAAACAAAGTACAACTGACCTGAAACATAACAAACATGTATGCTAATTACTACGTTTTTGCAAATGTACAGATTGTGGCTTTTAAGTGCTTACACAAGTAGTAGTGTTTTGTTTGTTTTAATGCATCTTTATTCTGACCCCTAAATGTTATGTTTGCACTGTAACAGGACACATGCCCACACCTGGTAATGGTGCTCAAGTTCCCAACAGCTTTGATCACTTGGAGATGGGCCCTAAAATGGGTCAGTCCTCCACTACATTATAGAAAATCAGAAGTGAATAACTAATAACTTTATAGTCCCCTAGATTTACTGCTAGCAACACTAAGAACTGACATGAGTCTTGTTTTGGTGCTTGTCCCTATAGCTGGCCCACTCCCACCCCAGCAGCCAGGCCCCCCTACTCGACACATGGGTCTATCCTACCCCTCTTTACCCCCGGGGTACACGAACACCTCGGCACCCCCTACTGCCGCCACCATGCAGCATCCCGTGCAGCCCTCGACGCAGCCTTACAGCCATCCTCAGCCATACCAGCAGGTAAGTGACCAGACTTCCATCTCTATGCTTTGCCAATTCAAGTCTTGGATTTTGTTTGACAGTGTTTGAACTACTTTGCAGATTTGAAACAGACTATCACAATATCAGTAATAAAAAAATATCAAAATCCCAGTTTATGCCTCAACCAACTAAGTGATGTTAGAAATATAACTTACCTATTTAATGATGTACGTACTGTAAGGCATTGTTGGGAGAATAGGTGGCTGCAGTTATAGCAATAATTCGTGTACTACTATCCATCTATCGTTGTATATCATAGCTGGCCTGGCATTCAACCCCACTGGTGATCCATGCAGTGCAAAAAATTAAAAACTTGTTTAAATGTTGCATTAAACCTATAGTGACGATTTGATTGTTTGGAGTTACTAAATACCTTTTTGATTAGGGCCGCAGAGTATTATGTACATCTGCAAGCATAGCAGCAAAGGCTGGACACATCTCTTTAGTTTCAATATATTAAAGTGCTGTATACAGCATCAAACAAGTGGACATAAAGGGCTGTATTTCCAATAAAACAATGGGCAGTTTGGGACACAGTTGCTTTCTTTCTTTTAACAAATAGGCTATCTCTAACCTGCAAATTCACTTTTTTTTTTCTCCAAAATGTCTGCGCCGATTGAGTTTGACTCCCCTGAGCTAGTGTATCTTTTTAGTAAGCTAAAAACCCTGCGCCTAACACTAGCTGCTGGGAGGATGTCATGTCATTGGAGGTGTGACTGACCTTTTCCCCTCACCTTTTTTCAGTGGCTACAGCTAGAGGCAGGTGTCATTTGGTTAGCTAGAAAGAAATGTACATCGCTTTCCCAGGTAGCTATGCTGAGCTTGAATGAATGCTAACTGTGGATAACAGTTATTTTAGTTGTCAATCAAATGTATTTGACATCGATCAAATGAGAGGGGAAGCAAGTTTCCCATTCAGTTATCAAAAGGTGGGTTGGTACAAGCATGCATTGGCAGGCAAGCTGCAGAAGGACGAGCATGATTTTATTCCACATTGTTAAAGTGCAATTTGAACAGCCAACTATATTTTATTTTGATTTATTTTTTGTATGTTTTAGAGGGTTTATCTTATGTTCCCTATCTCGCTCTGGCTAGCATTAGTTGTTGATCTTGTTGATGTGCATAGGCAACTGAGGGGAGGAGAGCGTAACTTGGTTACGTGGTATTTACATATGTGCAGAAATCCATTCAGGTGTATTTTGTGGCTTTTGACGAATGCTTTCTGATCTAAAATTGTGTTGCTACTGCCTGTAATCACACAGTCCAGTTCAAAGTGATTGATGGAAGGCACGGGTTGCAAATGGCTTATTTGCATATATGCCTATTGAATCTCTGATTGGCTATGGCGCACCGGTCTGCGTCGACTCCGGTTCTGATCAAGACGGATGTTTTTATTAGGTTTATTTACTGCAGTGTCTATTAATTGTCCAAATGCACAGCTGCTTTCCCACTCTATTGCTATTTTCACAAATGCCTTACTTATTACTATGTCATTCCCAAACATTCTATAGATTTGTGAAAATGACCATATCGAAGTGCTAAGATTAAAAAAATAATACTTCTTGGTATAAATGAATTTATTTGTATATTTCATGATGCTAAAATGCTGTCAGTTCCACTTTAAATTCTACAGTTCATAGCTGAACCTTCTGTATGATATTCGGTCAGAGCTTAGCGCATGTCTGACTATTGAACACGTTTTTAAAATGAACTCGATGTTGAAAAAAGACATGCATAGACTGAAATATTGAAACTGACCAGGGATGCACCACAAGTGCACTAATTTTTGATCAGACCTTCAAGGGTGCACCCAAGTTAAGTGCTGCCCTCGTTCATTGTATTCACCGGTTAACTGTCCTAATTTCCCTCCCCAGCCCTCTGCAGGTCCAGCCCAACTGAGCCCCTCCTTGTCTGGTTTGAGTCTGCAGTCTCAGACCCCAGAGGCCCTGAGGGTTGTCAACCTGCTGCAGGAGAGGAACCTGCTCCCTCTGGGCCCAGTCACCCCTCCTACGCCCTGCCTGCCCCAGGACCTGCAGAAAATCAACTGCCACCCAGAGTGCGTAGTAGTTTGTCTGGCGTTGTTTCTCAACATCAACCCTCCCACCACAATGTTGAATATTTTGTGTTAATGTGCTTGAACTTGGCCCTATATGTACTGGTTGTGCATCTCCCTCTCACTACAGGGTCTTCCGCAGTACCCTGACCAGCATCCCCCAGACCCAGTCGCTGTTAAACAAAGCAAAGCTCCCACTCGGCTTGCTCCTCCACCCCTTCAAAGATCTCTCGGTAAGACATTGCCCAATCACTCCATGCAAAACATGCCCAACCTTCAGTAGAATCAATCCTACTTCTGGTGAAAGATCAAAGGATACATATAGCCTAGAATAATTTTCTTCAATCTACACATCTGTGATCATGTCTGAATTGTAATTAGATTTTTTTTTTTAAAGATTAGTGTGGAACTTGGCATTGATAGTCTATGACAATCTTATTGTTTCTCTGTGCACTGCAGCAACTAGTTGTATTATAAGTTAAATTATTCAAGAGCCGATGGGTGCATATACAGTATTTCATTTAAATGTATGTACTCATCCCAGATTGCCCTTAATTGTTTTGGTTTGTCTGCACTGCAGCAACTGCCTGTGGTCACCTCCAGCACTATAGTGAGGTGTCGCTCCTGCAGGACGTACATCAACCCCTTTGTGACCTTCCTGGACCAGAGGAGATGGAAGTGTAACCTGTGTTACCGGGTCAACGACGGTGAGGACCACAGCCACCAAGCTCCTCTCAAATGACACCCTATACCCCATATATGGCACTTCCTTTGACCAGATCCAATGTTCATTATTTAAAAACTAAAATTAGGTTCCAAGTGAAGTTGGGCTGGTCTGAAGCTGAAAAAAAGAATGGAAATTCACACGAGCACCACAAGGACTAACTTCATCCATGCTCTATCAAGGTTTTCAAGCACTCCGCTTTGACCTAAATGTCCAGGATATCGTTAACCTGCCGATATTAGTGCTGATGGACAAGCCTGGTGCTGCTCTTTTCTGACTGAAGATACCCTTTGTCTTTGTTTGGTTTAGTTCCAGAGGAGTTCATGTACAACCCAGTTAGCAGATCGTATGGCGAGCCACACAAAAGACCTGAAGTCCAGAATGCTACCCTCGAGTTCATTGCACCATCAGAATACATGGTAAATTCACATATGTAGTCTTTCAAGATTGTCTATATTCTGCCTGAAAATATTTCTTATCTATGTGGAATGTTGCCCCCTTTAATCCGCTAATAAAATGCAAATGTGAGCTGGGTGCTGCTGTGTTCGTGAAGTGATTCCATCAGACTTTATGATGCTCTTAAGTTTTAAATAATTTGCTGCAGTTTTTCTAGGAAACGTTTACGTGTTTTGTCTGCGTGTTAGTCTATGTATTGACGTGGTGAAACCTGTCATACTCAGCTGAGACCCCCCCAGCCTGCTGTTTACCTCATCGTGCTGGATGTATCCCACAATGCCGTGGAAACAGGATACCTAGATGTCGTCTGTCAGTCACTGCTAGAGAACATCAATGCGTATGTATGATCAACGTCACCACTGAGACACTAACAAAAAAGCTGATTAGGCCTTTGCTGCATGGTCCATTTTCTTATGTTCTGGGCTTCATAAACTAACATTGTCCGGAAGTTTTAGTCAAAACTTGCTAGCTTTAAAGTGTTTCGTCTCCAATAACCCCAAAACAATGTAGCTTTAACAAAAAAAATAGTGTCCTGTTACTGTCTGCTGAACAAGTCCTTCTGAATGCCTGTGTGTTCCAGGCTCCCTGGGGACTCGAGGACAAAGATTGGCTTCATCACATTTGACAGCACCATCCACTTCTACAACCTCCAGGAGGGCCTGTCCCAACCACAGATGCTCATAGTCTCCGACATCGAAGGTGAGAGAGAAAAATAGAGAAGTTTGTGAACATGGGCCGGAGCTCTTTAAATTGCGTTGTGTGGGGTCTGTTCAATTTGTGCTCTGTCTTGTAAGAAAAAAACGAAGAGGCGCAAGCGTTTACAAGCTTCATCTGTAGACTAATTCACCGCCTAGAAGTGATCAAATACTGAAAAAATAGTCTAATGGACTTCTGTGCTGTCTTTTCTCCAGATATATTTTTACCGACACCAGACAGCCTTTTAGTGAACCTCAATGAATGCAAGGAGGTAAGGAGCTAATATTCCCCAGAGACGGGCTAATGTAAAACGAAAAGGTTGTGACTCAAATCTGTCTAACAACTCACCACATTGCCTGAATTAATCAAGACACACTCTCATTGGGTAACTTAGTTTTGCCTAAGCCTCTCTTTAGCTCTGTTTTGCATTTCAAAACATTATGTAAATGTGTTATTTTTGCAGCTGGTGCAGGATTTGTTGAGGAGCTTGCCCCAGATGTTTGGCAAGACCATGGAGACCCAGTGTGCTCTGGGCCCAGCCCTGCAGGCAGCGTTCAAGCTGCTATCGGCCACCGGAGGGCGTGTGTCCGTCTTCCAGACCCAGCTGCCCAGTCTGGGTGTGGGGGCCCTCAAGTCCAGAGAGGACCCCAACCAGAGGGCTTCTGCCAAGGTAGAGACTAGAGAGACCGGTTCACACTGGTTTATACATTCTGTATCTGAAATTGCACCCTAAAATGTCCCATATGTAGGGAATACTGTGCCACTTGGGATGCACACACATTTCTAGTTGTATAACATGTTGCATGCCTCTTGTCCAGTGATGGTTGAAACATGATAACTTCAATCCCGAAGATGGGGTTTCAGGAATGTGTTCTGCATACTATACCCATTTTTTTTAACTATTGTCTGTGATGCTTGTTGTGTGGTGATTCCCCAGGATATCCAGCACCTTTCTCCTGCCACAGACTTCTATAAGAAGCTGGCCCTGGACTGTTCAGGACAGCAGGTGGCTGTGGATCTGTTCCTACTGAGCTCCCAGTACTGTGACCTGGCCTCTTTAGGTGAGTGGCGCCTTCAGCCGCATACACCTGCACTACAATGTGTGATTGTTTACGAAGTCACCTTATTCCACAAGCAATCAGTGCCCTGTGCATGTCTCTGATGTATGTTACAGTATGTGTATGTTACTGTATGTGTCTTGCTGGTGACAAATCAAATTTCCCCTTGTGTATAGAACATCATACCTTGAGAGATTACACATGAATCCAGCCAATCTTCTCTCTCCTCCCGTCAGGTTGCATATCCAGGTACTCAGCGGGAAGTGTGTACTACTACCCCTCCTACCACCAGCAGCACAATCCAGCCGGAGTAGAGTGCTTCCAGAAGGATCTCAAGAGGTACCTCACCCGCAAGATCGGCTTCGAGGCTGTCATGAGGATACGCTGCTCTAAAGGTGACAACTTTTTTTTTTTCACTGTTCTGGTTTTATTGTATTATGTGAAAGCTTTAATTGTTTGAAACAAATTTCCCTTCAGGGAAATGCATCTTATTTCATCTGAAATCTGTGTAAATTATTTGCTGATCATCTCAATGCTCATTGATGGAGGATAATATTAACCCTGTGAACTTGAGTCTGTCCCTGCTCCAGTAGATTACTTTATCTGGGAGGATTAACTTGGAATGAATTCAACTCAAAGCCCTTAACCTCCATGTAGGCTTGTCCATCCACACGTTCCATGGGAACTTCTTTGTGCGCTCCACGGACCTGCTGTCTCTGCCCAACGTGAACCCGGATGCAGGCTTCGCTGTGCAGATGTCCATTGAAGAGAACCTGGTGGACATGCAGTCTGTCTCCTTCCAGGCTGCTTTGCTCTACACGTCCAGCAAAGGTATACTGTCTGGAGCTGCTGAGGTTTACCAAAAAGTGTCATTATTTTTCTGTGGGATTTACTTGGTTGAGACTCATTGTATATGTCCCAAATATCACACTATTCCATGCGTAGTGCCCTACTTTTTACCAGGACTTAAAAGGCTCTGGCTATAAAATAAAAATAAGTGCACTATATAGAGAAGTTCCATTTGGGACTCGGATTCCATGTTTGTAAACGTGAGCCATGAAAGGGTGAGATGGAACACTTTTTAAACTGAATACCAAATTGTAAACATGCTCTTTCTGAAGTGCAATTGAGTTAATACTTTTTGTTTCCATTGTAATGCTGAAACAGTAACTTGTTGCTTGGTGTTGTATTTCTACAGGAGAGCGACGAATCAGAGTCCACACCATGTGTTTGCCTGTTGTCAACTCCCTATCTGACATCTTTGCTGGGGCTGATGTCCAGGCCATCACTTGCCTGTTGGCTAGCATGGGTAGGTAGTTTGTTGGCATTTGTGTGGTTATTAAAGGCATGTTTATTACCATCACGGTGAAGTCCTTAGTGTGTTCCATCATCCTGTGATCGTTAATGTCTCTTAGTGAGAGCAGGATTGTCATCCCCACCCTACCATAGCTGCCTAATTTGCATGGACAGATGGTTGTAAGTGATATCAGATGGTTGCCTGGTTACCGTGACCTTTGTGGGATCCAAGTGGCTACATGAAACTGACTGTGGACTAATCTTCATATAGTGTGTTGATGGCGGTTTTACCCAGGTCTATTCCTTCACTGATGAAATGTTAGTCGTTAAAGAGAAACTACTGTAATATTATACCATTATTATTGATAGTTTACCCTAATATAAAGTAACAAATGATTTAACCCAATGGTTGCTCTTTTGTAAATGAAGGCCATGACTACAAACATGTACTGTACTTTCATGTAACTTGTGAATCACTATCCCTGAGACAAAAACAGAGCTGAGGTTTGAGTTTGGTTATTTTTTCCTGATGTGTGTCCTCTCGCTCTCCAGCTGTGGATCGCTCTGTGACGGCCAGTTTGAGTGACGCCAGGGACGCGATGACCAACGCATCCATCGACTCTCTGACGTCCTTCCGCACCTCTGTACTCACCATCCAGCAGCCTGGCCTCCTGGCACCCGCCTGCCTCAGACTGTTCCCCCTCTACATCCTCGCCCTGCTCAAACAGGTACGCTATCCACCCACTCCCTCCCTGGCTAGTCCCCTGGCAGTCTACAGCTTTGTCTCAAATGGTACCCTGTTCCCAAGGGCTCTAGTCAAAAGCAGTGCACCATTGGCCTCCCGAGTGGCGCAGTGGTCTAAGGCACTGCATTGCATGTAGTGCTGCAGCCTTTACTCCAGACCCGGGTTCATTTCCCAGGCTGTGCCTCAACCGGCCTGAGTCCCATAGGACGGTGCAGAGTTGGCCCAGTTGTCTGGGTTTGGCCGGTGGACCTTTACTTGTCTCTAGCGACTCATTGTGGCGGGCCGGGTGCCTGCGTGCTGACCCCGATCGCCAGTTGAACAGTGTTTCCTCCGACACATTAGTGCAGCTGGCTTCCGGGATAAGCTGGCGGGTGTTAAGGAACGCGGTTAGGTGGGTTATGTTTTGGAGGACTACCTTCGCCTCTCCCGAAGTCTTTGGCGAGTTGCAGCGATGAGACGATTGAAAAAGGAGGTGAAATGCCCCCCAAAAAGCAGTGCACCTTTAAGAGGATAGGATGCCATTTGGGACGGAAACCTACCTCTCACCAAACAGGCTATGGAACATAAACCAGCTTCAAGACACCATAAGAAATGTAGTCATATCAACTGATAATGTAAGACCCAGCTACTGCGATTTGTTTCTCTCCTTCATGCTTTGCTCATATGTCGTTTTTGTTCTCTGATCCACAGAAAGCCTTCCGAACAGGTACAAGCACCAGGCTGGACGACCGTGTGTTTGCAATGTGTCAGCTGAAGTACCAGCCCCTGGCCTACGTCATGCTGATGATCCACCCAGCGCTGTACCGTGTGGACGACCTGACTGACGAGGTCAGGGCTAGGGGAAACCCTGATTTTCACGCAGATAGATAATGCCAATAATGAGAAGCTATATTCTCTATAGTTTATACAATGTTATATTTTGAGCATGTCTTAAGTTATATAATGCATACACTACATGGCCAAAAGTATGTGGACACGTTCTCGTTGAGCATCTCATTCCAAAATCATTGGCATTAATAGGGAGTTGGTTCCGCCCCCCTTCTCATTTGCTGCTATAACAGATGTTGGGACATTGCTGCAGGTGCTTGCTTCCATTCTGAGGTCAGGGCCCTGTGCAGGCCAGTGAAGTTCGTCCACATCGATCTCGACAAGCAATTTGTTTATGAACCTCACTTTGTGCATGGGGGCGTTGTCATGCTGAAACAGGAAAGGGCCTTCCCCAAACTGTTGTCACAAAGTTGGAAGCACAGATTCATCTACAATGTCATTGTATGCTACAGCAGGGTTAATATTTCCTATCAATTAAACTAAACAGCCTGAACCGTGAAACAGCTCTAGACCATTATTCCTCCTCCATCAAACTTGACAGTTGGCACTGCATTGGGGCAGGTAGCGTTCCTCTGGCATCCGCCAAACCCAGATTAGTCCGTTGGACTGCCAGACAGTGAAGCGTGATTTGTCACTCCAGGGAACTCTGCTCCAGAATCCAATGGCGGTGAGATTTACACCACTCCAGCCGGCACTTGGCATTGTGCATAGTCATATTAGGTTTGTATGCAGCTGCTCGGCCATGGAAACCCATTTCATGAAGCTCCTGACAAGCAGTTAATGTGCGGATGTTGCTTCCAGAGGCAGTTTGGAACTCGTAGTGAGTGTTGCAACCAAGGACAGGTTTTACAAGCTTCAGTACTCTGCGATCCCGTTCTGTGAGCTTGTGGCCTTACATGCTGACCAGACCGGACACGTCGTGTGCGTGAGCGTCGCAAATTACATTAAGAAAGCAATGTTATTCAATTATTGCACCCACACTGCTAGCGCCCACCAACAAGCGTCTGCGACACCAAGGGCTAAAATAGAACTCATTCCTATATCTGATGCAGATCGCGCTGAAAGTCCTGCCTCTCCCATCTCATTGGTTTATAGAAGCAGGTACCCACTTGCCATCTCATTGGTTATACCCACGTGGGTGACTGAAAGACTAACTGTTTTGCCTGTAGTTGTGGTAATACAATGAAAGTTTAGATGCGATCACCATATAAGTTAAACGATGAAAAACCTTGGAAGGAGGTGAGATGACTAGAAACAAATAAATGTATGCACGAAGGCTCACGCGCGCAGCTGGTTTGGGTTCTGTGTCACGCTTCGCAGCTGAGCCTCTTGTTGCTCTTAGACGTTTCCAATTCACAATAACAGCACCTAGTTGACCGGGGCAGCTTTAGCAAGGCAGACATTTGACTAACTGACTTGTTGGAAGGGTGGCATCCTATGATGGTGCCACGTTAAGTCACTGACCTCTTCATTAAGGTCATTCTACTGCCAATGTTGGTCTATGGAGATTGTCTGGCTGTGTGCTGGATTTTTATATAGCCGACTCCACTATTTGAAGGGGTGTCCACATTTGTTTGTCTATCCATGGTTCTGCTTCCATCTGACATGTGGATATATTGTACGTTTCCCCTTTATAAACTTTTATTTTATTAGCATCTCCCTCTTCTTCTCCAACCACAGGGAGCCCTGAACGTCAGTGAGCGCACCATCCCCCAGCCCAGAGTCCAGCAGTTGTCTGTGGAGAAGCTGAGCAGAGATGGGGCCTTCCTCATGGACGCTGGCTCGGTTAATATGACCATGATGCATTTATTTGTTATGGACAGATGCAATTCAAACATTGACATATGAATAATCCAGAGTCTGATGCATTACACCCTCATGCTTTAGCTTGCCCTCATTTACAATTTTTTTTTAGGAATGTCATTTGGCGAACAACCTAAAATAGACATGCAACCATATCTACAGTGGATTTTTCTGGAGAAACGGACCGATGGATAAAATAAACACAATCTTGACTGACTTCTCCTTTGTCCTAACAGGTGATCTATGTCTGGATTGGAAGAAACTGCAACCCCAACTTCCTCACGCAAGTCCTGGGGCTCCCAAACTACGCTGCTGTGCCCCTGAACATGGTAAGGAACCTAAACACCTGCTCCCATTTTTCACTCTCTTAGCCCAGCTCCTCTGCTCCTGTCAAGGTTCTGTATCGCTCACCAGGACCTCTGTGTATTATACTGTATTTACATGTGGTAGTATCGTTTGTTTGTTATATATATATTTATATATATTTAGTAGTGCATCTCGTTTAAAACGGCACAACAGATTTCCTGAAAGGGGTGCCATAAAGATATTTCATTATAATGGTGTTGAATCTCCCAGAACATGCTCCCAGAGTTGGACACTGCAGAGTCCCAGAGAACCAGAGCGTTCATTGGCTGGCTGAGGGAACAGAGGCCTTTCTTCCCCATCCTGCATGTCATCAGGTAGGCATTAGGAACAGTACCAGTGCTCTGGTCTAGTAAAGCCACACCAGAGTTCAGAGGCCATGGCTGCGTTCCAAATTGCACCCTATTCCACTTAGAGTTCACTACTTTTGACCAGGGCTGTTGAGCTCTAGTCAAAAGTAGTGCACACTATGGGGAATAAGGGTGAAATTTGGTTGCATACAATGTTTGATTTCCTTGGGTAAACAAAGGCCAAAATAGAATGCTTAGTATTTAGATATGGTTGAACTCATTGACATGGTTGACAGCCTACGGAGTTTTGAGCTGTCAACCGGCTCAGGTCTATTCTGCAAGAGACGGTGTGTTAATGTTGTGGATCCAATCTTCCTTTTCTGTTCCCGTTCAGGGATGAGAGTCCACTGAAAGCCAGCTTCTTGCAGAACATGATAGAGGACCGGACAGAGTCTGCCTTGTCTTACTATGAGTTTTTACTCCACATCCAACAGCAAGTCTCCAAGTAAACCCAGCATATTGAGTCAGTTCTGGGAACATCATTGTGGGAACCTGTCAGGGACTGCTTGCTGCCTCTCACAGGATCTTCAGTTGTGGCTCACCAATTTTTGTGTGTATCATTGCCTTTCCTGAAGATTTCCCCCAGCTGCAGACTTTCAAACGAATCAAACTTTGTGTGGTAAACAGGACAAGGACAGAGGTGACTAAGCGAGGTCTGATTTCGCTGCTAGTTTGACTATTTTCCAGCTGGGACAACTTGTTGAAACCAGGGAACTCATGATACGGTATTTACGTCAATGATTGAGGACATCAGTGTTTATTCTCGAAGAACAAGGGTTTCTTAGATCTTTTCATATACAGTTCTGGCTATGGATGTCAAGTCTTTTGATCAAAAGCATAGTTGTATTTGCTAATAAAATAATAGAAGTATCATGCTAAAGGCAATGTTGGAGTATCGCCTGCCCTTAAGGACTTATTATTGGATGTCACCTTGATTGAGCGTAAGAATATCTCAGCTACAATAATAATGATCTACTGATTTTAGTTGTGAAGGACAGATGTGTACTTTATTTTGGTTATTGTCAAACAAATCTAGGATTAATGCAAAGGCAGAAATGTAGATGTTTGAAGGCGAACTAACCTTGTTATAATTTGCTGCCTTTTGAATGTTGATGAAACAATGCAATGCTGTCATCTCTTGGGTCTGGTCTGTCCTTCTCTCAACCTTTATTTCCTGTCTATCTTCTCTCTCACTTGTCATGGACATTCGACACCTCTGAAGACGTTGCTTTGTTAAATATGAGAATCCCGATCTGATTAAATTCTCTAATTGCCTTCTATGGGACATTTTTATTATTAAACCTCTGTTTAAATACAAACGCTATATGTGAAATATTTTAATATAATAGGATATGGGACATTCTTGAATACAGACATAAAGCCATTGTGATCTTTTAATCATGCTTATTGATACTTGTGTATTGAAAAGACTACATTATGGTAAAGAATTGTTGATTTTAGTATGAACATATTAAGGTGACATGACGCTAATAAAATGTTCGGAAATTTTTTAACTTAATTGTGGTTTGTCATGAATGAGCAGAGTACGATTAACATGGATGTTGTCTCAAATGGTATACCTTTTCAAATTCCACTGTCGTAACATAGTTAGTGTGAAAAGGAATACGAACATATCAGAATGTTTTCTGATACAAAGAGAAGATATATCTTAAGTAATGACGAATAAATAGTGACTGTAAAGGTGTCACTCTTATTGTACTTAACTGCAGGAAAGGTATGAATTGTTGACGTTTATACATTTGACAATGCCAGAGGTTGTTGCTGTATTGGTCTCGTTCTATGGTTTTAAGATATTATTTGTTCTTGTGGAAGTTTCCAGAATTAAACCATAGTCATATAAAATGTTTGCGTGTTTTATTCCTAATAGATGTTGAAGTAGTTTGCCTGAGAAACGGCAGGTAGACTAGTGGTTAAGAACGTAAAGGTTGCGAGATCGGGTCTGACAAGGTAACAACAATCTGTCTTTCTGTCCCTGAACAAGGCAGTTAACCCACAGTTCCGAGGCCTTCATTATAAATAAGAATTTGTATTAACTGACTTGCCTAGTGAAATAAGAGGGATCAATTGATAGAGTACCTACTTAAAATATTTCATTTTGACTGCCTGATTGCATGAGTTCGAATTGATTGATATTCACTTGAAGGGGAATCATGGATCTCGATACTGGAATACTTTTATAACCAACCATTGATTTGACCGCCATCCCCGGCAGCCGTGATTCTTTGGCTAAACTGACCTCAACCATTTTCCATGCATTGTCAATGGGGTTTCTAAACCAACCCGGCTGTAATGATTCTGGAAACGGGTTAATTTTGTGGCTAGTCGGATTTCCCCATGGGGAACACTAAACCGAAAGGTGTATATTTCCTCGCCCAGCACCGGTCACTGAGTTAGCAAGCTGAAGTTGGCTAGTGAGTCACAGAAATGTACGTTCAGCCTATTCAGTATGATTGGCCTTAAAAGTAAATTAATCAGCATGGCTTAACATAGCACTGTTGGCGGTATAAACACAACCATTTCGCTACACCCGCTAAACATGTGTATGTAACATAACATTTATTTGATTAATTTCGTTTTTGACCTCGACATTCTTGCTGGATAGACACTTTGATCGCTAACATGCTAGCGCTGCTAACTAGCTAATGCTAATGGCGCTCGTTAAACTCCTATGTTAGGCTGGACACATTGCATTTTTAAAAATGCTTTTTTTTCTAATAAGTGGTTCATTGCATCCGCGGTGGAGCCAAGTTTCATATTTCCCAGCTGCCTGTCGTAGTTAAAATAATCACGAAAAAGCAGGCCTTTAATTTAGGGCATTTTATCACCCTGCCAGCTCCTATTAGTTCTATTGAGCACTGTGGTACCAACTCGCCTTCCGAACGTTCGTGTAATGTGTCCAGCCTAACATAGGAGTTCAGCTAGCGCCGTTAGCATTAGCTAGTTAGCAGCGCTAGCTATCAGTGTCTCCAGCAAGAAAGTACAACAAATGGGACAATGGTAGTTTCGCTATAGTTGGCAATTGAGACCTGCTCACGTTAAGTTCAAATGTAAACAACGAATTACTCATGTTACTCTTGAGGTCGTCCCATTGTTTACTATAGGGAAATATAGGTATGGCTGTCTTTGCCAAATAGCTCGCGATGTGTGCGTTTTTTTTGTCTTTTCGAACGCCATATTAATCATTATCTTTCCAATTATGTAAGGCTGGGTATTGTATCTCGTCATCAAACGCTAGACCAGAAATAGTCAGTTGCTATTTTTTCCCCTACTTCCTCGCTATGCAGACAAGCACAATTGGTTCCACTGAGGTGCAGATGTTTCCTTTATACACGAGTTATTTTTCAGTTTCGTCCTCAGAACAGATTGTAGTGTTAAAATAAAAATGGATACTTTTTTGGTGCCATTTAGGCTAAATGGGAATCTAAGCTTCACTCCAGTCAAAACAAGCTCTGCGAACGTTCGATTCCATTCATTTGATATGGGCTCGCGCTAGTTTTAGCTTTAGCCAACGTTCTAAAGCCGTTTTCAGCCTTGGGTGAATTTTGACTCGTTCTTTTGTCCAGCCGACCTATGCGGATGTTTATCTAGATCCCAAGAGCAGCAGACCGGTAAGTCAACTTTTCTTTCCAACTTGAATCATCTGTAAAGTTGTTTTACATGCAATCATGCTAGCTAGCTATATTTTGACACGTCTGCACCTGCTTCACTGGTGATGCAGGTAATTAATTATCACATGCATACTCTCCCTCACTTGGGGCTCTATTCAATCACATCCGCATAGCGGTTGTTTTGGTTGTGTCTGAGGTGGAACTGTATTAAAGCTGTCAAATTAACAAGCGACCCTCCTGGCGTTATACCGAAAACGCACATTGCCGTTGGCGTCAGGGAGTCGCATGAACAGAAATCTCATGCAGCCCTGTGTACAAGTTAGAACAGTGGAATTTGAGATGTAATCTACACCTCGATTAGGCTGATATAAATCCTCATTTAGTTTAATTTTTAATTTGAGCGTCATATTTATATATAACCTACACTTTTTCGTTTACGGTGTAGATTCGTGACAATGATCTAGAGCCGCTGCTTGCCGATTTGACAGATCCAACATCAGACACCGATAAAACATAAGCAATGTTGGTGTCAGCTATCGCTGGTTAACGCTTGATCTGATTGAATCTAGGCCTTATACTCATTCACTCTGTTTACTTGTATGATTATTGTCAGTTAAGAAAAGTATGCCTCTTTTAGATCTGCCACCCCCAGTAGTTCAGCTGTAGTCACAGCAGTCCTCAGCTGTGGTATTTAATTTACCGGCTGCACCAATTCTTACTTCACTGGCCTTGAAGGGAGAAACTTTTGATGATTCCCAACTGGATACAGGTAATTCAGTCATATTACATGCTTATATGCTCAATCCCACCAACCGATGTGCACACAAACATGTTGAGCTGTATACTTACTGCCACTTTCTGCGTCCTTTTCAGATCTGCAATGCACTCCACTGCCTGACAGCCTCACCCAGAAGTGCATACACTGGGCCTATCAAGACTGACAAAGCAGAGATGGGTGGGTGACAAGGAAACTTAAAACGCAACATGCACACACACTCCCTCTATCTCTGTCACGCACATAATCCCCAATGTAAATACATTGTAGTTTATTTTATGTATGCTCCATTTTATTTGAGGAAAATGTCTGCAATAAAGTTTGTTCAGTTAAGCAATGTCTTTGGTTTATTGTATATTTCTCCATATTAAATGTGACCAATAGAAAGTCTGCAGACCTGCAACCCTCGGAATGTGTGCAGGTTTTGCCATCTGAGCCTGAAACTTAGAGATATGGGAAGAGTGCAGTTTAAAGGTTTATCGTTAACTGACACAATTTATAATGAATACATATATGACCAACAGTTACTGTATCATGATTTAGTGTTTTAATTACTCAGCAAGTAGTGCCTCAAGGTAGGATTGAACCGTTTCTCAAAAGAAGCAGAACAGGCCAAATAAGGTGACCGAAAAACCGCAAGAGGTGCATATTACTTCGCCCAGCAGCATTCATTGAGTGAGCAAGCTAAAGTTAGCAAGTCACAGAAATGTACGTTCCGGTGGCAGTCAGTGACGTTTAAGATGAGGGAGGACAAATGTTTTTTTTTTTTAAGCATGGCGTTATTTCTATTACAGCATATTGGAGGACTGTCATTCATATTCCATTCACCCAGTTCAATGTAATGGCAATAGGTTTAGGCTACTACATGATACTCAAATGTTCCTATACTCATGTCCTATACCCATCAACCTAACCTATAAATGACAGTTTATAACATAGGTGCACACAGGTCGAGAGACATTTAAGGTGACAGACGGTGACATTCAATAATGCCTTGCACACTCTTACCTGCATCAAGCTGATATAGGGTGTAATCATTAGTCCAACAGTTGCAAACAGTAGTTTTTATTGGACTAATTCGGGTATGTTTATCCCCGTTTTGTTACATTTGCTTCTGTTTAAGAAACGTTTTCAACAGAATCGGCAGAGTGAATACTACACTGATCACGCGTAAACACAGTTCACTTTCATAGCAGCCACGTTGTATTCCTTCTCGCATCTATGTGCTCACCTCTTCCCTTGTGGATTTCAATGCACAACACATCAGTTGTATGTGACCAGACAAAAAACACCTTTCCAAGCCAAACCGCTACACACAGCCTACATCGTTGTCACCATATTAGCTATATTAGTAACATCATAGTCAGCATAGCTAATAGAACTAACGCGTTTGAAAACCCGCTACAATCCTGTATTAATGGTGGCCCCGGTGGCAATAAATTAGTAAAACCAAAAGCTTACCTTGACTTGGAAGAGTTCCAGACTTGTGTTGGAAAGTCATAGTCAGCTAGCTAACAGCATGTTTCCGGTTTCAAATACTAAATGTTAAGTGAATGTGAATATTTAGGTGGTTTAAATTAGGCTAAGGTTCCTACTAACTGAACTTGACAGTGACAAATTCTTGCCTGTCCATTATTCTAGAACTAACGATGACTGAGTGTGAGGAATGTTTTCCATAATGTACATTTCATGCATATACATTTGAACAAAGAACATCACATTTAGTGTCTCCATTTATTGAGTATGGAGACAAATGGCAAAGGTTTCTCAGGCAGTATCTCAGGCAGTATTTGATCAATCTAAATATTGTGTAACCTACCAATAAATGTATATAGAGGAGTGCCGGGTGGGAGGCACAATTAGTCCAGAAATGTCAGTTTTACCTTATATGCCAAAAGCCTGAACCTCTGATGGAGACAGAACTGTCATCAACGTATGCTTCAGTATTCCCCCCTCTCTCTAGGAGCATTCATGTGCCCTGGTTACCAATGTAGCCAACAGTAGAGAAAGAGAAATGCCTAAGCAGTATGCAATCTCAAAATTGTGCGGTCCAGTGAAACTATACGGCAAAAGCCTGGGCTCCTGACCTGGACAATATAATTCTAATCACTGCATGCTATAATAGAAAAAAACAATCTGTTTTTCACCTTGTCAAACTGATGTATATATTGTATTCAGTCTTCGAGATGCTTTAACAAGCATGTGTATCTGTACTTGGTGCTCTTCAACTCTAAAATGCATTTGGCAAAACCACAAAGAAAAAACAGGTCTCAATGTCTAAGAGTGAGTGAGTGAATCAGCTGAGCCTATGCATGCTGTATAGCACTTAGTTGATCTCTGGGAACAGGAGAGGAGAGCTGAATTAGATCTTGGGAGACAAAAGTTAGGCAATAATTCATCACAGAAATAATCACAGCAAAGGATTGTAGCATATGCGCTAGGAATGAAAATTACGGCTACTAGGAGAATGAGAGGCATGGTAATCTGCATCCTGCTCCAACTATGCCTATTGACAGGGATAGTGTAGCATTTATTTGTCAGCATGAATCAAAATAGTAAATATTTTATTTAACCTTTATTTAACTTGGCAAGTCGGTTAAGAATACATTCTTATTTACAATGACGGCCTACCAAAAATCAAAAGGCTTCCTGCAGTGACGGGGGCTGAGATTAAGAATACAAATAAATTAAATAAAAAATATAGGAGAAAACACTCATGACGAGACAACACTACATAAAGCGAGACCTAAGATAACAAAGCATGGCAGCAACACATGACAACAACATGGCAGCAGCACAAAATATGGTACAAACATTATTGGGCACAGACAACAGCACAAAGGGCAAGGTAGAGACAACAATACATCACGCAAAGCAGCCACAACTGTCAGTAAGAGTGTCCATGATTGAGTCTTTGAATGAAGAGAATGAGATTAAAACTGTCAATTTTGAGTGTCTGTTGCAGCTCGTTCCAGTCGCTAGCTGCAGTGAACCTAAAAAAGGAGCGTCCCAGGGATATGTGTGCTTTGGGGACCTTTAACAGAATGTGACTGGCAGAACGGGTGTTGTATGTGGAGGATGAGGGCTGCAGTCGATTTCAGATGGGGGGGGCTAAGAGGGTTTTATAAATAAGCATCAACCAGTGTGTCTTGCGACGGGTATGCAGAGATGACCAGTTTACCGAGGATATAGAGTGCAGTGATGTGTCCTATAAGGAACATTGATGGCAAGTCTTATGGCCGAATGGTAAAGAACATCTAGCCGCTCTAGAGCACCCTTACCTGACGATCTATAACTTATGTCACCGTAATCTAGCATGGGTTGGATGATCATCTGAATCAGGGTTAGTTTGGCAGCTGGGGTGAAAGAGGAACGATTTACGATAGAGGAAACAAAGCCTAGATTTAACTTTAGCCTGCAGCTTTGATATGAGCTGAGTGAAGGACAGTGTACCGTCTAGCCATACTCCCAAGTACTTGTATGAGGTGATTACCTCGAGCTCTAAACCCTCAGAGGCTGTAATCACACTGGTGGGGATAGGGACATTCTTCTTACAATAGTTTGTTCACAGTTAAAGCAAGAGGAAGCTTGTTGGACACTAATAAAGCTTTGTTGTAGAACATTTAACACAAAATCCGGGGAGGGGCCAGATGAGTATAAGACTGTGTCATCTGCATATAAATGGATGAGAGAGCTTCCTACAGCCTGAGCAATGTTGTTGATGTAAATTGAGAAGAGTGTGGGGCCTAGGATCGTGCCTTGCGGTACACCCTTGGTTACAGGCAGTGGCTGAGACGGCAGATGTTCTGACTTTATACACTGCACCTTTGAGAGAGGTAGTTAGCAAACCCCTCAGAGACACCAATACTCCTTAGCCAGCCCACAAGAATGGAATGGTCTACCGTATCAAAAGCTTTGGCCAAGTCAATAAAAATAGCAGCACAACATTGTTTAGAATCAAGGGTAATGGAGACATCATTGAGGACCTTTAAGGTTGCAGTGACACATACATAACCTGAGCGGAAACCAGATTGCATACCGAGAGAATACTATAGACATCAAGAAAGCCAGTCAGTTGATTATTTTGAAGTTATTCCAACACTTAATAAACAGGGCAAAATAGAAATAGGCTATAACAGTTAGGATAAGCTTGATCTCCCCCTTGAAATAATGGACAAACCGTGGCTGCCTTCCAAGCAATGGGAACCTCCCCAGAGAGGAGAGACAGGTTAAAAAGGTCAGCGATAGGCTTGGTGATTATAGGGGCAGTAACCTTAAAGAAGAAAGGGTCTAAACCATTTACCAGATGTTTTTTTGGGGTCAAGTTTAAGGAGCTCCTTTAGCACCTCAGATTCAGTGACCACCTGCAGGGAGAAACTTTGTAGCGGGGCAGGGGAAAAGAGGGAGGAGCATGAGGGAGATGAGGAAATGTTGGACGGGCAAGGAGGCATGGCTGAATCAAATAGGAATCCTGACTTAATGAAGTGGTGATTTAAAAGCTCAGCCATGTGCTTCTTGTCAGTAACAACTACATCAACTTTAAGGGACATGGACAGCTGTGAGGAGGGTTTATTCTCTTCTCACAAAACATTACTGATGAAAAAAAGTAAGAAGTTTCTTAGTAATATCTTATGTCGCATTGACATTAGGGACATGCTTGAAACCAATAAATAAGCCTATGTGACGGGGATGATAGGATTTGGTTAAGAGCGTCTGCTAAATGACTTAAATGTAAATGTAAATGTTGTTATTGTTCACACATTACAGCCATCAGACTAGCTATATGAAAACCAACAATGGATAACCAAGGAAAGTGCAATAAAAACTTAAGCAAACAAGAGCTTGAAGTGATAGTGGAGGAAATAGCAACCAGGAAAAGGTTGCTGTTGGGGAGACTCCAACTGTGGGGTCACTGCAGAGACCAAAAAGAGCGGATTGGCGAGAGTGGCCGAGTCTGTCTCTGCCATCGGGGGTACGGCAAGGGACAGTGACGCTGTAAAAAAAGTGGTCCGACATCAATTCTCCAACCTATCTCCTGATTCTGCCTCCTCAACCCTCCTCTCCTCCCTTTCTGCATCCTTTGACTCTCTATGTCCCCTATCTTCCAGGCCGGCTCGGTCCTCCCCTCCCGCTCCGTGGCTCGACGACTCATTGCGAGCTCACAGAACAGGGCTCCGGGCAGCCGAGCGGAAATGGAGGAAAACTCGCCTCCCTGCGGACCTGGCATCCTTTCGCTCCCTCCTCTCTACATTTTCCTCCTCTGTCTCTGCTGCTAAAGCCACTTTCTACCACTCTAAATTCCAAGCATCTGCCTCTAACCCTAGGAAGCTCTTTGCCACCTTCTCCTCCCTCCTGAATCCTCCTCCCCCTCCCCCCACCTCCTCCCCTCTCTGCAGATGACTTTGTCAACCATTTTGAAAAGAAGGTCGACGACATCCGATCCTTGTTTGCTAAGTCAAACGACACCGCTGGTTCTGCTCACACTGCCCTACCCTGTGCTCTAACCTCTTTCTCCCCTCTCTCTCCAGATGAAATCTCGCGTCTTGTGACGGCCGGCCGCCCAACAACCTGCCCGCTCGACCCTATCTCCTCCTCTCTTCTCCAGACCATTTCCGGAGACCTTCTCCCTTACCTCACCTCGCTCATCAACTCATCCCTGACCGCTGGCTACGTCCCTTCCGTCTTCAAGAGAGCGAGAGTTGCACCCCTTCTGAAAAAACCTACACTCGATCCCTCCGATGTCAACAACTACAGACCAGTATCCCTTCTTTCTTTTCTCTCCAAAACTCTTGAACGTGCCGTCCTTGGCCAGCTCTCCCGCTATCTCTCTCAGAATGACCTTCTTGATCCAAATCAGTCAGGTTTCAAGACTAGTCATTCAACTGAGACTGCTCTTCTCTGTATCACGGAGGCGCTCCGCACTGCTAAAGCTAACTCTCTCTCCTCTGCTCTCATCCTTCTAGACCTATCGGCTGCCTTCGATACTGTGAACCATCAGATCCTCCTCTCCACCCTCTCCGAGTTGGGCATCTCCGGCGCGGCCCACGCTTGGATTGCGTCCTACCTGACAGGTCGCTCCTACCAGGTGGCGTGGCGAGAATCTGTCTCCTCACCACGCGCTCTCACCACTGGTGTCCCCCAGGGCTCTGTTCTAGGCCCTCTCCTATTCTCGCTATACACCAAGTCACTTGGCTCTGTCATAACCTCACATGGTCTCTCCTATCATTGCTATGCAGACGACACACAATTAATCTTCTCCTTTCCCCCTTCTGATGACCAGGTGGCGAATCGCATCTCTGCATGTCTGGCAGACATATCAGTGTGGATGACGGATCACCACCTCAAGCTGAACCTCGGCAAGACGGAGCTGCTCTTCCTCCCGGGGAAGGACTGCCCGTTCCATGATCTCGCCATCACGGTTGACAACTCCATTGTGTCCTCCTCCCAGAGCGCTAAGAACCTTGGCGTGATCCTGGACAACACCCTGTCGTTCTCAACTAACATCAAGGCGGTGGCCCGTTCCTGTAGGTTCATGCTCTACAACATCCGCAGAGTACGACCCTGCCTCACACAGGAAGCGGCGCAGGTCCTAATCCAGGCACTTGTCATCTCCCGTCTGGATTACTGCAACTCGCTGTTGGCTGGGCTCCCTGCCTGTGCCATTAAACCCCTACAACTCATCCAGAACGCCGCAGCCCGTCTGGTGTTCAACCTTCCCAAGTTCTCTCACGTCACCCCGCTCCTCCGCTCTCTCCACTGGCTTCCAGTTAAAGCTCGCATCCGCTACAAGACCATGGTGCTTGCCTACGGAGCTGTGAGGGGAACGGCACCTCAGTACCTCCAGGCTCTGATCAGGCCCTACACCCAAACAAGGGCACTGCGTTCATCCACCTCTGGCCTGCTCGCCTCCCTACCACTGAGGAAGTACAGTTCCCGCTCAGCCCAGTCAAAACTGTTCGCTGCTCTGGCTCCCCAATGGTGGAACACACTCCCTCACGACGCCAGGACAGCGGAGTCAATCACCACCTTCCGGAGACACCTGAAACCCCACCTCGCTCTGGATAAGAGCGTCTGCTAAATGACTTAAATGTAAATATAAATGTAAGTCGGTTGCTAAGAAGAAGGGAGCTGATAGACCATTCATGTGGACCAGCTGGAGGAGAAGGTGTCATTCATGATAGGTGAGACTGCTGGGGACTGTGCGACCGGTAAGTTAGGTAGCTACGTTAGCTAGCTAATGCGTAACAACATTATAGCCAACATAGCTAACAACCTTAACGTTAGCCAAGTTCTTCTTTGCAAATTGACGAGATAGAGCTAGCTATTTAACACAAATATTTGTATATATTTTTAATTGCTAGCTATCTAGATAATGCGTGTTTAATTTGTTTTCTTGCTGTATTTAAGTATCTGGTAGCCAACTGTGTATGTGGCGCAAGAAAACATTCATGGTTACAAAGGTATCCATTCGGCTCAAGACAAGGGTTTAGCTGTCCCTAAAGTTAAGTGCATTTCCAATAAGAAATCCTAAAACATTATTTTCAAGAATTCCATTTCATCTTACCTTTTTACTTAGGAAGAAACATTTTTTTTAAATAAAGAACATATCCAAGGGCTTTATTGTGGAATAGCAACTTCGCTTAACTTTCTTCATAAGTCTATAGTTAAGGAAAAAATGGCAGTTAAGAAGGTTTTGTGAATCCGGCCCCAGGTCTTTAACCATTTTCCAGAACTTCTTGGGGTTATACCCACAGAGAGAGAACTGCTCCTTACAGTAACTAACATGGGCCTTCCGGTTAGCCTGAGGGCACTTATTTCTCATTTGCCTGAACCAGAGCCAGTCAGCCTGAGTATGCATGTGCCAAGCCTTTCGCCAAATGCAATTCTTGAGGTGGAGTAACTGCAAGATCACGGTCGAACCAGGGGCTGAACCTCTTTTTAATTGCCATTTTCTTTATGGGGGCGTGTCGGTTAACATCACTGAGAATATCAAATAAGAAGTTCCAAGCGTCTTCGACAGAGGGGATCAAGCTGATTCTATACCAATTTACAGAGGCCAGGTCATGAAGGAAGTCTTGCTCATTAAAGTTTTTCAGCAAGCGTTTATGACAAATCAGGACAGGTCGTTTCACTGAGCAGCCATTACGAACACAGGCCGTAACACAGGGATCATTAAGGTCATTACAGAAAACACCAGACTAATACCTATCAGGATTATTTGTGAGGATAACATCAAGGAGAGTAGCCTTTTCTGGGTGTTTGGAGTCATACCTTGTGGGATTGGTAATCCCATTGTATTAGGGCTTGGTTAGGTAGTTTAAGCATGTTCCAGTTTAGGTCACATAGCAGGACAAATTCAGACTTAGTGTAAGGAGCCAGGAGAGAGCTTAGGCCAGGTAGGGTACAGGCCGTGCTGATGGAAGACGATAACACCCAGCAACAGCCGACAAAGAGCTATTTGAAAGTTTAATGCTTAAAACCAGAAATCAAATTGTTTGGGGACAGACTTGGTGGAGACAACTGAGCACTGAGGGTGATCCTTGGTAAAGATTGCCACCCCCCCACCTTTGTAAGATCTGTCTTGCCGAAAAAGGTTATAACCAGAAAGGTTAACATCAGTATTCAAAACACTCTTTCTTAACCACATCTCAGTAATGACCAACACATTTGGATTGGAGCTGTGAACCCACACTTTCAATTAATCAATTTTAGTTAATAAGCTTCTAGTGTTAACTTGCAGAAAACCCAGGCTTTTACAAGAGCAGAAATCAGTGAAACCGATATCAGAGCACAACTCAGAATTGGGGCCAGCAACGGTAGATGGGCCAGGGTGTACATGCACTTTTCCAGATATCATCAACAGTAATCAAGGCACGGCATATGATAGGGTGTTGATTTATGACATTTAAATGTGCATTAGATGGCAACAAGATCATATTATACAGCAATTTCATCAGGTAACAACTATACAAAGTCGGTGAGAGGTGGTTAGAATAGGATGGGAGGCTAAAAGTCTATGTAACCACTAGAGAGTCAGAGTCCCGAGTGTGGAACAAACCTAGTCTGTCCCACGGTTGGGTAAACAAGAACGTGCATAGTCAACAAAGCATGCAGGAGTCATGAGGCAAATAGCAAAATGCACAAGAAAAAATATATAACTACTTGGGGCAAGCCATTGTAAGTCACTCGCCCCAACAGTGCCTGTGTGCTGGAGGTGAGTGAAAGCTCGGGAGACAGGGGGAGTATGGTGGGGGTACCTGAACCAGACATGGGGAGACAACCAGGGCAGACGGTAAACAGATCGCCAGATGAAATCCAAGCAGCAGTGCAGCAGGCAATAGCAGTAGGTGTCACCCACTTGGGAGAAGCTTTTATTTTTGGAGGCAGATTTCTTGTAGAAAATCAGATTGTCTCTGAACAGCAGGATGGGGCTTCAAGGCCTCTGGATTTGGGTGGGATAGCCTGCCATTTGCTGGGCTCAAAGACTTATACACCTTTCACTTCACATCTGAGTGCTAATTGAAGTTATATCTGGTCTGTCTCAGTTCCAGGTTGGATGGTGTCCTTGGTAGTATTAATCCTTCCAGGTTATTCTGTCCAAAATTAGGTCGTAGGTTTTGAGTTTTGATCTGGAGTGAAAGTTATGCTGTGGAGGGTAGCATCCTGTATTTGTCCCTGCTGAAAAATCCAAGTTTATCTAATTCCAAATCTATCTTTTTGTATAAAAAACACGTTGAAAAATGTGAGAGCTCACATGCATCTGTCTCTCGCTCTCGCTCTCCCATGAGGAAGGGAGAGAGAAGGGAGAGAGAGAGAGATGGCTGTACAGTATTAGCTGATGACTGTATTAGCTTTACAATACTTGGCCTATAGATTATTATTATTTTTTTAATTATTACTTGGAATAATGATAGCTCAAGCTCCATGTCCCAGAATTACATGCTAGTACTAGTGATAAAGCTGTCTGCTGTTAGATACTGTTAGATATATTGTTAAATACAACTGCGTTGTTAGATACTACTGCACTGTTGGAGCACAAGCATTTCGCTACACCCGCAATAACATCTGCTAAATTTGTGTATGTGACCAATAAAATTAGATTTGCTCCTGCTAGCAAGCAACAGGTCTAATTGTTGTAGCTAGCTACATTGCTAAGGTTTCTGCGTTCTAAATAAAGTTGGGAGTTATTTTACAGCTTGCATTGATGGTATCAAATTTCTATAACTAAATAGATTACAAATATAAAAAGACAGAAATCACCAGGTGTGTTTATATACCTTAGGCACAGAGAACATGATTGGCAGATGTGATATGGAGATGATAGTATTTGGATAGCACACACATTTTGATTGGTTTACTATTTAGTACTTCATAGAGTTTGCCTGTCCAGCTAGCGAGTGTCTCTAGCACAAATGCAAGCGGAGCAATCAAGGAGGGAATGAGAGTTTTCATGCGAGGCAAACTGGTTGCGGACTTCTAGGGGTTCAATGCGAGTGGTTTTCTCCATTAGTTTGAATGGGTAGTTGAGTAGGGCGAGACTTCAAAGAGTCAAGCCCTTCAAAACAGACAAACTGATGTGTAAAAAAACGCAGAAACTCAGTCAACCAATTGAAAACATAGAACTGCGTTTTTACCTTATAATTTATACCCACCACACCACTGTATTTGACATGTGTTTTAGTTTGAGCGCACCCTTGTAGGCCTATTGAGGTCTGGTGTAGTCCAGGGTCAAACATTTATCGGTCACTGTTAGCCCAGTGAATGTATTAAAAGAGGACCCAGTGAATGTAGAGAAAGAGGCCATGGATGGCCACGGAGAGAAGAAAGAGCTATGAACCCATACTGTATTTGACTTTTTTTTTTTTTAAATGCATGTCTTAGCATCAACAGTTTGTGTGTGTTGTTTTGTGGGTCAGAGCAAGATGAATGCTGTTTTGAGTAAAATATAACATGTTGAATGGGTCCTTATGGTTGTAACGTTAGTTGTATTGACAAAACACAATATGGGTTAAGGTTATGACCAAACCTTAACATTATCCTAAAAGTATTGAGGAATCATCTTAGGTAATTGCAGATTTTGGCCAATAGGTGTCCTCCTAAGTGAATATATTGTATGTGATGGGAACAAGACGTGGGTTTTAAAATGTTATCCAGGGTTGCATACAATTATTGTGTATGTAAATCACACCTGGGTCCAAATTGTATTGTTTTCTTTCAAATACATTAGTTGGACTTGATCTACAGATGTGAATGTTTTATAGTTCCTGTGTTACATTTTTTATTTTTTTTTGAAAGGTAGGTGGCCACTTAACAGTTTAGCAGTTGAGTCAGTTGTCTGTATGTGAGTGAAAATAAATGCTAATCTCAATGATATTGTTTTAGAGTTGATATAACCTATGTGCACAGTGATTCTGAATTATAATGTAAAACGCCGACAAAACCAAAGCTAAAAGGAATAGGTGATGCAAATGGCAGATTTTTTTCCAAATCCATCAACCAATTGCACATTTCTGAAATTCCTGTTTATTCAATTTGGGAGATTTTTTAAGAATGTCTCATGTTTATTGTGTTGTGAACTGATTAGGTAACACACTGTACGAACATTGTCTGGATGAGGGCTTGTCTCTCTGCGATCTAGCGCTTTGTTTCCGTTATATCAGTTCTAACGCTTTGTTTCCGTTATATCAGTTCTAACGCTTTGTTTCCGTTATATCAGTTCTAGCGCTTTGTTTCCGTTATATCAGTTCTAGCGCTTTGTTTCCGTTATATCAGTTCTAGCGAGTTGTCGCTGTTATATCAGTTCTAGCGCTTTGTTTCCGTTATATCAGTTCTAGCGCTTTGTTTCCGTTATATCAGTTCTAGCGCTTTGTTTCCGTTATATCAGTTCTAGCGCTTTGTTTCCGTTATATCAGTTCTAGCGAGTTGTCGCCGTTATATCAGTTCTAGCGAGTTGTCGCTGTTATATCAGTTCTAGCGCTTTGTTTCCGTTATATCAGTTCTAGCGCTTTGTTTCCGTTATATCAGTTCTAGCGCTTTGTTTCCGTTATATCAGTTCTAACGCTTTGTTTCCGTTATATCAGTTCTAACGCTTTGTTTCCGTTATATCAGTTCTAGCGCTTTGTTTCCGTTATATCAGTTCTAGCGCTTTGTTTCCGTTATATCAGTTCTAGCGCTTTGTTTCCGTTATATCAGTTCTAACGCTTTGTTTCCGTTATATCAGTTCTAGCGCTTTGTTTCCGTTATATCAGTTCTAGCGCTTTGTTTCCGTTATATCAGTTCTAGCGCTTTGTTTCCGTTATATCAGTTCTAGCGAGTTGTCGCTGTTATATCAGTTCTAGCGCTTTGTTTCCGTTATATCAGTTCTAGTGCTTTGTTTCCGTTATATCAGTTATAGCGCGTTAATATGTTTTATGGGGGGAAAAAGCATGACGTAGGTTACCTTCAGCATTTGTACAAATTATGCCGCTGACAGGTGACGATTGCTGGCCGGATACTTGCCAACATGTGTCTGAGTGTTCCATTCATAGGAATGCTCACAGAGAGGGCATGTCTGCATGATGCTGATGAGAGCCCCCTTGCTGGTCTTCACTATGTTGCATGTTCGGCTGCAAATCTCTCGAACAACTGCAGCAGGTCATTTTATGAGGTGGTGTTGACTGGGAAAGGCCTTTGACAGGGTGTTATAATAGACAGCCAAGTGGTAAATTGCATTTTGTTCTAAAGAAAGGACAACGCTTTTTGCCAATGCACTTCACAACCAAAATGACTGTACTAGTTGTATCTGCATGGCTGGGGAATTAGCCTACTAGTTTATCAAGCCGGGAATTTTTGAATACAACTTTTCACATAACATACATTATATCACGTTCTGACCTTAGTTCCTTTGTTATGTCTTTGTTTTAGTATGGTCAGGGCGTGAGTTGGGTGGGTTGTCTATGTTGTGTTTTCTATGTTGTGTTTTGAGGTTGGCCTAGTATGGTTCTCAATAAGAGGCAGGTGTCGTTAGTTGTCTCTGATTGAGAATCATACTTAGGTAGCCTTTTCCCACCTGTGTTTCGTGGGTGTTTATTTTCCGTGTCAGTGTTTGTCTCCACACGGAACTGTTTCAGTTTTGTTTTTTCACATTGTCGTTTATTGTTTTGTTCAGTGTTCTTATTAAAAACCAAGATGAACACTTACCACGCTGCGTATTGGTCCGATCCTTGCTAGAGGAAAGCCGTTACACATTACCTGTTGATGAAGCCGTCTGTGTCATCAGGGCAGTAACTTGGGTTACTATCAGAGTAGTGATGGCGTGTCCTTTTTACATAACGGAAAAGGTGTCACAAGGGTACTTGTGTCGCATGACACACTTGTATTCTGAGATCTTGCCTGATATGCTGTGAAAATAGCAAGTGAACAGTGAATTAAAACATTTTTGGAGGTCGCTAGACCATTGCAATCACATTGCTGTTATGATACCCACCGTTGCTCCTTCTGATAGGTCTGGCATCCATTCATGACCAAAGCAACAGTCTGGCACCCTACTGTGCACTTTGTCTAACAGAAAAACAGGCTCAACGATTGTCATCATCCCTCAATTATAATTATAAACTGGGTGGTTCGAGGCCTGAATGCTGATTGGCTTAAATGCTTGATATTTCAGACCGTACACCAGAGATATGACAACTTTTACCAGCTGATAATAGCAATAAGGCACCTCGGTGGTTTGTGGTACACTACATACAAAAATCTGTGGACACCACTTCAAAATCAGCTTTTGCTGACGAATAAAATAAAATGTATTTATACAGGCCTAATTACATCAGCTGATATATCAAAGTGCTGTACAGAAACCCAGCCTAAAACCCCAAACAACAAGCAATGCAGGTGTAGAAGCACGGTGGCTAGGAAAAACTAGAGAGGAACCAGGCTATGAGGGGTGGCCAGTTCTCTTCTGGCTGTGCCGGGTGGAAATTATAACAGAACATGGCCAAGATGTTCATAAATGACCAGCATGGTCAAATAATAGTAATCACAGTGAACAGGTCAGGGTTCCATAGCAGCAGGCAGAACAGTTGAAACTGGAGCTGCAGCACAGCCAGGTGGACAACAAGGACTCATCATGCCAGGTAGTCCTGAGGCATGGTCCTAGGGTGGGTAGAGAGAGGGAGAACTTTAAAAAATACTCCAGATATAGCAGACTGACCCTAGCCCCCCGACACATAAACTACTGCAGCATAAATACTGAGGCTGAGAGAGGAGGGGTCAGGAGTCACTGTGGCCCCATCCGATGATACCACCAGACAGGGCCAAACAGGCAGGATATAACCCCACCCACTTTGCCAAAGCACAGCCCCCACACCACTAGAGACAAGGCTGAGTATAGCCCACAAAGATCTCCGCCACGGCACAACCCAAGGGGGCGCCAACCCAGGCAGGAAGACCACGTCAGTGACTCGACCCACTCAAGTGACGCACCCCTCCAATGGACGGCATGGAAGAGCACCAGTAAGCCAGTGACTCAGCCCCTGTAATAGGGTTAGAGGCAGAGAATCCCAGTGGAGAGAGGGGAACCGGCCAGGCAGAGACAACAAGGGTGGTTCGTCGCTCTAGTTCCTTTCCGTTCACCTTCACACCCCTGGGTCAGACTACACTCAATCATAGGACCTACTGAAGAGATGAGTCTTCAATAAAGACTTAAAGGTCGAGACCGAGTCAGCGTCTCTCACATGGATAGGCAGACCATTCCATAAAAATGGAGCTCTATAGACAAAAGCCCTGCCTCCAGCTGTTTGCTTAGAAATTCTAGGGACAATAAGGAGGCATGCGTCTTGTGACCGTAGGTATGTACGGCAGGACCAAATCAGAAAGATGGTTAGGAGCAAGCCCATGTAATGCTTCGTAGGTTAGCAGTAAAACCTTGAAATCAGCCCTAGCCTTAACAGAAAGCCAGTGTAGAGAGTCTTGCAGTGGAGTAAAATGATTACATTTTTTGGTTCAAGTCAAGATTCTAGCAGTTAGTGCTTTGTCCGTGTACTTTGTATGTTCTTCAAAAGAAAGATCATGGTCCAGAGTAACGCCGATGTCCTTCAGTTTTATTTGAGACGACTGTACAACCATCAAGATGAATTGTCAGATCCAACAGAATATCTTTGTTTCTTGGGACCTAGAACTAGAATCTCTTTTGTCCGAGTTTAAAAGCGCCACTCCACATTTCATTCTAAATGCCTAATACTTGCAAAATAATAAATGCAAACTCTTTGCAGGACAAGGATTGCCCTGACTTTCAAGAATGCCTTAATAGCTTTGCCTTGCTTTTCTGGTTGGCTAGCAAGCTCACCAGTTTGAAGTCTTAAACCGGGAAATGAGTGACCTCTGGTTGGTTCAGCCATCCTATCGGAAAAATGTATGTGAAAATAATGCTTAAAATAAGTGATAAAGCTAACATAGGCTTAATCTGGTTGATACATTTCGTTCTATTAGATTGTAACAGTAATTTAACAGTACGATTATGAATTATGAAGCCTCTGTGCTTTTTAAAAATGACATACATTCTTCAAAATTCACAAAAAGTGATGTTAGCTGATGAAGATTATCTCAGAGAACAACATTTATAAAATATAAACCCGTGTTTCCTTCATACTTTATGTTTGGCGTTTATCCAAAAACCCTACAAAAAATGCCATTCATTTTCCCAATAAGTTTTTTCCAACGAACCATGATAGGAGTTAGTGCCTACAATAAACCGCCATCACTATTTCTCTATATTTGAGTGCAAGTTTCACCAAAGCAAAATGATGGCACATGAGAATTATTAGAATATGACAAAAAAAAACCGGGGCACAGGAACGCGCCCTCAATGTGCCTGGACAGATTCTGGGTGGAGTTGACCCTACTGCTTCACCGCTTCCTTTCTGATAGGCTATAGCCCGTCCCTGGAGGATTCAGACCCGCCATTTTCCTGCAAGCCTCCAGTCCATTGGAGCCAGCAGGGGGAGGTGAAGTAGAAAAGAGCACAGACTTATTCAGTGGGAACTAAAGAGAGAGGGGGGAGTCAGTTAGTGCGAGAGAACGAGAGCGGGGGAGTCAGTTAGTGCGAGAGAACGAGAGAGGGGGAGTCAGTTGGTGCGAGAGAAAGACTTTGTTAGGAGAGAGAGCTCATTCGGAATTGGAAAGAGGTAAAAACTCTTAAGTTTGTATCCAATATAATATACAACCAAACTTAAATTTTACGCTCACTTATCGTGGATGTGGGCTACATATCACCCTGGGATTTAGCTACAAGAGTAACGTTCCTGCCGTCTCATTTTTCTCGTCTTTATTTTGTGTCATGTGGCAGAACTGTGGAAGCTACAGAGGACAATAGCGATTCCACAGAGGATTTGAAACATTTGTTCTCTATCTTAATACAGAAGTGCGAAGATGTCTGGGCAAAGCATTACGGACAGGATAACCGCAGCTCAACACAGTGTTACCGGATCTGCGGTGGCAAAAACTGTGTGCAAAGCGACTACGCATGAAATTATGGGGCCGAAAAAGAAACATTTAGATTGTAAGTATCAATATGTCGGCGAGTTGCCACAATGTTGCGATTGATCAAGCGTATGTATTCGTTAGAAATTGTTTGGACTGGCTGAGGCCTACGAACAAAAACTGACCCGTAGGCTATAATCAAGTAGTTCTTGTCTGGTGTTCGCCTACCTATGAAACGATGCGAGATTATCTAGAAATGTTCTACAATTACCCTAAATTCGAGTCAGATGTCATGTTGTCAATTTTCAATTGAAATTAGCCTTGGCACGTGCTTGCCATGTAAACAATGAGATTAACTGGATTACAATCACGTCATAGCCTATAGGCTACTATTTATTGTAACGTTTTAAACTTATCAAGAAATGGTTTGACTTCCACCAAGGATGATGGTTCTGATTTTAATTATATATATATAGCAATTATTTAATAATATAAATATGAACTGCTCTAATTTGTTTATGCTGGCTTCTATCTCTTTCCAATAGCGATTTTACTTGCTTACAGGCAATTTACTGTCCACTGAGTGTGCCTACATGATCGTATGCTCTGCGAACCTAGACGTTATCAGAGGGTTTCTCCTCCCATTTTTCTTTTGGGCTGACTCTGTTCTTTAATCGTTCAATGGGGAACCTCGACAGAAACGTAACTTTTAGTGTCATTACCCGCAAGATGGTCTGACTAGGCATGTCAAATAATACCCTATTCACTTCCTGACATTTGACCATAGTTGAGTCAGTTTTTCATTCAGTCAGTTTTTACCCTTTTTGGGCCTATGGATAAGACCCAGCTATCACAGTGAGGAGTGATGTTTGCCTATTTGGGATCAGGGGACCATTAGCCTTGGTGGCCATGATGTTGGGAATAAAGCGGGTACACAGGTTCACACCACCTACTCTTGTGATAAGTACCATGGTATCTTTGTGACCAGACCACAGTGCGCCACGCCTTATACCACACCCATGTTATATGGGTCATGAACATTGTGAAATCAACGTGCATGCACATAATACACAATAAAATACACACTGAATCAGGAAAGTAACTTGGGAAGCAATTACTGAAATTAGATATCAACACAACCAATGTATGTGTCGGAGAACGATCTACATAAAGGCTTGGAAGTGATTTCTCATTATAAATATGTTCTATTGAAGCATGTCATGAGTGTGCTCAGAGTACTGCAGTGATGTTTTTGCTCTATTTAAATTCCTTAATACAACAGGCTACCTACTCAGGGTTTTCCGGTTCATCCTTCTGAATCCAACCAAAGTTTGACTTTGCTTTATGCAAACCCCTCCAAGACACGCTTATACAGTGCATTCGCTAAGTATTCAGACCCCATTACATTTTCCAAATTGTTACATTACAGCCTTGTTCTAAAATGGATTATATAAACATGTTTCCTCATCAATCTACACACAATATCCCATAATGACAAAGCAAAAACAAGGTTTTAGAAATGTAATACATTTTAGAATAAGTCTAATGTAACAAAATGTGGAAAAGGGGAAGGGGTCTGAATATACTCGGTGTACAAAACAGGAACACCTACCTAATATTGAGTTGCTCCCCCTTTTGCCCTCAGAATAGCATCTAGGATTTGATACCAGCAACCCTCCAGTTGCCAGCTCACTTCCTGTCAGATTTCTCCTGTCAGACCTAGGATTTGAACTGGCAACCCTACCTGCCGCCCCATAAATCCATGGCTCCCCAAATACACCAAAGCAGACCCAGTTAGACTGCTGAACAACTAATCAAATGTCCTTCCGGATTGTTTACATTGACCGACCCCCCCACCACCTCACCTGATTTTTACACTGCTGATACTCGCTGTTTTATTATTTATGCATAGTCACTTTTTTTACAAATGACCTCGACTAACATGTATCCCCTCACATTGACTTGGTACCGGTAGCCCCTGTGCATAGCCTCATTATTGTGTACATTTGTTACTTTTTTATTAGATTTAAAAAAAAATGGAAGAAAAGGAACTTGTTTATTTAATATAGAGTTAATACAATTTCTTGAACTGCATTGTTGGTTGAGGGATTTTAAGTAAGAATTTCACGGATACCTGTTGTATTCGGGGCATGTGACAAATGAAAAAGTATTTGATTCGAGATAAAAACCAGGGTCAGACCCACCTCCAGACCAGGATTCGAAAGCGCAGGGTCTTGTAACCTGGGATTACCCTAATTCACAGTGGCGGTGATGCATATATATGGCGTCCTCCATGCACTTACCAGAATTGCCTCCTTTACTAATTTCGCTCTATTGTTCATGGCTCTCTCTTACTCTATACATTTATTTTAAAAAAATTAAAAAAATATTAAAGTTGCTAATAGCACAGTATACATGGTCCCAATTTCAGCCATAACATGCTGGCAATTTGAAAAACTGAAAGTAGACTGCTGATATATTGATGCATTGAACCATGTTGCACGCCTTAGCATCATAACTCTGTGGATTGTGCTAAAACAATCACGTCATATCTCAATCCCGACATCTCCATGTACCTTCGCCATTGAAAAATCAAGTGAACTTCATCTTAAAGGTCCTCATCCTGTCCACACCTTTTACTGTGTTAAAACAATATGGGTCCTCAACGTACCACCGCTGCATGTGCTTTGCAGACATACCTAGGTTCTGGTCTGTCTTTTTTTCGGGGGATACCTGAAGTTGGTGGGCTGCTGTTATATGTTGCAGATCTATGTGATAAGTATTTTCCAAGGAGAACTAGTTCATCAGAACACAACCACTTGTAATGTTGCAAGGAGTGTGGCTGGTGAAAGAGAAAAGGCACAAGCAGGTCTCAATGGAGTGAAGTCTTTTCCTTTCCAACAAACTGATGTTGTGATTGCATGTTGACACACAAAAATAACACCTACAAAAGAGTGCATCAAGTCTTGTTCATGAAAAACTGGAGGTATCAAGTATTTATGGCCAACCGATTTTAGTCAGCAGCAGAACAGTTTTCCGTTAGTGACTATTTTTAAGTTGGCATTAGCATTACCCATTTCGACTGTATCCTGGTTTATGGTGGTAAAATTTGTTCAGACTCAGTCTAGGGTGGTTTTTCATCTAGTCTATTCCGTTTCTTCCTGGTGTTTGCCCTTGCCGTGTCGGGTTACTCCCGTTTAATGGGTTTTAATTCTGGGTCATTCTCAGCACCCTAGCATCAGTGCTGAAGCAGATTGACTGCAGGCATAGCCACATCAATATCTGTTCACACCATGCTGCTTATTTGCATACGTTTCGGTGACTAGAGACTGAAACCAATTTCCTGCTGGGCGCTATTTTTAGCATTGGCTCTGTAATAAGAAATGTCATGTGTGGTGTTTGACGGGGGTTTTTGAAGGGCATGTCTGAAACTTGAAGCTAAAAGAGTGTGTAGAGGCCATCATACCTCACTGACTTCTGTCCCTAGAAGGCTTCTTGATAAGGAGGCTGCTGGGGAGGGCCTCAAGGCTCCTTTTGTAGTCTGGGGGTGGCAGGAGCGGAGCAGGAATGTCACAAAGGTTGGAGGTACTTCAGGAGGGCCGGCAGCACTTGGAGTTGGCGTTTCCTCAGACCGAAATAGCAGTGGTGTCTAGCTCCCCTCCGGTCTGATTTGTACGCAAGATATGGCCCCTTTCTCTTAGCTCCTTTGATTTGGGTTGGGTTTCCTGACTAGTGTCCGCATTCTTTAACAAGGCCTGTTAAATAAACTCCACCAAACAACTTTGAGACGTAACAGTTACCAGAGAGGGGGGAAAAATGGTGCAAAGGTCAAACTGTAGTCTTTTCCACGTTATGAGCCTGCTCTTGTTTTCTGATCTGCTTTGGTTAAGAGCAGGTGCAAAATTTGCTCCAAGATGACTGCTCTTGCAATTTTAGAAATATAGAGCTATCACTTTAGTATCCAGTTTGTTGTTATCGGTGCAACTTACCCAACTCAATACTGCACCCATCTATTTACATAGAGGGGAAAAGACTGCCATTTTATTGCATGTTAGTGATTTTTATGGTTAAATTGCTTTTACGCTAACGCATTTCTGCCCAACCCAAAGTGCAAGGGTCAATTGCGAGTGTAGTCTATTTGATGCTTTCGGGACTCTTCAACCACTGTAAATGGAACATTTTATCATTGTGTCACTAAACTTGTTTTGCGTCCCAAAATAGGATGTGTGATCATAATGAGGTATTGAAGTATAGTTCCCAACTTCCCACATCACCTGCCACTTGATATGATGGCTACATTTGGTGAACAATAAAGTCATTATTTTATTTTTTAAAGTCTGTGATGAGGACCTTTGTACTTGACTATAACGTCACCTTCCTTCAGTGAGTCAGCATGCCTGGACTTCCATTTGGAATTGTTCCCTTTCTGATTGCATCCTTTGTGTATTTGTTTGTGCAAAGGTCTTTACAATTGGGCAAACATGATGGATGAGAGTTGCACCTTATTTATTTCCAGAAGGAATTTACTTTGAAGTCTTAATTTCGTATTCGAGCTCAGGCATACAACTCTCAATACATGCCCTAAACCAAAGTAATCACACAGGAGGGAGTAGATGATGATAGTCCCTCAGCGACAGTAGCTGGGTGGATGGTGTGGTAGCAATCACCTGACAGTACCTCAGTGGTCCAAATGATTTTGACACAGATCTAGGGTCAGCACACCTTTTGTGAAGGAAACCTCAACACTGACTTTCCTTTTTTCACTGACTTTCCTTTCCATTTTTCTCATGTGAAAATGCAAGTACCAGGTATCCATGTTGTATTGTAGCTACGTTACTAAAAAAGGTTGTCTGATTACTGTGTGTAGGTGAGACTGAACTAGGAAGCTTGAGTTTACCTGATCTTGTTACTTTGATTATAATGTAAGCCTACAATATCTGTTGTACAAAACACTTGTATTTTTTTCCTGGACCTATTTGCATCACAATAGAGGTTAGCTGCATGGGACACAGTGTTATGTCACTTGAACACTCAACCATCTCCTACTTAAAGCCCTGAGCGGGAGTGTATTTCAGTTAGATAATTAACCAGAAATGTAAAAGGTAATTTTAGAACAATGTTAAGTTGTGAGGACATCTCTCCTCTCTGTGCATGTAGTAATACTGATTACTGAGCAAGCATGTTCTATAGGATCCAGAAATTATTCTGGGAGTTTGACTTGTGAGTCAATATTGGTCCGCTAATACAGGACTAGTAAAGGCCCAGAGCACAATTTTTATTTTTTAAGACTGCCATGAGGACGCCATTTATTTTGCTTGTGTTATAGATAGGAAGCCTTCATTGGGTGTATTAATTGTCCTCTGAAGCACTGAATGTGAACCAACTGTTTTTCTTTTTCTTAACCTACGTATTGCACAGTGTGTTAGTGGGGTTTTAGGACCTACTAGGTTGCCTACAGCTTGAATTATTGCTTAATGCCTACTGTCCCGTCCAGTAACCACTGCGGTAGCAGTCAGTTGGGTCAGGCCAGAGGACACTGTAGCACATGCAGCATGAGAGGCTCTGCCACAGGTTCAACCTTACCCCCCACTCAGAGCATGTGACTGCAGTGGCATCGAATGACAGTCTCGCAAAAAGAGTGCTGATACCGCCTGCCCCACTGAATGGAGCCCACTGTAATTTTGAAAAGCCTTTGCGATTCAGTGTCATGATTCAAAGCTGCAAACCAGGCACTACCATCAAATACTCATTCTTTAACCTCCATATTCTGAGATTTTTTTTCTCTATTGGCCAATCTCATAGATTAACCTCATTAGCCATTTGTCTACAATGAAGTGAAGTGGGCAGTTTGCCTTTGGTTCAGGGTCTTTTGCTAGATTTTTAAAGATTGGCCCACTCTGGTTTTACTATACCTGTGTTGTGATCACTGAATACTTTTAGCATGGTCAACTCTTTATCAGTATAAAATGATTGTATCATATCATCCATATGCTGTGTAGAGCTGGTCCCTAATATAGAGGAAAAAAGGAAACTGGTTACAAATTCCACTGATGCAAACACAGACCTTGAAAGAGCCACTGACTACTCTAGCTGAGAATGTCAATGCACTGCAAGATCACGTAGTGAACTAACCTAATTGTACTCCCCTGGAACATATCCCTCAACAATTTCAGAAACTGAATTGAAATAAATTCTGAAAGGGGGGGGGGGGATCCTCCTGGATATTGACTATAGTGTTAACTGCTACTGTTCTGCTTGATAAATATTTACTGGAGGAGGTAGAGCCTTAATTCAAAGCTGTATGCTACATCAATGTTTAGGGAAGTGCAAATAACATTTTTGTGGGTTAACACTGATCGCCGTTTGCAGTGAATAAAGTAAAGCCCAACATTTTCAATGCATATATTCACAATTGATGGGTAAAATAAAGGTACGTAGACATTGGTTGTGTTCACCCTCCACTACACCGCAGGCTTGGGAAATAAACTCACTTCCTGACTGTCAACAGCCGGGCAGGATGGTGATTTTATATGCATGTTTGTATTCCAAATATGTCAGGAAGATGATTGTTTGGGAGGGTAGGAAAAGAGTAATACCCTTTTGATCGGCTTCCTGTCATTTATGAATGCGTATCGTCTGTCCACTGTCTCCCCACTAGGGCTGGGCGGCATACCGTATTTTACAATGTACTGGTATTGATGCATGGACCGGTTTGGGTTTTTACTTTACCTTCTATAACGGTATTTGAATGTTTGGTTTGTTAAATGTGATATGCCGTGTGTAACGTCCGTTTTATAGTTTACTCCGCTACTTGAGTCATCCTTCTTCGCTCTCTCTCTCTCTCTCTCTCTCTCCACACTGCTTTCCACACAGACCTAGTCCCACCCAGTCACTCAAGGAGTGCATTTGTTGCTTGACCACTAGACACTTTTGTTCAGTCTGCATGGTCAACGCAACATTGTTTCCAATTTGATCTTAATATAAATCCACAAGTGTTTTATAGTTGCAATATTAGTTTGTTTCTTACATCTGCAAATGGCTAGTTTGTCTTTTCTTAGCAAGTTAAGCCAAATTGTGTTAGCTACCTAGCTAACTAGCTAATAAAAGTACTGAGTCAGAGCAATAACTCATCCATGGCATTTTCATTCGTTGTCATGTCAAACACTGTATTCAAAGTGCCCACTATTTATATTCTATTTCCATGATTCCAAAAGTTCACCTAAGTGTTTTGATCTAAATCTCAATTGCAACATTTGGTTAAAAATTAGGCCTAGTATTTTTGCCCATATCGTGGCAGTGTGGAAATGATCTCAAATGTGCAGGAAATGCAGAAATTGATGGAAATGCATCAAATTATTTAGGTTGAATTGAACAGTATAAAACAATCCGAATGGAAAAGACTCATTTGAAATTTAGAATATATATGTTGCCACCCCAGGGCACACTACTCTTAAAGCACATTTTAGAACTCTTATTAATCAAAATCATATAAAATACTGCCATAGCGTCAAATTTGAAAAATACAATGATATGATATTTTGCCCATATCGCCCCAGCGTTACTGCCCACACACCATTTTGAATAGAGCGCTGTGACGATTTGACAAACTAGTCTTTGGCTTATGGCATTTCAAGTATGCACAGTTTTTGTCATTTTGAAAATGTCTTCCACAAAATGATTCAACTCAACTTTCTAAATGAACTCTACCTTCCCAACCAAAAGAAATCCACTTCTGGGGACATTTTCTTCAAACTCAAGCCTAGTTTTTGTAACTCAGTAATCAAAGGAATTAGTTGTATCACAAATGACTTTTTATTTAGATGTTGAACCCTTGTAGGCCTATAGCTTCACTATGGTGTCCTCCCAAGCTCATGTTTATGGTTGGCATCTGTCTCTTCAAAATTAAGTCATTGGTAAGGCCCATAACGCGATACTGTACACTTCGTGTTTTTTTTTTCTGTCAAACAGATTCCGGAGGCAGGAAGTGTTTTGGGGTAATTAATGCTAACCACTTTTTTTCCAATAAGTGTAAAAAAGGACTTCATTACCTCCCCCCTGTAAACCTTGTGTTCTGCTGAGCTTATTGGAACTGTTTGCCGAAGCCATCAGTCTGTTCCTTGCATATTTGGCCCTTAATCTTGTGTGTTAATTAAGGAACTCAAGGGAATGTGAGGGAAATGCCTCAGCCATTGCATTCCAATCATTGCTAACTTGTCCAGAGTTCCGCATGGGGGGGGCTTCTACTTTTTATTGGACTGTTTTAATTAATTTTAATGCTTTTAATTGACGTCAGCTGCCCTGACCATGTCAACACTAACATGTAATGGCTATTAAATACCCTTATCTACAGTATGTTTCCCCTATGTACAAGCCCTTGACCCTTGCAATTGGAATAAATGTGTGTAGACTCAATGACCGAGGACTGAGAAAATGGTGCGGGAAGAAACACTTTCAACGGCAGGTCCAGGTCAACCACTGCATAAGCATTCCATAGCACTTAATGTCATCACACTACATCTGGACTCATGAATTCCATGTATTAATGCATGTATTACAATTATTTATAAATTGATTGCAAATGGTATCCAGTAGCTTATGAAAGTGACCTAGCTTTTATTTTCTAGGATGGTTTAGTAATCATTTTCACTTTATTTCATATTTTGTGACTTGACATGTGGCTACAGCTACTGATGCAGGCTCTTTTGCAGACATTGGCAATGCACTCACTCTACCGAAAAATATCATGGTTTGCCATTACTGGAATCCTTTTGTCATGCTTTTCATTTTTAAACTTTCCACACAACCCTCCCAAACCACAAAGTATTCAGAATAGAGCCTTGTCTGATTCCCACCAGCTTGTTCTTTGCACTCCCTAACTTTTTCATGCTTTGGATTCGAGACCTTTGCAGTTTCAGCTGTGACTTCCTTTCCAAAATCAGTTCTGATGTGAAAAGCTCCATTTGCACACTGTTGATATGACACTTGCTGCCATTGTTTTTGTTATTTTTGTCTGGTCTGCCCCAGGTCCATAGTGAGTCACCAAGACTGACTTGTCTTATCTGTACTCTTTCATTGTGACGATTTAGCACTAGACTAAAGTCTGTAGGCCTTCTAGGATTTTCAGGCTGGTGGTGTTTTACAAAGAGACCGGTGGTTTAAACTTGGTTGGGTAACTAAAGTAACGGACAAGTCATCAACTGTGTTATTTTGGTTAGAGGCTGGTCTCATGAGACCCTATATCTGTTGTGAGATTTATGATCGTTATGTACATGATTGCAGTGCTTACTGAACATGTACAAAATCTCAATTCAAGCGTGACACTTTTTTTGGGGACGTTTCAAAGAATCAGACCGACTGCCTGGAATACATGGGTCAGATGAGAGAACATGCAAATTGGTCTTGGTTTGCTTTATGGAGTGAAACTGCAATTTAGGTTGCTGGACTTGCTACGCCTGGCTCTCTTTTTGAACCAATGTGTCAGGCATTTTGCCCAATTCAGCCTGTTTAAATCTGACTCTGGCAAGCTTATTTAACAAAAGTTTGGTCTAATTTTAAACACTTTTTTTTTACTAGAACCAATAGTTTGGTAGATGTTGGGAATCAGAATCAAAGGGTTTCAGAAACGCTACATCAACTAGAATGGTGATAAAGTATATGTTTGCTAGTAGTTCCAAGAGCAATCCCAGCCATTTTAGTAGGCTCTAGTTTTTGTCCTCTTCCTCTGCTGCGGCCGAAGCCAACTTTCTGACGGTAGTGTCTCCAGATGTTAACAGAGACTCAATTAACATCTGTATTTTGTCTACCACAAGGTGCTATGCTCAGGTTGACTAGCATGAATTCTGCCCTTAAATGGATTTTTATGGCTTAATACTTCCTGTGAATAGATGGTCAGTTTCCTCTCTCCTAGACTTAGGGGGTGTGCCAGTCAAATCAAATTGATATCAAATTGTATTGGTCACATACACAGGGTTAGCAGATGTTAATGCGAGTGTAGCGAAATGCTTTTGCTTCTAGTTCCGACTGCAGTAATATCTAACAATTTCACAACTACCTTATACACACAAATGTAAAGGGTTGAATAAGAATATGTACATATAAATATATGGACGAGTGATGGCCGTGCGGCATTGGCAAGATGCAGTAGATCGTATAGAGTACAGTATATACATATGAGATGAGTTATGTAGGGTATATAACCATTTTATAAAGTGGCATTGTTTAAAGTGACTAGTGATACATTTATTACATCCAATGTTTTATTATTAAAGTGGCTGGAGTTGGGTCAGTGTCAATGACTGTGTGTTGGCAGTAGCCACTCAATGTTAGTGATGGCTGCTTAACAGTCTGATGGCCTTGAGAAGCTGTTTTTCAGTCTCTCGGTCCCAGCTTTGATGCACCTGTACTGACCTATCCTTCTGGATGATAGTGGGGTGAACAGGCAGTGGCTCGGGTGGTTGTTGTCCTTGATCTTTTTGGCCTTCCTGTGACATCGGGTGGTGTAGGTGTCCTGGAGGGCAGGTAGTTTGCCCCCGGTGATGCGTTGTGCAGACCTCACTACCCTATGGAGAGCCTTATGGTTGTGGGCAGAGCAGTTGCCGTACCAGGCGGCGATACAGCCTGACTCTCGGTTGTGCATCTGTAAAAGTTTGTGGGTTTTAGATGACAAGAACAAATATCTTCTACCTCCTGAGGTTGAAAAGGCACTATTGCGCCGCCTTCACCACACTGTCTGTGTGGGTGGACCATTTCAGTTTGTCCGTAATGTGTACACCGATTAACCTTCTCCGCTACTGTCCCATTGATGTGGATAGGGGGGTGATCTCTGCTGTTTCCTGGAGTCCACGATCATCTCCTTTTTGTTTTGTTGAGTGTGCGGTTATTTTCCTGACACCACTCCAAGGGCCCTCACCCCCTCCCTGTAGGCCGTCTCGTTGTTGGTAATCAAGCCTACCACTGTAGTGTAGTCTGCAAACTTGATGATTGAGTTGGAGGCGTACATGGCCACGCAGTCATGGGTGAACAGGGAGTACAGGAGAGAGCTCAGAACGCACCCTTGTTGGGCCCCAGTGTTGAGGATCAGCGGAGTGGAGATTGTTGTTTCCTACCCTCACCACCTAGGGGCGGCACGTCAAAGTCCAGGACCCAGTTGCAGAGAGCGGGGTTGAGAACCAAGGTCTCAAGCTTAATGACGAGTTTGGAGGGTACCATGGTATTAAATGCTGAGCTGTAATCGATGAACAGCTTTCTTACATGGGTATTCCTCTTGTCCAGATGGGTTAGGGCAGTGTGATTGCGTTGTCTGTGGACCTATTGGGGCAACTTGGAGTGTGTCTAGGGAGTCGGGTAGGGTGGAGGTGATATGATCCTTGACTAGTCTCTCAAAGCACTTCATGAAGACAAGTGTTTGCTATGGGGCGATATAGTCATTAAGCTCAGTTACCTTAGCTTTCTTGGGAACAGGAACAATGGTGGCCCTCTTGAAGCATGTGGGAACAGCAGACTGGGATAGGGATTGATTGAATATGTCAGACATCGATATAAATATATAGTTAGTCAGAAGTTTGCATACACTTGGGTTGAAGTCATTAACTCAACCAATCTACAAATGGCTTGTTAACAAACTAGTTTTTGCAAGTTGGTTAGGACATCTACTTTGTGCATGACACATAATTTTTCCAATTGTTTACAGGTGGATTATTTCACTTATAATTCACTATCACAATTCCAGTGGGTCAGAAGTTTACATACACTAATTTGACTGTGCCTTTGAAGAGCTTGGAAAATGTCATGGCTTTAGAAGCTTCTGATTGACTCAAATGATGTCAATTAACCTATTGGAGGTGGACCTGTGGATGTATTTGAAGGCCTACCTTTCAAACTCAGTGCCTCTTTGCTTGACATCATGGGAAAATAAAAAATCTGCCAATACCTCAGAAAAAATGGTAGTCCTCCACAAGTCTGGTACATCCTTTGGAGAAATGTCCAAACGCATGAAGGTACCAAGTTCATCTGTACAAACAATAGTACGCAAGTATAAACACCATGGGACCACGCAGCCGTCATACTGCTCAGGAAGGAGACTCGTTCTGTCTCCTAGAGATGAACGTACTTTGGTGCGAGAAGTGCAAATCAATCCCAGAACAACAGCAAAGGACCTTGTGAAGATGCTGGAGGAAACTGGTATAAAAGTAACAATATCCTATATTGACATAACCTGAAAGGCTGCTCATCCAGGAAGAAGCCACTACTCAAACTGCTTATTGTGGGAAGCTGGTGGAAGGCTGCCTGAAACAATTTAAAGGCAATGCTGCCAAATACTAATTGAGTGTATGTAAACTTCTGACCCACTGGGAATGTGATGAAAGAAATAAAAGCTCAAATAATTCTCTCTCCTATTATTCTGACATTTCACATTCTTAAAATAAAGTGGTGATCCTAACTGACCTAAAACAGGGCATTTTTACTAGGATTAAATGTCAGGAAATGTGAAACAGAGTTTTTAAATGTATTTGGCTAAGGTGTATGTAAACTTCTGACTTTAACTGTAGGTCAACATGGTAGCACTTAGTAATAACTAGCCTGCATTTCACTGTAACAATTTTTTTGTGATGTGTATAAATTCCACATTTTGTTAATGGATATTTAGTTTGATCTGTTAACTGATTTGCTTTGTACAACAATTTCTAAAATATTTTGACGTTATTTGCCAAGCAACCATTTGGCAAGTGATAATTTTGAATATTGTAATTGCGGGAACACCTAAAGTCATAAGTGTTGGTTGAAACGGGGAAGGAAAATCAGAGAACAGGGTCTCAAAGGGTTTTACATGAAAGATAGGTTGATGCTTGTTTAATCAGCCTTTTGCACTTGCACGCTCTCATGGTGCATTGTATGTGCAAACTCCTGTATACCACTTTTGATTGAATAACCCCCAAGCTGTGAAGGTTGAATTATATTCTGTCTTGGCTGACAACTGTCAACTGAAATCTTCTCAAGTGATTGTGTTACAAATAGTGTCATCAGATTATCTGCCTGGTACAGTTGAAACTGGGATTAATCTGTGAAGGGCACACTTCTCCAGCGTGCCAGTGGCCATTGAATGTGAGCATTTGCCCATCTGAAGTAGGTTACGACTCCAAACTGCAGTCAGGTCCAGACCCTGGTGAGGACGATGAGCACACAATGAGCTTCCCTGTGACTGTTTCTGTGCAGAAATCCTTCGGTTGTGCAAACCCGCAGTTTCATCAGCTGTCCGGGTGGCTGGTCTAAGATGAGCACTCCAGGTGAAGAGGCCTGATGTGGGGGTCCTGGGCCGGCATGGTTACACGTGGTCTGCAGTTGTGAGGCCGGTTGGACGTATTGGCAAATTCTCTAAAATGACATTTCAGGCGGCTTATGGTTGAGAAATGAACATTCAATCTTCTGGCAACAGCTCTGGTGGACATTCCTGGAGTCAGCATGCCAATTGCACGCTCCCTCAACTTAAGACATGTGGCATTGTGTTGTGGCGACTGCACATTTTAGTGGCCTTTTATTGTCCCCGGCACAAGTTGCACCTGTGTAATAATCAGATTCTTGATTTGTGCATAGAATTTGAGAGAAATGCGTTTTTCATGCGTATGGAACATTTCTGGAGTTTTCTATTTCAGCTCATGAAACATGGGACCAACACTTCACGTGTTGCATTTATTTTTTTTGTTCAGTGTATTTCAATGTTTGATCAGCCAGCTACTGTGTTGTCATAGAACGGTACATGATTGGTGAAATCTTATCAGTGCTAGCAGCAGATTTCCTCGAGCTTTCAGTGATGGACCATCTGTGTGTGTGAGGGGGAGAAATCTCTGTTTGTTTAAGGCCTGTATTAGAGGGTGTATGAATGACCTGATGAGATCTGGCATGAGAGACCAGTCTCATGCCACTGATGGAAAGGTGCCAGAAGGCATTGGCTTTCACTACAGGCCAGATGGCATGGGAGCCCTGCCAAAGGCTAAATAATGCCCAGGATGCGCTATCCTCAGACGTTTGTGACAACAGCCTGAATATAAACACTGGGTGCAACCTGGGCTGTGCTAAACAGCACCATAAGGACTTGGTGCTCTGTCAAACCTGGTGGGTCCAACTGACGAGCCTGTATCAAGAAGTTTGTCGTTAGCTCACCACAACGGCTTGATTCGGTGGAACTGGTTGTTCAAAATAACATTTGCCAACGCTTTCGCTTACACTCACTCGCATGCAGTCAAACACACTCTTTGACTATCACACACACAATACTATTCCATTAAGACCCTAGTGACTGTTTCCCCTTCTCTCTCCCCCAGACTTGATCCACTGCACCAATGAGATGAACGTGAACATCCCCCAGCTGGCAGACACGTTGTTTGAGAGGACGGCCAGCACCAGCTGGGTGGTGGTCTTCAAGTCTCTCACCGCCACCCACCACACAATGGTCTACGGCAACGAGGTGAGTGAAAACTGTCTAGGGACACAAATGGTTAAGGTTGGGTGAGGGAATTCTGTACCTGGGGATTTTTGTCACTCCAGAGCTCTGCAACTCAACACTTCCAGCAGAGCCGTAGATAATGGATCTGACTCCTTGGTGATCAGAGAGGCATGGCATGTCATGCCAGACACACTCTGAATTCCAACTCAACCCCTATCCCTACATACATACTTTTGAAATCCTTTTAACACTAGTGTTTTGAAAAGTGTCAGCAATATCCAGTCCACAGAATTGTCATTTTATATTATACTTCTTCTTTTGAGGGGGCTCTCTTATGTAACATTGCTATGCATTTTCAAAAGTGGTTGTCTTGTATTGCTGTTAGTCAATCATTTGCATTCACCATCTATGAAGATTTGCACACATGTTTCTGTGTTGCAGAGATTTATACAGTACATGGCTTCAAGGAATACGCTTTTCAACCTCAGTAACTTTTTGGACAAAAGTGGCCTGCAAGGTGAGTAATGTCAGCTCTGCACAAACTTTGCTGCAACACTCTATTTTATCAGGGGTTCAGTATCGTCTAAACTGGATGAGATGACACGCTCCAATATTTTAAAGGTGCTACACATTTGAATTTTTGCATTGTAATTTCAGAAAATGTCCATAATATATCTACCGTGTTTTGCAATATTACTTACCCGCCCAGTGTTTTGATTGGCTGTGATATTCACCTATTGATTTCTCCCACCGGAGCAGCATCTGTTGTTTAACTAAGAAAGCTGTTCTGACTTTGGCTGTGTTTATTTTTTACAGCCGTTTGAAGCTGGTCGACCAAAACCGAAAGTAACTTAGTTTTGGTCCACCAGCTTCAAACAGCTGTAAAATGATATTTGTTAATGGAAATATATTTCTCAGGGATTTAGATGGTAGAATGATTCCCTACACTTCAGTTTAGGGAATCATTGAGGGAACGGTGTAGAATGACAAAGCGATTTCCACTAGATAACACAGCCACAAAGTCAGAACAGCTTTCCCAGTTTGACAACAGATGCCGCTCCAGCGGACGAAATCAATCGCAGCCAATCACAACACTGGCAGATAAGTAATACTGTGAAACAATATCATTCCACTGTTGGCAGCAAATATATTATGGACGGTTTCTAAAGTTACAATGCAAACATTTTTTTAAAATCCTGTGTACTGTAGTACCTTTTTTTTGAGGCATTTAGATATAAATTTTCCCGAACAAGCATCTGACATGTAGAATAAGGAAACGTCAGCTCTATTCAAAACCTGCAGCGTACCATAACTTTTACCTACTGTGTGTGTGTACACACAACAGGCGATATTGAAACCTGCCACACTATGTTAGAAGCGGAGAACTGTTATTTTAGACAGTCCTACCCTTTACCCTTTTGCTCTATTTCCAATGAAATGGCAACACTCAGCTCACATCAGGCCCAGCAAAATGTATTTACTTAAAGTTGTTTCCCATGTTAACAAGATGCCTGGCAGCCTAGACCAGTGGGACTTTCAAGGGGGAGTAAAGGCAGAGTAAGCGCCCCTAATAATAACCTAATGCCTTTTGTCAAGTTGTTACTTATAAATTAGGGGGATAGGGAGCTATCAGTTTTAATGACAACTGGATTTAGGTTGGAGCGCTCATGACAGAAATCCACTAGATGGTGGGCCTTTGCTTTAGGAGAAATATGGGACTATATTTACGATACGTACAGTATTTATGATAGTTCATGGTCATTTTCATACATTGTTTGAAGTTGTTTTGGCACAATTCTCAGTATTGCAGTTGCGGAAAAGAAATCAGAACTGACTGAATGTCCAATAGCTTGGAAAATAAACGTGACACCCTTATGAGTCCCATTTGTTTATTTTTCAAGCTATTGCACATACTATTTCACATAACAGGTGTTCCTCAAAGGGCCATACAGTTCAGTCGGTTTTCTTTTTCCATGTAAAGCTTTCACAAGTATCACGATAGTGTGACATTGGTATCATAGCAACACTGGAACACACACTCGAAGTGTCCTAAAGTTTGCCTGTGTATTTGTCCAACGGGAAGTAGCCCATAAATCGATTTTAAAAAATCAGTCGTAACTTTCATAAATCAATGTTATGTGCTTTGGCTTATTCAAGCTCAAGTGCATCCCTTATTTTCCCTAATACAGTTTGATCCCTTGATGCCACATGTGCGAAGCTGTCAAGGCAAAGAAAGGGTGGCTACTTTGAAAAATATAGTTATTTAACTCTTTTATTTTGGTTACTACATGATTCCATATGTTATTTCATAGTTTTTGATGTCTTCACTATTATTCTATTATGTAGAACATAAAGAAAAACCCTTGAATAAGTGTCCAAAATGTTTGACTAGTACTGTATACCAAGATGCTCAGAGTAATTCCCCATTGTCTTTTTTCAGGCTATGACATGTCAACATTCATAAGGAGATATAGTCGCTACCTGAATGAGAAGGCTGTGTCGTATCGACAAGTCGCTTTTGACTTTACAAAAGTTAAACGAGGGTAAGGACTTAAATTCTCTATTCATATTTCCTTATACGTCAGGCTCAGCTAGCATCTATATTGTATAAATACTGTACAGTCGAGTCCTGAAGTGTTTTGGATATTTTTTTGGCATAGTGCTTATTCTTCCACAAGTGCATATATTTTATCGGCTAGGGGTTGATTTAGCATCGAAGTGCATTATTTTAAATTGCATGCTTCAGCTTAGTACACACATTCATGACAGTCCAAAGCCATTAGGATTGGGCCCTTAATGATTGGAATATTATCTTTACCCCAGGGCGGATGGCGTTATGAGAACCATGAACACAGAAAAGTTACTAAAGACCATACCGATTATCCAAAACCAGATGGATGCGCTACTTGACTTCAACGTGAGTTTTCAATGCTTGACGTTTTGTACGTTGTTGTATTGCTATGGCCTCAACTTTTAAGCTCCTGTATTGCAAGAAACATAGTCGACGATTGAGTAATCGATATCCTTTACCTCTGTCCTGTGGATTGGGAGCTCTGGGAGTCAGACCAATGAGTGCTCGATAGGTTGACTGTCAATTCTTCTGCTTTGTACCCCTCCATCTCCAGGTCAACGCCAACGAGCTCACCAATGGAGTGATCAACGCGTCCTTCATGCTTCTGTTTAAAGATTCCATTCGACTGTTTGCGGCCTACAATGAAGGCATTATCAATCTGTTGGGTAAGTGCGTCCGCCTTCCAGCTCTCGAGTCTCTGTCCTGCCAAAACCAAGTCCTTATCGCTGTCATCATTACCATTGAGTACTGATGCATAGACACCTTTGCACCATGTCGTACTTACTTCATACTGTATCCCTGGGCTCAAATGTTGGCCACCACTCACTATCAGCCTGCTGCCATGCTATAGCCTGGCTGACTTAACGGGGGACGACGAAGGACATGTGTTATGCTACTACTCTGTTTTGCTCTCGTGTTCTAGTTGTGCTGGGTGACATTTGGTCTGTATATAGGTTTAGGGGTTGGGTGAATTCCCTTTTGAACTGAGCCATTCTATTTGATTTCTGAAATGCATAAACAAATCTAGTTTCCAATTCTTCTCATTCATATTAAATGAGTTTCCTGAAGGGACTGGGTTAAACTGAAATTGAGCTCAATGCTGGTAGAGATGTTGGTAGAGACACATTTTTTCAGTTTTGCACACAGTCTGAATTCAACGACTTTGTAACATTAGATCTGTGCATGTTCATCAGTGCATGTGTGATTTGTCTGTTTTGAAATTAAAATAATATCTAACGTTGGAAATAGAAGTTCCAGTACACTGACATTCTTGTATGCTCCACAAAGTTGGACATTATAATAGAGTTAGAGAATTGCACTTGTTTACTAGACTTGTTTAAGAACTTTATGCAGCTATGTGATATTTATGCTATAGTTCTAGTCCTTTCATATCAAGGCTATATTCTCTGCTATGAGGATGTATGCCTTTCTCACTCAGATGTGAGCCTTGGGTCTTTTGAGGGGAATGAGCAGGTCCTTGGAGGGGAGCAAATTGGAGATGCGCAAACATCAGTGAGAGGTTTACAAGCCAGTGAGACATTCATGTACCACTCTGAAGAGTTTCTATACGTCCTGCACACATCCACATTTAACTGCCAAGTTTCTAATTTGAGAGAACAGTTCTGGAATTATACTATAAAAAAATTAAACATCTCTCCCATTCATTTGTAAAGGCTGTTTAATTATTTGATACAGTGTATCCTGATTTGATAACAATGTCTGTTAGTGCCTTGGAAAGTATTCAGACCCCTTGACTTTTCCCACATTTTCTTAATTAAGTTACAGCCTTTCTCTAAAATTGATTTAAATACAAAGCCTCTGCAATCTCCACACAATACCCCATAATGACAAAGAAAAAACAGGTTTTTATACATTTTGCAAATATGTAAAGGTGTTTTTTTAAATTGAAATATTCAGACCCTTTGCTATGAGACTCTATCTTCAGCTGGATCCTGTTTCCACTGATTAATCAAGTTGAAGAAAGATCAAGGACAGAGTCCACCTGTGGTAAGTTCAAATGATTGGACATGATATGCAAAGGTCCCACAGTTGACAGTATGTCAGAGCAAAAACCAAGCCATGGGGTTGAAGGAATTGTCCATAGATCGGAGACATGATTTGGCGAACAGTACCAAAAAAATGTTGGCAGCATTGAAGGTCCCCAAGAACACAGTGGCCTCCATCATTCTTACATGGAAGAAGTTTGGAACCACCACATACTCTTTCTAAAGCTAGATGCCAGGCCAAACTGAGCAATCGGGGGAGAAGGGCCTTGGTCAGGGAGGTGACTAAGAACCTGATGGTCACTCTGACACAGCGCCAGAGTTCCTTTGGAGATTAGAGAACCTTCCAGAAGGACAACCATCTCTGCAACACTCCACCAATCCAGCCTTTATGGTAGAGGGGCCATACTGAAGCCACCCGTCAGTAAAAAGGCACATGACAGCCTGCTTGGAGTTTGCCAAAAGGCACCTAAAGACTCTCAGACCATGAGAAACAAGATTATCTGGTCTGATGAAATGCCAAGCGGCACATCTGGAGGAAAACTGGCACCATCCCTACGGCGAAGCATGGTGGTGGCAGCGTCATGCTGTGGTGATGTTTTTCAGTGGCAGGTACTGGGAGACTAGTCAGGATCGAGGCAAAGATAACCGGAGCATAGTACAGAGATCATTGATGAAAACCTACTGGGGACAAAGGGACACCTTCCAACAGAACAACGACACTAAGCACACAGCCAAGACATCGCAGGAGTGGCTTCGGGACAAGTCTCAATGTCCTTGAGTGGCCCAGCCAGAGCCCAGACTTGAACCCGATTGAACATCTCTGAGAGACCTGAAAATAGCTGTGCAGCAACGCTCCCCATCCAAACTGACGGTGCTTTAGAGGATCTGCAAAGGGGAATGGGAGAAACTCTCCAAATACAGGTGTGCCAAGCTTGTAGCGTCTTATCCAAGAAGACTCAAGGCTGTAATTGCTGCCAACAGTGCTTCAAGTACTGAGTAAAGGGTCTGAATATGTATGTAAATGTAATTCAGTTTTACATTTTTTTAAACATTTGCTGATATTTCTAAAAACCCATTTTTGCTTTGTCATTTATTTTACCTTTATTTAACTAGGCAAGTCTGTTAAGAACAAATTCTTATTTTCAATGATGGCCAAGGAACAGTGGGTTATCTACCTCTGGGGGCAGTATTGAGTAGCTTGGATGAATAAGGTGCCCAGAGTAAACTACCTGCTACTCAGGCCCAGAAGCTAGAATATGCATATAATTAGATTTGGATAGAAAACACTGACTTTTCCAAAACTGATAAAATAATGTCTGTGTATAACAGAACTCACATGGCTGGCAAAACCCTGAAGAAAATCCATCCAGGAAGTGCCATTACTTTGAAATGGCTTTTTCCAATGAAATCCTGTCCACCACTTAAAGGGATAGGACCCAGATTTTGTTCCCTGCGGCTTCCACTAGTTGTGAAAAATCTTTAGACATTGTTTCAGGCTTTTATTCTGAAAAATGAGGGAGAATGACAACATTGAGTGAGTGGACCCTGTGTTCTCAGAGCTCGTTACTGCGCACGACCGGGAGCACTTGTTTTCCTTTTATATTGACGAAGCTTTTGTCCGGTTGAAATATTATCGATTTATTTATGCTAAAAACAACTTGAGGATTGATTATAAACATCGTTTGACATGTTTCTACGAACTTTATGGATACTTTTTGGAGTTTGTCTGCCTCTTGTGACCGCATTTGAGCCATTGGCTTACTGAACAAAACGCGCCAACAAAATGGAGGTTTTTGGCTATAAATAGGGACTTTATCGAACAAAACAAACTTTTATTGTCATGGAGTGTTGTGAGTGCAACCATATGAAGATCATCAAAGGTAAGTGATTACTTTTATTGCTATTTCTGACATTCGTGACTTATCTACTTGGCTGGTAACTGTATGTAATGCTTTGTGTGCTGAGTGCTGTCCTCCGATAATTGCAAGGTTTGCTTTCTCCGTAAAGCCTTTTTGAAATCGGACACGGCTGCTGGATTAACAAGAAGGTAAGCTTTATTTTGATTTGTAACACACATTTTCAAGAATGTTAAATATTTGAATTGAGTATTATTATTTTTTCGCGCTCTGCAATTTCACTGGATGTTGGCCAGGTGGCCGCAAAAGAAACATGCTTTTACAGGAGCAGAAAACGGTGAAGCAGAGCACAAAGAATTGTGGCGAGTAATTTTATGCAAAAATTTATGGAATTACCCCCCCCTCAATCTACACACAATACCCCAGGGGGCGGTAGGTAGCCTAGTGGTTAGAGCATTGGACTAGTAACCAAAAGGTTGCAAGATCAAGTCACTGAGCTGACAATGTAAAAATTGGTTGTTCTGCCCCTTAACAAGGCAGTTAATCCACTGTTCCTTGGCTGTCATTGAAAATAAGAATTTGTTCTTAACATTAGAAGCTTATTACCTAAAAATGGATCGATTGTGGGTTCACAGCTCCAATCCAGATTTGTTGGTCATTACTGAGAGGTGGTTAAGAAAGTGTTTGGAACACTGATGTTAACCTTTCTGGTTAACATTTTTCAGCAAGACTGATCTTCCAAAGGTGGAGTGGCAATCTTTACCAAGGATCACCTTCAATGCTCGGTTGTCTCCACCAAGTCTGTCCCCAAACAATTTGATTTCTGGTTTTAAGCATTAAACTTTCAAATACCTCTTTGTTGACTGTTGCTGGGTGTTTACTGTCCTCCATCAGCACCGGCCTGCACCCTACCTGTCCTAAGCTCCCTCGCCTGGCATTAAGATCCCATTGAGATAATGAGAATTAAATACAGGTTCAGCCCCTGGTTTGACCGTGATCTTGCAGAGTTAATCCACCTCAAGAATGGTGAAAGGCTAATGGGCTCTAGTTCAGGCAAATGAGAAATAAGTGCACTCATGCTCTCCGGAAGGCCAAAGTTAGTAACTTCATGGAGCAGTTTTTTCTCTGTGGGTCTAACCCAGAGTTCTAGAAAATGGTTAAAGACCTGGGAATAAACCCTCTTCCTCACAGCTGGCCATGTCCCTTAATGTTGATGTGGTTGTTAAAGACGAGGAGCAAATGGCTGAGCTCTTTAATCACCACTTAATTAAGTCAGGATTCCTATTCAATCAATCAATCAAATGTATTTATACAGCCCTTCTTACATCAGCTGATGTCAAAGTGCTGTACAGAAACCCAGCCTAAAACCCAAACTGCAAGCAATGCAGGTGTAGAAGCACGGTGGCTAGGAAAAACTCCCTAGGAAGGCCGAAACCTAGAGGAACCAGGATCTGAGGGATGGCCAGTCCTCTCCTGGCTGTGCCAGGTGGATATTAGGTGGAGTATCTCTACCGCTCCTGCTGTCTCCAGAGAGTTGAAAACTGCAAGTCTGGGATAGGTAGCATGTCTGGTGAACAGGTCAGGGTTCCATAGCCGCAGGCAAAACAGTTGAAACTGGAGCAACAGCACGACCAGGCGGACAGCAAGGAGTCATCAGGCCAGGTTCTCAGAGACAAGAGAAAGTTGGAGGGAAAGAGAATTAGAGGGCATACTTAAATTCACACAGGACACCGGATAAGACAGGAGAAATACTCCAGATATAACCAACTGACCCTAGCCCCCCCGACACACTACTGCAGCATAATTACTGGAGGCTGAGACAGGAGGGGTCAGGAGACACTGTGGCCCCATCCGATGATACCCCTGGACAGGGCCAAACAGGAAGGATATAACCCCACCCACTTTAGCAAAGCACAGCCCCCACACCACTAGAGGGATATCTCCAACCAACAACTTACCATCCTGAGACAAGGCTGAGTATAGCCCACAAATCTACCTCATGGTGCAACCCAAGGGGGGGCGCCAACCCGGCCAGGAAGATCACGTTAGTGACTCAACCCACTCAAGTGACGCACCCCTCCTGGGGAAGGCAGAGTACCAGTAAGCCAGTGACTCAGCCCCCGTAATAGCGTTAGAGGCAGAGAATCCCAGTGGAGAGAGGGGAACTGGTCAGGCAGAGACAGCAAGGGCTTTTCTTTCTTCCTGTGCCTTTCCGTTCACCTTCCCACTCCTGGGCCAGACTACACTCAATCATAGGACCTACTGAAGAGATGAGTCTTCAGTAAAGAATTAAAGGTCAAGACCGAGTTTGCGTCTCTCGCATGGATAGGAAGACCATTCCATAAAAACAGAGCTCTATGGGAGAAAGCCCTGCCTCCAGCTGTTTGCTTAGAAATTCAAGGGACAGTGAGGCCTGAGTCTTGTGAGCGTAGTGTACATGTAGGTATGTACGGCAGGACCAAAATTGGAAAGATGGGTAGGAGCAAGCCCATGTAATGCGTTGTAGGTTAGCAGTAAAACCTTAATCAGCCCTTGCCTCAACAGGAAGCCAGTGTAGAGGCTAGCACTGGAGTAAGACGATCTTTTTTTTTCTAGCCAAGATTCTAGTAGCTGTGTTTAGCACTAACTGAAGTTTATTTAGTGCTTTATCCGGGTAGCTGGAAAGTAGAGCATTGCAGTAGTCTAATCTAGAAGTGACCAAAGCATTTGTGACCAAAGCATTTCTTTGGGGGGGGGACTAAGTTTCTGATTTTTGCAATGTTACGTAGATGGAAAAAAATCTGTCCTTGAAATGTCTTTCAAATTTGTTTTGTCAAGAGATCAGGGTCCAGAGTAACGCCGAGGTATTTCAGTTTTATTTGAGACGACTGGACAATCATCAAGAATAATTGTCAGATTCAACAGAAGATCTCTTTATTTCTTGGGACCTAGAACTAGCATCTCTGTTTTGTCTGCGTTTTTAAAAGTAGAAAATGTGCCACCATCCACTTATGTCTGAAACACAGGCTTCCCGTGAGGGCAATTTTGGGGTTTCATCGAAATGTACAGCTGTTTGTCGTTCACACAGCAGTGAAAGTTAACATTATTTTCCCGAATGACATCACCAAAAGGAAGAATATATAGTGAAAACAATAGTGGTCCTAAAATGGAGCCTTGAGGAACACTGAAATATACAGTTGATTTGTCAGAGGACAAACTATTCATTCCAATCTCTCAAAGAATGTGGTGATCGATGGTATCAAAAGCAGCACGAAGGTCTAGGAGCACGAGGACAGATGCAGGTCCTCGGTCTGACGCCATTAAGGTAATTTACCACCTTCACAAGTGCAGTCTCAGTGCTATGATGGGGTCTAAAACCAGACTGAAGCGTTTCGTATACATTGTCTCCAGCAAGGCAGTGAGTTGGTGCGCAACAGCTTTTAAAAAAGATGTTTGAGAGCAATGGGAAATTCGTTATAGGCCGACGTTGTCTATTTTCTGGGGCAAGGTTTGGCTTTTTCAAGGAGGCTTTATTACTGCCACCTTTAGTGAGTTTGGTACACATCCAGTGGATAGAGAGCCATTTTATTATGTTCAACATAGGAGGACCAAGCACAGGAAGCAGCTCTTTCAGTAGTTTAGTTGGAATAGTGTCCAGTATGCAGCTTGAAGGTTTAGAGGCCATGATTATTTTCATCATTGTGTCAAGAGATATAGTACTAAATCACTTGAGTGTCTTCCTTGATCCTAGGTCCTGGCACAACACTTTGTGCAGACTCAGGACAACTGAGCTTTGGAGGAATACGCAGATTTAAAGAGTCCGTAATTTGCTTTCTAATGATCATGATCTTTTCGTCAGAAGTTCATGAATTTATTACTGCTGAAGTGAAAGCCATCCTCACTTGGGGAATGCTGCTTTTAGTTTGCTTTGCGACAGTATCAAAAATACATTTTGGATTGTTCTTGTTTTCCTCAATTAACCCCGCAACAGCCAGTGAAAGTGCAGGGCGCCAAATTCAAAACAACTAAAACCTCAAATTAAAATTCCTCAAACATACAAGTACACTGTTCAAAAAATGAAGGGAACACTTAAACAACACAATGTAACTCCAAGTCAATCACACTTCTGTGAAATCAAACTGTCCAGCAACACTGACAATATATTTCACATGCTGTTGTGCAAATGGAATAGACAACAGGTGGAAATGATAGGCAATTAGCAAGACACCCCCAATAAAGGAGTGGTTCTGCAGGTGGGGACCACAGACCACTTCTCAATTCCTATGCTTCCTGGCTGATGTTTTGGTCACTTTTGAATGCTGGCGGTGCTTTCACTCTAGTGGTAGCATGAGACTGAGTCTACAACCCACACAAGTGGCTCAGGTAGTGCAGCTCATCCAGGATGGCACATCAATGCGAGCTGTGGCAAGAAGGTTTGCTGTGTGTCAGCGTAATGTCCAGAGCATGGAGGCGCTACCAGGAGACAGGCCAGTACATTGGGAGACGTGTAGGAGGGCAACAACCCAGCAGCAGGACCTCTGCCTTTGTGCAAGGAGGAGCAGGAGGAGCACTGCCAGAGCCCTGCAAAATGACCTCCAGCAGGCCACAAATGTGCATGTGTCTGCTCAAACGGTCAGAAACAGACTCCATGAGGGTGGTATGAGGGCCCGACGTCCACAGGTGGGGGTTGTGCTTACAGCCCAACACCGTGCAGGACGTTTGGCATTTGCCAGAGAACACCAAGATTGGCAAATTCGCCAACTGGCGCCCTGTGCTCTTCACAGATGAAAGCAGTTTCACACTGAGCACATGTGACAGACGTGACAGAGTCTGGAGACGCCGTGGAGAACGTTCTGCTGCCTGCAACATCCTCCAGCATGACTGGTTTGGCGGTGGATCAGTCATGGTGTTTGGTGGTATTTTCTTTGGGGGTCGCACAGCCCTCCATGTGCTCGCCAGAGGTAGCCTGACTGCCATTAGGTACCGAGATGAGATCCTCAGACCCCTTGTGAGACCATATGCTGGTGCGGTTGGCCCTGGGTTCCTCCTAATGCAAGACAATGCTAGACCTCAATGTGGCTGGAGTATGTCAGCAGTTCCTGCAAGAGGAAGGCATCGATGCTATGGACTGGCCCGCCCGTTCCCCAGACCTGAATCCAATTGAGCACATCTGGGACATCATGTCTCGCTCCATCCACCAATGCCACGTTGCAACACAGACTGTCCAGTAGTTGGAGCAGGCTCATCAGGAGCAGGCCCAGGCGTTGTATGGAGGTCATACAGCCTCATTTGGACTTGTTTTAAGGACATTACATCAAAGTTGGATCAGCCTGTAGTGTAGTTTTCCACTTTTAATTTTGAGTGTGACTCCAAATCCAGACCTCCATGGGTTGATAAATTTCATTTCCATTGATAATTTGTGTGATTTTGTTGTCAGCGCATTCAACTATGTAAAGTGAAAAGTATTTAAGAATATCTAATTCATTTAGATCTAGAATGTGTTATTTTAGTGTTCCCTTTATTTTTTGAGCAGTGTATATATCCAGGGGGAGAACAAGTGTTTGATACACTGATTTAGCAGGTTTTCCTACTTACAAAGCATGTAGAAGTCTAATTTCTATCATATGTACACTTCAACTGTGAGAGACAGAATCTAAAACAAAAATCCAGAATATCACTGTGTATATATACACACACAGTGGGGCAAAAAAAGTATTTAGTCAGCCACCAATTTGTGCAAGTTCTCCCACTTAAAAAGATGAGGCCTGTAATTTTCATCATAGGTACACTTCAACAATGAGACAAAATGATAAATCCAGAAAATCACATTGTAGTATTTTTGAAAATGAATTTATTTGCAAAATATGGTGGAAAATAAGTAACAAAGAGCTACTTTTGTTAGCACGTTTGGTAAAAAAAAAATCCAAAGTCATTAAGCGCGTTCCCTAGTTGCAGACGAAATGTCAAAGTTCTGTTACAGCCCATAGAAACATGCCAACCCAAGTATGGAATCAATCTTTAGGATGTTTTTAACATAACTTCATTAATGTTCCAACCAGACAATTCCTTCCTGTCTGTACAAATGAAGTGGAACGAAGCTACCTTTCACGTGAGTGCGCCAGACCGAGGCTGTGGCACTCTGCCAGACCACTCACTCAAAGAGCCCTTATGAGCCCCTCCTTTAGAGTAGACTCAACAGGTTCTAAATACTGTTGACATCTAGTGGAAGCTTTGGGAAGTGAAACATAACTAATATCAACCTGTATCTTCAATGGGGGCTGAGTTGAAAAACTATAAACCTCAGATTTCCCACTTCCTGGTTGGATTTTTCTCAAGTTTTCGCCTGCCATGAGTTCTGTTATACTCGGGCATCATTCAAACAGTTTTCTATCCAATGCTACTAATAATATGCATATATTAGCATCTGGGACAAAGTAGGAGGCAGTTCACTCTGGGCATGCTTTTCATCCAAACGTGAAAATGCTGCCCCCTATCCCAGAAAGGTTAAGTTGTAAAAATAGGATCGGGTAGCAGTGAGGGTTCTTCGATACTGCACGGTACTGACTTTCCAAGCTAGTTGGAAGACTTCCAGTTTGGTGTGGCTCCATTTCCGTTCCAATTTTCTGGACGCTTGCTTCAGAGCTCGGGTATTTTCTGTATACCAGGGAGCTAGTTTCTGATGACAAATGTTTTTAGGTGTGCGACTGCATCTAGGGTATTGCACAAGGTTAAATTGAGTTCCTCAGGTGGTTAACTGATTTTTGTACTCTGGCGTCCTTGGGTAGGCGGAGGGAGTCTGGAAGGGCATCTAGGAATCTTTGGGTTGTCCGAGAATTTATAGCATTGCTTTTGATTCTTGGTTGGGGTCGGAGTTGAGTATTTGTTGCGATTGTAAACGTAATAAAATGCTGGTCCGATAGTCCAGGATTATGAAGAAAAACATTAAGATCCACAACATTTTATTCCACGGGACAAAACTAGGTCCAGAGTATGACTGTGGCAGTGCATAGGTCCGGAGACATGTTGGACAAAATCCACTGAGTCGACGATGGCTCCGAAAGCCCTTTGGAGTGGGTATGTGGACTTTTCCATGTGAATATTAAAGTCACCAAAGATTAGAATATCTGCTATGACTACAAGGTCCGATAGGAACTTGGTGAAGAACGCTATTTATGGCCCAGGGGGCCTGTAAAACAGTAGCTATAAAAAGTGATTGAGTAGGCTGCTTAGATTTCATGACGAGAAGCTCAAAATACCATTTTTTTTTGTCAATTTAAATTAGCTATTGTAAATGTTAGCAACACCTCCGCCTTTGTAGGATGTGCGGGGATATAGTCACGAGTAACCAGGAGGTGAGGCCTATAACACTAAATTCATCAGGCTTAAGCCATGTTTCAGTCAGGCTAATCACATCAAGATTATGATCTGTGATTAGTTCATTGACTAACTATAACTGCCTTGCAAGTGAGGGATCAAACATTAAATAGCCTTATTTTGAGATGTGAGGTATCACAATCTCTTTTAATAATGACAGGAATGGAGGGTCATTATTCCATTGAGATTGCTAAGGCAAACACCGCCATGTTTTGCTCAACCTAGATCGAGGCACAGACACTGTCTCATTGGGAATAGCTGAGCTGACTACACTGACTGGCAGCCAGCCTGCCAGCTTAGTGGAGTCTATCTCATTGTGGAGTTAGGGGAGTTAGAGCCCTGTATGTTCGTAGATAAGATGAGGGCACCCCCTCCAACTACGATGGAGTCCGTCACTCCTCAGCAGGCTAAGCTTTGTCCTGTTTGTGGGTAAGTCCCAGAAAGAGGGCCAATTATCTACAAATTATATATTTGTGGAGGGGCAGAACCGTTTTCAACCAGCGATTTGAGTTGACTCTGCTGTAGAGCTCATCACTACCCCTAACTGGGAGGGGGCCAGAGACAATTACTCGACGCCGACACATCTTTCTTGCTGATTTACACGCTGAAGCTATGTTACGCTTTGAACTCTGACTGTTTCAGCCTAACATCGTTGAATGAAAAAAGTCAGCAGGGGGAACATGTATATAGAACAATTAAGTAAAAACCGTGAAGTTGGCAGGTAGCAAAGTAAGGTTAGCAACAAACCGCACAGCAGCACGTCTACAAGTTGTGACCGGAAATTGACTCAGCCATGCCTCCTTGCCCATCCAACATTTCCTCATCTCCCACCCCTTCTAATATGACTTTCCCCGATGCTTCTCACACTTTTTTTCCCCCCCTGCCCCGCTACAAAGTTTCTCCCTGCAGGAAGTTACTGAGTCCTGAAGTGCTAAAGGAGCTCCTGCTACTTGACCCCCAAAAACCATCTGGGTCAGATGGTTTAGACCCTTTCTTCTTTAAGGTTGATGCTCCTGTCATTGCCACGCATATCTGACCTTTTTAACCTACTTCTCCTTTCTGGGGAGGTTCCCATTTCTTGGAAGGCAGCCACGGTTCATTCTTTTGTTTAAATGGGGAGATCAATCTGATCGTAACTTATCATCTTAGGGCTGCAATCCCGTTACCGGGATCGATATGACAACAGCCAGTGAAAGTGCAAAGCGCCAAATTCGAACAAATCTCATAATTAAAATTCCTCAAACATACAAGTATCTTATACCATTTTAAAGGTAATCTTTTTGTTAATACCACCAGTGTCCGATTTCAAATAGGCTTTACAGCGTAAGCACCACAAACGATTAAGTCACCTCCAAGTCACAGATAAATTCAGCTATTTTTCCAGCCAAAGAGGAGTCACAAAGCACAAATGGAGATAAAATGAATCACTAACCTTTGATCATCATCTGATGACACTCCTAGGACTTCATGTTACACAATACATATATGTTTTGTTCGATGAAGTGCACATTTATATAAAACAATATCGGTATACATTGGCGCGTTACGTTCCAAAAACATCCAGTGATATTGCAGAGAGCCACGTCATTTTACAAAAATACTCATTATAAATGTTGAAAAAAATACAATTGTTAGACATGGAAATATAGATACATTTCTCCTTAATGCAACCGCTGTGCCAGATTTTTTTTTAACTTTATGGAAAAAGCAAACCATGCAATAATCTGAGTACAGCTTTCAGACAAAGCAGCCAAAAAGATATCAGCCTTATTGGGTAGTCAACATTATTCATAAATGGCATTATAAATATTCCCTTTGCTCTTCATCAGAATGCACTCGGGAATGCCAGTTCCACATGAAATGTTTGGACATAAATGGACATTATCGAACTAAATCAAAGAGCTACTTTTGTTAGCACGTTTGGTAAAAAAATCCAAAGTCATGAAGTGCGTTCCCTAGTTGCAGACATGTCAAAGTTCCGTTCCTGTCCGTAGAAACATGTCAAAAGCTGTATGGAATCAATCTTTAGGATGTTTAACATTAACCGTCAATGTTCCAACCAGAGAATTCCATTGTCTTCAGAAGTGTGATGGAACAGAGCTCCCTTGCGTGAACGTGCGTGGTCAGAGCATGCTCAGCTCATGGCAGACCTTACTCATTCCCTTCTCATTCGGTCCAATATCCCACTGTGTATTCAATGGGGGCTGGGTTGAAAATCGACCAACCTCAGATTTCCCATTTCCTGTTTGGATTTCTTCTTAGGTTTTTGCCTGCCATATGAATTCTGTTATACTCAGACATCATTCAAACAGTTTAGAAACTTGAGTGTTTTCTATCCAATACTACTAATATGCATATATTAGCAACTGGGACTGAGGAGCAGGCAGTTTACTCTGGGCACCTGTCATCCAAGCTACTCAATACTGCCCCTGCAGCCATAAGTTATAGGCCTATTTCTATTTTGCCCTGTATCAAGTGTTGGAAAAACGTGTCCAATAATCAACGAACTGGCTTTCTTGATGTCTATAGTATTCTCTCATATGCAATCTGGTTTCCGCTCAGATTATGGATGTGTCACTGCATCCTTAAAGGTCCTCAATGATGTCACCATTGCCCTTGATTCTAAGCAATGTTGTGCTGCTATTTTTGACTTTGCCATAGCTTTTGATACGGTAGACCATTCCATTCTTATGGTGTTTCTGAGGGGTCTTTGGCCTGGTTTGCAACTACTTCTTTAAAAGAGTGCAGTGTATAAAGTCAGAATCTGCTGCCACTGCCTGTCACCAAGGGAGTACCCCAAGGCTCGATCCTAGGCCCCACGCTCCTCTCAATTTACATTAACATAATTTCTCAGGCAGTAGGAAGTTCTCATCCATTTATATGCAGATTATCCAGTCTTACACTCAGCTGGCACCTCCCTGGATGTTGTTAAACACTCTACAACAAAGCTTTCTTAGTGTCCCACAAGCTTTCTCTACCCTTAACCTTGTTCTGAACACCTCCAAAACAAATGTCATGTGGTTAGGTAAGAAGAATGCCCCTCTCCCAACAGATGTGATTACTACCTCTGAGGGTTTAGAGCTTGAGTTAAGTCACCTCATACAAGTACTTGGGAGTATGGCTAGACAATACACTGTCAGTCTCTCGGCACATATCAACGCTGCAGGTTAAAGTTAAATCTAGACTTGGTTTCCTCTATCGTAATCACTCCTCTTTCACCCCAGCTGCCAAACTAACCCTGATTCAGATGATCATCCAACACATGCTAGATTACGGAGACATAAATTATAGATCGTCAGGTAAGGGTGCTCTCGAGCGGCTAGATGTTCTTTACCATTCGGCCATCAGATTTGCCACCAATGCTCCTTATAGGACACATCACTGCACTCCATACTCCTCTGTAAACTGGTCATCTCTGTATGCCCATCACCAGACACACACTGGTTGATTCTTATTTACAAAACCCTCTTAGGCCTCACTCCCCTCTCTGATATATCTACTGCAGCCCTCATCCTCCACATACAACACCCGTTCTGCCAGTCACATTCTGTTAAAGGTCCCCAAAGCGCGCACATCCTTGGGTCGCTCGTCTTTTCAGTTCGCTGCAGTTAGCGACTGGAATGAGCTGCAACAAACCCTCAAACCGGACAGATTTATCTCAATCTTTTCATTCAAAGACTCAATCATGGACACTCACTGACAGTTGTGGCTGCTTTGTGTGATGTACTGTTGTCTCTACCTTGCCTTTTTTTGCCCTTTGTGCTGTTGTCTGTGCCTAATGTTTGTACCATGTTTTGTGATGCTTCATGCTGTGGTGTTGTCTTAGGTCTCGATGTTGTGTTGTCTCTTGTCGTGATGTGTGTTTAGTCCTTTTTGTTATTTATTTAAACATTTTAATCCCGTTACCTGTCCCTGCATGAGGTCTTTTTCCTTTTGGTAGGTCGTTATTGTAAATAAGAATTTGTTCTTAACTGACTTGCCGAGTGAAATAAAATGTATGTATAAAAATAAGGCTGTAACAAAATGTGAAGTCAAATGGTCTGAATACTTTCTGAAGGCACTATAATACCAGCGTTTTATCACTGCTATTTTGCATTAGTTCCAGTTCTCCCTTATAATTTCCCTATCTATTCATTTCACAGAGAAGTACTTTGACATGAAGAAAACTCAATGCAAGGAGGGCCTTGACATCTACAAGAAATTCCTTACTCGAATGACAAGAATCTCTGAATTCCTCAAAGTAGCAGAGGTAAGATCCCACCTTTTGGAAACCTCTGTGTGATCGGACTCCTACATTCACTTTTATCTCCGTCATCTTGACCCACCGCTCTTCTTCTTTTCAGCAAGTAGGGATTGATCGGGGGGACATTCCAGACCTCTCCCAGGTAAGATGTTAAAAGTGAGGTAAAAGCAAACTGCTGCCAGCATCCTCAGATCAACTAAACACATCACACCAATACTCCACAATCAATAATCGCTCCCTGTGCAATCCCGTATTGACTACAAGACATTCCTACTCGCCTAGAAATTCCTCCACAACCTGGCACCCACTGAACTCGCTGACCTTCTCCCTATGCCCCCCTCCCTCCGCTCTGCTGTTTTCCTTTTCACCCCCACATTCCAGTTCTTCATCATGGGTGCCAGGGCCCTCAGCTGCTTGGCACCCAGGCTCTGGAAAGCACTCTCCCCACACATATGACATGCAGACAGTCATCTCATTCAAAACACACCTCTTAGAGAACCTGTTTGATCTGGTCCTTTGATTTTTGTATTTCACTTTTAATGTATGTTTTATGTAGGCTTACTTTAACTGTCCTTTAGTGTCTTGAAGGGCTTTCCCCAAATAAAATGTATTTGTCACTTTCCTCTATCTGCCTGAAAGTGCACTGAGACGGAGCCCTGCTGGACCCCTTAGCTTGACCTTACTTTCAACCCCACCTCAGTGTGCTGACTGCTCTCACCACTCTCACCACCCTGCCACCTGCTGCAGTTTCAGACCTTCCAAATTGCTCCAGGGCTCTGTACCTATGCACAGCTCTAGCTATAACATATTGCTTGCTGGGCCCACACTGCATGTAGGCCCGTCATAGAGGAAATGCCAGACTTGGTCCCTGTCCGAATACTTTCAAAATGCTTCCGTCCTCCCTTCAGATTATCACAGATCTCATTTGGTTGGATTGGTGAAAGCAATAGCAATGGGTTGATATCCTTTCTCTCATCTATCCAATCACTTCTAGACCTGTGATCAAAGCAGGGAGAAAGGAAGGGTGCACTTTATTTGCATTCAAACCGGGCCTCACTCGCTCTCTCCTAACCTTGCACTGCATACAGCACATAAAGGTGTTAACATCTGCCTTTGTCAAGGGCTATATCGAGTTGGCTAGAGCCGAGATGAAAGAACTAGGAGGAAAATAATACACCTACTTTGCATATATTGGAAATTATAGACACTGTATGCTACTATACCATTTACATGTCACCTTTCAAAAAGGGACACATTTTGAATGGGGTTAGCTTCAGGTAACTTCCAAAATAAAGGAAACTCCACCATATAGTGTCTTAATAGGGCGTTACAAGTTGGCAGAACAGTGTCAATGCGATGTAGATTCTTCAAGTGTCTGGAACTCTATTGGAGGAATGTGGTGCCATTCTTCCTCAATACATTCTATAAGTTGGTGTTTTGTTTATGGTGGTGGAAAACATTGTCTCAGGAGCCTCTATAGAATCTCCCTTAAGTGTTAAATTGGGTTGCAAATCTGGGCCCAGTTTTTCAAAAATGAATTATCTGGATTTTGTCGACAGGATTAAATGTAATTAATAGTCCACTCTATTTATTCTATTGCTATGCATTTAATCCTATCCGATAGGTGAAATTCAGATCGGGTGACTTCGACACATACACACAGCAAATATTTGACTGTCCTTGTGGGAAGCTGAAATGTATTTACACTCCTATTTTCCATAAACCTTGAGCCTAAAATAGCCTTTGTTCTTGGGGACTGGGGAACGGGTCCTTGATTTTACTATCCTTGTGGGGACTTGTTGATTTCTGGTAACCATGAGGACAGTAATCCAAGACCCCACACCTCCTTGGTTCTACACACAATATGCCATAATGAAAGCAGAACCAGGTTAAGACATTTTTGAAAATGTATTAAATAAACAACCTTATTTGCGTAGTAAATACCTTTTGCTATGAGACTTAAATTCAGCTCAGGTGCATCCTGTTTCCATTGATCATCCTTGCTGTTTCTTCAACTTGATTGGAGTCCACCTGTGGTAAATTCAATTGATTGGACATGATTTGTATAGCCCGGTGTGTGCCTTTCCAAGGTCCCACAGTTGACAGTACATGTCAGAGCAAAAACCAACCCATGAGGTCAAAGCAACTGTTCGTAGAGCCCAGAGACAGGATTGTGTCGAGGCACAGATCTGGGGAAGGGTACCAAAACATTTCTGCAGCGTTAAAGGTCCCAAAAAACACATTGGCCTCCATAATTCTTAAATGGAAGAAGTTTTGAACCACCAAGACTCTTCCTAGAGCTGGCTGCCCAGACAAACGGCAATCTGGGGAGGCCTTGGTCTGGGATGTGACCAAGAATCCGATCACTCTGACACAGCTCTAGAGTTCCTCTGTGTAGATAGTTGTCCTTCTGGAAGGTTCCTCTATCTCTGCAGCACTCCACCAATCAGGCCTTTATGGTAGTGGCCAGACTGATGCCACTAAGTAAAAGGCACATGGAGTTTGCCCAAAGGCGCCTAAAGACTCTCAGACCATGAGAAACAAGATTCTCTGGTCTGATCAAACCAAGATTGAATTCTTTGGCCTGAATTCCAAGCGTCATGTTTGAAGCATGGTGGTGGCAGCATCGTGCTGTGGGGATGTGTTTCAGTGACCGGGACAGACTAGTCAGGATCAAGGCGAAGATGAGCGGAGGAAAGTGCAGAGATCCTCAATTAAAATCTGCTCAGGACCTCCGACTGGGGTCAAAGGTTCACCTTCCAACAAGACAACGACCCTAAGCACACAGACCAGACAACGCAGGAGTGGCTTCGGCACAAGTCTCTGAATGTCCTAGAGTGGCCTAGCCAGAGCACGGACTTGAACCCAATCGAACATCTCTGGAGAGTCCTGAAAATAGCTGCGCAGCGACGCTCCCCATCCAACCTGACAGATCTTGAGAGGATCTACAGAGAAGAAAGGGAGAAACTCTCCAAATACAGGTGTGCCAAGCTTGTAGTGTCATACCAAAGACTCAGGGCTGTAATTGCTGCCAAAATAGCTTCAACAAATTACAGACATAACTATGCAGACAAGGCCGAGTATAGCCCACAAAGATCTCTGCCACGGCACAACCCAAGGGGGGGTGCCAACCCAGACAGGAAGATCACATAGACTCATAGATTTGAAACAAACACTTTGTCATAGATGGACAAGATTGGCGAGTTCAGGAAGCCAAGCTAGAGCTCTGACGTTCACAGCGATGTGGGCAGATGTTTAGATCGAGAGACCCTGTAGAAAATATAAATCTCCAACATTTTAAATGTACAAATGTATTTTACAGTTATAAGGAAGGTGACATCTTAGTTATTGTATAATATATTTTTAGAAAATTAGGAAATTATTCATATAAAATGTCATATTTTATCAGATTTGTACTGTTTTTACTTGAGCCTGTGTCTTTAAAAGTGATTACACCTCAGCAGTTTATAAATATTTCTACCAGGAAGATGCTATTTGAACCTTCCCTGGCATATGCAGGAGTACTAGTTATTGTTTATGGCCCTCATGATAATTGCTTTTGGGGACTACTTTGATTACAGGTTCAATTTCAATTTAGTGACCCCCCCCCCCATATGTTCCTTTGGAGACCACGTCACTGAGATCTCTTCTAGCCAAAATAACGAGTCACTGGGCATTTTTCTACATGATGGACTGTCAATTGCTTAATTAACTCTGGAACCAAACCTGTGGAAACACCTGATTTCAATATACTTTGTATACATCACTTACTCAAGGGTTTCCCTTATTTTGGCAGATACCGGTTTCTCTCACTTACTTATCTAATCTTAAAATAACATGTTTAACATTGTTTTTACGAACATGTTCAGATGGTGGTTTACCAAGACCAGTATTTTACAAGGTCTCTCATTTTGTGCTTTGTATTTTACTGTTTTAGATTTTTTTAAATTCCTATAGTTACTTGGTACATTTCTCCCAAAACCTATTTTATTATCTCTGACAATTATCACCTTCGTTATTCTGTATCTTTCCTTAATTTTCCATCTTCAGATTACAGTTTGTGTAAGTATCTATCTCACTCTTTCTGTGTTTGTAAGCCTAGTACGTTCTCTTCGTGTGCGTTGTGAAATAGCTGAGCATCCTTAATGTTTGTGTTTCCTTCTGCTGTTACCCGGTTGTAATATTTTTTTCCCTGAAATTTGAACTCACTGTGTCTTTCCATTATAATAGGCCCCCAGTAGCCTCTTAGATGCCTTGGAGCAGCATTTGGCTTCTTTAGAAGGGAAGAAGGTGAAAGATTCCACAGCAGCCAGCAGGTAGTCCTTTTCCCTTCCCTTTGCTCACTTGCCAGTCCAATGCAGTCCAGTTAGACAAAACCTGTTTGCTCAGGCACCAAATGTAGCAAGTGGGTGTGAGTTGGAGCTGAAGTGTTTGTTGGTGGGCAGCAATCCCAACAATATGTTTGTTACTGTGGTCCAATGTATGCTTTTCCTTTCTGTGTTTTGCCAGTTGTTTCCTTGAAAATATTGACAAATGCTCCGGGATCTACAGTTGCAGTGTTTTTATCTTCAATTTATGCAAGTCCTACATTGTTAATAAAGACTTACTTGTCTGTGGCTAATATCAGGGGCATTTGATTTGTTTCCTTTATGTTTCTTTGAATGCACTATTATTATGTGCACTGACCATCAGTGCTCATACAGGTTTTCTATTTAGAATGGGAGAAGTGTATTATAAAATTGAATTATCCCTCAAGCAGAAATCCTTTCTATTTTATGCCAATCTCCTGCTACTATTGTAGCCATCTATCGAAGTGCAGTTGTAAAAATATGCACCACTTTCTTTTACTGAGCTTGTAGAACTCTTCTTCTGCCAGCACAGCACTTTTGACAATGGCCTGTTAACAGTCCCCCCCCTGCTGACCCTGGTCTCCCACTTTTTCTGTCCCTTAAGGGCTAGCACACTCTCCAACGCTGTCTCCTCTTTGGCCAACACGGGCATATCTTTCACCAAAGTGGACGAGAGGGAGAAACAGGCAGCTCTGGAGGAAGAGCAGGCTCGCCTAAAAGCGCTAAAGGTACATTTTTCTTCTAGTGCCCTTGTTCACTCTGCATATTACCCTACTGGGTTTAATCTGTTCTGGCTTTTCAGCGTTTTGTGATATTTCTTTTAGCTCATAAGTTGCTCTCCTGAGGTCATTAGTCATTGGCTGATGATTCCAGTGACTCCCCAGCACCAAATGAAGTTAAATTACATTTTCAGAGCTTGTATTTTAATTTGATCTGGCTAGTAGGTAGGCCTGGTGTTGGGTTTTGTTGAATTTGTCCCGGTCCACTTAGGAGCAGCGTCTGAAGGAACTCCAGAAGGGGCCTTCTTTCTCTGCCACCACGGCTGCCTCCCCTGTGTCAATGGACGGTGGGACCATCAACACAGCACCGGCCATCGACCTCTTCTCCACGCCCAGCTTCGCAAACAGGTGAGGGCACCCTTTCTATCCGAGCCCTTACCCATATCTATGCCCGACTGCCTCCTCCCTTCTGACCATCAACACCAGTGTCTTCCCAGTGTAACTGATGGAGCGAGGAGAGTGTCACTAAGCAGGCAACATGGCAGAGTAGTGAAGGCAGAGGCTGATACTCAAATAGCTGTCGGGTCTGTCTAGCAAAATGCTGTGAAGTTTCATAGACTGAGGAATGTTAGTAGTTCATACAGACAAACTCGTTACTCGGCTAGCTAATAAAACTTGTGCTGAGCAAAATAATGGAGTTGGGTGCCATTGCTTTGCTGCCAGCTCGTACATAAAGGTTGGTAGCACTGTCATTTATCAATAAACAGCCTAACCCCTCACAGTTATGTTTCTTTATTTAAAATATACTTCCACTCCATCATAGATGCCATGCTGGCTGGCCTAAGTACTTTTTATATACAGGAAACAGCCTATATGAATGGAAGCACTTGAGTAAATGAGGGATACCAACCAAGTATATTGAAACCGGGTGCTTCTGCAATTAACATCCCATTGTGCTTAGGGTCATGCATAAAAATGCTGGGGAGGCCATTATATTGGCTACCATGGCTATGCCCCCATAGGATGACAATGCCCCCATCCACGGGGCACAAGTGGTCACTGAATAGTTTGGCCATATGCCATGGTTGTCCGTCACCAGATCTCAACCCAATTGAACTCTTATCTGAGATTCTGGAGCGGTGCTTGAGACAGCGTTTTCCACCACCATCAACAAAACATTATGGAACTTCTCGTGGAAGAATGGTGTCGCATCCCTCCAATGGAGTTCCAGACATTTGTAGGATCTACGCCAAGGCGCAGTGAAGCTGTTCTGGCTTGTGGTGACCCAACGCCCTATTAAGACACTGTTGCGGTTTCCTTCTTTTTCTGTGTGGTTTTATGTACCCGGGTCTACTATTGTAATTCCATTATTTTCAGTGCACATTAATGTAAAAGTGGCGGCGTTGGCCAAAAAACTAGATTACATGCGTAGTGTCCAGGCACTGATATGATCACAACTCCTTGTGGAGTTTATGGGTAGTCCCAAAAGGCATCCTATTCCCTAAAGTACACTACTGTTGACCAGAGCCATATAGGGAATAGGGTTGCACATTATGTTTACGTTTGTTTACCCATCCAGTTATTTCAGATCTTTGAGTGGGGCATTGATATTAGCCTTGTGGTTGAGGTTGTTGAATTTAGACTGGGCAAACCTCCTCATTCCACACTAGCAAGCCACTGCTCAGTAGTTCAGGGCCTATTCCAAGAGAAGCCAGACAAGACAGTCGGTGCCATGTTACCATATAGCCAAACACTCCATTGCTATTAATAGGCCTGCCCATCTATTCTTACACACTGTGCCTTTGCCCACCTAAAGAAATCGATGCCAATGGGACGTATCTGTCGTGCCACAGTTGCATGAATGTCAATGTACTTCTAAAAAATAATCTCATACATAAAATGTAAGCATTTATAATAATATAATTGTATCTCCAACATTAAGGTGGATGGCAAGGGTGCTTGTTGCTTAACTGCACCTCTAGAATGTATTGCATTCCCATGTTCGAGTCAGATCAGGGTAGCTGTTCAAGGAGCGCCTCTGGCTGTTCAAAAGGTTATTGATTGCATGTGACTTTCAGAGAGACTACGGTTTCACCTGCTCGACTGCTCAAACAAGACTGCAATGTTTGTCTTCAGTGTGTGTAATTGAAATGTTTGGGATTGTTTTAAATGTTTGTTTTTTTTGTAGTTGAGGGGTGGGAGTAAGGGATAGGTAGAAAGCCCCCCCCCGTCTGCTAAATGCAACTTCTACCTTGAGCGTTATGAAAACCTTTTGAATAGGCTACGGTAGAGTTGGGGATTTAGCTTTTTGAGAGACTGAATCTTTGTTTTACACTTCTCTTCCCCTCCACTCAAGCACTTCCAAGGCGGCGAGCGACCTGCTGGACTTGCAGCCTGCGTTTCAGCAGCAGGCACTGCCCATCTCCACTGGCCTGCCGACAGCCAACACATGGGGAGGTGAAAGCTCCCATCACACCATGAACACCTGTTTTACACCCCTTATTGACAAGCATACTGTACATATACACACTCATTGTATTCCTCTGTGTAAACTAATGTGATAAGCCTGTACAAGTGTCATAGTCATACATGTTCAAGCAAGCTCGTGCTTACTTAAACGACTTATTAACTCAGTTTGCTGGTGGGGGATATTCCTTGTGTATTTGACCTAACTCCTGAAGGCTATTGGGGAACTTGAATTGGGTGGTGAGGCCTCCTGAGTGGCGCGCAGCAGTCTAAGGCACTAGATTACAGGTGTCACTACAGACCTGGGTGCGATCCCGGGCTGTATTACAGCCGGCAGTGATCGGGAGTCCCATAGGGCGGCACACAATTTGGCCCAGCGTCTTCATGGTTAGGTGAGGGTTTGGCCAGGGGGGGCTTCACCGCACTCTAGCGACTCCTTGTGGTGGGCCGTGTGCCTGCAGGCTGACCTCGGTCGTCAGTAGAACGGTGTTTCTTCTGACACATTGGTGCTTCTGGGTTAAGCAGGCGGGTGTTAAGAAGCGCTTTTTGGCGGATGCGTGACTCGACCTTTGCCTCACGATCCCGTTGAGGAGTTGCAGAAATGAGACTAGATAGAAATTGGGGTGAAAATAGGGGTAAAATAACATTTGGGTGGTGAGACTTCTCAATATCAGCTAAAGTCAACCAATAGTTACATCACAGTTGGGTATTTTGCAAGGCAAACTGTCAGCAACTCCGGCTGGACTGTGCACATATTCAAGTTGTTAATTTACCCCATCTGATTGCTATGACACCTTCTGTCCATTCATGGGATTGGTAGTTAAACCTCATGACAGAGGTGGCAAATTAAGAGGCACCTTTATCTTGAGTGCCCTGTAATGTTGTGTGTGCTTTGGAATTCAGGGTCTTGTGTCAAATGGAAAGTAAATAATGATAAGGTTGAAATGATTAGATTACAAACCAACCTGTTAGCCTTTTCACTTACAAATACACCAAGTTTAGTGTCCCTCAACTAAAACGTTATTTTGTGTTTTATTCCAGTCATTGTGCTATCGCAAGTTAGCATTGGCTCGCGAAAGTACTAAACTTTTATTCTGAACACGTAGACATACAAATGGTATCCACAAGTTCATCTTACTTTAGGGAATTAGATAAAGGGAATCATTGCCAAAATTCCGAAGTATCCCTTTTTTAAGGCTCTGTTCGTTTCATGTGAAGAAGTGAACATTTTGGACTGGTGCACAAATTTAGTATATGGCCTTTGGTGTAAACATATTATGGGGTTAGATGCATATGATAGAAGAACTTGCTTCATGTCAAATATTGCTTACTATAGCTTAGATACAATTATTGTGACTGGGTGACAATGAGGCTGTTTTGTTTCCTTGCAATGATGTGTTGAGTTTTTTTAATAAGAACTCGGTTCATGAAGAATTCTGGTGTGGGTTTTATGTTCTGCCGCACCCTGTGTTGTGTTTCTGCATGCTTCGTTTGACCTGACTCATCGTCCTCTACTAATACCTCCCGGTTCTCTTCTTCTGTTTGTTCCCTTTGCCTGTGTAGATCCTTTCACTTCTACAGAAGCTGTCGATGACTCCATTCCAAACTTTAACCCTTTCCTATCACATCCTGTTGTTGATGCTGTCCATCTACCTGTCGACTCTTCCGAAGGTGTTAGTTCTAGGACACCCAGTCATGAAATGTTTGGTGGTAAACAATATTTTTCTTTCTCTATTATGGGGTGTTGTCAAATGTCCCCATTTGTCGTATTCAGCCTGGATGCACCATTCTGCCCTCTTTGTCCTTGTTTTTACACCTCAAGCTGTGAGTGTGTGATTTGTATTTACATGGGGTATATGATATTGTAGTTAGATGTGCTGGAGCTACCAATGTTTTTTTTTCAGGAATCTGGTGCTTATCTGGGTCGTTGTTGGTCTTTGGTATTCCAAATAAGGAAAGGTGATAGTGTTTCCCTTAAATGACCGCACCAACAAGGTTTTAAGTATATGGTGCACTTTTATTTTGAAAAAGATGATGCATTTTGACCGTGTGGTCTTTGTCAATTTCTAGCACCATTACCTAAAACACTTGCTGCGACAGTATATTATTAGTTTTTGTTTGACTGTGTGCTGTGACACAGGAGATTTTGGAATGCCGCTGACTCTGTTTCCTCATAATGTATATAATGTAACATAATACTTCTGTCATTTGTTTTTGCCTCTTTTTTTTTAAGTGATAAGGAAACCAATCGCATTGTTGCTTGAATTTGTATTTTATTTTTGATTCTCCAGATCATTACAATCCCTTTATTGATTCGAGCACCTCCATTGCATCTGATCATGAGCACACAGTGCGGATAGAGCAGTTTATCTCAGGTACTATGATGGGGAACCCAACTGACCAATGTTTTCTGGAAACCACGGAAACATAGGATCCTGAACCTACCCCGGGGTCATGTTTTCTCTGGTGTAGCTGCTTTCCTGATTGCTGTTTTGTTTTAGTACTAGGGTTTTGTGATTAAGCTTTTTGAAGAATTCCTTCCTTTTCACAAACTGCTCTGCTAGATTTTACTTTGCCATTTTGACCATCTTGTGCACTTTTCTGGAGCTATACTTCTCATTTGTCGTTTTTCTTCATTTCTTATCTTGTTTCTCAACGTGCCTTCTAAAACGGCCTCTCTTTGCTGTCCATCCTTCCTGCTTGCCTCTGGTTGTGTGTCAGACTCCTTCTGTGGGCCAGCATCTTACCCTACCACCCCTCTCTTTCAATCTGAGCCCCCTGCTGTAGCTGGTCTATTTGAAGGTAAGTACCTGGGGCTTGCCATTCCTACTGTCTCCTTGTCTTATCTCTGGTCCGAATAGTGAACATGGGTGTACAGAATATATTTGAATAGACAAGAAGGGTTTCTGCAAGATGGCTGAAGAACAAGTGAAAGAAATTACTTCCATTTTACACCAGAAAGCTTCATGGCTTGATTAATGCCTCAACTAATATCAGCCCCCAACCCTCTTCTGTTTCCTCTGACCCAGGGTTCTCAGCTTCTCCCACCCCGCAGCCTCAGACCGCCAGAGGCCTTAATGTCGACTTTGACTCTGTGTTTGGCAACAACGTTGACTCGGCTGGTAAAGATCACATATCCCCTTACCTCTCCCAATTGACCACCATGAAATATGGGCATGAAATTATTTGCTTTGAAGTGTTCCGTCGCTTCACATAAAAGTTACCCTTCGGCACATCTCTAGGATCAGCTTACCCTCTCCTAATTCTAACCTTAACCATAAGAGGGGAATCACAAACCTGAACTTAGAACAGTGTCTAGGGGCAACATAATGCTTCTCCCATGGGCACCACATCCTCTGCTGCCCACTGGGTGCAACTCACCTCATGGGTCATCGCAGTGCTTGGGGATTGGATGTTTTGGAAATGACTTCAAGATACTTGCAGCGAGTGCTTGGTCAATGATTGAGAAAATGTACCACCATGACATTTTGGCATGAATGACTTGCTTTGAAGTGTTCCAAAAGAAGCATTCATTTTCGTATTTTTATATTTTGTGGGATGGGAAAGCACAGACTTTCCTCAGGGATTCATATGCACTATTTTCAGTTACCTGTCTGTCATTCGAGTCATGGTGGGTTTCAGGTCTGCTCTGGTGCCTTTGAGCTTCATTAACGAACACTTCTTGAACTCTTTCACTGCTGGGGCCTGCAACATGGCAGTTTGTCATGAATAGAACCCAAAGACTCCGGGTAGTGCTTTCCTCAGCATCACACTGTAACATAACACTTAAAAGGAAAACTACCCAAAAACTACGTTTTGGTATTTGTTTCATTATCCTGTTGTTGATATAGTCCCAGAATGTTTTGCAAGCAATCAACTTTCAAAATGCAGCCTGTATGATGCATTTAGCATAGTATTCCTTTAAAGTGTCTCTCTTTAAAAGAATACTACATTCAAAAAACATTTTAGTACTTTGTCAATTTTTCTATTAATAAAATCCCCCCCACATTTTTTTCTCATGTTTTCAAGATAAAGCACTTTATGGAAAGCAAAAACATTCCATGATACAACAGGATGTAAAATGCATGATGTTTTTTTTTTGTGTGTGTAGTATTCCTTAAGTCCATCTAGTCATTTTATTCCTTTCACATTGTCTAATCTTGCATGATCTTTAAGGAAAATGGAAGAGCTTAGGAAATTAGTGTTGGGACTATATCAATCTCTTAATATAGACTACTGCCCCTGAGTAGTTGTGCCTATGAAGTCAGAAGCACGTCACCGATGGGAACATTTGTCAGCTCAATAAAGTGTCAGTGAAGAGAGGAGAATGTACACGTATGTAATGTGTGGTTTTTGGGGCGTTTCGCTCACGACCTCACTGTTGTTTTTGTTTCTCTCCCTTGTCCATTGGGTGAACACACACTTTGGGCCTTGGCTTTTGCATGGCACATGCATGACTGGGTGAGTGAGTTGACTACAACACTCCTTAGTCCCGGACCGCCAGAAATGTCATTTTCTCATGTGACACCCGCTTCCCATTTCGCTCACGTTAACCATTTCCTCTTACCTGTCTCGTCTTTGGTGTTGTGTGTCATTGTTGTGTGTTGTCTGGCGTTCCTTTACTACCTGCTTTGTCCCTCCGTCACTCCCTCCCACCCTGCCCCCTTTTCTTTTAAAACAATGTTTTAGGTGGCATCCTCAAACCCACAGTGGCCTCCTTGCCCGGCCAGGGGCAAATCCCCAGCGGGCAGCAGCCTGGGAAGCTGGTGTCCGACGACCTGGACTCGTCCTTGGCCAACCTTGTCGGCAGTATGTATCATTAACGTGCTCCTTAGGCCTTTCTCCTACTTTACTGTAATGGTCAACTGCATATGCTATTGATGAATACTCAACATTTTTAGCAGACCAGCTTCCAGTTGAAGTGTCACGTGCCAGCTCTGTTGGACATTGTCAAATCAGTGGCTCTATGCACTCAACTGTCAATGCATTCTCTTTCCTTTTCAGATTTGGGAATTGGCAATGGCGTGGCAAAAAAGTAAGAATGCTATGTTAACTAAACCGGAATCAATTTAAAAACTTTTTTTTAAATTTCCCCCCAATACTGATATGGCAGTCAAATTAAAAATAATTAACATTTCCATTTTTTATTTAGTGATATTCATTGGAGTCAGCCTGGTGAGAAGAAGTTGACGGGTGGAAACAATTGGCAACCAAAGACTGCTCCCTCTACCACATGGAACCCTGCCACGATGGTAAGTTTGTTCACTATAAGTCTTAATTATCTATAGTTTAAGTTCTGATCACAAAAATCGATTGCGGTGATCAATATAAATTATACTATTTATGAAAGGAAATTTGTCATTTCCTCATCTGCTTTTGGAATTGTTTATCCAACCCAAACGCTGCTTGGTTTAAGTTCCTGGTGCATACGGATCATATATATGTACAGGAAGCACCAACTGCCTTTTAGTGTGGTTTTTTTTTTTTTACTGTGTTAACTGAACTTGTATTTTTTGTTTCAATATTTTCTAATCTCTGTCTCAAATGTCTGCTGCATTGTATAATTGTTCTCCTGGGGAAAAAAATACAGAACGGAATGCATTTCCCACAATATGTAAGTTTCAATGGTCGTACCGTTTCCTGCACTTTTACCAAAGCTGGCATGCCTGGTATTAACCCCACACATTCACCCAGTCACGTCTTCTCTCTGACTTGTGGGCCAAGAGGCCCGGGTCACTCATCACCCGCCCTGCGGTCTGCCCCGTGGGCGCCTTACGACCTGCTGACCTCAATCTAACACCGATGCCACAGCATGATCTGTCATGACTGACCTCTCCTCTTCACCTCAACCCTTTGTTCTCCAAAGGCTGGTTTATACTAGGTCTAACGACATGTCTCTAGACTGTAAGAATATGTCCATGAACCGTTGTTACACCTACTGTACATTTTTAAATGTATTATTCATTTTTTATATTTTTTATAATCCTTTGTTTAACTTCTGGTCACACACTACTCTGAGCCTGCATTAAGGGTCACATACTACCTGTATAATAAGGACATAACTGTTGTGACACCACGACAGTCATAACATGATAACCTGTTTTAGTTCCAAAATGTTTCACCCTACTATCTGAATTTCTACAACAGGGACACCCCTTTTGCTACTGTGTGCCCTTGTATGTTTTGAGGGTGGTGGTGTAACCACTAGACCACATTAACTCTGTAAAAGTTAGCTAGATCTGTTTCCATAAGCTGATCTCGCCTGTTCACAACCCTTTCAAATGTCATTATTAAGACGGTGTTCTCCAAGCTCATGACTGAAGGGTTTCCAAAAAGGTTTCCATGGTTTGTGAGTAGGTATGGTGTTTCCATAAGAATGTTAAATAAGCATTCTTACAACAACAAAAGCCTAGTCCGCAATTATCAAGTGAAAACTGTTATAGAAATATGCCGAAAGACCATGGTATCTTTTGTCTATTGATACTGTCAAGGCCAATGGGAGGATGGACAAGAAACTGAGGTAAGCTCTTGGGTAGCTGCATGATCTACAACTAACACGCTTTATGCTATGTTTTACCAAGACATCACTTTACAGTAAGTCATCTCTTTCGATTAAAAAATGTATATTATTATTTATTTTTTTCCTTTGTTTCTTCTGAACAGTGTGCCAAACAGCATGTTGGCTGGGAGGCTAGCAAGACACCCCAGTTTGGTTATTATCGCAAAGCGACTGCTCATGATTTTCATAAAGTTCTAATGGCATCGTCAAGCCTCTGCACTTCACTTTCATTGAAAATGACTGCTTACTGTTTGGGCATTATAAATGTTATCTGGTGAAAACCCGGAGTTAAGATTTGCCACATTCTAACTGATAATTCAGTGGAAGGTTAATGGTAGTAAAACCGATCACAAAAAAAAAAATCATTACAGTGGTTGCCTTGGTCACCAAGAATAATGACTCACCTTTCAAGCCGTTGAAAGCGGCCTTTGTTTTGAATGGAAATACAGATTAATTTTTTGGGGGGTGTTTGGATGTCTCCCTGATACTTGACATAAAAAAACTTAAACTGCCGTACACCAATATTTGTAAACATTATGTTTGATTAAGATGTTAACCTTTTGGGCAACACGATCAAAACTGGATTCCAAAACGCAAATACTTAAAATAATTTAAGCAACATTTAACTTTTTTCGTTTTTTTTTCACCTCACCCTGGACACTTTCTGGTAAGTCTTTGAATCAGAACTTTACTGCCATGCAACAGTAGTTGCTAGGAATGGTTTCTGTCCCATTGAATTGACTGTGATTTAAGCTTACACAGTGGACTCCCTGGCCTAAATTATCAACATTGTGTTTTAGTGTTGTTGTCAGAAGGTGCTGGGCTATAATGACTATTGCAGAGTGAGCTTCTCCGGAACCTGATAATTACCTCCATATTTTCCTATTCAAGCAAATGTCTGCAATCGTTTTGCATGGCCTATATTGTCTGCAGAGTATGCTTTTATGCAAAGCATTTGTGATGAATGTGAGAAGTTGAAAAATGGCTGCTGGACTATCGAAACAAGTGCGGAGTATGTAATGAAACCCACATTTATGTTTTATATACGTACACTTGTTCATTCTGTCCGTTTTTCAATGGCTTGATTTGCTAATTAAATATTTCCTTCCTGAGGGTGCCTTTTCATTCAACTGAAAGGCCTGTGATGTTGAAACAAATCTGGGTTTGTTACTACTCTGAGGGCTGTTTGAGAGTCTAGTAGTTTCTCTATAAAAGCCCCCCCTCACGCTGTCTTTTTCAGAAGAGAGGCTCTGCACCTGCAAGTAACAGCTTCTTGCTTCAGGGCTCTCTCTCACCCTAACACACACTGTAAGGGTAAACTAGGGGGAATAAGGACAGGCATGCCAAATGTTTCCCAGATGTGCCATTAGTCTTGCCAAAGTGGGAGCAGGCAGGCAATGAGACTGAAGTGTTGCATGTGAATGGGACAATTGTAGCTTGTCTGAGAGATGAACAAAGACAACTTTGTTCAGGTGGTTTGTTTCTGGAGAGGAGGGAACTATACGGACCAAAATGAACTAAGCATTTGCACCTGTTATTTTGCAAAAGTGATTAATGAACTAAATAAACATGAATATAAAACTGTCATTATTTACAATTGGTTATATGCTAACTGCGTAAAAGTGACGGAGTGTCCTGGTTTATTGAGTGACCATCTTTGCTTGTTATCTCAGGCACCATCTGTCATGGCCTTCCCTGCAACAACGCCGACGGGAATGATGGCATATGGAATGGTAAGATCTTCTTTTCAAGCTATTGCAGCCATGCCTCAATCTTCGTGAGAATGTGCAACCATATCTGACTTCTGGAGCTCTGTGAATGCCTCCCTCAGTACATTAATTATGTTTCTGAACCTTATTTTTAGCTGACAAAGAGAATTCTACACTTTGAACCAATAACAATTGTTTGTTGGGTTTACTGACTTCTATTGTTAAGATTATACATTTGCCTCTGGTTTACTCCAGGGCCCGGGTACATAAAACATCTCAATGTAGGATCAGTTTTGCCTTTTAGATTATAAGGAATGGACAGGAGGGGGCCTGATCGTAGATCAGCCCTATTTGACATTTTTTGACTAGATCTTCCGATGCAAAGGCACCCATCCCTGTGCTTTCAATGAAGCCATAGGGCAATGATCAAAATGTTAAATTTCACCAGCATAAACTCTGTACAAATTCTAAGCAGAAACATGTCTTTAAATGGCAAAACAGAATCCTGCACCCCCTGTCACAAAATGGTTCTGCGGGCTTCCCGGGTGGCGCAGTGGTCTAAGGCAGGTGTACGACACATTGGTGTGGCTGGCTTCCGGGTTGGATGTGCGTTGTCAAGAAGCAGTGCGGCTAGGTTGGGTTGTGTTTCGGAGGACGCATGGCTCTCGACCTTCGCCTCTCCCGAGTCCGTACGGGGGTTGCAGTGATGAGATAAGACTAACTACTATCAATTGGATACCACAAAATTGGGGAGAAGAAAGTGGTAAATTGTTCTGGAGTCTTTGACTGTAGCCTATAGTGCATTTTCTGTATTTGTGGGTTAGGGTTGGATGCAGCCTCAGATTTTCACTAGCACGTAGTCTGGTGGATGCGGATGGGTTATTAGATATTGCTGGTGAAAAACCGTAATGTCCAATAAGAAATGCTCGTTTTCTGTTGCAAAAGTTTTCCATTGCGTGCGGTAATGAACATGACTCTGTTTCCTGGGGTTCTAAATTCTATCAAAGAGAATCTTGGTGGGGAATACCTTGTTAGGCTTTTGAAAAATGTGACACGAGAACCAATTTGTGACAATGTTCTCGTCCATTTCAACACCCACAGACTAGCCAAAAGGTCTATGACGAATCAAATGGAAAAATGACCAAGACATTGTAATGGATGTCACCTCGTAATGATTGACAATGCAAGCTGTTGCTATGCATCAAGATGAGCTGAATCAGCCATGAACTTTTACATCCGAGTGCTCGTGTCATTATGGAGCAATATTTGAACTATAGTTAATCAGTAACCAGTGTCAAATCTGCCGAGGACATGTACCGGTACAATGATTTTGTTCTGTTAACTCGACTGTGCTTGAACTGAGACATCGTACTACTATGTAACCCATCATATATCGCTGAAATAATTGACAATTGCTCATGTTATCACCATTTCTTCATGACGTTTTCATTTTTTGTTTGTCTTCCTTCAGCCTTCCCAGATGGGTTCCATGGGCATGATGACCCAGCCCACTATAATGTACAGCCAACCAGTCATGAGGCCAGCCAACCCCTATGGCACAGCCCCAGGAGCACAGGTACTGGACTCTCCATTCTATTCCCTTCCCTGGAAGCTTTTCTCTGAACAGATGCCAAGCAGTAGGGTGATGTTGCCCCCGTAGACGCTGATCTTGGGTCAGTTTAGTATTTTCCGCACTAAAGTAGGAATCCATTGTAGTGTATTGCAATGTACATTATTTCAAACACCATTTTTATTCTTTCTGACATTAATGCATGTGTGATAGAACAGCAGAGTATGTACTAGAATTGATCATATATTACGCTGCTGGATTCTCAGCTGTTTCACCCTAATGTGGATCTCCGCTTTAAGTTTAGGAACAGATGAGGGGAAGCTGATCCTTGATCTGTACCTTGGATACTTCACCCCCCCAGAGCATTTACAAACTCTCCCTGCCCTCGGAGGAGCCTGGTTAGATTGTTCACGTCCTCAAACTAGTATCTTTCAAAATGGAGTCGATTACATTGCAATTTGACAAGTTTATTTCCATTTACTTGACGACTTGAAATGGATTTGAGCCCAACCATGCTCCCTTCTGCCTTGTAATAGAATGACGTCTGACTGTGGCCAACTTAAACACCCTCTGAGGTGGTATGCCTGCTGTCTGTATGAAAAATATATCTGCAGGATGCATTGTCCAGCCCCACAACTCATTCTCCATAAAAGTGGTATTGGAATATACACATGGTTATTTCATATCACTGGTAAATGGTTTAAAGTGGCAAGTGACTTAAGGAATTATATTCTGGAGGTCAATAGGAATTCGGCGCTTTGGGACTTCTATTCAGAACAAGCTTTCATTCACCCTCGTACCATTTCAGCTATTATTCTGAATGATGCCTGGCATGTCAACATAATATTTAGGATCTAACACCCTCATCCTCCTTTCATCTCTTCAGTAGGCTCTAAATCAGAAAGATAGCTGCCTTAGGAGAGTATCTTGTGAAGCATGTGGTTTTTTTTCTGACACGATTTATCTGTTCTCTTGTCAAGAGCTGTAAGGTTTTACCTCCACACTGACCGTGTTAGGGAGCTACACTCTGGACCTGAGCCTGTTCTCTCCATTCTGATCCCTTTATCTGTAGCTAGGTTCTCCCCTCTTGTTTGTAATTTCCCTCTAGTCGTTCTGCGATTCCCTTCACCCTGTCATTCTCTCTCTGAACTAGCCCTCGGCAGCTTCTAGTCCTTCCAGTCAGAGTCCTCTCAGAGCACCAGGAAAGGACCCCTTTGCACAACTCTCTCTCAAGGATTTCTTGTAGAACCTCTTTAGGTACAACATGTCCTCTGCATGCTCATATCTGCACACTTCTGCCCCGCTTGCCAACACACCAATGTCTCTTGGGTTTGATAATTATTTGTGCTTCAAAGCTTAATGGCCCAGTCTTTCCCTTCATCACTCAACCACCTGTAAGATGTTGCTTGCTCCGTTGCCTTGCATGTCTTCACGGAAGTCTGACCTAGACTGCGAAACAACACTTTTCGAAAAGTACATTGGCCCATGTGACATTTTGACAACGTAATGAAAGCAGCGCTGTTAATTAACAGACCGCATCACTTCATTAACTGAGACATTTATTTTGAAAACAAAGCCACGTTGGTGTGCATTAAATATTCACTGTCCATTTACAAGCATTTGCATAAATGATCAGCAGCCTCTTGTGGAAGTTGACCGTTAAAATAAATGTCACCACTAGTATTGGAGGAATATGGTTTCTTTTGACACTCGTCTACGCTGACAAAATGGAGCGCTTTGAGAATTCTAAATGTTAATTTTCTCTTGAGTAGACTTCAGCCCTGTGTGTTTGTTTATCATGTGTAATTCAAGCTTCAAACCAGGGGTGGAACCAAAATTATATTCCACTGTTCTGACCAGCAAAATAAAGTTCGGAACCAGTTCAAACCCCTCAAAGTACTGGTTTGTATTATTTTTAGCCTGTGAAATTAAGTTTATTTTTTTTTACATTTAGCTCAATAAGTAACTTAATAGAGCAGGCAAGCTAGTTGTTTACATTGTGTAAAATGTGACAAATTTTGCAGATGGGAAGAGCGTTGAGGCTAAGTGCTGGGCATCTTATGACATGCATTATACGAATTAGGTCCAGAATTATACCTAGGAGGAGCAATTTTGAATGTCCTTAGTTTGAGCTAGCTAGCGCGCTTGAAAGCTTGAGCTAGCTACTGTAGCTAACAGGCTTGAGCTACCTTGGGCAAGCTGGCAAGCTCGTGTGTGCAGAGTGGCACCAGAATTAAAAACACGTCTTAACTTTTTTGTAGTTAATAGATCCAACTTGAGACGTGATAACCAGGCCTGTAGTGTCATTAACTAGCATTGAAAAAGTGAATCCATTCTTCTCTCTCTAATTAAAAATCTTTCTCCGTATCTTCTGAATCAAGCTTGTAACTAACGTCAGTTAGGGCAGAGATTTTCAGCTTGCAGGCAGACACTGGAATAAGTTCTTGAGTGACAGAGTGAGGATTTTGCATAGGTGTTTTGTTGTGGGACTTCAAAAAACATGCCTGCAACGTAAAATAAGATTATTCATCAGTTCCCATGCTTTAAAAGTAAAGGTTCTGTTTCTGTTCCTTAAAATCGTATTTTACGGTTTTCAGTTCTGTTCCCTGAACCGGTTTCAAATCTCTGCTTCAAACAGTTAATTGCCCCCCCCCTTTTTTTAAATTATTTTTTTGCTGTTATCTTCATTGCAATACATTCCATTTGCATTAAATCAATGTGGCCAGAATGTATTTAATAGATAGTAATTTATTTTGCACTATGCTTTCAGGTGTTTGATTTGGCCAAAAGTATGTCCTGGATGAAAGTCATTTTTGATCTAAGAATATGTCATACGTTTTGTGCTGGAGGACTTCTCAGCTTGTCATGACACAGGACCAGCGATTAACTGACTCGTGTCAATGACCATCCTTGAGGACACACTGCTGTCCTGATCAAACACACATCCGAGAACGCAAGTGCTGGAGAAAAAATATCTACAAAGATTGTTCTATTATATTCTGGCCTACATTTTGTGAAAGAATTTGATTGGTTATCAAGGGAAACAAGGAATATTAATGTTTGGCACTTAAAAAATAAATACATTCAACATGGCCTTTATCTTTCTCTCAGCAGATGCAGTTCATGTAACTTAAAAGGAGGCTTTTACCCTCCGAAGACAAACCATGAAGCAGCGAGACTAACTTTCAAGCAGAAATCCAGCTAACTGTTATACTCCTCGTCGAGAATATCAGCACAAATAAGGACTCAAGGGGGGAAACAATGTCCAAGAGGCGTCAAGTATAGGACACGGATCCCATTTTGTAATTTGTCTTCCGAGAAACAGTGTGCGCTGCCATTCTAACCCCTCTACAGGGATCACTCATCCCATTGGTCTTCTGTAAAAGATACAAATGGTTGCGGAAAGGGAGACATTTTGACTTTGCTGTTATGTATGGAAAATAGTGGTTTATCACAGAATTGCTTGATCCGATCATCAATTGTACATTATCTAATTGAACCATAACTGATTAGTAAAGCTAACCTCTGTTTATACCATGATTTTCAAAAGAAATTGTATTACGTTTGCAGTAGACATTCCTTGTGCATTGTTTGTATTTATTTATACCCACGGAGGATATGACATTGAACTCTTCAGGTGTATACATGGGTATGATTGGATTTGTATAATTGGAGTTTGAGTGTGACTGAGTAAAAAAAAAAGTTAATATAAAGATGGAAAATGTAACTGACTGAACCAGCATAATGTCAAGCACAGTTCTTAGTAGCTCAGTCACAACCCTGGGGTGATATTGGCATAAAACAAGTTCCATGATTCAATTCTGTGAGCTTGGGTCTTTTTTTTTCTCTTAAGGGAACATTTTCACTCACTAGCAAAGCACGACATTTGTGATTTGCCGGCATTGCGTTGAACGATCCACATTTTATGCTTTACACTTGGCATGTAATTTATTTTACATGGAACAATTCTATGGCTGCCTTTCCAAAATGAATGTGCAGAGTGTCCTTCATGCTCAGGCCATCTTTACATAGACCAGCATTGGGGTTGGGGGAAAGGAGGTGGTCACAGGAGACAGGGGAAAGAGCTGTGGATGTCACTGGTCAGATCTGTGTTAAATACTATTTGAAATCTTTTAAATACTTTGTTTGCTCTAGCTTGTCTAGAGTGCCAGAAGGGCTGGGTTAGCAGTTTTGGGATTATTCTATTGGTCTAAGCCATACAAGATCACTCAAGCACAGATAAAGTATGTTAAATTAATGTCTGGTAAGTGGGCAGTAGGATCCAGTTGAGCAGGGGGGAAATGGAGCACTGTTGATCGGTGCTTTGTGTATATAAAATGGATCCTTTCCATCATGGGGGTGGGTGGGACATGTGCAGGATGGTCAGAACATGAAGGTTATTCTATTCATCAAATTAGCATTTTAACTGCATTGTACCTGCAGATTTATATTTTTGTTTATATTAAATATATAAATAAATGTATGCATAATTTGGTAGATTTCTTTTTTTTTTTTCAATAAAGTCTTTTGCAACAGTATCTTGAGTTTGTGGGTGATTTGAGTATCTTGAGTTTGGGGGGGTGGTTTATACCCATTTGGGTATAAATGAGGTAAAGGTTTGGCGAAGAGTAAGATGAGTGAATCCCCGGGTTATAACCTGGGTCTGTATCCACATTTTAACGTCAGTTACATGCGAGTCTGTTTATAAATCTTAATGAATAAGATTTATATGGACAGAACCTAGATCAATACTTCTACTCTGAGCTACTTAAAACCTGTGAAGCATCATGTGGCGTAAGAATCTATTCTTAGACCCTTGAGTTTGTAGTATCATTGCAGGTTTAATGGTAATATGTCTCTGATCCCAACATGAGGCCAATGCTAGATTTACAAAGGTGTGTGTGTATTAGTGCTTGGGCCTGGCTACTTGAACCTCTTGTGGATGATGCGGGCAGTGAGGGGCCAGTCTTCGGGAGCCTGGAGCATCTCTGGAGCTGAGGAGGAGCCTTTGGAGCCGGGGGTCTCGGATGGCACAGGGTGCAGGGGAAGAGCCTGGCCCACCACAGTCAGCAGCTTAATCTCCAGAGGGCCCAGGTGCATGTCTCTCTGCTGGCCAGCACAGAGAGGGGGAAGGGAGTAGTCCCATATAAGAGATGCATCCTGTTTGGCCCAAGATTTCCCATCGCAACAAGGAGAGAGATTGTTTCTCTCAGATCCCTACGTTGTCTCTGTTGCATCCACTGCCAAGAGGTGGCACAGAGGCAATCCCTAAGGCTCTCGCTCCCTTCACTCAAGCCTCTGTCCCTGGGTTTTTATTTTTAGGAGGATTCAATGAAGCGCTGAATATCTGATTCAATGGCATCTATCAAAAGGAAAGCCAAGTTGGATGTCACATTCATGACTTTGTTTAGCACCTTACTGAAATCATTCTCTTCACCACTGGTAAAATGAAATTCCCAAGTGAATCAGGTGGGCACATGGTTTGGATACAGATTATTGCTGTGATTTAGCAGCATGCATAAGGAACACCCAAGCCACACACTGCTGTAATATTTATAATGAACAAAAATATAAATGCAACATGAACATTTTACTGAGTTATAGTTCATATGAGGAAATTAGGCCCTAATCTATGGATTTCACATGACTGAAAATACAGATATGCATCCATTGATCACATACCTTTAAAAACAACAGGGCCTCGATCTCACCATGGTATTTTTGTGCATTCAAATTGCCATCGATAAAATGCAATTGTGTTTGTTTTCTGTAGCTTATGCCTGCCCATACCATAACCCCGCCGCCATCATGGGGTACTCTGTTCACAACGTTGACATCAGCAAACCGCTCGCCCACACAACGTCATGGTCTGCGGTTGAGGCTATTTGGACATACTGCCAAATTCTCTAAAACAACGTTTGAGGCGGCTTATGGTAGAAAAAATTAACATTCAATGCTCTGGTGGACATTCCTGCAGTCAGCATGTCTATTACACACTTCTCAAAACTTGAGACATCTGTGTCATTGTGTTGAGTGACAGAACTGCACATTTTAAAGTAGCCTTTTACTGTGCCAAGAACAAGTTCCACCTGTAATTATCATGCTGTTTAGTCAGCTTCTTGATATGCCACACCTGTCAGGTGGATGGATTATCTTGGCAAAGGAGAAATGCTCACTAACAGCAATGTAAACATTTGAGAGGAAAGGTTTTTGTGCATATGGAACATTTCTGGGATCTTGTATTTCAGCTCAAACATGGGACCACCACTTTACATGTTGTTTTTATAGTTTTGTTCAGTGTAGCTACGAGCTCTAGCTTGTGCTGTCGCTCAGCTGAGGCTGACCTATATATCTATCGACAGATGACGATGGAGGTTGCCAGTACAGCTTTATCTTTCTACTGAACTTTGGCAACTAAGAAAAACAAAAACGGGTTAGACCATGTTTTTGCTTTCTATTCGACCTGAGCCACCGTCAAATGGAAGAACTATCGGCCAAAGCAAGATGAATGTCACTTAGAGACAACTGTTAACAGAGCTTATTCTCTTGGTCGAGGGAAGCTGAGTTGAATAGTGTTATAAGATACCTCTTAATGTCGGCACAGATGGAGGAAAGGTGAGTCGAGGAAACCACATTTGATTATTGAGATATGCCCATAGACGTATAGAGATTCAGTTCTACTTCAACGCTAACGGATGTGTTGAATCCGAGAATAGCCTGAGATGGGTCTTACCTGCAGGTAGGTCTGGCTGCCGTACAGAAGCACACTGAGGTCCTGAAGGGGGTCCTCTGTTGGCCTGTAGGCTGCCTCACTGCAGCTGCCACTTGTTTCATCCCTCTCCAACTCTTTGGCCTGCTTTTGAGCCCGCCATGCTTCTGTTGCTGGGTGGAGGGGAGGTACGGGGCTGCTGCTTACCCCGTCTGGTCGGAATCATGAAAACAATTAGAAATTGGGAGGGAGGGAGGGAGGGAGGGGTTAAAATGACTAAAGTGATTTACTGAAAGATAAAAGCCTGTACAGTATCCAGTATGGAGGAAATGTGGATAGGGTTAGGGGTGAAAAGAATTAGCTCAGTAAATGAAAATGCCACATTCCAAGAGAGGAACATGCTGGTAGCCATTGTTTAAGTTTTTATCTTGAGTTGAGCTGAGAGGACATGCCGTCTTAGACGGAAATGAGTGTTAACATGTTGCCGAATAGTCTTGGGGAGGGAGCTGTGACTCAGTGGCTTCCTGTGCCCGGGCGGGCCTCTCATTAGAGTTAGACGATACTGATCACAGCACCCTTCTCAGTGGTACACTGGTGCTGGTGGAAGATTGGTTAGTAAAACAATCAAAGGAAAGTCGTCGTCTCCAAAATGTTTTATTGTAGATCAAAATGATCAGGTATGTCTATTTCTACTTGCTTCCCATTTCATGTGAAATTGTGCATCTTTCAATTTTATTTCTCTTTTTTTTCTGCATTGTTGCGACGGTCCCATAAGTAAGCATTTCAGTTAGTCTACTCTTGTTGCTTACAAAGCATGTGACAAATGAATTATTTTGTCAGACGATTGTGATAATTGACATTTGTAAGTGGCAATAACAGATTAAGAAACGTGAGTATTTCAGAAAGGTTAACATATTTAGATTTGTGATATATGCTTGTCAATACAGTATAAGGCAGCAACTGTTGCACAAACTCCAAAAGTGACAAGGAATCACTACTCTGTCCCTCTTGTGGTCTTCCCTGCTTCTAGTCAAGGAGCACTACTGGCAACACTGGACAAATGTCTTCACTTGTCAGCAAAAACAAAAAGCAAAAAGTTTCAATTTGAAAGATATATTAAAGACATCCTAGACCTAGGATCTACACTGCAGGACCGAGAACTATCTCTGCAGTGCCATCCCAGCTTTGGTTCGCCTGCTAAACACTTGAAGATAGCTGTGTTTGTATATTATGGTGTTTTGTTAATTTGTATTTAAGTTGTACTTTCAATTCAGCTTGTTGCTGACATTTGTACAAGGATGTCAAATAAAAAATACAATTGATCATCATAACCTGATGGTTGGCCACAGTCCATGAAGTGCTTCGCAAGGCTGGTCATGGCTCACATCAGCACCATTATCCCAGAAACCCTAGACCCATTCCAACAGATCCACAGATGATGCAATCTCTATTGCACTCCACACTGCCCTTTCCCACCTGGACAAAAGGAACACCTATGTGAGAATGCTATTCATTGACCACAGCTCAGCATTCAACACCATAGTGCCCTCAAAGCTAATCAATACGCTAAGGACCTTGGGACTAAATGCCTCCCTCTGCAATTGGATCCTGGACTTCCTGACAGGCTGCCCCCAGGTGGCAAGGGTAGGTAACAGCACATCTTCCATGCTGATCCTCAACACGGCCCCTCAGGGTTGTGTGCTCAGTCCACTCCTGTACTCGCTGTTCACTCATGACTGCACGGCCAGGCACGACTCCAACGCCATCATTAAGTTTGCCGACGACACAACAGTGGTTTGCCTGATCAACGATGAGACAACCTATAAGGAGATCAGAGACCTGGCCGTGTAGTGCCAGGACAACAACCTCCACGTCATCAAGACAAAGGGGATGATTGTGGACTACAGAAAAGGACCGAGCACGCCCCCATTCTCATCGACAGGGTTGCAGTGGAGCAGGTTGAGAGCTTCAAGTTCCTTGGTGTCCACATCACCAACAAACTAACATGGTCCAAGCACACCAAGACAGTTGTGAAGAGGGCACGACAAAACCTATTCCCCCTCAGGAGACTGAAAAGATTTGGCATGGGTCCTCAGATCCTCAAAAGGTTCTACAGCTGCACCATCGAGAGCATCCTGAAGGGTTGCATCACTGCCTGGTATGGCAACTGCTCGGCCTCCGACTGCAAGTCACTACAGAGGGTAGTGTGAACGGCCCTGAACATCACTGGGGCCAAGCTTCCTGCCATCCAGGACTTCTATACCAGGAAGTGTCAGAGGAAGGCCCTAAAAATTGTCAGACTCCAGCCACCTTAGTCAGACTGTTCGCTCTGCTACTGCAAGGCAAGCAGTACCGGAGTGCCAAGTCTAGGGCCAAGAGGCTTCTAAACAGCTTCTACCCCCAAGCCATAAGACTCCTGAACAACTAATCAAATGGCTACCCAGACCATTTGTATTCCCCCCCTCTTTTACACCGCTGCTACTCTCTGTTGTTATCATCTGTGCATAGTCACTTTAACTCCACTTACATGTACATATTAACTCAACTAACCGGTGCCCCCCGCACATTGACTTTGTACCAGTACCCCCCTGTATATAGTCTTGCTATTGTTATTTTACTGCAGCTCTTTAATTACTTGTTACTTTTATTTGTTATTCTGTATTTTTTAAAACTGCATTGTTGGTTAAGGGCTCGTAAATAAGCATTTCCCTGTAAGGTCTACACCGGTTGTATTCGGCGCATGTGACAAAAAAAATAATATTTGATTTGTGTTACTCTTCATAATGGTCTCCTGTATTGTGGAGTCAGAGGGTCCCAGGCCTGCCGCCTGAGTCAGGAAGACGTTTCTGTGGACAGGAGAGCAGAGAGATGAGTGAAACCACAGATGGAAAGCAAGGAGAGTGCCGTTTTACCACAGGTGAGTGGATTAATAGAATAGCATTTGCATATAATTGATGCCGGGTCCCAGATCTGTTTGGGCTGTCTTGCCTAAAAATGACCATAGGAGTTGGCTATGCAACACAAACTGATCTAGGACCAGGCTGTCCAGCTTCATTGAGTAACATATGACATGGCATGTCACACAATGTGACAGTGAAATCAGGGCAAATGGCCATCTACAGTATATGAATGTGGGTGAAGAGTTATGTTGAGGTGAGGGACCTAGAGATTTGCAGGTCCTCCAGGCGACGCTCAAACAGTTGACTCATGTGCTCAAGATTCTCCTCCTCCAGTTGTTGGACGGCCAATGCTGTAATGGATACCTCTCTTGTGTAAATAGCAAGCTGTGGGGTATTCCAGAAGGCAGGATAATTAAATTAGCCAACTAAATTTGATAAACAGCCACACAAACTTGATTTTCTGGTAGATTAAGAAAAATTGTATATTGGTTGTTGCTGTTCAGTCAATTATACCGTGTCAATTTTAAATCTATATTTCTCAAAAATATGAAATTATTTTTGACAGTTAGCTGGATAATTTATACTCATGAATCCATCTTTCTGGTACAGACCCCTGGAGCAAGGGTATGTGCTTTCTGATCATGTCTGGTAATACTTTACTCAACAACCAAAGAACATCCAGCCGACTTGACAACTGTGGAAAGCATTGGAGTCGACATGGGCCAGCATCTCTGTGGAACGCTTTCGACACCTTGTACAGTGGGGTGGGGGGACTGAATTGTAAGTGTTGGGTGTTCTTAATGTTTGGTAATGTTTGGCCATACCTCTCTCTTCAGCCACTCATTCTCTTTGATCTCCTGTCGGCTGTGCTTGTCAAGGTGTTTGATGGCCCTCTGAGGAAAAAGTGTGTTATCATCGAAAATAAATAAATCTGTTCTGCTGATGTGCCTTATGTCTTACCTCTGTAGCCAGTTGTTTTTTGTCATCTATGAGATGCACTGTCTTCTTGTCAATTTCATTGAAAGTTACATCAAGAGAGCGCTGAATGTTGTCTGTAGAAGTAAGAGACACGGTCAAGGGAAAAGCTGCGAGGACATCTGTCTCTCTCGGTCTTGTAAATGAATTGACTTTTGTTTTTGTAAATATTATCTCTTTGAGAAGAGTTGATTCCTAAAACCAGTTACTGGTTTGTATAGGGTTACAGGGGTCCGAATAAGAGTTGACTCTTAGAGGAGCCAAGCCTGTGAGTGCATGTACCTGCCATCTCCTGAAACCCCTTCTGCATCTGAGCCAGCTCAGCCTCCAGGTGCTGGATCTGCTGCTGGTGCTCTTGGCTTCCGGCCATCTTATACTCCTGCCTGATGTGCCTCTCAGCTTGCAAGACGAGCACTTCCTCCTCCAGGCGGATGACTTCAGCGCGCAGCTCTCTCACGCACAGGGACAAACTATTTGTATTCATGTTACATTAATATTGCACATTCATAATATCCCAGGTGGGGAGTACCGGTGGATGGTAAAAACAGTTATTGACAGGTAGCTTTATGATTATGGTATATCGTATTGGAGAGCCGAGAGACTACCTGCCAGTTCTTTCTCCTGGCTGCGGACTAGCTCCAAGTTCTGCTGCAGAGCTTGCTCCACCTGCTCTTTATTGACCACCTCTCTCTGCTCCAGCTTACTCTCCTGTTCTTTAGCCTGCTTCCGCAAGACCTTGATGTGCCCCAACTGCTCCTCTTTCAACTGCTCCCTCTGTGTGAGCACAAAACACATTCATTTTATAGTGCAGATTCTCTCACTCAATGAGTCAGTGGGTAGGCTATTCAATGACCTTGGTGGCACATTTGGGTTTTTGTCCTAGCACTACACCGCTGATTCAAATAACCAACATATCAATTTTAGATTATTTGAATATACTATGTAGTGCTGGGGGGACATATTTGGGGAAACTTTGTCCTAAACTAATAAAGTTGTTGCAAAATAAAACTACTGATGTTTTGGGGAATGGAAAATTAATACAGACCTTGTGAATTCACAATTGCTTAATGTTCTCACCAATTCTGTGTATCTTTGTTTCTTTGTCTCGAGTTGACTGACCTCCTCCTGGCACTCATGTATTTCCTTTCGCTTAACTTGGAGCCTAAATACAACACACAGTCAATGTAAAAAAAAATGGCACGTTCAATTTCTGGTGCTCAAAACGTTAAGGTCTATCAAGCTAGAGGCTTAATGTCTCTGTCTATTTCAAAGGTTATGTAATCTAGCTATGAAAAGTTATAGGAGAGCCGCCCACTCGGGGCTCAGATGCAATAACCTAATAACCAACGTTTCGACAGACACGCTGTCTACATCGGGGTGTAACGAAACGTTGGTTATTACGTTATTGCGTCTGAGCTCCTAGAGTGTGCGGCACTCCTCTACTCCGCTAGCCAGCACCTCGCCAAAATGGGTGTGCGTTTCTTTTGCCTCTAGATTATTATGTATCGAGCTATAACATACGTCGTGACTTTCTGCATCATTCTATATAGCTAGCTAGTTGAACGACTGGATCATAAAAAAAGTAGGCATTACATATACGGCTTTTCAATTCAGATCGCAGCTAGCTTAGTAAACTGACAAGCAAATCTAGCTAGCTAGCCAAACTGTCTCGCTTACTAGCTAGCTAACGTTAGTTCACTGACTTTAGAGAGTGATATTTGCAATAAACTAGCGTTGCAACATTGGATTGGTTAATAAAACAGTGCTTACTGAAAATTGATAAAGGCCTCCGCCAACGTAGTTTTGTCTTCATCTGATGACTTCTTCTTACCCATGTTGGCTAGCTAAAACTTCACAAAACAGCTGATGAATGTTTGTTTGACACCTTACTGTCTGCTGAGCGAGAAGTCAGCGTTCCCCTATTTCCATGGAAACCCCATATTCTATATCGACTCAACATTGCCCCCCAGCTTCAAGAAAGTGAACTGTGGGCCTAATTCTGGCCGTTCCTGCATGTTGGTCGTCACTAGGTACCACAGCTACAAAGTCACAACTCATTATATTTCTACAATTTATCTTCTTAAAATTTGATTTTAAACTCTAACCGTAATCACACTGCTAACCCTAACCTTGAATTATGACCAAAAAGCAAATGTTTGTTTTCATGACTTGTAACGATATGCCAATTTGACTTTGTGGAAGCCCCAGGGGTTTACTGCATGCCATCCAAACTTATTTGGCCCATGACACCATTTTGATATCTGACAATTCTGGCACCCCAACCATGTGAAAAAAATGATGTAATTAATAGCCCATGTTTACTTTTTTATTTATGTCAGAAGTTTACACACACTCAATTACTATTTGGTAGGATTACCTTTAAATTGTTTAACTTGGGTCAAATGTTTCAGGAAGCCTTCCACAAGCTTCCCACAATAATTTGGGTGAATTTTGGCCCATTCCTCCTGACAGAAGTGGTGTAACTGAGTAAGGTTCGTAGGCCTCCTTGCTTGCGCAAGCTTTTTCAGTTCTGACTACAAATTTTCTATAGGATTAAGGTCAGGGGTTTTCTATAGGATTGAGGTCAGGGCTCCAATTTATTGTCCTTAAGCCATTTTGCCACAACTTTGGAAGTATGCTTGGGGTCATTGTCCATTTGGAAGACCCATTTGCAACAAAGCATTAACTTCCTGACTGATGTCTTGAGATGTTGCTTCAATATATCCACGTAATTTTCCTGCCTCATGATGCCATTTATTTTAAGTGCACCAGTCCCTCCTGCAGCAAAGCACCCCCACAACATGATGCTGCCACCCCCGTGCTTCACGTTGGGATGGTGTTCTTCGGCTTGCAAGCATCCTCCTTTTTCCTCCAAACATAAGGATGGTCATTATGGCCAACGGGTTCTATTTTTGTTTCATCAGACCAGAGGACATTTCTCCAAAAAGTATGATCTAGGGGCCTCTTGGGTGGCACAGTGGTCTAAGGCAGTGCCACCAAAGACTCTGGGTTCGAGCTCAGGCTCTGTCACAGCCGGCCGCGACCGGGAGGTCCATGGGGCGACGCACAATTGGCCTAGCGTCATCCAGGTTAGGGAGGGTTTCGCCTCTCCTTCCTGAGCGGTATGATGGCTACGTGGTCCCATGGTGTTTATACTTTATATTGAGGTCTTTGTTGAGTTCTTTTGATTTTTCCATGATGTCAAGCAAAGAGGCACTGCGTTCGAAGGTAGGCCTTGAAATACATCCACAGGTACACCTCCAATTGACTCAAATGATGTCAATCAGAAGCCATGACATTTTCTGGAAATTCCCAAGCTGAATTTTCCAAGGCACAGTCAAGTTAGTGTATGTAAACTTCTGACCCACTGGAATTGTGATACAGTGAATTATAACTGAAATAATCTGTAAACAATTGTTGGAAAAATGACTTCTGTCACGCACAAAGGAAATGTCCTAACCGACTTGCCAAAACTATAGTTTGTTAACAAGAAATTTGTGGAGTGGTAAAAAAACAAGTTTTAATGACTCAAACCTAAGTGTATGTAAACTTCAACTGTATGTGAGAATGCTATTCATTGACTACAGCTCAGCATTCAACATCATAGTGCCCTCAAAGCTCATCACTAAGCTAAGGACCCTGGGACTAAATATCGCCCTCTGCAACTGGATCCTGGCCTTTCTGACGGGACGCCCCCAGTTGGTAAGGGTAGGCAACAACACATCTGCCACGCTGATCCTCAACACTGGGTGGCTCAGGGGTGCGTGCTTAGTCCCCTCCTGTACTCCCTGTTCACCCACGACTGAGTTGCCAAGCACGACTCCAAAACCATCATTACGTTTGCTGATGACACAACAGTGGTAGGCCTGATAACGATGAGACAGCATATAGGGAGGAGGTCAGAGACCTGGCAGTGTGGTGCCAGGACAACAACCTCTCCCTCAACGTGAGCAAGACAAAGGAGATGATCGTGGACTACAGAAAAAGGAGTGCCGAACAAGCCCCCATTAACATTGACAGGGCTGAAGTGGGGTGGGTTGAGAGTTTGAAGCTCCTTGGTGTCCACATCACCAACAAACTATCATAGTTCAAACACTCCAAGACAGTTGTGAAGAGGCCACGACTACACATTTTTCCCATCAGGAGACTGAAAAGATTTGGCATGGGTCCCCTGATCCTCAAAAAGTAATACAGGTACCATCTATTCTAGAGCATCCTGCCCAGTTGCATCACAGCCTGGTATGGAAACTGCTCGGCATCTGACCGCGAGGCGCTACAGGGTAGTGCGTACGGCCAAGTACATCACTGGGGCCAAAATTCCTGACATCCAGAACCTATATACTAGGTGGTGTCAGTGGTAGGCCCAAAAAATGATCTAAAACTCCAGTCACCCAAGTCATGGACTGTTCTCCCTGCTGCCGCATGACAAGCGGTACCAGAGCGCCAAGTCTAGGACCAAAACGCTCTTTAACAGCTTCTACCCCCAAGCCATAAGACTGCTGAACAATTATTAAAATGGCCACCCGGACTATTTACATTTACACCCCCCACCTCCCCTTCGTTTTTACACTGCTGCTACTCTGTTTATTATCTATGCATAGTCACTTGACAAATTACTTTAACTAACCTTTACCCACGCATATTGACTCTGTACAGGAGTCTTTATCTAGCTTCATTATTGTTATGTCATTTTCTTGTAACTTTTTATATTTGTTTTTGTTAATATTTTTAAACTATTTATCGAGTTGCTTAAGGGCTTGTAAGTAAGAATTTCACGGTAAGGTCTACTATACTTGTTGTATTCAGCGCATGTGACAAATAAGATTTGATTTGACCTTGTTCCCTGTTGTCGTGAAAGCACCATTATCACCATGGTTGCCACAGCCACAAAGTCACAAACTCCGCCTAATTTCTACAATTTATCTTCTTAAATTCAGATTTTTAAAAAACCTAACCTTAACCACACTGCTAAACTTAAATGAATATTACAACAAAAAATGACAATATAGACCATTTTGACTTTGTGGCTGTGGTTACTAGTGACTACCTCACATATAAATCAATGAGCCTAGTTATTGGGTTAGTTATAAAAATTAATCCCTGAACAGAGAACAACGCGACCAGCACAGAGTTTCTAAATGGTGCCTTCAAGGCACCTGGGAAAAATACGAGGTCAAATCATGACGTCAGTGATCTTCAGGTCGGAGGTCTCGAAAGAGGCCCAAGTTGGAATTCTGATTTGGATGTCCGTTCAAAACGATTTTCCCCAGTCGGAGCTCGGTTTGTTTTCGAGTTACCAGTTGTCTTGAAAGCACTGAAGTCGGCCATTTCCGAGTTGTTTTGGACGCGTCATAAATACTAACAGTATGGCGCCTCAGTGTTAACGTTCTGAATTTTCGCCATCGTTGACGTCTTTTGTACGTTTCGAAGTTCTCTCAGTTTGTGTGGTCAGTAAGTTTACCGACTTTCAAACAACACTTTATGTTTTACTACAAGAACCTGAAGAGTACTGCAAACAAATATATACAATCTGATCCACTTAAAGCTTGACGGACGGTAAGTGTGTGGTTACAGTACTTAAAAAATGCCGTGTCAGACAGACATTGTTTGTGCGCATTGCCAATAGGCTGTCTTAAGTAACGTTACCCTGTGACGACCCAAGTAAAAATGTTGGTCAGATTCTGTGCTGGGTATGCTTTAACGCTACTCCGCTTCAAGTATAGCTAGCTACCTAACGCTAGCAAGGCTAATGTCGTTAGGCCTAGTTAGTTAACTTGTCAACTTTCATTTGTTGGAACAGCCTAGCATTCCGTGTAAGTACTCATACTCATAATTGATAATGTTAACGTTACTAAGTAGTTGGTGTTTTCGCCAACGTTATTTTTTATTTAAAGTTGGCAAGCAATGTTAATGAGTTAACCAACCACAGCCATTTCTGCGACTTATCTTCTTAAAATCGGATTTTAAATTTAACCACAGTGCTATAGTAACCTTAAATGAAGACCAAAAAGCAACTAGTTTAACGATCTACTCTATCCATTGATATGGTGTGAGGGTAACTAGTGACAACCCTTTACTTGGGGATACTTCCTCAATTCCAGACTTGAAAGACAAGTTATTCTAAACTTCCATGACTAAATTAGTTGCATGGGGTTCGTTTGAATTAAGAACATGCACCATTATTACATGAAATGCGTGTTGCTCCATGAAGCATTTAATCCAATGTGTACACGCTGCCATCTTGTCTGTTTCAAATATTTTCATTGACAGTGCCCACACATTGTTGGTTTACTTTACACTTGTGTGTTTAAGGTAGTCGTTTTGGAATTGTTAGGTTAGATTACTCGTTGGTTATCAATGCATTGTCGGAACTAGAAGCACAAGCATGTCGCTACACTCGCATTAACATATGCTAACCATGTGTATGTGACAAATACATTTGATTTACTTCATGGCCCAAAACATTTTATATAATTTAGTAACGGAGCATTTTCTAAATTCATTCGAACCCCATGCAACCAAACATGGACGTTTATAGGTGTTGTCGGTCTTCCTAGTCGGGAATTGAGGAAGTATCGGCAAGTAAAGGTTAGTCAAATTCTTAGCTGTGTATTGCTAAGGTAAAAACCAGGGCAGTACCGAATTTGTGATACTCTACCTACTGTGATTACGTACCAAACACTTAACAGACACACTGTATCCCCGCAAATTAAGTGGACACTTTTGATGACGTTAGACGAGTATACACTTGCAGGGTGAGGGAGGAAGCCCTCGTTTTTGATCGAGATTGCGAGTGTACAATTATGTTCACTACACGTCCTGAAACACCCCATAATTAAATGTGCGATGATTGTACAACCGCTATGAAAAGTCAGACAAAACCTCAACATGGAGATGTCAACATTCAAATGTAAGTAAAAATGAATGTAAATAAGTTAGAAATTGTGCTACTAATGCACATGACAGCTCAAACACTTCTCGTAAAAGCGATGATGTTTTTTTTTTTGGTTAGCTTTTGAAAACTGTAGAAATAAAACATTTTCCTTCAGAAGTTCCAGCTAGGCAGGCTAAAGTTAGTTAGCTAATTCATTTGAAAGTTATTATATAGTATGCATATATTAATAATGATTTGCAATCATAATTGACTGTAGCGCATACAAAGCATGCGCAAGGTACCGGTGGTTGAAAACAATCATCGCGGGATTAACGCATTTCCGGGCAAGGGCGGTCCAATAAAAAAGTAAATCCTGAGGGGTTTACGTTGTGAACTTCCCTTGTATGGCCCGACATCCAAAATGGTGATGGGTATTCCCCTAGGGCATAAGGGTGTATATTTTATGAGTTTGATACGCAGCCTGTGTATGGCGGTATGGAATCATTCCCAAATCACTGTGTCGCAACGGGCTAGCTATATTCTCAGACAATATTTTTGCGCCGAGATGCAGCCTGCTTTGAACAGCTGCACAAGAAATGTTCATATTAAACAGACTTTAATTTTTTTTGACAGACTCACAGCTGCAGTGGTGGAAAAAGTACCCAATTGTTATAAACATGCTCTCCCTGTCAACTGCGTTTATTTTCAGCAATCCTGAAATAAATAATGTTTTTTTTTAAATGTATGAACAGAACAATATTCAACAACTGTGACAAACTGACCAAGTTCCACAGACATGTGACCCTGAACAAAGGGGGGTCAAAATCAAAAGTAACAGTCAGTATCTGGTGTGGCCACCAGCTGCATTAAGTACTGCAGTGCATCTCCTCTTCATGGACTCTTCATGGACTTCACCAGATTTGCCAGTTCTTGCTGTGAGATGTTACCCCACTCTTCCAACAAGGCACCTGCAAGTTCCCGGACATTTCTGGGGGGGAATGGCCCTCGCCCTCCGATCCAACAGGTCCCAGGCGTGCTCAATGGGATTGAGATCCAGGCTCCTCGCTGGCCATGGCAGAACACTGACATTCCTGTCTTCCAGGAAATCACGCACAGAATGAGCAGTATGGCTAGTGGCATTGTCATGCTGGAGTGTCATGTCAGGATGTAGGATGAGCCTGCAGGAAGGGTACCACATGAGGCAGGAGGATGTCTTCCCTGTAACGCACAGCGTTGAGATTGCCTGCAATGACAACAAGCTCAGTCCGATGATGCTGTGACGTACCTCCCCAGACCATGGCGGACTCTCCACCTCCAAATCGATCCCACTCCACAGAGTACAGACCTCGGTCTAACGCTCATTCCTTTGATGATAATCACGAATCCGACCATCTCCCCTTGTAAGAAAAAAACGTGACTCATTAGTGAAGAGCACTTTTTGCCAGTTCTGGTTTGTGTCCATAGGCGACATTGTTGCCGATGATGTCTGATGAGGACCTGCCTACAATAGGCCTACAAGCCCTCAGTCCAGCCTCTCTCAGCCTATTGTGGACAGTCTGAGCACTGATGGAGGAATTGTAACTCGGGCAGTTGTTGCCATCCTGTCCAGCAAGTGTGATGTTTGGGTGTACTGTGCTGGTGTTTTTACATGTGGTCTGCCACTGCGAGGACGATCAGCTGTACGTCCTGCCTCCTCGTAGCGCTGTCTCAGGCGTCTCACAGTACGGACATTGCAATTTATTGCCCTGGCCACATCTGCAGTCCTCATGCCTCCTTGCAGCATGCCTAAGGCACGTTCACACAGATGATCAGGGACCCTGGGCATCTTTCTTTTGGTGTTTTTCAGTCAGTAGAAAAGCCTCTAGTGTCCTGAGTTTTCATAACTGTGACCTTTAATTGCCTACCATCTGTAAGCTGTTAGTATCTTAACGACTATTCCACAGGTGCATGTTCATTAATTGTTTATGGTTCATTGAACGGTGTTTAAACCCTTTACAATGAAGATCTGTAAAGTTATTTGGATTTTTACAAATGATCTTTGAAAGACAGAGTCCTGAAAAGGGGACGTTTCTTTTTACAGAGTTTACTTGAGTGAAAGTATAGATACCTTTTAAATATAATGTTATTTAAGTAAAAGTTAGTCACTCAGTAAAAACTACTTGAGTAAAATTATTGGTTTCTAAATATCAAAAGTAAATGTAATTGCTTAAATATACTTTAGTAGTAAGTTGTTAAATTTAAGTGTGAATTAGCAGGACAGGAAAATGGTCTAAGCGTTCAAAATGTAACGAGTACTTTTGGGTGTCAAGGAAAATGTAAGGAGTAAAAAGTACATTTGTTTCTTTAGGAATGTAGTACAGTAAAAGTTGTCCAAAAAATTTATTAAAGTATAGATACCCCCCCCAAAAATACTTGTTTTTACACTACTGCACATATGACGATGATGTCGCCAACAACTTATTCACTAGTGATGGTAATTTTAGCTAGCAAACGTTAGCTTATATTTATCAGGAGCATGTTCTTTAGAAGCTAACTAGTTAGCTAAGGCAAGCCTTGCCACAAACAGACATAGCAATAAAGAATACATTAGCTAGCTAACTAGATGCAACTTGTTAATGCAACATTTTTAGATCACAAGAACCTGATTTTATATTTGGTAAAGGAAATGTGCACGTCCTCAAGACAGAAGGCCCTTCCAAATGGGGATTGAAATAATGGAGGGAATCTGAAGAATAGGCGTAATTTACTCACTGAATGCTCAAATATTTATTTAATTGCTAATCTTTTGAAACACAACAGATTCATTAAACCGACCTAATTAAAAACAGTGTTATTAATCAATGTCCTTTTGTGTATCCTCACAGACAATCTATGCAGAGTCCAGATTGGAGAGGGAATACATTGGTGGTGCCCGTCGTCAAAAGCTAAAATGATCACCAGACGAAGAGGTCATTCAGACAACACCGCTGTGGAGGAGCACACCTCAAATTGTCCTTTTGAAATTGAAGTCCCTGACTTTGTTGAAACTATACATTTTAAAACGAGTCCCTACGAAGACATGAGCTCAGAGAATGGGGATAGTACAGTCGGATTAGAGCTTGATGGTTTATTTGGAATCGACAAGTTAGACTGGACATATGAGAAGGATGCTGTCTCCCCTCTTTTTGACATTGGATTGACCGAATTAGGTGTGGGTGACACAACAGATCAAGATTTTGGAATTGGCACGTCCAGGACACCATCGCCAGAAGGAATGTCTGCAGGTCAGAAAAGGAAGAGGAGAGAGAACCTGTCTGGGCGCATCATCAACAAGAACGCCATCGCTGCAAGAATGAATCGTCTGAAAAAGAAGGAATACGTCAACGGGCTGGAGAATAAAGTCGGCTCTCTGTCGTCAGAAAACCACATACTTAAACAGGAAAACGTCCAATTGAATAAGAGGGTGGAGGAGTTGGAAGATGAGTCGAGGTACCTGAGAGCTGTGTTGGCCAACGAGAGTATGTTAGCCCAGCTGTTGTCAAGGCTGAGCGGTGTGAATGGCATGAAATTATCTTCCTCACTTTTCCAGGAGTCCAACAAGAACGAAGACCACGATTATGCCTTGCCAAGGAAACTTGTGAAGACTGAGAAGGAGACCTCTGGTGGCGTCTGTCTGCACGTGGACAAGAACCACGTCTCAGTGGAGTTCTGCACTAAGTGTGCAGAGAGTGCAAGCGCATCATTCAAAATGTAGGGTTGAGTACTTTTATCTGTTTTCAGATGTTGAGACTGAACCTGATTTAACCTCAGAGTAAAAAATATCAGGAGAATTTATGAACACTTAACTATTTTGAGATCATTAATTAAGAATTGTTGAATGAGCATGTGTGAAATCTTATGAAACCAATGATTATAAGAACACATTACTCGTTAAACCTTGTTGCCAGTTTTCTTCTAGGTGATGATTGTTCAACCATGCTGGATGAATGGGTACAGAACATCCCTGTCTGCTTGGCTCCATGGTAAGGATCTCTTAACAAGAAAAGCTGATCATTTGATTTGTTCTCAGATGTTTTTCAAGGTTATTTCAAGTTTTAAAATAACTAGGTATACACTGGAACATATGTTTCTGTTTGTTTGAGTTGAGTAATTACTTCAATTTGTTACCTCAATTTATATTCAACTTTTCTTTTATTAAGCTCTATGCATTAAGAATTTAACCTGTAAATACAAATTGACTGATTTCATGCCCAAATATAAAGAAATGGTGGCTTTTGGAATTCAGCAGTCAAGTTTTATTGGAATTGAAGAAAAAATAAAAGGAGTACGGTGATGTTTCACAATGAGTTTTATAGTATTAGATTATTAGTTAATATTGCCTCTCTAACCAGAATGGGGGGAGAAACAACAAATATAGTTGGTTACCACAGTTTGGTTAGAAATGATCTCTTTGTGAAACATCACTATTCTGCTGAAGGATGTTTTTATTTAGCGCCCCTATGTTTCTTTATTGCTGAAGTGGATTCTGCTGTCGGAAGCTGAAGAGGTGGATCTCGCTGCTGCCAACTTGGCCTGTTATTTTTTTAAAGGTAGTATAACAAATAGTGTAAGTGACTACATGTTACCAGTATCCCACCACACCTTTGAAAAAAGTAGTGAATTTAGAATATTGTGGATGACAAGTGTTCCTATAAGTGTTCCTACCTATTGCATTGACAATATCAGAGGTCGTATAATAGTTTCTTCACAAGTTTAACTTGACTTGTGTTGACACTTTTCAATGTAACACATTTGTAAAAGTACATTTTATTATTGATGTGGTGATCCTGATAGAAATGGACTTCACCAATGTTGTATAAACTGAGTCAGTATGTCTTGAAGATTTTGTGCCAATCTCTAAACGAGAGAATATTTTTTAAAGGAAGATTGGTTTTGATAAAGTAATTGACAATAAATCTTATTTTGATTATGCATGCTTCAGTTATGTATTTTATCTTGACTGTTGCTGTATGTAGTTGATATTAACCTTATTTTCTCTTTTCAAACAGCAAGCTTTTTCTGCAGACAAAGATCTATCAATTCCTCAACAAAATGGGGGATTGTTAATGGTTCCCAAACACGTGAGGCTTCATTTGAGCAGAGACCTCATATTGTATATGCATACACTTATTCATCTGGTGTACTTGTTTTTGACATAATGCTGCTGCATTTAGGTATAATGTAATAGTTCACTCTCTTAAATTGGCTTCGGTTGTTCTCAGATCTCAAAATTAGTCTGACTGAATAAGTTCATGTCTAGCTATATGCCTGAAGCACAAATCTATATAGAAAATACATGTGCTGTTCAAAATGATAAATACAAGTCATTTTGGATATCTTTCCCATTTTTAATTTGGAGTTGTGGCATATAGTAGGATTTACACACCTGGTAGCGTAGGCCATTGACTCTTTTTGACAGACCACTTGAGGTCTGAATGTTCAACAAATAATGTAAGGAACTGTCACTCATACGTTTGTCGAGCTGGATGGCATGCCATGTCCTTAAAACAAGTCAAAATGAGGCTCAGTAGTGTGTGTGGCCTCCACGTGCCTGTATGACCTCCCTACAACGCCTGGGCATGCTCCTGATGAGGTGGCGGATGGTCTCCTGAGGGATCTCCTCCCAGACCTGGACTAAAGCATCCGCCAACTCCTGGACAGTCTGTGGTGCAACGTGGCGTTAGTGGATGGCCTTCCTCTTGCAGGAACTGCTGACACACTCCAGCCACATTGAGGTCTAGCATTGTCTTGCATTAGGAGGAACCCAGGGCCAACTGCACCAGCATATGGTGTCACAAGGTGTCTGAGGATCTCATCTCGGTACCTAATGGCAGTCAGGCTACCTCTGGCGAGCACATGGAGGGCTGTGCGGCCCCCCAAAGAAATGCTACCCCACACCATGACTGACCCACCGCCAAACCGGTCATGCTGGAGGATGTTGCAGGCAGCAGAACGTTCTCCACGGCGTCTCCAGACTGTCACGTCTATCACGTGCTCAGTGTGAACCTGCTTTCATCTGTGAAGAGCACGGGGCGCCAGTGGTGAATTTGCCAATCGTGGTGTTCTCTGGCAAATGCCAAACGTCCTGCACGGTGTTGGGCTGGAAGCACGGTGTTGGGCTGTAAGCACAACCCCCACCTGTGGACGTCGGGCCCTCGTACCACCCTCATGGAGTCTGTTTCTGACCGTTTGAGCAGACACATGCACATTTGTGGCCTGCTGGAGGTCATTTTGCAGGGCTCTGGCAGTGCTCCTCCTGCTCCTCCTTGCACAAAGGCGGAGGTATCGGTCCTGCTGTTGGGTTGTTGCCCTCCTACAGCCTCCTCCACGTCTCCTGATGTACTGGCCTGTCTCCTGGTAGCGCCTCCATGCTCTGGACACTACGCTGACACACAGCAGACCTTCTTGCTACAGCTCGCATTGATGGTCCATCCTGGATGAGCTGCACTACCTGAGCCACTTGTGTGGGTTGTAGACTCTGTCTCATGCTACCACTAGAGTGAACGCACCGCCAGCATTCAAAAGTGACCAAAACATCAGCCAGGAAGCATAGGAATTGAGAAGTGGTCTGTGGTCACCACCTGCAGAACCACTCCTTTATTGGGGGTGTCTTGCTAATTGCCTATCATTTCCACCTGTTGTCTATTCCATTTGCACAACAGCATGTGAAATGTATTGTCAATCAGTGTTGCTTCCTAAGTGGACAGTTGTCAAAATACATTTTGATTTCAAATGTGTGATATGCCAAGTTAAAAAATTTCAAAATGCAGAACTGTTTTACAAGCTGATAGTCACTTAATTCTAATGGAAATTAAAGTGTGCATTAAGGTATAACATATGTTCTGTGCCTTAAAGTATTCATACCCTTTGGCAGCGATTACAGCTGAGCCTTTCTGGTTATGTCTCTAAGAGCTTTCCACACCTGGATTGTGCAACATGTTCCCATTTAAAAAAATATATATATTCTTTTAAATTCTCCAAGCACTGTCAAATTGGTTGTTGATCATTGCTAGACAACCATCTTCAGGTTTTGCTGTAGTTTTGACTTAGATTTCACTCAGCCACTCCGGAACATTCAATGTCTTCTCGCTAAGCAACTTGTGTAGATTTGGCCTGGTTTTTTTTTTTAGGTTGTCCTTCTGAATGTGAATTTGTCTCCCAGGAAAGCAGATTGAACCAAGTTTTCTCAAGCATTTTGTCTGTGCTTAGAAATGGAATGGAGCTTTTTTTTTTTTTTTTTTATTTTTGTTTTATTATCCTGGCAGAACTCTGCAGTCCATAACAATTACAAGCATATCTATAACATGATGCAGCCACCACTATGCTTAAATACAGAGTGGTAGTCAGTTGTATTGGACTTGCCCAAAACATAACTGTACTCATGACAAAGTGAATTGTTTTGTCACATTTTTTGCAGTATTGCTTTAGTGCCTTGTTGCGAACAGGATGCATGTTTTGGAATATTTTTAAATTCTGTACAGGCTTCCTTTTCCACTGTCATTTAAATCATAAGGTTGTATTAGTCACATACATGTTTAGCAGATATTGTTGGTGTAGCGAAATGGTTGTGCTTCTAGTTCAACAGTGCAGCAATATCTAACAATTTCACAACATATACCCAATACACACATCTAAGGAAGGAATGTTATTAAATATATGGATGAGCAGCATAGACTAAGGTACTGTATTCTATACTATTCTACTGTATATGAGATGAGTAATGCAAACATTAGTGACAAGTGTTCCTTTTTTGAAAGTTAGTATTGTGCAGTAACTACAATGTTGTTGATCCATCCTCAGTTTTCGCCTATCGCAGCCATTAAACTTTTTTCAAGTCACGATTGGCCTCCGGCAACTGAGTTAGGAAGGACGCCTGCATCTTTGTAGTGACTGGGTGTATTGATACACCATCCAAAGTGTAATTATAACTTCACCAAGCTCAGGGATATTCAATGAATTATTTTTACCCTTCTACCAATAGGTGCCCTTTGCGAGGCATTGGAAAACCTCCCTGGTCTTTTTGGTTGAATCTGTTTGAAATTCCCGGTGACTGAGAGACCTTAAAATTATCTGTATGTGTGGTGTACAGGGATGAGGTAGTAATTCTGAAATTTTGTTAAACACTATTCCACACAGTGAGTCCATGTAACTTATGTGACCTGTTAAGCAAATTTGTACTCCTAAATATATTTCGGCTTGCCAATGAATTGATTTAACACAGTCCAGCCTTTTCATTTAATTTGTGAACATTTTGAAAAACATAATTCCACTTTGATATGGGGTATTGTGTGTGTGTATGACAATGCACATCAATTAATCCACTTTAAGTTCAGGCTAATGCAACAATGTGCAAGAAGTCAAGGTGTGTGAATACTTTCTGAAGGCACTGTTGAACTAGGTGTGTGATTTGCTGTGGTTCCACTTCCAATTCAACATTTTAATTGCAAGTTAATTGCAGGTAAATCTGTGGGTTGGAATCCTGTCTACTAATTCTCGTCAGTACATCATGCTCATTCTCCCTAGAGGTTATTAAACTAGTTTTCATATGGTTATAACCGCACACAAACATGGTAATACCATAAATAACCCTGTAAGGTGTTCCCTGTTCAACAGGCAAATGTATTGGAATGTTAGATTCACATCAGCTCTGTCAGGCCTGTTTATTCTACACAATGAGTGTTCCACTACATAGTGCTCTGATGAAGGCAGCTATTCCTACCACCAGTGGGCCTCCGACTAAATGTAAACGATGGAGCATATGCATCCTATTACGTTTTCACAATGCAAATAGCTCATAGATACTTGGGGAAAATCATAACATAGGCCTACTGGTAAAATGCACAGGAGGGGGTACTCTGGGCAGAGCTAAATGTGATTTAGGGATTTAAATAATATTTGTAGTACTCAAGGAATATCAACATGAGGGGATTTATAATTTGACAGGATAATTGCTGAGATAAGACAGTTGTGCATCTCATTAAGATAAGGCACATTCTTGAAAATCAAAGTTGATTTTTAGACTAGCTCTGAGTGAGGTGTGTGTATATTGAAAGTCAATATATATAAAAAATATTTTAAATAAAGAGTTAACAGGGCATGTTTTTTTTTACCCTCGCAGGTGTAGTCTTTCAGAAAGTATTCAGACCCCTTCCTCACATTCACGTTAGCCTTATTCTAAAATGGCGACAATTTTTCCCTCACCCTCAATCTACACAACACCGCATAATGACAAAGCAAAAACCAATTTATATAAATATTTGCAAATTTACTTTTAAAAAACATACCTTTTATGTACATAAGTATTCAGACCCTTTGCTATGAGACTTGAAATTGAGTTCCGGTGCAACCTGTTTCCATTGATCAATCTGATGTTTCTACAACTTGGAGTCCATCTGTGGCAAATTCAACTGATTAGACATTTGGAAAGGCCTGTCTATATAAGAAGGTCCCACAGTTGACAGTGTATGTCAGACAGGATTGTGACGAGGCACAGATGTGGAGAAGGATACCGAAATATTACTGCAAGCATGGTGGTGGTAACATGCTGTGGGGGTGTTTTTCAGCGGCAGGGACTGGGAGATTGGTCAGGATCAAGGCAAAGATGAACAGAGCGATCTTTGAAAACCTGATCCAGAGTGCTCAGGACCTGACTGGGGGGCAAAGGGTCACCTTCCAACAGAACGACCCAAAGCACACAGCCAAGACAACACAGGAGTGGCTTCCAGACAAGTCTCAATGTCCTTGAGTGGCCCAGCCAGAGTCTGGATTTGAACCCAATCGAACATCTCTGGAGAGACCTGAAAAATAGCTGTGCAGCGATGCTCCCCATCCAACCTGAGAGCGCTTGAGAGGATCTACAGAGAAGAGTGTGAGAAACTCCCCAAACCCAGGTGTGCCAACTTGTATCGTCATACCGAAGACGACTCGAAGCTGTAGTTGCTGCCAAAAGGTGCTTCCAAGTTCTGAGTAAAGAGTCTGAATACTTATGCGATTTAAAAATAAAAAAAACTTTTGCAAAAATGTCAGCCAGTTGTTATCGTTGCAGTGTGAACGCTGCCATCTATTTGGAATTACAGTTCTGAATGGGCCTCTACTCCGATACAGCTGTAAACGACCTTATTGAAAAGTGGGAAAAATTACAATCTGCAGTACCCCTATGGTTTTGTTTTGCCCTTTGACATTGCATATAAATTTAGTCCAGCGATAGCGTTGAAATAATTTAGTCATTACATTATGATTATCCAGATGTTCGTACAACTCAAATAAAAATACAGAACATTTAGGTTTGTTTGAAACTGTTTTAATCCTGAAGCTCCTCGCCATTTGAGGTGGACAACTGAATCAACTTCAAGTAGCTGTCAAAGTGTCTGGAGCTTAGGTAGGTTCCAAAGAACACCTGTAGTACTATCACAACACCCATTTTCCTTAAGATGGGTTGGGTAACGTTCATCCAAAAACGGAGGACGTTTCCCTTTTCTGGCAATGGTGTAGTGTTGTACCTGTCGGAATTACAGTGGCATAATTATGCAAATTCAGTCAGCCAAGCATCTTGATGAAACCTTCGACTGCAAAGAGTTGCACATACCTGGTTGCAAGGCCTGCATTCACAGGCAAAGCCAACAGAATAGGATATACGCCAGCAGCAACTGCGCCGACAAGGGCACCTCTTATCAGGACACAGGTTGGACAGTTAAGGTCACCTGAAATTAGTTTAAGAATATCAGAAACAATTAAAATATTGTCAAACTTCAACTGCAACTGAAACAATTAAACACTCACCAGACAATAATGGTTTGGATACAGCTACATTATACATGGCCACTGTTGTCAAGAATGGTAGGACAGCCATTGGGAGATTTGATGTAAAACGCCCTTGAGTGACATTCAGTGCTCTCCTGTATAAGCTGTTGGCAATCAGTCCTGCAAATGCCCCATTACCTCCCAGGTACATGGGGCCATAGGTGAAGATTTTCCTGTAGAACAACAGTGATATTTCATAAGTTGTTAATGTTATGAGAGCAAAATGCAAAAGGCTGTCAATTACAAGTAGAGCTAGGGCTGTCAAGGAAATGAAAACATGTCTAGGCTATAGAGATGGATGGATGACTCATCTTTGTACCTGTGCCATTAGACAGGTTGGTTGTTTAGCAACAAAACAGACGTGCTTAACTATGCTTCAGGAAGCTTACTTTCCTCATCAATATTGTGAGCAATCTGGCCACCCAGAATAACAACACATGGACTTCTGCGCCATTGAAGCGTACGCATAGTTTGTGAAGTTGTTTGTTCTTAACTGACTTGCCTAGTTAAATAAAGGTAAAATATAAAATAAACATTTTGGCCACTAGAGGCCTCTATCTTTCTCTATGGCATAGGCCTACAAAAACGTACCTGTCAAGTTCAGGCAACCGTTCGAAATTTTCCGCCATCATTTGAATGATCAGGGCTCTGGAAACTGTGCGGCTGGTGCCTTTCTGTACAACGACATTGCTGTTTTCTGACATCTTCAACAAGATTCCCTGCAATGCATGACCACATTTTTTAAATAATTGTCACTGTCTGTCAATAATGTTGGCTATCATTGACAGGGCTGAGTGAACGTGTATGCAACACGTTCGATAAGACTGATAACTTTACCTAGCCAACATTACATTTTATAAAACCCCGTCCATGTAGCCTAGTTCAGAGAGCAAAACATGTCTATATTATTAATCACGATTACACTGGAATAACGCCAGTCTATGTATTTCTGTACTGTCGAGTATTCATTCCTTACCTTGGCGATGTTTCAGCTCTAATGTAGCTATGTGCTGTAAATGTTTAGCTGTTTCTTCTTCTTTGGTGGGGTTTAGCTGTTTCAATAATTTCTTCTGTATCATTATTTAGTGAAGGGCGCAGCCATTTTAAACCACGTGCACCAGAGTGAACTCTGAACCTTTCACAACAAATTGTATTGGTTCGTAATCCCGAGCCTGGACAAAAAGCACCGCCATGCCATTGGATGTAAAGTTTTGTCAATCAAGGTGTAGCTAGTAACAAACCCCACGGTTGCTTAGCTAAAACTGATACTGCTTTCCACTCCGTGGCTGTAGATTTGTAAATAAAAACGTGGTGATGTGACACAGCAAATAAGAGGACGAGGAAGTTCCAGATATTTCGCAAATAATATATGAAATGTGTAAAATAGACGGGTTATTGCAGAGACATTCCTTTTACAGCAAGATCAGCCAGGCAGGTATTTCCTACAGGCGCGAGCGCACTGACATCAGGAAAGATTATCGTTAACCAAACGCTTTGCCAACTTCCAATTCCACTGTCCAGGCTTTCGTTTTTAGGTAGCCTAGCTGATTGAGCAACAACGATGCATGTGTTTGCGAGCATTGGTTCATTTCAGTTTGTGAATGGTTGAATAGACTTGGGCTATAAAGGATGTCATGTCCTAAATCAAAGAAAGATGACGGAGAATCACACCAGCTACATAACCTTAGCTAACAGATATTGGATGGAGCCCATCAATTGTATTCGTGGTGGTATGACTTGCAATACATTTTGGCCAGCTAATGTTGTGTATTTTGATTGCCATATATATCTGCACACCTGGTTCGTTTGACTAATTGGGCCACCCCAAATTCATAGAAAAAAAGATTAGGCTGGGTAATTTCTGCAAGGTAGCTTAATTAAACTTGATGTGATGTTAGTGTTAGGCTATAAATAGGCGGCTACCCCTACTCATTTAATTATTTAGCGGGTTTTTTCACGCGCTAAAATAGCAATGGTTGCATATTTCACTCTGCCGATTAGCGTTACCCCACCTTTAACATTTCTTTGGACTGACATTGATTTTTATTTTTTTTAATCTCCAGGTCATCACATGGGAGCGCCATTGACTCAATGCCAGCATCAAACTGCACGGACAGTGATAGAAACGCGGAAAATCTCGCTGAGCCGGGCTCAAGAAAAGTTTGTCAATTGAGAGAATATACCGACCGACCACTTAGCCTAGGCTGTTGTTCATGTCCGTGACATTATCCCCTGATGACTGTCTGTATGTGAACATCGGAACGCCTCCGCTACAGCCGTTGCACCTGTCTGCACAGCAGCAAGCCTTCATCGGAACCATAGCCCACACACTACAGACAAGACACTTTTCACAGGATAACCGACAATAGGAGGATTTGGAATTTTATTTATTTACTTGAACACTTTCGGGCTGAATTGCATCCCGGCGAAGCATTGGTTAGGCTACATATTTGCTGACGATTAATTGAACAAGCATGCCGAACTACATGGCAAGTATAGTTTTTGTTTGTGGCCTGTTTTGCCCTATGCTATAGTCTATTATTTTAGACTAGCCTACTGATTCTGTTGGAGCAAAAGCCTATAGATTTCAAAACTGAACCTAAGGGCACACACATTATAGCAAAACTAATTCGCTAATGATGTGGTTTCCTACCTAGCGGTTACAACTGCCGGAAACATTTTTTAATGGAGTAAATCACCAATACGGATCCAGGATTCAACTATGCCTGTAAGAAAAAAAGGTGAGCAGAAACGTCGTTGGCACAACAGGTGTCTCGCCACTAAGCAGCCACAAGTGAAAAAACATCAGTGGCTCTTTGTCATTCAGCACTTTTAGACCCATGTCGGAGTGTAGGCTTGCCTTTAGCCTTTCTAGGTTATGTTCCTGTAGGTAAGCTAATGGCAAATTAAATAAAAATTACCCATGACTTGTAATGTAAGCCTAATGTGGCCTATGAAACAGAAGTCATTAATAATGTACAAAAGGAAATACCAACAAAGTGTCTTAATAGGGAGTTGAGTCACCAGAACAGCTTAAATGCTCCTTGGCAAAGATTATACAATTGTCTGGAACTCTATTGGAGTGGCAAAGATTATACAATTGTCTCGAACTCTATTGGAGTGGCAAAGATTATACAATTGTCTGGAAATATATTGGAGTGGCAAAGATTATACAATTGTCTGGAACTCTATTGGAGTGGCAAAGATTATACAATTGTCTGGAACTCTATTGGAGTGGCAAAGATGATACAATTGTCTGGAAATATATTGGAGTGGCAAAGATTATACAATTGTCTGGAACTCTATTGGAGTGGCAAAGATTATACAATTGTCTGGAACTCTATTGGAGTGGCAAAGATGATACAATTGTCTGGAAATCTATTGGAGTGGCAAAGATGATACAATTGTCTGGAACTCTATTGGAGTGGCAAAGATGATACAATTGTCTGGAACTCTATTGGAGTGGCAAAGATGATACAATTGTCTGGAAATCTATTGGAATTGTGGTCTGGAACTCTATTGATGATGATACAATTGTCTGGAAATCTATTGGAGTGGCAAAGATGATACAATTGTCTGGAACTCTATTGGAGTGGCAAAGATGATACAATTGTCTGGAAATCTATTGGAGTGGCAAAGATGATACAATTGTCTGGAACTCTATTGGAGTGGCAAAGATTATACAATTGTCTGGAAATCTATTGGAGTGGCAAAGATGATACAATTGTCTGGAAATATATTGGAGTGGCAAAGATGATACAATTGTCTGGAAATATATTGGAGGGAAGCAACACCATTCTTCTATGAGAAACCTGTAATTTGGTGTTTTGTTGATGGTGGAAAAAAAGTGTCTTAAGTGCTGCTCCGGAATCTCCCATAAGTGTTCAGTTGGGTGGAGATCTGGTGACACACACCCCATTTAACCCTCTATGCTTCTTTGAAAACCCATCTTTCAAAATCACTGAGATCTCTTCTAACCATGGTAGCCAAAATAATGGGCAACTGGGTGTTTTAATCATGACCCTAAGCATGATGTTAATTGCTCAACTAACTCAGGACCCAGACCTGTGTGGAAGCACCTGCTTTCAAAATATTTATCTCATTTACTCAAGCATTTCCTTTATTTTGGCAGTTACCTGTAGTTTATTATAGATCGGAATATTGGGTAACAAACTATTTTTTATTGCTTTCAGGAATAAGCGTTAATAAATATTTTAAGTACTAGGCCTAATGCAGTGCATTCGGAAAGTATTCAGACCACTTTTTCCGCGTTATGTTACAATACAGCCTTATTCTAAAATTGATTACATTTATTTCCCTCATCAATCTACACTCAATACCCCATAATGATAAAGCGACAACAGGTTTAGAAATGTGTTGCATATGTGTTAAAAATAAACCGATAACTTATTTACATAAGTATTACATACCCTTATTTACATAAGACCTTTTGCTATGAGACTTGAAATTGAGCTCCGGTGCATCCTGTTTCCATTGATCATACTTGATGATTCTACAACTTCATTGGAGTCCACCTGTGGTAAATTCAATTGATTGGACATGATTTGGAAAGGCGCACACACACACTTGTATATACAAGAGCCCACAGTTGACAGTGCATGTCAGAGCAAAAACCAAGCCATGAGGTCGAAGGAATTGTCCATAGAGCTCAGAGATAGGATTGTGTCGATGCACAAATCTTATGTTATAGCATACCAAAATATTTCTGCAGCATTGAAGGTCCCCAAGGACACAGTGGCCTCCATCATTCTTAAATGGAATAAGTTTGGATCCACCAAGACTCTTCCAAGAGCTGTCCGCCCGGCCAGACTGAAACATCTGAGGTGGAGGGCCTTGGTCAGTAAGGTGACCAAGAACCAGACGGTCACTCTGACAGAGCTCCAGAGTTCCTCTGGAGATCGGAGAACCTTCCAGAAGCACAACCATCTCCACAGCAATCCACCAATCAGGCCTTTATGGTAGAATGGCCAGACGGAAGTCACTCCTCATTAAAAGGCACATGACAGCCTGCTTGGAGTTTGTCAAAAAGGCACAGAAAGGACTCTGACCATGAGAAACAATATGCTCTGGTCTGATGAAAACAAGATTGAACTCTTTGGCTTGAATGCCAAGCATCACGTCTGGAGGAAACCTGGCACCATCCCTACGGTGAAGCATGGTGGTGGCAGCATCATACTGTGGGGATGTTTTTCAGTGGTAGGGCCTGGGAGACTAGTCAGGAAAGATGAACGGCACAAAGTACAGCGAGATCCTTGACAAAAACCTGCTCCAGAGCGCAAGTCTCTGAATGTCCTTGAGTGGCCCAGCCAGAGCCCGGACTTGAACCCAATCGAACATCTCTGGGGAGACGTAAAAATAGCTGTGCATTGACGCTCCCCATCCAATCTGACAGAGCTTGAGCGGATCTGCAGAGAAGAATGGAAGAAACTCCCCAAATACACGTGTGCCAAGCTTGTGGCATCATACCCAAGAAGATTCCTGTAATCGCTGCCAAAAGTGCTTCAACAAAATACTGAGTAAAAGGTCTGAATACCTATATAAATGGATTAAAATTTTAAAAAATTGGTACCCTTCCCCAGATATGTGCTTTGACCCAGCCTGTCCTGGAGCTCTACGGACAATTCATTCATGGCTTGATTTTTGCTGTAACGTGCTCTGTCAGCTGTGGGACAGGTGCGTGCCTTTCCAAATCCTGTCCCATCAGTTGAGTTTGCCACAGGTGGACTCCAATCAAGTTGTAGAAACATCTCAAAGATGATCAATGAAAACAGGATGCACCTGAACTCAATTGTATCATAGCAAAGGGTCTGAATACTTACGTAAATAAGGTATTTTTTAAATAAATGTGGAAACATTTCTTAACCTGTTTTTGCTTTGTCATTATGGTGTATTGTGTGTAGATTGATGAGGATAAAAATAAAAATAAAAAATGAATTAGGCTGTAAGGTAACAATTTGGGGAAAAAGTCAAGAGGTCTGAATACTTCCCGAATAATTCCTTATTTCTAAATCATGTATAAGTTATACAGCATTTATACTTATTTGTAAGAATTGATGAAGCCTTATTCATTTAAGTGATGACATTATTTTAATTGAATATTGCAGGGAATAGCCTTATGAATTATGTATATTGTGGATACTGGAGATATCTTCCATCCCAACTATGTCTAGTGTTTATGGGAATTGTGTGATCATATTCAGTAAAGGATTTTTATATCATTTCTGTACATGGTGATTGTAGTGTAAGTTCAGTCCACAAAGCAACTCCATGTAAATAAAGGTGTAATGAGGCTTGTCCTGGCGTGACCTCAGATCGTCTCATCCACTGGTCTGTAATTGTGCAGCAATAAAAAATAAATGCTGTCCGAGTTGTTCAACTGTACTGTACAATGAAAGTAATGGAAGAGGCCTCCCGAATTGGCGTGGTAGTCTAAGGCACTGCATCGCAGTGTTAGCTGTGCCACGAGAGATTCTGGGTTCGAGTCCAGGCTCTTGTCGCAGCCGGCCGTAACCGGGAGACCAATGGGGCGGTGCATAATTGGCAGAGGGTTGTCAGGGTTAGGGGAGGGTTTGGCCGGCAGGGATGTCCTTGTCCCATCGCGAACTAGCGACTCCTGTGGCGGGCCGGGTGCAGTGTACTCTGACACGGTCACCAGGTGCACAGTGTTTCCTCCTACACATTGGTGCGGCTGGCTTCCGGGTTAAGTGGGCATTTGCGTCAAGAAGCAGTGCCGCTTGGTTGGTTTGTGCTTGGGGCGAGAACGGGGGTTAACATAAAATAATAAACAGAAAGGCATGCAAGATCATTCAACCTTCCGGACTTACTTTTACTCCTTAACTTGAACTAGACAGCAGACGGCCACATCAAGTTAGCAGGAATTATAAGTCAATAGCATTAAGTAAAGACTATTTTACAGTCTGTTCTCATGAGTTTCTTTGAAACAAGTCAAAGTTTAGTGTACTGGGGTCTCCCTTGGTGACAGGGTCTGAGCCCAAGGATGATGTCTCTGTGTGACTGAGTGGTATCTCGCCCCCTGACACCCGTGCCAAGCGGGGACACTATCCATGCTCCACATTTCTGTGCAGTTACAAAACTGCTTCTCATATTAGTAGTGAAAATGGTTGCTAATTATAAACCATACAAGTGACCATATTGTCTTTTGCACATGCAGTTGTCATTACATGCTTAAGATTACATATTTTTTAGAATTGTTTTCACAAATGGGGACAAAAATCTGGGCAGAAGCTCAAGCTACTGTAAACCTTATTCAAACAAATTGGCTTTGTAAATTAGTCCTGGCGGTGCTTGTCTGATGTTTGCCATTTCATCACTCGACTGTATGTTTAACTATAAACTAAAATGACTTTTTCTCTTTTGAATAACATTCTAACTGGTCTCCAATCCGTACCCTCCTGCAGACACAGCTAGGGCCCTAGGCCTTTTGGAAGACTACTGTGCTAAACTGAGGAAGCCAGAGGAACAACAGCTCAAAACTGCCATTCAGAGAGTGATGGGGGTCCTCAAAAGCAGCCTGTTCCAAGCACTGCTTGGTAAGTCAAGCTGGATATTGGAATCCATCCATTCTTTTAATTGACTCCAATATGTCAAATGCTTCACCTGTCATTATAAATCAGAGGCATGTCATGAATGTTATAGCATAACAAAAATACATTTTCCCCTCAACTGTCTAGCCATGTTCACCCTTATTCTATTTCATACATACAGTATGGATTTTGATAGACACAGTGAAGTAATACCTTTTATAATTTAGTCAGTAGTTTTTGGGATTCTTTTTGCTCATCCTGCATTTAGCTATGCCTTTGTTTTTTCCTGAAATATAGTTATTTTGAATTCTGCTGATATTGCAGTCGATGCTTCTCAGTGCCTGTGGTATTTTTAAGGTGCTCCTCACACACTTCGTAAGGATTCAAACGAAGCATAATGATGTGGGACTTTTTGCATCTTTGATCATTACCCCGGATACCTTTCAATGATTTGAGGGGCATGCAAGTATCTCGTCAATGCATTATTGGAGATGGGTATAATGCATGATTCTCATTCATCATTCAAAGGTTCATGACATGGTCATTTTCCAAATGATAAAACCTACAATCTGACCTCTCAGGTTGAGTTTGAAAATGTATTGTAAAATGTATTGTAAAATGTATTGCTCGGGCCACGCATTATTGTTCCCAAAGCCTTCTCAGTTAGCAGTGGCAAAGCCGAGATGAAATGAATGTTGGCACGCTACAATCTCTGTATTATTATATGTGACATGAAATTCCGAGCAATGTAAGTGCACCTTTAACGTAGTAACACGAGAGGAGTTCATCATACATATTTCCCTGTGAGTTGGCATTCAAAGGCTGGGCATGCCTTTTTACACACCGATCAGACCCTGTTGTACTTGACCACCTGGAATCTCTATCCAAAAAGGGCAACAATGATAAGGAGAGCGGAAATATCAATTACATTTAACATGCATTTAAATAGATTGATCTCTAAACCTAAGTAGAGATATTATATGTCGAACATGAATATTGCACTCTCAATGCCTTTTGGCCATGTTTCCTTTAGAAGCTTGAAACTTGAGGATTAAGCAGTCACTGGTAAAACGAATAATAAACTAATTTGTTTCATGTAGATTTGACAAACCTGACAATGTTTATTGATCCCCAGAGTCATTGCACTGACATGAGCTGTTGCAGTAAACGTTTATGGCAATGTGATACATTTATTTGGAGACCGTACTGGGATTTATTTTATGGTTTTAGGAGGAAGAGTAAGTGCTGATTGGGGTTTAGAGTAAGTGCTGATTGGGGTTTAGAGTAAGGTGCCACACTCTCTGCTGCTCCCTTTTTATTATTTTCTTCTCATAGTCGGCCTTACATACTGCCTGCAGGCGTGGGTTCGAATCTCACTTCCACTAACATGTAGCCTAAGGACAATTGATAAGAATGATCCATAGACACTGCAACTTCATTTGTAGACTCAAAAGTTTTAATATCGGACTGCTACACAACTTATTAGGGGAACCCAGTAAAAAAAGGGGTTCCTCAAATCACTCCGAACCGAACAACCCGCTCTCTTCCTTCAGTTCCATGAACCAGAATAAGATGTCAAAATAAAAATCACACTGTCTAATAAAAGTATCTGTTTCGAAAGACGATGCAGATGTTTTTGACTTTTGTTGTGATCAGTAGAAAATGTAACTAAGTGGAGCTAGATTGGTGTACGGTCATGGCCAGAAGTTTTGAGAATGACACAAATCTTAATTTTCACAAAGTCTGCTGCCTCAGTTTGTATGATGGCAATTTGCATATACTCCAGAATGTTATGAAGAGTGATCAGATGCATTGCAATTAATTGCAAAGTCCCTCTTTGCCATGCAAATGAACTGAATCCCCCCCAAAAAAACATTTCCACTGCATTTCAGCCCTGCCACAAAAGGACCAGCTGACATGTCAGTGGTTCTCTCGTTAACACAGGTGTGAGTGTTGACGAGGACAAGGCTGGAGATCACTCTGTCGTGCTGATTGAGTTTGAATAACAGGCTGGAAGCTTCAAAAGGAGGGTGGTGCTTGGAATCATTGTTCTTCCTCTGTCAATCATGGTTGCCTGCAAGGAAACACGTGCCGTTATCATTGCTTTGCACAAAAAGGGCTTCACAGGCAAGGATATTGCTGCCAGTAAGATTGCACCTAAATCAACCATTTATTGGATCATCAAGAACTGGTTCAATTTTTGTGAAGGCTTCAGGGCGCCAAAGAAAGTCTAGCAAGCGCCAGGAACGTCTCCTAAAGTTGATTCAGCTGCGGGATCGGGGCACCACCAGTACAGAGCTTGCTCAGGAATGGCAGCAGGTAGGTGTGAGTGCATCTGCACGCACAGTGAGGCGAAGACTTTTGAAGGATGGCCTGGTGTCAAGGGCAGCGAAGAAGCCACTTCTCTCCAAGAAAAATGTCAGGGACAGACTGATATTCTGCAAAAGGTACAGGGATTGGACTGCTGAGGACTAGGGTAAAGTCATTTTCTCTGATGAATCCCCTTTCCGATTGTTTGGGGCATCCGGAAGACAAGTTGAGCGCTACCATCAGTCCTGTATCATGCCAACAGTAAAGCATCCTGAGACCATTCATGTGTGTGGTTGCTTCTCAGCCAAGGGAGTGGGCTCACTCACAATTTTGCCTAAGAACACAGCCATGAATAAAGAATGGTACCAACACATCTTCCGAGAGCAACTTCTCCCAACCATCCAGGAACAGTTTGGTGACGAACAATGCCTTTTGCAGCATGAGCTAGCACTTTACCATAAGGCAAAAGTGATAACTAAGTGGCTCGGAGAACAAAACATAGATATTTTTGGTCCATGGCCAGGAAACTCCCCAGACCTTAATCCAATTGAGAATTTGTGGTCAATCCTCAAGAGACGGGTGGACCAACAAACAACCCACAAATTCTGAATATCTCCAAGCATTGATTATACAAGAATAGGCTGCCATCAGCCAGGATGTGGCCCAGAAGTTAATTGACAGCATGCCAGGGCGGATTGCAGAGGTCTTGAAAAAGAAGGGTCAACACTGCAAATATTGACTCTTTGCATCAACTTCATGTAATTGTCAATAAAAGCCTTTGACACTTATGAAATGCTCGTAATTATTATTCAGTATTCCATAGTAACACCTGACTAAAATATCTAAAGACACTGAAGAAGCAAACTTTGGAAATGTATATTTGTGTCATTCTCAAAATTTTTGCCCACAACTGTATTCATATCCCTTTAATAAGATGACAATGGCTCCTGTGGTTGTCAGATCAAGATTGAGTTTTTGTGGGACTGGTAACTCCAATATGAAATGCTTCATTTCAAGGCCTTTCATTTCGAGCCGTTGGTAATAGGTATTCATGCGGGTAGCCTAGTGGTTAAGAGCGTTGGTCCACTAACTAAAAGGTTGCTGGTTCGAGTCCCCAAGCTGACGAGGTGAACGTTCTGTCGATGTGCCCTTGAGCAACCCTAATTGCCCATGTAAGTCGCTCTGGTTAAATTACCAAAATGGTAAAACAATTTATTTTATTAGGATCCCTATTAGCTGCTTCCAAGGCAGTTGAAACTCTTCCTGGGGTCTAGGAAGTTGATGATGTAACCGATTATGATGAAGAGTCCATTGCTAATAGGGTTTGTCACCCTGTTCTTTTGACCTTGTTCTAATACAATTTTTATGATGGTCATTAACTACATTAATGTATCTGCCACTGTCAGAAACATTTAACATTTGTCTACCACAGCCCTGGTCTAGTAGTTTGAAATGTAATTAACAAGGCCTATTTGCTTAACTATCTCCGTATTTATACAACGCTTTTAAAGGTTGGCCAACTGCCGAGTGGGAGGATATTGTTATGATTTTGTGGCCTTCTTTTTTGGAATATGAAATCTAAAGGGGATTGGACGCCCTCATACTGAAATGTGCTGGGGGAAGTTGTAATACTCTTAATGCATGGTGAAGCTTCCACATTGCCAAGCTTTGCTAGGAGCCTTTAAACAAAATATTGGGGGATTATATGTAATCTTTTACGACGTGCTCTTCGACTGCTGCGTAATGCCCCCCCCGCAACAGATGTTCGGCTATATAGGAGCACACCCATATCTTGCGCTGATCCTCTTCCACGCGTCAAGATTATTGTGCAATACTGATTCATGGATAATCATTGGAATACAATTAAGTATGTGTGGGCACTCTAACTGTAGTGTTTCTCATGTGCTGAGCTACAGAATAACAACAGAACCATATAGGCCATAGTTTTGAAATGTAGTTTGGTCAGAAGGTGCGAGTGGCTGTTGATGTATGATTCATCCCTCACTTGACCTATTTGTAGCATAGACTTGCAGTTACCAAAAGGATGACCCACTATCTACAGGGTTATAATCGTTGCCATTTGAATTTTGTGTGTGTTGTTGGTCTTACAAATGAGTCAACTTGCATTTAATGATTGGTACTGCAAGTGTTGTTGTTTTTTTTTCTCCCACATTACCAGGAAATCGTTGGCTGGAGTGGTTTAAAGCTGGCGCCATTGGACTCTGGAGCAGTGGAATCAAATCTAAATCTAATTGTATTTGTCACATGCGCCGAATACAACTCGTGTAGACCTCACAGTGAAATGCTTACTTAGAAATCCTTAACTAACAATGCAGTTGTAAGAAAATAACAAGAGATAATAATAACACAGCAAAGAGTGGAATCTCGTTCTCTGGTGTAATGAATCACACTTCACCTTCTGGCAGTCCGACGGACAAATCTGGGTTTGGCAGATGCCAGTAGAGTGCTACCTGCCCCAATGCCTAGTGCCAACTGTAAAGTTTGGTGTCAGGAGAAGTAATGGTCTGAGGCTGTTTTATATGGTTCGGGCTAATGTTACAGCATACAATGAATGACATTCTAGACAATTCTGTGCTTCCAACATTGTTGCAACAGTTTGGGGAAGGCCCTTTACCGTTTACACCGCCCCTGTTGTGGCTGAATGGATCAAGTCCCCACAGCAATGTTCCAACGTAGTGGAAAGCCTTCCCATGAGAGTGGAGATCGTTATAGCAGTAAAGAGTGGACCAGCTCTGTATCAATGCCCATGATTTTGGAATGAGATGTTTGACGATCAGGTGTCCATATACCTTTTGTTATGTAGTGTGTGTTTGGGGGATTTTTATTTTATTTATTATTTAACTAGGCACAGTGCAGCCTAGGAACAGTGGGTTAACTGCCTGTTCAGGGGCAGAACGACAGATTTGTACCTGTACTCAATTTCCCTTGCAACCTTTCGGCTGCTAGTCCAATGCTCTAACCACCAGGCTAACCACTGCCGCCCTGGATGAGATCTATTGCTCTTTGTAAATTGTTGATCATTCACCATTTCTCTGCCAACTCTGCTATGGAACTAATGCCTCCTGAAATAGATGTAATCATCTTATGAAGCATTAGCCTAGGTGCTGTCTAATCTGGTCAGGGCATGTGCAACCTGCTGAAACCCATCACAGCAGAGTGAAACTGCGGATGGTTTCACTTGTTCAACATGACCAATTTATCTCAGGACCAGGCAAAGGAGTAAGGTTGGAGGCCTCTCACTCAGCTACGCATCTACAGAGATGGAGGGCAAGGAAAGATTCACTTGTTACACATGCCAGTCTTGGAAGGCCATGTTCCTGCTGATTTTTAAGTTTGTCCCTGAAGCTCAATGCCTTCCCAGAGTTCACATTTTGGTGGTTTTACACATATAATAACTTGTTGTTTTAAAAAGGGCAAGACTGGTGTGAATAAGGTCCATTGTTGTGAATGTCAAACACTGCAGAGCAATCATGTTTCACATTCAGTAGCTTCACTTCACCTAGCATGATTATTCCATTAGATGTGCCCTTTGCCCCCTTTAGATCCATCTACCACAAGGCTTGTCTGACTTTTAAAAACCATCTTGCCTGCACATGTATTATCTAAGTTAGTGTTATCACATCTATTCATCTGAATCAGTGGAATACACAGACTAGCTCCAGTGGCCTAATCGCAAAAGCAGACCACAGTCTGCCAATTTGCTCCATAGAAGTTTTTAATGGGCTCTATTTGTTATTCAGATGAAAACAAGCTGTATGCCAGCCTCCCTTAATAGGGAAGGTATCTCACTGCTCTCCTGTCTCATGGAGAGCCTCTTTCTGGTAGCACCCGGGGCCCCCTACCCCAAAGCTGAACTTGAATTGAATATCTTCTCTTACAGGACGACTGTCCTGACTGGTAGGATGGGAGGGGGGGGATGACACATCTCCCTCAGAGTCAGAGTTGCCGGGGTCTTGATTGGATGTGTGGGTGGGTGCGTGTTTATCACCTGTTTCTTGATGGGAATAGGAGCAATGCTACACATAAGCTAGGCAAACATGCTAATGATGTGTAATGATCATTATTATAGACTACAAACTTGATGGATAATAAAAGGGGTTAAGTAAATTAGGAAGGGATACTGCCATCTTGTGGCATGTTAGACTTGCAGCAGTTCATTTCCCACTACTTTATCTTGAGACCGTGGAGCACTGTTTTATTTATGGTTTGACAGAAAACATGACATTTTGCAATGTCCTCTCCTTTTCTGTCGTCTGCGTGACACGCACTGAAATCTATTACATGTTAAAGAGGATACCAAGAGCATTACAGCTCGGTGTTGGTGCGTGTAACCCCCATGATGGTGGTAACTATCAGGTTGTTTCCTCAATTTCCCTATGGATTGGGTATACTATTTAATTCTAGTAGCCTGTATGTTATTTGACCATTGTGCAACCATGCCTTCAAGAGGATGTAAGAGCCATTTTTGGTGGACATTTTTATCTGTTAAAGTATGGCAAACAGAAAAGGACAATTGTTACTCGGGGCAGCAGCTAAATCGGTAGTGCCCCAGGATCTGTAGAAACTAACAATAGAAAACAGTGGAATATGGAAAGGTAGCAAATGTCAATTGCCTTGTGAATCCATACCCTTTTGTAAACCATGAACAACATGTACTGAAACAATATGTAAATAACGTTAGTTGGATTTAAAAATGCAGATTATATATAATATATGTATACTGAGTGTACAAAACATTAGGAACTCCTTTTTATGCCCTCCGAACATCCTCAATTCCTTGAGTCATGGACTTTACAAGTTGTCAAAGCGTTCCACAGGGATGTTGACTCCAAAGCTTTCCACAGTTTTGTCAAGTTTGCTGGATGTCCTTTGGGTGGTGGACCATTCTTGATACACACGGGAAACTGTTGAGCGTGACCTTGCAGCGTTGTATATATTTTGCACATATTGTTATTATATACGATGTTGCTGATAATGCTGCCACAGGTCCAATAGAGGGCACCATAAGGATGAGATACACACTACAATCCTACTACCAAAGGGTCTTGTGCATTTCATATCTCGCTGTGGTCCTTGCCATGTAAGAATCTCTGTTGGAGCCCACAGGTGGGAACAGCAGAAAGGTAATATCTGTGTTAGGCCGACATTGCTAAGATGGCACACTTCCTGAATGAAGGGAACAGCAACAATGGAGCATCCACTTCCAGATGGTCTGAACGAGCTGCACTTCCAGAGGAGCCCCATCAAGTTAATGTATTGGCACATATCAGTCCATGCAAACTGAATACCATGAGCATTCAAATTGCCTAATTCTAAATTCATATTTCTACCATTTATTAAAGGACCAATCAACAACTCACGCACAAATAATTGTAGCCTAGGAGCTTATGCCTCACTAATTAGATTGCAGAAGTAAGGGATGAGTCACCTCTTGCACCGTTCCGATGTAATCTGGTATGGTTGGACCTTTTTTATGGCCAAAAGGTCTGTTCGAGTCCATGTGCAACAACTGTTCAGCAGAGACCACACAGGATTATGCTCTGCACCATTTCACAGCCTTAATGGCCCTACCACTAAAGAGTCTGGAGAATGCGTGACTCATCCGCAGAAATGACGAATGGCTGTCTCTGATGTGATCGAATTTGTCTCTATGAAAAACAGTACACCTTTTTTTTTTATTGTTCAGGGTCATGAGCACACACACAGAGTTGAACTTCTGGATTGAATTATACTGTAAAAGCACAGCCTATTGGCCTAACTCTTTATTAAACAGAAAATTGCAGTCACAGAGTCCCTATACAGTTAATTCGTAAAGTATTCATTCCCCTTGACTTTTTCCACATTTTGTTACGTTTCAGCCCTACTCTAAAATTGATTTACATTCGTTTTTTTTTCGCATCAATTTACACACAATACCCCATAATGACAAAGCAAAAACAGTTTTTATTTCAGCAAATTTATAAAAAATGGAAAACTGAAATATTATATTTACATAAATATTCAGACCCTTTGCTCAGTACTTTGTTGAAGCACCTTTAGCAGCGATTACAACCTAGAGTATTCTTGGATTTGACACTACATGCTTGGCACATATGTATTTGGGGAGTTTCTCCCATTCTTCTCTGTAGATCCTCTCAAGCTCTGTCGGGTTGGATGAGGAGCGTTGCTGCACAGCTATTTTCAGGTCTCTCCAGAGATGTTCAAGTCTGGGCTCTGGCTGTGGCTCTGACATTCAGAGACTTGTCCCAAAGCTACTCCTGCGTTGTTTTGGATGTATGCCTGTTGAAAGGTGAACATTTGCCCCAGTCTGAGGTCCTGAGCGCTCTGGAACAGGTTTTCATAAAGGATCTCTTTGTACTTTGCTCTGTTCATCTTTCCCTTGATCCTGACTAGTCTCCCAGGCCCTGCCACTGAAAAACATCCCCACAGCATGATGCTGCCACCACCATGCTTCACCGTAGGGATGGTGCCAGGTTTCCTCCAGATGTGACGCTTGGCATTCAGGCCAAAGGGTTCAATCTTGGTTTCATCAGACCAGATAATCTTGTTTCTCGTGGTCTGAGAGTCTTTAGGTGCCTCTTGGCAAACTCCAAGCGGGCTGTCATGTGCCTTTTTATTTATTTTTTACAGGGGAGTAGCTTCCGGCTGTCCACTCTACCATGAAGGCCTGATTGGTGGAGTGCTGCAGCGATGGGAGAATCTTCCAGAAAGACAACCATCTCTGCATAGGAACTCTGGAGCTTCTTCAGAGTGATCATCGGGTTCTTGGTTACTTCCTTCTCCCCCGATTTTTCAGTCTGGCCAGGCAGCCAGCTCTTGGAAGAGTCTTGGTGGTTCCAAACTTCTTCCAGTTAAGAATGATGGAGGCCACAGTGTTCTTGGGGACCTTTTAATGCTGTAGATGTTTTTTGGTGTCCTTCCCCAGATCTGTGCCTCGACACAATCATGTCCCGGAGCTCTACGGACAATTCCTTCGACATCCATGGCTTGGTTTTTGCTCTGACATCCACTGTCAACTGTGGGACCTTATCGACAGGTGTTTTCCTTTCCAAATCATGTCTAATCAGTTGAATTTATCACAGGTGGACTCCAATAAAGTTGTAGAAACATCTCAAGGATGTCTCATAGCATAGGGTCTGAATGCTTATGTAAATAAGGTATTTCTATTTTTGATTGAAGTCTTTTACAAAAAATTCTGAACTTGTTTTTGTTTTGTCATTATGGGATATTGTGTGTAGATGAAAAATATTTATATAATACATTTTTGAATAAGGCTGTAATGTAACAAAATGTGGAAAAAGTTAAAGGGTCAGAATACTTTCCGAATGCACTGTATGTTGAATATTTCTCTTCTAAGCTCAGCGTAGGGAAATATGTATTTACATAAAGCAGATGGATGTGAGTCATAAATGGACATGACTGTTTGTGGTATGGTTGGGGGTGGGTGTTGCATCTCTGAGTGCCCTCTCCCACACCATGGTGGGCCAAAACTCAAAACAGTTTCTTTAGTGATCATGCTCAATATTAAGCTGGTACCTTCCCTCGATTTGTGTGGTTGCACACTTCTCTACCATATGCAGATATGTCCCAAAGCTGAATGCTTTTTTGTTGTTTTTTTGCCATATTGCTTGATCTCGTGGATACCAAGCTTTAGGCACTTAAATTGTATATATTTTTATGAAATTCTGCAAATGTGTTTGCGTGCTCTGGATTGCTGACTGTGGTGAAGTGGCAATCGGAGGGTCTAATTAGCCCCTATATCCTCTTAGCCACACTTTGAAACAGCAGTGCTATGTGAATACTTCCATACAGCCGTCACACAAGTAGGTAGTAGGGTCCTCGTTCAAATAAATGACAGGTCTCATTCAAAACGTGTAGATGTTGCCTAACGTTATTGTGTGACTGTCAGTGTTGTTGGGTTAGTAGTTAGAAGAGGACCTAGTGCTTCAGCTGGACTGCACCCTCGATTGCCTCCATTTTAACAATAGAGCAAGGTTGTTGTTTTTTTCCCCACGTTTGATTTCAAGTGTGTGTGTGTGTGTGTGTGTGTGTGTGTGTGTGTGTGTGTGTGTGTATTGTGAGAGTTTGTAAACGAGGCAGTTCTGATGTGTGTGTGTGTACCTGGCGATATGAGCAAATGTGTTATTTAACTATGCTCGTATGGCGTCTGTCCTCTGCACAAGAGGCAGTGTGTATAGACTGGCCCTGGCCTCTGTGTGAGGAAGACCGAATTGTCCTCCTAAGTTCAGATCACACACTGATTGTACAAAACATTTGGAACGCCTGCTCTTTTATGACAGACTGACCAGGTGAATCCAGGGTGACAGCTATGATCCCTTATTGATGTCACCTGTTAAATCCACTTCAGTAAGTGTAGATGAAGGGGAGGAGATAGGATTTTAAAAAATGAATTTTTAAGCCTTGAGACAATTGAGACATGGATTATTGTGTATGTGTTCTATTCAGAGGGTGAATGGGCAAGACAGAAGGCGCTGCCGGATATTTCACGCTCAACAGTTTTCCGTGTGTATCAAGAATGGTCCACCACCCAAAGGACATCTAGCCAACTACCCATAAAGTCTATCATCCATTCCATTTGTGTCTTTTTAAAGATGCTACATGTAACATTTCAAGGAGTTATGTGGTGGGGACGTGGCAATGGGCGCGGTCGGTGCGACTGGGTTTTAGAGGATCCCATCTTGGTGGTGTAGAGAATTTAAAACATTTTTTTATTTAAAATATATTTCAGCCAATTTCCTGCAAATCTACACATTTCTCCATGCAGCTGAGAGAGTTTCAGTTTTTAAAGATAATTTCCTGCAATTATACACATTTTGCCATGGCTAATGTTATTTTTCTCAAACATAACACAATCAATAGTGCTAAATTCATTGTTTTGGGAATTTTCATTTTTCCATGTCTGTCCAACTTTTATTTTGGTTATTGTTAGTTCTCAAAGATTATATTGTAAAAATATATAGGTCCATTATATTTTCTATACACACTGTCTGGTTCTAGTCTTAAAAAAACAAACACTTTGGACTTAGGCGTCCTTAAAAATGATGAGGTGGCCTGCCCAATGATTTTAATTGCAGAACAATCCCTGCATTTAAGCCATATTAGATGTTTTTTCCCTCCGTGTTTTTGGGGAAGGATACTGCTTAGAAATGCCTAACATGGCTTAGTGTACTGCTTCTTACTTTATAATAATCACAAAAACCAGGATGTGTCGAGGTTTTCGTATTGCTAATGTTTTTGCTATTGCTGTCAACCTCCCAAACGAGAACCAGTTGTAATTCAGGAGGTTGTACACACAACAACAGCCAGACTTTATAATTACTAAATGTTAATTAGCTGTACAAAATGCTAATTAACAGCGTCACACAGCGTTCTAAAAAGTATGTTTTACTCTTGTGGAGTAAACTTTTAAATTCCTAATGACTTTAATTAATCTGTCGTTTCCCACCAGAACCCAAAATATAATCTTGTTTTACTCCATTGTTTGTAAAATCCTTGCAATTATAAACAAAGCTGTATAGCCTTAAAAAAAATGTGTCAACAATCATTTTGATATCATGATAGTCAATCTATGAATTTGAATGTGGTTGTATTTCTCCTGCCCCAACACAGCCTGACCACTTCTAGTATTGACACCCTTTATAGTATAGCTTTTGTTTTAGATACGGCACACACCAGAGTAGGCATGGCTTGGATTTACAACCCTTCAGACTAGCAGCTCTCCTACCTTTTTCTGCTCTTCACTGTCCTATCTGTTCAATTGAATGCACAAAAATACCAAGAGTGGGAAATCTTACTTCTGTTTTTTGGCAGGTTTGTTGTTCTGATGTCGATGTTAAGAATATAGTTGTGCTTCTACTTCCACACGTTTATGGCACAGTTCCGATGACGCTGAGTGACTGTATGTGGTGACGTCAAGGTTAAAGTCAGAGTTCACCCACTGTAGGAGCGTTAAATAGTCTCTAAGCTACCATCAATTCAGTGTTATCCTTCAAGAGTAATGTTCCTCCCACTCTTCACTCTGGCTCTGCTTTATCCGGAACTTCCCTCGCTCTCTCCATTCATTAGTGTTTCTCCATCAGCGGTAGTTTCGCGGTTGTGTAGGTGAAGAGCCGCTCTGAAGGCTCTGGCTCAGCAGAGCATGAAATAAAGACGTTATGCAAAGGACTGACTGTATCTCTAACTCCCATCCTACACACACACACACACGAATACACTGTAATCGAGATCAGAGGTCGACCGATTATGATTTTTCAATACCGATAACGATTATTGGAGGATTAAAAAAAAGCCGATACTGATTTAATCAGACAATTTTTTTTAATGTATTTATTTATTTGAATATATTTGTAATAATGACAATACTGAATGAACACTTTTTTTTTTGAACATAATATAATACATAATCTATTTAGTCTCAAATAAATAATGAATGAACATGTTCAATTTGGTTTAAATAATGTAAAAACACAATGTTGGAGAAGAAACTAAAGTGCAAAATTTGCCATGTAAAAAAGCTTTAAGTTCCATGCTCAGAATATATGAAAGCTGGTGGTTCCTTTTTAACACATCTTCAATATTCCCAGTTAAGACCTTTTAGGTTGTAGTTATTATAGGAATTATAGGACTATTTCTCTCTATACCATTTGTATTTCATATACCTTTGACTATTGGATGTTCTTAAAGGCACTATAGTATTGCCAGCCTAATCTCGGGAGTTGATAGGCTTGAAGTCATAACCAGCGCTGTGAAGCAAGCATTACGTAGAGCTGCTGGCAAACGCAGGAAAGTGCTGTTTGAATGAATGATTACGAGCCTGCAGCTGCCTACCACCGCTCAGTCAGACTGCTATATCAAATCCTAGATTTAATTATAATATAATAAACACACAAATAGGAGCCTTTGGTTATTAATATGGTCAAATCCGGAAACTATAATTTAGAAAACAAAACATTTATTATTTCAGTGAAATACGGAACCGTTCTGTATTTTATCGAACAGGTGGCATCCATAACTCTAAATATTGCACAACATTCAATGTTATGTCATAATTATGTACAATTCTGGCAAATAAATTACGGTCTTTGTTAGGAAGAAATGGTCTTCACAGTTCGCAACGAGCCAGGCGGCCCAAACTGCTGCATATACCCTGACTCTGCATGCGCTGAAAGCAAGAGAAGTGACACAATTTCCCTTGTTAATATTGCCTGCTAACATTAATTTCTTATAACTAAATACGCAGGTTTAAAAATATATACTTGTCTATTGATTTTAAGAATGGCATTGATGTTCATGGTTAGGTACATTCGTGCAATGACAGTGCTTTTTTCGCGAATGCGCTTGTTAAATCATCACTCGTTTGGCGAAGTAGGCTGTGATTCGATGATAAATTAACAGGCACCGCATTGATTATTTGCAACGCAGGACAAGCTAGTTAAACTAGTAATATCATCAACCATGTGTAGTTAGCTAGTGATTATGTTAAGATTGACTGTTTTTTTTTGTAAGGTAAGTTTAATGCTAGCTAGCAATTTACATTGGCTCCTTGCTGCACTCGCGTAACAGGTGGTCAGCCTGCCATGCAGTCTCCTCGTGGAGTGCAAAGTAATCGGCCATAATCGGTGTCCAAAAATGCTGATTTATCGATTGTTATGAAAACTTGAAATCGGTCGACCTCTATCCCAGATGTTCTTGCAGTGTAATATTGATATTTCTTGTTCACATAATGGAAGCCTGGGTTGTGTCTAGTAGGCACAAAATAAAATGTTTTGAAGCCTATTGAAATGGGTGACACAAAATATTGTAAAAATATGGATGTCAAAATACCAGATGTCAGTTCATTTCAATGGAAGGACACCTGAAGCTGATGGTCTCTGCATTTTGCGTCATACTTAACACAAAATGTTAAGAGGGATCCTGGGTGGCGCAGCGGTCAAAAGCACTGCTGAGGTGCCACTACAGCCTGGGGTACGACCGGCCATGTCCAGGAGACCCATAGGATGCAGTACAATTTGCCCAGCACCGTCCGTGGTAAGGGAGGGTTTGGCCGGTGTGGCTTTCCTTGGCTCAACGTGCTCTTGTGACAAGGCCGGGCGCCTGTAAGCTGACTCCGGTCGTCAGTTGAAATGTGTTTGCTCAGACACTGTGCGGCTGACATCCGGGTTAAGCGAACAGTGTGATAAGAAGTAGGTGGCCAGGTGTATCATGTTTAGATTCATGACTCGACCTTCGCCTCTCCCGAGACCATTGAAGAGTTGCAGAGATGAGCCTAAGGGCCTATGGAATTTATTTCCTTCTTAATGCATTTGAGCCAATCAGTTGTGTTGTGACAAGATAGTACCTATTTGGTAAAAGACCAAGTCCATATTATGGCAAGAACAGCTCAAACTACGTTTTTGTTAAATTATATATCTAATTTATTTATTTTCCTATCATGGGGAACAACATGTTTTAAATAAATTATACATAAATGTATTTATTTATAGTCCTATCTTGATGGAATGGTTCACCAACCTATACCCTAGACACCCACCTGAATGACCCAGATACTAAAGAGAAGGCCCTATCTGTTTTATGGACCTCCTGTAAGCTGCCTGTATGCAGCCAAAATGCGGTCATTGACCTTCTGAGCCTGCCTAACAGGGTTGGTCCTGCAAGGCCAGAGCCCCCTGATGGGAGAGAATAATATACAAGGAAGTTCTCGAAGCTGCTGGTGAGAACCTTGACAACCTTGTACCTAGCCGGTGGGGTGCCCCCACCCAGGCGGTGGCAGTGCTGGCAACACTTGCTCAGTTTTGCAGGCCTTCTCATACAGCTGCAACTGTATATGCGTTTGTAAATCAAGACCTTTCTTGAGTTGGGCTCTGGAATGGTGCAACTGAGAATCTGAGTCTATGGCCCTGTCGGTTAAGGGCTTGTAAGTAAGTATTTCACGGTAAAGTCTACACGTATTTGGCCCATGTGACTAATGTAAAGTTTGATCTTGATTTGACTTACACAGCCTGGAGGTGTGTTAAGGGCTATTTGACCACGAAGGAGAGTGATGGAGTGCTGCATCAGATGACCTGGCCTCCACAATCACCCGACCTCAACCCAGTTGAGATGGTTTAGGATGAGTTGAACTGCAGAGTGAAGGGAAAGCAGCCAAAAAGTGTTCAGCATATGTGGGATCTCCTTCAAGACTGTTGCAAAAGCATTCCAGTTGAAGCTGGTTGAGAGAATGCCAAGAGCTGTCATCAAGGCAAAGGGTGGCTATTTTGACAGATTTAAAATATATTTTGATTTGTTTAACACTTTTGGTTCCTACATGATTCTATATGTGTTATATCATAGTTTTGATGTCTTCACTATTATTCTACAATGTAGAAAATTGTAAAAGTACAGAAAAACCCTTGAATGAGTAGTTGTCAACTTTTGACTGGCACTGTATATATGACTATTATTTATTGCATGTTTTAACCTGGAAGTGTACGTGTTTGTTTGTTTTGGTCAAAATCCACCATGTTCATATACACTCAATTCTCTTCGTCTTTGGAACCAAAATGGATTCATGAATCTGCCCCCTAAGTAACATTGTGACGTCTCTTCTGAGAGGGAGAAAGGGTGAAACGTGCTGTGTTGATGGGTGATTTTAAAATAATGGGTGTGACAAACCACTACTGTGGAGGAGGGCTGGTTGTAGGAAGTGGAGGAGGGCTGGTTGTAGGAAGTGGAGGAGGGCTGGTTGTAGGAAGTGGAGGCAGCTGGAATAATCACTGTCGTTCCCTGGAGAGGAGAAGCTATTACAGGGATGAGCACTGCAAGCCAGAGCCCACTCCACCCACCCATTACGTAAGTGAAGAGAAAGCAGGTTTGCAATGTGTGTGTGTGTGTGTGTGTCAATCAGAATGAGTGTTTGTCCATTTTAGATGCAAAAAGCTTTCCGGAGCCACTGCATGGTTACCATGGAAACAAAGGTGTAAAGCTGCATGCAAACAGTTGCTGTCATGTACCTGGAAGCAAAAATATTTTACTGGCAAGAAGAGAGGGAATAACAGAAAGGGAAAAATGTGTCAACCTTTTTGAATTAATTAAAACAGTGAGGATAGTGTTGTGAACAGCACAGAACTTTGTCTCATTATATTGTGTGTTTTATAGTGTGATGATCAAAAGGTTCTTTTTAATTTGTTTTTCTTACAATGAGAGTTTATCCAAAGGGATAGCCTAATGAATATAAACAGGTGGGAATTCTCCCCCCACACAGACAAAATGTTTATTTAAACCCATGAGCAGATTGGGCACAGATATGCTTGCAATAGGGATTAACATGGGTAACAGGGATCCAGGACTGTCCCAGGAACACTTCACATTTCGCCAATCTCGCACCAATGGAATTTCACAAAATACGCCGTAGTTTAGCAAAAAATAAAATAGCATATTATCCAATCAGGCTGTCACATGGAAGCTTTTAGACAAGCATATTTACTTCACATAAAGTCGCCATAAATTCACACGCATAATTGACACTGCTGGACTGCATTCGCGACCTGAATGCAGTTTGTAAACCCTACCGGAAACGGTGGCCTGTATTCATTGAAGCCAGGCTTACCCAAAAAATTTACCAAGGAAAAAAATTCTAAATAATAATTTAGCTTTTGTCTCTGTTCCATAATTTTCCTTCAATTTGCAAGGGTTGAATGCATTTCATCCACCTCTTCAAAGGGGGAGACACTCTAGACCCAAACTGTTATAGACCTATATCCATCCTGCCTTTTTAAAATCTTTGAAAGTCAAGTTAATAAACAGATCACGGACCATTTCGAATCCCACCGTAACTTCTCCACTATACAATCTGGTTTCCGAGCTGGTAATGGGTCCACCTCAGCCATGCTCAAGGTCCTAAACGATATCATAACCGCCATTGATAAAAGACAGTACTGTGCAGCCATCTTCATCGACCTGGCCAAGGCTTTCGACTCTGTCAATCACCACATTCTTATTGGAAGACTCAATAGCCTTGGCTTCTCAAATGACTGCCTCGCCTGGTTCACCAACTACTTCTCCGAGTTCAGTGTGTCAAATCGGAGGGCCTGTTTTTCGGACCTCTGGCAGTCTCTATGGGGGTGCCGCAGGGTTCAATTCCCGGGCCGACTCTTTTCTCCCAATGATGTTGCTCTTGCTGCTGGTGATTCTCTGATCCACCTCTACGCATACGACACCATTCTGTATACATCTGGCCCTTCTTTGGACACTGGTAACAAACCTCCAAATACCATACAACACTCCTTCTGTGGCCTCCAATTGCTTTTAAATGCTAGTATAACTATGTGCATGCTCTTCAACTGATTGCTGCCCACATCCTCCCGCCCGACTAGCATCACTGCTCTGGATGGTTCTGACCTAGAATATGTGGACAACTACAAATACCTAGGTGTCTGGTTAGACTGAACTCTCCAATCCAAACTCACATTAAGCACCTCCAATCCAAAATTAAATGAAGAATCGGCTTCCTATTTCGCAACAGCTTCATTCACTCATGCCGCCAAACATACCCTCGTAAAACTGGCTATCCTACTGATCCTAGACTTTGGCGATGTCATTTACAAAATATCCCCCAACTCTCTACTTAGACTACATCCAGTTTGCTATCACTGTGCCATCTGTTTTATCACCAAAGCCCTATATACTACCCATCACTGCGACCTGGATGCTCTCGTTGGCTGGCCCCCACTACATGTCCGTCGCCAAACCCACTGGCTCCAGGTCATCTATAAGTCTATGCTAGGTAAAGCCCCTCCTTATGTCAGCTCACTGGTCACAATAGCAACACCCACAATTAAAAAATAAATTATTTATATATATATATATATATATATATATATATATATATATATATATCAGCGTTGAGCTTATCTGAGTGAGCTCAACTGTGAATGGTCCTGGCGCACCCAAAAAAAAGTGTCAAGGGAAGCCAGATTTGGCTTCACTCCAATCGAATCAAGAGTATACATCATTGACAAAGTTGTTGTGCATCTCGTTGAGTTGTTGTCCTCCGGTGGCCAGCTAGCTAAAATAGTCCCTTTCCTAAATTAGACATGGATGTAGATAAGGAGTTGTACTTATGGTTTTATTTAATTCTCCGTCATGGCCAATGATTATAACGGCAATGCAACCACAAATTCATACATTGTGCCCCTGGCCTGAGAGGATGGAAGTTCAATATGTAGCTAGATGTAGAAGGCTAATGTTAACTAGCTAATGTTGCCCATGAAAGGAAGTTAAGCTTTCAACCAAGAATTTTAACCAGTCAGCCTATGACAACAAAAATTAAAAGTGTGTATGACAGAGTGATACACTGTTTCGTCATCGAATTGTATTTGTCACACACATGGTTAGCAGATGTTAATGCGAGTATAGCGAAATGCTTGTGCTTCTAGTTCCGACAGTGCAATTCTACCTAATACACACACATCTAAAGGGGTGAATGGGAATATGTACATGTAAGTATATGGATGAGCGATGGCCGAGCGGCATAGGCAAGGTGCAATAGATGGTATATTATACAGTAGTGGCCAAAAGTTTTGAGAATGACACAAATATGAATTTTCACAGTCTGCTGCCTCAGGTGGTATTATGGCAATTTGCAAATACTCCAGAATGTTATGATGAGTGATCAGATGAATTGCAATTAATTGCAAAGTCTCTCTTTGCCATGCAAATGACTGAATCCCCCCTAAAATATTCCACTGCATTTCAGCCCTGCCACAAAAGGACCAGCTGACATCATGTCAGTGATTATCTTGTTAACACAGGTGTGAGTGTTGATGAGGACAAGGCTGGAGATCACTCTGTCATGCTGATTTGAGTTTGAATAATGGACTGGAAGCTTTAAAAGGAGGGTGGTGCTTGGAATCATTGTTCTTCCTCTGTCAAGGAAACATGTGCCATCATCATTGCTTTGCACAAAAAGGGCTTCACAGGCAAGGATATTGCTGCCAGTAAGATTGCACCTAAATCAACCATTTATCAGATCATCAAGAACTTTAAGGAGAGCTGTTCAATTGTTGTGAAGAAGCCTCCAGGGCACCCAAGAAAGTCCAGCAAGCGCCTGGACCGTCTCCAAAAGTTGATTCAGCTGCGGGATCGGGGCACCACCAGTACAGAGCTTGTTCAGGAATGGCAGCAGGCAGGTGTGAGTGCATCTGCACACACAGTGAGGCGAAGACTTTTGGAGGAAAAACATCAGGGACAGACTGATATTCTGCAAACAGTACAGGGATTGGACTGCTGAGGACTGGGGTAAAGTAATTTTCTCTGAATCCCCTTTCCGATTGTTTGGGGCATCTGGAAAAAAGCTTGTCCAGAGAAGACAAGGTGAGCGCTACCATCAGTCCTGTGTCATGCCAACATTAAAGCATACTGAGACCATTCATGTGTGGGGTTGCTTCTCAGCCAAGGGAGTGGGCTCACTCACAATTTTGCCTAAGAACACAGCCATGAATAAAGAATGGTACCAACACATCCTCCGAGAGCAACTTCTCCCAACCATCCAGGAACAGTTTGGTGACGAACAATGCCTTTCCAGCATGATGGAGCACCTTGCCACAAGGCAAAAGTGATAACTTAGTGGCTCGGGGAACAGAACATCGATACTTTGGGTCCATGGCCAGGAAACTCCCCAGACCTTAATCCCATTGAACTTGTGGTCAATCCTCAAGAGGCGGGTGGAGAAACAAAAACCCACAAATTCTGACAAACTCCAAGCATTGATTATGCAAGAATGGGCTGCCATTAGTCAGGATGTGACCCAGAAGTTAATTGACAGCATGCCAGGGCGGATTGTAGAGGTCTTGAAAAAGAAGTGTCAACACTGCAAATATTGACTCTTTGCATCAACTTCATATAATTGTCAATAATTAATAATTGACACTTATGAAATGCTCGTAGTTATACTTCAGTATTCCATAGTAACATCTGACAAAAATATCTAAACACACTGAGGCAGCAGACTGTGAAAACTAATATTTGTGTTATTCTCAATATGTAAACATTATTAAAGTGGCATTATTTAGTGGCATTGTATAATGTGACTTGGGATCCATTTATTAAAGTGGCCAGTTATTGAGTCTCAATGTAGGCAGCAGCCTCTCTGAGTTAGTCATGGCTGTTTAGCAGTCTAATGGCCTTGAGATGGAAGCTGTTTTTCAGTCTCTCAGTCTCTCAGTCCCAGCCTTGTTGCACCTGTACCGACCTCACCTTCTGGATGGTATAGCAGGGCAAACAGGCAGTGGCTCGGGTGGTTGTCCTTGATGATCTTTTTGGCCTTCCTGTGACATTGGGTGCTGTAGTTGTCATGGAGGGCAGGTAGTTTGCCCCCGGTGATGCGTTGTGCAGACCACACCACCATCTGGAGAGCCTTGTGGTTGAGGAAGGTGCAGTTGCCATACCAGGCTGTGATACAGCCCGACAGGATGCTCTTGATTGTGCATCTGTAAAAGTTAGTCAGGGTTTTGGGTGACATGACAAATTTCTTCAGCCTCCTGAGGTTTAAGAGGCGCTGTTGCGCCTTCTACACCAAACTGTCTGTGTGAGTGGACCATTTCAGTTTGTCTGTGATGTGTACGCCTAGGAACTTAACTTTCCTCCTTCTCCACTGATGTCCCTTCGATGTGGATAGGGGGTGCTCTCTCTGCTGTTTCCTGAAGTCCACGATCATCTCCTTTTGTTTTTTTGAGTGCCCTCACCTCCTCCCTGTAGGCTGTCTCGTCATTGTTGGTAATCAAGCCCTCTACTGTGTCGTCTGCAAACTTGATTATTGAGTTGGAGGCGTTCATGGCCACGCAGTCGTGGGTTAACAGGGAGTACAGGAGGGGGCTGAGCACGCACCCTTGTGGGGCCCCAGTGTTGAGGGTCAGCGATGTGGAGATGTTTTTTCCTACCTTCACCACCTGGGGGTGGCCTGTCAAAGTGCACAGGGTGGATTGAGACCCAGGGCCTCCAGCTTGATGATGAACTTGGAAGGTACTATAGTGTTGAATGCTGAGCTGCAGTCAATGAACAGCGTTCTCAATGAAAGAGAGGAGAATGGCATTGGCGTTTCTCTACAAATAGGGTGAGTCAACATGTTTTTTTGTATTTGCACGAATGAGCCCGCACATAGAAATCAGAACCATGGACAGCCAGATCATATTATACTTACAGTGATTAGACTAAATTGTGTTTGTTATCTTTTAGTTGTCACTATGAGACTAAGCATAGGGGATTTGAATGATTTTGGAGTTTAAATGGTGCTGGAATAGTGGAGGCAGCTCCTGTTTTCTTTGCAACTTGCGGTAACTCGCCATGGTTCTAAGTCGATAGTTTAGTGGTCCGAAAATGTTGGAAACATTAACTTGCTTGACTGTGCTGTAGGTCATGTGACTGTTTGTTACAATATGCTTTGTGGACATAACCGGGCAGAGGTTGCTCTCCGGTATTGTGATATATTGTTATAATTTCTTCTGCCACTGTCGTCTTATTGTCTCGGCCTGGGGCCTATATACTGTATGACGGTCGCAAGGCATATGCACTAACAGGTTATTGAGCAAACAAGGCAATTATCACAACACTGGTTGTAATATGGCTTTTTTTTATGTCTCGGCTTCCCTAGTGATTTTTACCCACGCATCGCTACTGCAGGAAACCCCTAGAGTATAGCCTATGAAATTACGTGTGCTTCTTCAAGCTGTCATTGTGACTCTTCAGGCAGTTACAAATTTGATAGGTGTATGCCCAATTCACTACATCGATTTCTCACAGACATGAAGTCTGTTAACAATTCAGAGGCAGGAAGGAAAATTCTTATATTCTCCTGTCCTTTCCTTGAGCCCATGCTATTTTTCTATCCAGTCCCAACACCACTGAAAGCCAAAATCCTGACTCCTGTCGCACATGACAATTCTTAACTTTGTTCTGTAATCCTTATATTGCATTATCAGAGCACGTCTCTCGCCTGTGCATGTCAACAAAACGCTATAACATTTCCCACACTTCTCTGCTCTGTCTTGTACTTGCTGCCCATATGAGCGCTTCGGTAGAGGAATGTGTGATCAGCAAATGGTATGAGAGTAGATATTTATATATTTTTAAACTGAGTTGGTCCCCATTAACTTGGTATTTCAACTATTTCAACTCTTCATCTCCCCGTTATTCATGAAATGTTCTACTGTCTGTAATCATCAACTCAATTTTTGCCAAATATAGGATATATTCTGTAATTTATTGGAGGTTATCTAGCAAGTTATCTACTTTTTTGTTAGACTGCCGTTAGTTTGTATGATTCGACAACGCTATACTCTGGGTGTGCTCTGAGCATGCTGTGTCGAGAGCCTACCGCTGAAATGCGCTAAATTAATTAAGGAACATGATAACACTCGGAATTTATGAATGGCCTGTTTTTGCGATTCACAACAATGTCATCAGCGATCAAAGATAGTTACTGTCATCAGTTTAATATGCTCTGATATCTTTACATAGTGGCCAAGCCGACAAGGTGGTGCAGCTCCCCTCTTAATTGAGGAAAACCCTGGCATAGTGACCATATCTTGGTATTTAGACGCTTTAAAAAAGGCACATTTTTTCTGTATTTCCAATGACTCTCGTGATAAATATGAATTATTCCCGGTATTAAAACTGGACTTTTGAGTTACCTCTCAATCTCTATACACATGGATCATGCTCAACTATGGAATCAATGTCCACTGTTATGATTCACACACACACACACACAAACACAAACACAAACATGCTTTAACTTTCAAACTCAACATAAACCTGTCATTAAACTCAGAAATGAAACCATCAGATTGGAACCAGATCCCTCTTCTGGCTGGCCAGGCAGAAAGACATTTAGAATACAGTTCATACTCTGACTATCTCCAGGCGAGGCAGTTGTCTGTTAAAGCTATAACCAAATCAAAGTAGGCCTTTGCATGTCTTTGCCAACACAGCATGGTGGAGACCGACCAGCAGGTCATGTTTAGTGTAGTAAAACGATTACAGAAAAATACTAATACATTTGGTTGAGCGAAGAAGCCATCTGTGTGACAATCAAATTGGGTCACAACTGACTTCCAGATTGAGATCTTATGTTATGTACATGTTTTGTGTGGCGATGCAGTGGATTAATAAAATAGTAGGGCCTACTTTATTATTATTATTATTATTATTAGAGATATATAGATATATATATATAAAATTGCCTACTGTAGTTCAGATGGAAGGCCACAAAATGCTATTCTGATTGGCGCAGTGCTAGCTGTGCCACTAGAGATTCTGGGTTCGAGTCCAGGCTCTGTCGCAGCACAATTTGGTCCAGCGTCGTCCGGGTTAGAGGAGGGTTTGGCCGGCAGGGATATCCTTGTCTCATTGCACACTAGTGTGGCGGGGCGGGCCGGACTCCTGTGGCGGGCCGGGCGCAGTGCACGCTGACACGGTCGCCAGGTGTATGGTGTTTCCTCCGACACATTGGTGCTCCTGGCTTCCGGGTTGGATGGGCATTGTGTCAAGAGGCAGTGCGGCTTGGTTGGGTTGTGTTTCGGAGGATGCAATGGCTCTCGACCTTTGCCTCTCCCGAGTCCATATTTGTAAAAAAAAAAAAAAAAAAACATTATTTCACCTTTATTTAACCAGGTAGGCAAGTTGAGAACAAGTTCTCATTTACAATTACGACCTGGCCAAGATAAAGCAAAGCAGTTCGACAGATACAACGACACAGAGTTACACATGGAGTAAAACAAACATACAGTCAATAATACAGTATAAACAAGTCTATATACAAAGTGAACAAATGATGTGAAAAGGGAGGTAAAGGCAAAAAAGGCCATGGTGGCAAAGTAAATACAATATAGCAAGTAAAACACTGGAATGGTAGTTTTGCAATGGATGTGGGAGTTGCAGCGATGAGACAAGACTGTAACTACTACCAATTGGATACCACGAAATAGGGGAGAAAAAAGGGGTGAAAAAAAATAAAATAAAGGATTGCATCTGTTCAATCCACATGCATCCTATTAGAGGTCGACCGATTAATCGGAAAGGCCGATTAATTGGGGCCGATTTAAAGTTTTCATAACAATCGGAAATGTGTATTTTTGTGCGCCGATTTGCCGTTTTTATATTATATATATATTTTTTACACCTTTATTTAATCTTTATTTAACTAGGCAAGTCAGTTAACACATTCTTATTTTCAATGACGGCCTAGAAACGGTGGGTTAACTGCCTGTTCTGGGGCAGAATGACAGATTTTCACCTTGTCAGCTTGGGGGATCCAATCTTGCAAATTTACAGTTAACTAGTCCAACGCAATAACGACCTGCCTCTCTCGTTGCACTCCACAAGGAGTCTGCCTGTTACGCAAATGCAGTAAACAAAGGTAAATTGCTAGCTGGCATTAAACTTATCTTTAAAAAAACAATCAATCATAATCACTAGTTAACTACGCATGGTTGATGATATTACTAGATATTATCTAGCGTGTCCTGCGTTGCATATAATCTGACTGAGCTATACTGTCACACTGGCAATACTAAAGTGCCTATAAGAACATCCAATAGTCAAAGGTTAATGAAATACAAATGGTATAGAGGGAAATAGTCCTATAATAACTACAACCTAAAACTTCTTACCTGGGAATATTGAAGACTCATGTTAAAAGGAACCACCAGCTTTCATATGTTCTCATGTTCTGAGCAAGGAACTTAAACGTTAGCTTTCTTACATGGCACATATTGCACTTTTACGTTCTTCTCCAATACTTTGTTTTTGCATTATTTAAACCAAATTGAACATGTTTCATTATCTACTTGAGGCTAAATTGATTTTATTGCTGTATTATATTAAGTTAAAATAAGAGTTAATTCAGTATTGTTGTAATTGTCATTATTACAAATACATTTTTAAAAATTGTTTAAATCTGCCGATTTAATCGGTATCGGCCTTTTTGGTCCTCCAATAATCGGCCGACCTCTAATATGTACCCTACTACCAGAGTTGGGTAGGTTACTTTCTAAATGTAATCCGTTAGTTACTAGTTACCTGTCCAAAATGTATCAGTAATGGAACTGTTGGATTACTCAAACAGTAACGTGATTATCTTCAATTGCTTTTAGATTACTTGACCGGGTATGCGCGTACGCCTTTGTGCAATCTTGATTTTTGTCAATCCACACCAGATGCGATTACCACACGCAGTTTGAAATATCAAAACGAACTCTGAACCAACTGTATTCATTTGGGGATAGGTCAAAATGCATTAAACATTCATGGACATTTAGCTAGCTAGCTTGCCGTTGCTAGCTAATTTGCCCTGGGACTGTTATTTTACCTGAAATGCGCAAGGCCCTTTTTTTCTGGATCTTTGTAGAATTTTTACCCATTTTGAGTCACACAAAATTGTGTGTTCTTTACTCCCAACAATTAATCCAAGTATAAAAGGGGAAACCTAGTTCATTTTCTAGTAGTCTCTCATCCAGTCTTCTTCTGTGGACTTTATATGGCGGTTGGCAACCAACTTTGACTGGAACTGAGGTTCACACATCTTTTAATCACCTACGTGTGTGTATATGCTCCTAAAAAGCCATGAGGAGATGGGAATGGCAGGACTTGCAGCAAGACACTCGTTGGCGCTCAAGCAGTTTGGATGAAATGATTGGATAAGATGTATGTGTTCATTTATGGTGTGGTCAGCATGTAAGAGGCGCAGGTTAACTGGCACTCTAATGCCTAACCCTAACATTTTTGTTTTCATTAATTTGTACAATGTACACTACTTAACCAAAAGTATGTGGACACCTGCTGCTACAGCAGCCTCCACTCTTCTGGAAAGGCTTTCCACTAAATGTTGGAAGATTATGCCGAGACTTGCTTCCATTTAGCCACGAGCATTAGTGAGGTTTGCCACTAATGTTGGGCAATTAGACCTGGCTGGCATTCGGCCTTTCAATTCCTCCCAAAGGTGTTCGATGAGGTCAGGGCTCTGTGCAGGGCAGTCAAGTTCTTCCACACCAATCTCGAAAAAACATTTCTGTATGGACCTCTTTGTGCATGGGAGCATTGTCATGCTAAAACAGGAAAGAGTCTTCGCCAAACTGTTGCCACAAAGTTATTTCCAATGGCGGCAAGCTTTACACCACTCCAGCCGACGCTTGGCATTGCGCATGGTGATCTCAGGCTTGTGTGTGGCTGCTCAGCCATTTCATGAAGCTCCCAACAAATATTTTTTGTGCGGACGTTGCTTCCAGAGACCGTTTGGAACTCTGTAGTAAGTGTTGCAAACAAGGGCAGATGATGTTTTACGCGCTATGTGCTTCGGCACTCGCCCGTTCTGTGAGCTTGTGTGGCCTATCACTTCACAACTGAGTAGTTGTTTCTCCTAGATGTTTTCACTTCACAATAACAGCACTTAAAGTTCACCGGGCAACTCTAGCAGGGCAGAAATTTGACAAAGGGCTTGTTAGAAAAGTGGCATCATATGACTGCCACGATGAAAGTCCCTGAGTTCTTCAGTATTGTCATTCTACTGCCAATGTTTGTCTATGGAGATTGCCTGGTGTCGAGGTGACTAGTATGGACCTCCTCCCAGACGGTCCTTCTATGTTCACTAATGCGCGGGTAGTCATTGCCAGTTGCCAGTGGCTATTCTCTTGACCACACGGGTGGGTCAACTCCCACCACGTGCCGTAGGCCTGGATTATCCCACAGTATGATCCTCTTCACCGGTGAGGGGGCCTACCGGTTTTCCTCCCCAAGGCTGAGTTAGCCCTGGGCTCCACTTAATCAATCCGGGTCACCCCTTTTGGTCTATTTCTGCTTACCACAGAGGTTAGCTGCCACCTTCCTATTGTTAACACTTCACAGGTAGTTTTTGACACGGTATAATGCGCGTCAGCCCGAATCCACTAATTTGAAGGGGTGTCCACATATTTTATGTATATATAGTGTAGCTACTCTGAACAAAAATATAAATGCAACATGCAACAATTTCAAAGATTTTACTGAGTTACAGTTCACAAGGAAATCAGTCAATTTAAATCAATTCATTCGGCCCGAAACTATGGATTTCACATGACGGGGAATACTGGTGTGACCACTATTTGCCTCATGCAGCGTGACACATCTCCTTCGCATCGAGTTGATCAGGCTGTTGATTGTGGCCTGTGGAATGTTGTCCCACTCCTCTTCAATGGTTGTGCAAAGTTGCTGGATATTGGCGGGACCTGGAACACGCTGTCGTACATGTCGATCATGAGCATCGCAAACGTGCTAAATGGGTCTGAGTATGCAGGCCATGAAAGAACTGGGACATTTTCAGCTTCCAAGAATTGTGTACAGATCCTTGCAACATGGCCGAGGTGATGGCGGCAAATGAATGGCACGACAGTAGGCCTCAGGATCTCGTCACGGTATCTCTGTGCATTCAAATTGCCATTGATAAAATGCAATTGTGTTCGTTGTCTGTAGCATATGCCTGCCCATACCTTGGGCTGTTGCGGTGACCGTATTACAGCCACCTGACCGACGGTCATGAGTCATGACCGCATTAAAATTCCACGTGACTGTTGAGTCACGTAATCTCCTTTTTATGCACACTGGACATGTTTTGGTAGTACCCAACTTGCTAACTACCATCAGGTTCTAATTGCCTGGTAATCGGGGCTCTATTTAAGCAATAAGGCCCGAGGGGGTATGGTACAGTGGAAGTCTAAGTTTACATACACTTAGGTTGGTGTCAATGAATCTTGTTTTTCAACCACTCCACAAAGTTCTTGTTAGCAAACTATTGTTTTGGCAAGTTTGTTAGGACATCTACTTTGTGCACAATTGTTTACAGACAGATTATTTCACTTATTCACTGTATCACAATTCCAGTGGGTCAGAAGTTTATGTACACTAAGTTGACTTTGCCTTTAAACAGCTTGGAAAATTCCAGAAAATGATGTCATGGCTTTAGAAGCTTCTGATAGGCTAATGAGTCAATGGGCAGAACTCAGTTGGAGGTGTACCTGTGGATGTATTTCATGGCCTACCTTCAAACTCAGTGCCTCTTTGCTTGACATCATGGGAAAATCAAAAGAAATCAGCCAAGACCTCAGAAAAAAGTGTAGACCTCCACAAGTCTGGTTCATCCTTGGGGGCAATTTCCAAATGCCCGAAGGTACCACGTTCATCTGTACAAACAATAGTACACAAGTATAAACACCATGGGACCACGCAGCCATCATACCGCTCAGGAAGGAGATGCGTTCTGCCTCCTAGAGATGAGCATACTTTGGTGCGAAAAGTGCAAATCAATCCCAAAGGACCTTGTGAAGATGCTGGAGGAAACCGGTACAAAAGTATCTATATCCACAGTAAAGCGAGTCCTATATCGACAACCTGAAAGGCTGCCATAATGACCATAGTTATGTTTGGAGGAAAAAGGGGGAGGCTTGCACGCCGAAGAACACATCCCAACCGTGAAGCACGGGGTGGCAGCATCATGTTGTGGGGGTGCTTTGCTGCAGGAGGGACTGGTGAACTTCACAAAATATAAGTCTAAATGAGGAAGGACAGTTATGTGGATATAATGAAGCAACATCTCAAGACATCAGTCAGGAAGTTAAAGCTTGGTCACAAATGGGTCTCCCAATTGGACAATGACCCCAAGCATACTTCCAAAGTTGTGGCAAAATGGCTTAAGGTCAGTCAACAAAGTCAAGGTATTGGCGTGGCCATCACAAAGACCTGACCTCAATCCTATATAAATTTGTAGGCAGAACTGATAAAGCATGTGCGAGCAAGGAGGCCTACAAACCTGACTCAGTTACACCAGCTCTGTCAGGAGGAATGGGCCAGAATTCACCCAAATTATTGTGGGAAGCTTGTGGAAGGCTACCTGAAACGTTTGACCCAAGTTAAACAATTTAAAGGCAAATACTAATTGAGTGTATGTAAACTTTATGACCCACTGGGAATGTGATGAAAGCTGAAATAAATAATTCTCTACTGACATTTCACATTTCATAAATTAAAGTGATGATCCTAACTGACCTAAAACAGGGAATTCTTACTAGTATTAAATTTCAGGATTTGTGAAAAACTGTTCTTACGTATGACTCAACGCGGCGTGCTAGGACACATCCCTTAGCCGTGATCCATTGGCCATATCATAAACCTCCGAGGTGCCCTATTGCAATTATAAACTTTTTACCAACTTAATTAGAGCAGTAAAAATAAATGTTGTGTAATACCCATGGTAACAGGGTCAGATCTACCACGGGTTTCAGACAATCAGCATTCAGGGCTCTAACCACCCAGTTTTTAATGTCCCTCTAACCACTCTGACATCCATGCAAATACAATCAAAACAGCCTACATCAGCCAACATCATATTTTTAAACTCACCTCACTGTGATGATCAATTTGAAGAAAGAAGTGAAACTGCAGGTTGAAACAGTGTAAACGAAATGGACAGCAGTTTCTAAGGTGATGATTAATTTAAAACAAGCAAATGCATATTAGAGCTCATGAGCCATCATACAATACATAACCTACCGCATGGGAGAAAAACATAAAACAAAACTGATTTAAGATGTCTTTGATATATAATTTGTCTTGCCTTTTGAGTGTGGACTGTATTATTATGCATTCTGAATGGACTTATGCTACACTCCAAAAGGTATATGCATGAGTGTGGGTGAGAACGTATAGCCCTAGGCGATGCTGTTGGTTCATTGATTGTGCAGTGCTCCTTACATTTAGTGAATTTTGTATTTGAATTTGAATAGCCTAGTAGTAGGAAATGTTTAATATTTTCATAATTAATTCGGTGACAGATTACCTTTTTAGCTATACAGAATGTCTCAACCCCATGCGTTTCCATCTCTTCTCTCCCTCTCTCCTTTTATTCCTTTCTCGTGTGCGCAGATGGATGTCAACAGTTTCGTGAAATATGTTTTGTTGCAAGAACATATTACTATCAATGTTCCCTAACCAGTGGTGATTTTAGCATGTAAGTCTTGGTGAGGCCCAAAATAAAATATGTGGGATGCATGCCTGCATAGCCACTACACAACACTAAACAATACATGAATTGCACTATAACGGTGACAAACAGTGCCCACAAACTGTAAGCGCCTACATAAAGCTGTCCCAACATCTTACCACTGCTACACCTGGCTATCAGCAGAGCCTTGTCTGGCAGAGAAACTGTTTATTCAGCCTCATTTACTGCCTTTAAAAAAAATCATAGCTGATATGGCTGACTTGCTTTAACAAATGTGTTTTCTACTGACAATTGAGATGTACAAACTCTGGCATAAGGGGACGACAAGCAGATAAGAGGCAATCCGTAATTTCGATTAAGACATTAATGAGCAAGGTAGGACGGACGTCGTCAATATAACTGTTTGTTCAGCACTTTTGAAATGTACAGTGACAGAATTCAGAACATGGGCCATTCTTAGTGTTTTCCTAGTACACCAAGTCAGAACAGTAGGATGAATAAAGGGGGCATACAATCAGACAATGAAAGCTCTTACAATATTCAATGATTACATTTTTCAAAAACAGGGTATAGGCTACATGTGCATCACCGAGTCAGAACATTAGGCGAAATTAAGAGGGGAAAATATGCCAAATCACATGGGCTACTAACATCTTACGACACAACATACAGTTAGTATTACTTTCTTAGCTACAGTGTACAAATCTCCCTTACATATTACATCATTTATGAAGCAGCATTTAAGACATTTTTGGTCTCACCTTGTTGTGATGTCCTCACTTGAACAGGAAAGTGGTGCGGCGATCCTTCGTGGGCAAACTTTCAGAAAGCGAAAGAGGCCGGATTTACAATTCCCAGTGGGATGACTGTTCAAATCGTATTTTCCCAGTTTGAGTTTATTTTTTTCTGACTTCCTAGTTGCAATGCTTGCAGTTTGCCACTCACCGATTCCTTCAAAACCACTCATTGTTGAATTTGCGATTTCCAACTTGTTGTGTAATCTTTGTCCAATGGCCGATGAGCACCGATACGTTTTATCTGTAATATAATAATAATAATAATATATATAATAATAATATAATATATAATAATATATAATAATCTGTAATTTCTCTTCATTATTTCACTTCATATTACAAGGATTAAAAAGGATTTGCCAGTAGCTTGTCGACTTGATTCATGATGACTGCTAGCTAAGATTTTGAAAATATGATGTTGACATGATTAGTCCAATCAAAGCTACTGTACATATAATGTGATTTGACAATTTTATCTGTGGCCAACAACCTTGAGCCTTCTTGGAAAGGCACTTCTAATGTAACTACATGGCAGGACTCAAAGGGCTAGAATTTTCTATGTCTAGTTGGCGGTTGACTAGTGTCCCCATGTGTGATAGAACACTGAGCCAATCACGGCACAACGCTCTGTATTTTCTGCTGGCTTGCCCCTCCACCACAGAAAGCACTGAGCTAGGCTGAAACACCTGCATTTTGGAGCTGCCTTACTCAAGAAAAGAAAAAAAGAGGCTTTTTTTAACACCATGATAAATAGTTGTTACATTGTTTGCGAACTGATATGTGACATGTATTAATGCCAAAATAACATGCAAGACAAAAAGTACAATTTTATTGATAGATTTATTTACTTTTTTGCTAAAAATGTGGGTCTCAAAACAGGTGGGGCCACTGTCCTGAACAGATTTCACTTGGTTTCCCAAGTTAAGCGCTGGGTAGCTACAGGAACAAGGTTGGAGAGCCCATGGCATACAACATTTGGGTGGAATATCAACTGTCGGGCAGCGAGAGCATGCTCCTCAAACAGTGGTTGATCCGTGGAGTATAATAGGTAGTGTTGTATTTATTCCTCAGCTGCTCATGTTAAGCACATGCTCCGCTATAAAGCTGAAGTAGACAACAAAACGGACTGGCGGGAAAGCTCCTTGCCTCCAGTCCCTATTGGAGTGCATACAGATGACATGTTTTTTCCCCCCTACTCCTGTTCCTTCCCATTTGATAATGGCCCATTTTGTAAATCGAAATACATTTGGCATATTAGTAAGGACGAGATTAAATTGAGAAAAGTCTGATGGGTGAAAATACAATCACTTGATGAGAGAACATCTGTGCAGCCTGAGGCAAGGAACAGAGAGCAAGTTTTTTTTTTTTTCGTTCTTTCTTAAATCATCAATAAATAGTCTATAGTCGCACCGTGCAGCATTTGTTTTGATTTCTAACACATTTTAAGGTTTGTATCATTCACATCTAAAGTTGCCAAATAACTTGAGACGGGTACTATATGCTAGGTTTAAAGTTATCACTTTTGCACTCAATATAGACACGTCATATGCAAACTCGCTCGGTAATGGGAAACATATCCTTTCTATTTTATTCAGCTGAGTTCAATTATATTCTTCGTTCTATAAAATGATAATGGCGTGGAACTCATAAGCATATCTCATAAGCTTATACTGAACAAGCCTACAGCCTATGGCATGGAGTATAGCCACTCAGTAGGCCAACTCCTATTCTGTTCTTCTGAAAGACATTTTCTTCATATTATGCTTCTTTAGACCAGACTAAAATAAATCCTGGATTTATTGTAATGGTGTCTATTAAATTGATTTATTATACTTTTTGAGATGTTCCAAAGGCTGCATCAGTGGCTTCAATGTGGAGATTATGAACTTGTTTATGTTAATTAATGGTCAATTACCATGATTCCGGCAGTCCTACCCATACCATTCATCTATAAAGAGCACACTTCTCTAGTTAGCCAGTGGTCATCGAAGGTGAGCATTTGCCCACTGAGGTTGGTTGCAACGTCGAACTGCAGACAAGTCAAGACCCTGGTGAGGACGACGAGAACACGGATGAGACAGTTTCTGACAGTTTGTGCAGAAATTCTTCAGTTGTGCAAACCCAGTTTCATCAGCTGTTCGGTTGGCTGGTCTCCGATGATACCGCAAGTGCAGAAGCCAGATGTGGAGGTCCTGGGCTGGCGTGGTTGCACGTGGTCTACGGTTCTGAGACCGGTTGTAAGTACTGCCAAATTCTCTAAAACGACGTTGTATGTCGGCTTATGGTAGAGAAATTAACATTACATTCTCTGGCGGACAACTGCTCTGGTGGACATTCCTGGAGTCAGCATGCCAATTGCACACTCCCTCAACTTGAGACATCTCAAACCTGCACATTTTAGAGTGGCCTTTTATTGTCCCCAGCACAAGGTGCACCTGTGTACTGATCATGCTGTTTAATCAGCTTCTTGATATGCCGCACCAGTCAGGTGGAAAACAATTGAAATGGAAAGAAATAAGCTTTTTGCACAGTTGGAACATTGGAACATCTTTTGTTTCAGCTCATGAAAAATGGGACCAACACTACATGTTGCGTTTATATTTTTGTTCAGTAATTTTGACTTTGCAGCTGGCCCATTTAGTGGAAATCACTCAGTTCTGCCTCAAGGACAAGACTCATCCCAATAAACGTAAACCTGCTTAAGAGGAATTAGAAGAAACAAAAATGTATATTACCAATTGAACATCTACAGCAGGAGAAATCAATGTTCGAGTTTACATAGCTGGACATAAATGGATGTTGCATTTCACTTCATGGGTTGGTAATGTAGGCTTCTTCTAACCCATTGCTTTGTACTACAGACAATAATATCATTAGGCTATATCTTTACATAAAAAAAACAACTGTCTCAGATTTTGTCAATCCAATTAATTCAATACCCTTTGATCTTCAAAAAATAGGATGAAGAAATATGGAAATATAGATTAGTCAAATTGTTTTACTTGAGCATTAACACAAAAACTAACGACTAATTAGCCTACTCTGTTTATGGTTTTGTTGTCACGGAGTACTGATTGGGCTCATTGCATACGAGTTGAAAATAAATGCTGTTCTCGAAATGGGGTGCTTTGAGCACTACTGAAAAGTGCTATTTGCATGTGAAAAATGTATTCCATTTGCTGCAGGCCTATTGTTTGTTTTTGTTGGTGACACTTTGATATGTCGATAATTTGCAGCTGTGCGAGTTTGACCATGTGTCCGTTAGGCCGATGGATATATTTTTTTTATCAGCACATATTATATTGAGCTCTAAAATCCCCACTCGTGGTCTCTTCTGAAATTAAACTTGTTTTTGACAGTATTGAGCACAATACCATGGAGTTTAGAAGGGAGGAACTCTATGTTTATTCCATAGGCTGGGATCCACACTATGCAGCTGTTGCAAAAGTACATTTTTAACTGGCTGTCCACTGGGGCATATTCATTACGCTGATTCTGTTGCAAAATGTTTCTTAAATGAAAGCCAATGAAACGGGGAAAGACCTACCTGAATTTGTCCAATACAAACTGTAATTTTTCTCTGTTCGCTTCCGTTTGGTTCTTAAACAGTAAACGGTCTCCATAATGAATACATTGCTGGTCGCAAAAACAATGACTAATAGACAGCTTCCTCCCGGGGAAGGACTGCCCGTTCCATGATCTCGCCATCACGGTTGACAACTCCATTGTGTCCTCCTCCCAGAGCGCTAAGAACCTTGGCGTGATCCTGGACAACACCCTGTCGTTCTCAACTAACATCAAGGCGGTGTCCCGTTCCTGTAGGTTCATGCTCTACAACATCCGCAGAGTACGACCCTGCCTCAACACAGGAAGCGGCCAGGTCCTAATCCAGGCACTTGTCATCTCCCGTCTTGATTACTGCAACTCGCTGTTGGCTGGGCTCCCTGCCTGTGCCATTAAACCCCTACAACTCATCCAGAACGCCGCAGCCCGTCTGGTGTTCAACCTTCCCAAGTTCTCTCACGTCACCCCGCTCCTCCGCTCTCTCCACTGGCTTCCAGTTGAAGCTCGCATCCGCTACAAGACCATGGTGCTTGCCTACGGAGCTGTGAGGGGAACGGCACCTCAGTACCTCCAGGCTCTGATCAGGCCCTACACCCAAACAAGGGCACTGCGTTCATCCACCTCTGGCCTGCTCGCCTCCCTACCACTGAGGAAGTACAGTTCCCGCTCAGCCCAGTCAAAACTGTTCGCTGCTCTGGCCCCCAATGGTGGAACAAACTCCCTCACGACGCCAGGACAGCGGAGTCAATCACCACCTTCCGGAGACACCTGAAACCCCACCTCTTCAAGGAATATCTAGGATAGGGTAAGTAATCCTTCTCACCCCCTAAAAGATTTAGATGCACTATTGTAAAGTGGCTGTTCCACTGGATGTCATAAGGTGTATGCACCAATTTGTAAGTCGCTCTGGATAAGAGCGTCTGCTAAATGACTTAAATGTAATGTAAATGTAAACTCCTTCAATTCAACCATTATTGGGTTAAAATACACATACATTTGTCAACAGCCATTCACAAAAACCACAATATGTAAGGGGCAAGTAGCTAATTGAGAGACCAGCAGTGTGATTCACATCAATGTGCTATATACAGTACCAGTCAAAAGTTTGGACACACCTACTCATTCAAGGGATTTTCTTTATTTTTACAGTTTTCTACATTGTAGAATAATGGTGAAGAGATCAATACAATGAAACAACACATGGAATCATGTAGTAACCAAAAAAGTGTTAAACAAAATATATTTGAAATTCTTAAAAGTAGTCACCCTTTGCCTTGATGACAGCTTTGCACACTCATGGTATTCTCTCAACCAGCTTCATGAGGGATGCTTTTCCACTTGTTGGCTGCTTTTCCTTCACTCTGCGGTCCAACTCATCTCAATTGGCTTGAGGTCGGTTGAACCTTTTCAAAGTTCCTTAAAATGTCATGTCATAAAGTAATGTACTGTTCTCTTTGCTTATTTGAGCTGTTCTTGCCATAATATGGACTTGGTCTTTTACCAAATAGGGCTATATTCTGTATAACACCCCTTCCTTGTCACAGCACAACTGATTGGCTCAAACACATTAAGAAATGAACCTTTAACAAGGCATAGCTGTTAAAACGTCTTAGGGCTAGAGTCTATTTCCCTGAATTTACGCCTGACTGGTGTGCCCAAAGAAAACAGCCTGTTACTCAGGCCCAGAAGCCAGGATATGCATATAATTAACATTGGATAGAAAACACTTTGAAGTTTGTAGAAATGTTCAAATAATGTATGAAACTAACATAATTGATATGGCAGGCGAAAATCCAAATAAAAATCAAACTGATTTTTTTTTGGTTGCTCCCATAGCTTTCTATTATTTGTAATTCCAGCTCCCAGATTGCAATTACTATGGCTTCCACTAGATGTCAGTATTTGTTCATTGTTCCAGGCTTGTTTCCTCAAAAACGAGCAAGAATTTAGATTTTTTTTTTTTGTACAACGAGTCCTAGTTGAAAATCAGTCTGTTTGCGCGTGACTTAGAGGAGGCACGCCTGCTAATTTTACATTTCTATTGAACATACTTCTTTCCGTATGAAATATTATAGTTTATTTACATTTTAGGATACCTGATAATTTAATAGAAATGTAGTTTGACTTGTTTGAACAAAGTTTAGCGATAGCTTTTTGGACTCCTTTGTCTGCATGTTGAACAAGTGGATTGCTGAAATTGATGGCGCCATCTAAACAGACTTGTTGGGATATAAAGAAGGATTTTTATCTAACAAAACGACCATTCATGTTGTTGCTGGGACTCTTGGGATTGCAAACAGATGAAGATTTTCAAAAGTAAGTGATTTATTTAATCGCTATTTGTGATTTTATGAAGCCTGTGCTGGTTGAAAAATATGTTGATGTGGGGCGCCGTCAGTTAAGAACAAATGATTATTTTCAATGACGGCCTAGAAGAAGAGTGGGTTAACTGCCTTGTTCAGGGTCAGAATGACATCCCAGAAGTTGTTTTTATCTAACAGCTTCGCTATTTATCTGTACATGGAATTGTTTTTTTAATTAAAAAAAAATGTATTCTAAAATGCCACAGGAAAATGCCACGGACACTATCTGATGTATGGAGAGATTTCACTGCAGCTAATGTAGAAGGAAAAGCAAATTAATATGTGAAGAATGCAACAAAGATGCAGAATCATCTGGCCAAGTGCATAAAGTTCCCTCAGCGTTCTCAACAAGCAATCTCTTGACAAAAGTCCCTCTACTTCTATTCAAGGTGAAAATGATGAAACGGACACCTTATTGATAGCAAGAGATCATGGTCCTCCTGGAGTTTTTTTGACTCAATGGAGGAACGTAGTCAGAGAAATGCTGATGAATGTCTTGCCCGAGCTGTGTATGCAACTGGTTCACCTCTGATGCTCACAGGCAATGTGTATTGGAAGAGATTTCTGAATGTTCTTCACTCAGCATACACCCGTCCAACCAGACATGCTTTATCTACAATTGTAAGTCGCTCTGGATTAGAGCGTCTGCTAAATGACTTAAATGTAAATGTACTCATTTTCTGGATTCAGAGTTCAAGTGAAGGTCAAGCAAATCATAGAGAAAGCAGACTGTATTGCAATCATCTCTGATGGGTGGTCGAATGTTAACGTGGGGGAAAATAATGTAATACATCATCTCCACCCCTAAAACCAGTATTTTACAAGAGCACAGACACAAGGGACAACAGACACATCGGTCTCTATATTGCAGATGAGCTGAAGGCATTCATCCATGACCTTGGACCACAGAAGGTATTTGCACTGGTGACAGACAATGCTGCGAACATGAAGGCTGCTTGGTCTAAAGTGGAGGAGTCCTACCCTCACATCACACCCATTGGCTGTGCTGCTTATGCATTGAATATGCTCCTCAAGGACATCATGGCACTGAAAACAATGGATACACTCTACATGAGAGCCACGGAAATGGTTAGGTATGTGAAGGGTCATCAAGTTATAGCAGCCATCTACCTCACCAAGCAAAGTGAGAAGAATAAGAGCACCACATTGAAGCTGCCCAACAACACCCGTTGGGGTGGTGTTGTCATCATGTTTGACAGTCTCCTGGTAAATGGTTTATGTTTCTGTTTCCATATGATATGGTACATTTTTCCAATGCAAAACACATCTACATTTAAAATGGTATTCATATTAATTTGCATATATTCCCGTTAATTCCCACGGAAAATTTCCACCAAAATGACTAACCCTAGTTGCAATTGCACAATGACTGTCCATTGGTTTCAAAAACAGATTTGTGAACAGCCATCCACAACAACCACAATCTGTAAGGCGCAAATAGCTAAATAAGAGAGCAACAGTGTGATTCACATTAATGCTCTATGTACAGTGGGCTCCAAAATTACAGGCACCCCTGACTGGCAATGCACAAACAATATTTTTAAAAATATAAACAATATAATTATAGAGAAATACTGTACTTTAATGTTTCAATGGAACCCACCAAAATCATACAATTATTTAATGCGAAATACATTTCACAAATCAAAGTTTCATAATTATTGGCACTCCCAATTTTGGACATAGTGCAACCACCTCTGGCAAGGATAACAGCAATGTTTGACAAGGTTCAGGAACACATTTGGAGGGATTCTGCAACATTCCTCTATGCAGATCCTTTCAAGACGTTCTTGGGTTTGCGCTTATCAACTGCCCTCTAACTCAGCCCACAGGTTTTCTATTGGATTGAGGTCTGGCGACTGAGATGGCCATGGCAGAACATTGATTTTGTTGTCACAGATCCATTTCTGTGTGGATCTTGAGGTATGTTTTGGGTCATTGTCTTGTTGGAAAGTCCACAGATGGCCAAGTCCCAGCCTTCTGGCAGAGGCAACCCGATTTTCAGCCAGAATTGCCTGATACTTGTTGGAATTCATTATGCCATCAATCTTAACTAGAGAGATAAATACCCCTGGACCTCTGGAATTAAAACAGCCCCAAAACATCACTGACCCACCACCATATTTCACTGTGGGTATGAGGTGCCTCTCCTTGTATGCATCTCTGTTTCGATGCCAATCATGCCGATGTTTCAATTTTGGTCTCATCTAACCTTCTTTCAGTCATAATTTAAATTACACTTACGTGGCACTTACGTCTATGTATTGGGGTCAGAAAGGTCTTTCTTCTGGCAACCCTTCCAAAGAGTCTTTGGTTGTGGATGTGGCATCTGATGGTGCTTTTTGAAACCTGTTGACCCCAAGATGCCACCAAGGCCTGCAATTATTTCACAGTGATTCTGTTGCTTCTCTGACGGTCCTCCTCCCTATCCCGGGGGACAAAATGCATTTGCGTCCTCGTGAGGGTTTCAACTGTTCCATATCTTTGGATTAAAAAATAATAATTGCCCTGACAGTGCTCAGTGGTATATTCAATCGTTTGTGGATCTTCTTGTTGCCATTAACAGATTTATGACCATCTGTCTCTTTTTGAACTGCCAGTTATTTTATTTTCTTCATGGTGTTGGATGACAAAGGGATATTGCATGTGTGTTACCTAATCTTTATACCCAGTGAAACAGGAAGTGATGTAATGACTCAATATAGTTCCTTAAGACTTAGATAAACTTAAATAAGTGGAATTTAATTCCGGGTTTAATTTTTGTAGTTATTTACAATAATCTTAAGGGTGCCATTAATATTGAAACCTTGATTTGTAGGACATAGATTTTTTTTATCAAATCGATAAATGATTTTGTTGAGTTCCATTGAAACATAAATAAAGTACATAATATCTCACATGTTGGTATTTTGAATTTATCTCCATAATTATATTGTTTATTTTTTTAAAGTATTGTTTGTGCATTGGCAGTAATTTGAGCCCACTGTAGTTTTCAATAATAAGTGATATCCGTATCGCCATAGGCTACACCACCGCTGTCATCCATACCTCCAATTATTTATTCAAGTTGGATCATCTTTGGATGCCGACAGCAGTCGCACCATTCGAAGACATAGTTTGGACTGTAGTTTGGACTCAATTATTCCTGCTCTTTTCCTGTGATCCATCAAACGCATTTGGTGTGTCATCATAGTGGTCTCTGAATTGTGGTCAGACTCACTCAGGTAGAACTTAAATTTACACCTTTTTTAAATGCTGATTTGAATGTCATTGAGAACAGAAGTGTCCCCCCCAAAAAACTCTGAAAACATCCTTTCTGAATTTAAAAGTAATCCCCAAAGTAATCTAGTTTTATAAAAGTATAATTTGATTACCATATTTATAGTAATGTAACAGATTACAGTTACGTTTTTCTGTAATCCCTTGTAACGGATTATATGGAATCCAGTACTCCCCAACCCTGATCATTACACAGGTGCACCTTGTACTGGGGACAAAGGCCACAACACCATGCCACAGATGCCTCCATTTTTTGGAGGGTGCATGCAATTGGTATACTGACTGCACGAATGACCACCAGAGCTGTTGATAATTTAATGTTAATTTCTATACCATAAGCCGCCTCCAATATCATTTTTGAGAATTTGGCAGTACGTCCAACCGGCCTCACAACCGCAGACTGTGTAACCATGCCAGCCCAGGACCTCTACAACTGGCTATTTTACCTGCATGATCGTCTGAGACCAGCCACCTGGACAGCTGATGAAACTGTGGAGTATTTATCTCTGTAATAAACAACTTTTGTGGGGAAAAACTCATTTTGATTGACTGTGCTGGCTTCTAAGTGGGTGGGCCTATGCCCACCCATGGCTGCGCCCCTGTCCAGTCATGTAAAATTCACAGATTAGTACCTAATTTTTAAAAATTGATTGATTTCCTTATATGAACTCTAAAATCTTTAAATTGTTGCATGTAGTGTTTATATTACTGCTATATAAGCTGCTGTAAAAGCTGGTAATATAATTTTATTCTTTAATTTAAAAGCATCTTAAATACATTTTTAAGATGGTGCTCTTATGATCCTTTCCAGATGTTTATTTAGAGTTAAGCCAATGCGGTTTATGTCAATGTTCTGAGACCACCACTTTCTCAACCATAGCCGTTGCTAAGTGATAATTGACGCTTCCACGTTGTGCTGTTTATTTCTGATACTTTTCCAAATCTATGAAGATGTCAAGGAAAGCAGATACTCTATATGCTGTTTGTTGAAACAACAACGCAGTTCAGACTTGGATACACATTACCCTGAATGCTAATCAATAAAAATGTGCTGCTCTATTTTGCTGGTTTACAGCGTGTAATTTCGTAGTCAATTGTATGAGCCATTCTCGTACTGTTACATCACCTACATTTTGAGAATAAAGGCACCAACATGGCGGCCGTTCTAAAACCCGGCCCAACTCTCATAATTGATGGCTCTGATTGTTGCATGTAACACACACATCTCTCCCTCCCTGCTCCGTTTTAAACTCCGTTAGCAATGTGGGTCGACCCACAAGTTAATTTAGCGATCTCAGTTCATACATTACACACATTCTTACTTCCCGTCAGTAACAGTATGGTATAATGAATATGCAGACAAGCTTTCATGTTTTAATTTTAAGTGACGTTTATTGTACTTATCAATGATGAGCACGCTGTTTGTTTGTTTCTGTTCCCCTCTCTCCGTTTCTGTAGCTTCCGGGTGTGCTGGAATAAGGACGCGAACTACGGAAATCGTGGCTGGCTATGTAGTTCCTGTCCCGAATAGGTGTATTGGAAGTCACCATGTCCGTAGTGATGAGGTTCTGTAAATGTGTTATTGTATTATGATAAACTGATTGCAAAGGATCAATGAAGACAATTCATGATGTGTTTAGCTGAGTGGAAAATGTAGGCTTTGATGTTTGTAATGGCTTAATTCATGAGTTTGATATGTTCTGATGGGAGGGGCTTCCCTACAAAAGTAACCCCACTTTTTGTTTAAAGGGGTGGTGGGGGCGTTTTGATTGAGCTGTTGATGGGGCAGCACTTAGCTGTCTCCATAATGTATACTTTTGGTGGCAGTACTGTTTTTCTTCCGGGACCACAATGTAAATAAACACCCTTACACAGAAGTACTTTTGCAGCTCCGCCATAGTTTCATTTGGTAGAGGTTAGGTTTTTCAGTTTAGCTTTCTGGCCTACTCTACCCGACACTATTATTTGGGAGGGAACACTATTTTTAGATCAGTGATGATTACACCTCACTTTGCTCAAGCTGGTTCTCTCCAACAGACTCAATCTCTGATCATAGGAGGTTATAAAAATAGAGCAATTAGGACCGTTAAAGGGGAGAGATAATGAATACAACCAGAAAAGATCCAAAATTCAATATCAAAATATCACTTGAAAAAAAAGTGTCAATTACCCACTAGGACGCTCTTATCAGACAACAATCTATTCATTTAGCGTTAGATTATAAACCGAAAGATAGGATGGACAATGGAGAATGAAAAAAATCATGACGCTGTCTCAGAAAAGTATAGAGAAACAGTCTCATCCTTACATAAGACAACATCAACCAACAACAATATTTCACCATGTATTCATTGTCTTGTTATTAAGATGGGTATTTATGATACCAATTTTTATATCAGGAAATGTCGACCTTTTTTGGCTACATGAGGAAGGAGAATTATGTGGATATATTGGAGCAACATCTCAAGACATCAGTTAGGAAGTTAAAGCTTGGTCACAAATGGGTCTTCCAAATGGACAATGACCCCAAGCATACTTCCAACGTTGTGGCTTAAGGACAACAAAGTCAAGGTATTGGAGTGGCCATCACAAAGCCCTGACCTCAATCCTATAGAAATTTGTGGGCAGAAATGAAAAAGTGTGTGCGAGCAAGGAGGCCTACAAACTTGACTCAGTTACAACAGCTCTGTCAGGAGGAATGGGCCAAAATTCACCCAATTTATTGTGGAAAGCTTATGGAAGGCTACCTGAAACGTTTGACCCAAGTTAAACAATTAAATGGTAATGACACTCACTTAGTATTTGGTAGATGTAATGACCCACTGGGAATGTGATGAAATAAATAAAATATGAAATTAATAATTCTCTACTATTATTCTGATATTTCACATTCTTAAAATAAAGTGGTGATCCTAACTGACCTAAAACATGGAATTTTTACTTGGATTAAATGTCAGGAATTGTGAAAAACTGAGTTTTTAAATGTATGTGTGTGTGTGTGTAAACTTCCGACTTCAACTGTACATGAGAGAAACGTGTACCCTATGTTAACCTTAGGATGTTTAGTCGCAACTTCAGAATTATTTACATGAGCCAAGTGATAACTGAGCAATGGATTTCAACCAGCTGAACTTTAACAGATAATTAACAAAATGTCAATAATTAAAACTAAATCAAACCCGGTTCAGAACTATTGCTTTTCTGATTGAACTTTGGAGATGGCAGCCCTGTAGAAGTCCTTTGTCCAAAGCTTGTTGAATGCATGCACTGGAATAATCAGAAAACACAAAACAATAACAACAGTAGCATACTGAAAACAATTACTGAAAGCATTTTCTTTTGGCATCTTGAAAGGTAGAAATTTAGTTATGGCAATTCATATTATTTTTCCAAAATTAATTGTTATGCTTTTTAAAAATTCTGTGTTTAAAAATAACAAAATTTGTGTCACTTCGACAACCTAGTGCAGGGTCGATACCCAGCAGGGTTGGGTTGTGCTTCTAACCCAGCGCCTTCAATCAATCACATGTATTTATAAAGCCCTTCTTACATCAGCTGATGTCACAAAGTGCTGAAGAGAAAGCCAGCCTTGGGTTGAGCGCTTGAACCAGCTGCTGGGTAAATTAGACTATATTGCTGGGTTAAAACATTGTTGGGTGGTGACATATAAACCCAGCACATTGGGTTGGGGGATTGACCTAGTAGCTGGGTCATTTTTTCAGTGTAATCCTAATCCCTTCCCTTTCCTACACACAACCAAGATACATTGTTGAATGTCAAATAATTCATTTGTATTGCCTGCATTTCAGAACATACATCGCAGCACGTCAAAGAATTGTCCACAATGTACAAGAATATATCACTTCTTTAAATAGCTAATTGAAACAAAGCACTATTGTCTAAGTATGTGTTATTTCATAAGATACAATTTCATAAAACAGAATTGATTTATATTATTTAATGACCCAAACAGTCCAAACATCAGACTAAAGCTGAGCTTGATGTGCACACTCGGATAGCGATCTGAAAAAAACTAAGCATGAGTGCGTGATACACAATCTGTTTTAAGTGGTATTAACACAGATCTGTCTGTAAGACAGTGCCAGAGCTAACCAAAAGATTAGCACATTCAGCTGTCTTAGCTGACAGCACACACACATCATGCTGTTTTGCCATACAGTAATTGTCTACATTTGGGTCGAGTCGAAACATTGTTACACTGAGAACAAGTGCAATATATTACGTTTGAAGGTCACTCTACTAAGGACTATTTAATTCATAAAGCACTTTTCACAATCCCCAAAATGTAACACTTGTATTTAAAATAAATTGTGATGGAATGAAAGCATACTAGAATGCGCTTCAGCCCAGCTTGAACCAAATTTATTTTATTATGTATTAATAGTACAAATATATTATGATTTATGTGCAACAGTAGTTGAACTAAAGGAAAACAAATACAGTACATGCAGTGCATTCGGAAAGTATTCAGACCCCTTGACTTTTCCCACATTTTGTTCGGTTTCAGACCTATTATAAAATTGATTACATTTTATTTCCCCCCCCTCATCGATCTACACACAATACCCGATAATGACAAAACAAAAGCATTTTTATTTGTACAAATTTATTAAAAATAAACTTAAAAATCACATTTAGATAAGTATTCAGACCCTTTACTCAGTACTTTTTTGAAGTACCTTTGACACTTCAAGCTTGGCACACCTGTATTTGGGGAGTTTCTCCCATTCGTCTCTGCAGATCCTCTCAAGCTCTGTCAGGTTGGATGGCTGCACATTTATTTTCAGGTCTCTCCAGAGATGTTTGATCGGGTTCAAGTCTGGGCTCTGGCTGGGCCACTCAAGGACATTCAGAGACTTGTCCCGAAGCCACTCCTGCGTTGTCTTGGCTGTGTGCTTTGGGTCGTTGTCCTTTTGGAAGGTGATCCTTCACCCAGTCTGAGGTCCTGAGCGCTCTGGAGCAGGTTTTCATCAAGGATCTCTCTATACTTTACTCCGTTCAATCTTAGTTTCATCACACCAGAGAATATTGTTTCTCATGGTCTCTGAGAGTCTTTAGATGACTTTTGGCAAACTCCAGGCGGGCAGCCATGTGCCTTTTACTTAGGAGTGGCTTCTGTCTGGCCACTCTACCATGAAGGCCTGATTTGTGGAGTGCTGCAGAGATGGTTGTACTTCTGGAAGGTTCTCTTGTCTACACAGAGGAACTCTGAAGCTTTGTCAGAGTGACCATGGGTTTCTGACCAAGGCCCTTTTTACTCAATGTGGCCGGGTGGCCAGCCCTAGGAAGCGTGTTGGTGGTTCCAAACTTCTTCCATTTAAGAATTATGGAGGCCACTGTGTTCTTAGGGACCTGCAATACTCAAGGATGATCAATGGAAACAGGATGCACCTGAGGTCATTTTCAAGTCTTATAGCAAAGGGTCTGAATTCTTATGTAAATAAGGTATCTGTTTTTTATTTGTAATATATTTGCAAACTTTTCTAAAAACCTGTTATCGCTTTGTCATTATGGGTATTGTGTGTAGATTGAGGAAAACAAATAATTTAATACATTTTAGAATAAGAGTGTAACGTAACAAAATGTGGAAAAAGTCAAGAGGCCTGAATACTTGCCGAATGCACTGTACATACATTAGGCAAAAATGCATTAAAACAAACAAAAAGTCAATTTAATAGAGCTATAAATAGTGCCTTAAGCGCATATTAGCATTTGAATATGAAGGGGAAGGGGAAATGGGATATCTAGTCAGTTGCACAACTAAATGCATTCAACCGAAATGTCTTCCGCGTTTAACCCAACCCCTCTGAATCAGAGAAACACTCATGGCACATCCATCCATTGATCTATTAATTGACAGGAACACAAAGTGCTTCCTCCTGTGCTTCCTCCTTCCTATGCTTCCTCCTGAACTGTTGTAACTTCAAGAGATATGTTCTGTGATTTATACCTTTCATAGACTCCTGGTATGTCTGCACCCTAACACAAGGCCATTGTCACCCGGAACTGTTGCTTGTATAAAATAACTTGTGTAAACAATATGAGTGTATTATCACCTCCCACTATATAAGAGACATGTAACCAGTCACTCTTGGAGTTCTTCCCTCTGAAATCAGAGTTAGATCTGTCCTACAGCCGCTTGTATGAAATATTTCACTATTATACGATTAAATAGTCTCTGCCCTAATCTTTGGATCGAATTTTCCACAACCCCAAATTCCGCCACCACAATTCCCACTTTGATGCCATGGAAACCATAAGCATCTCCATACATTACATGTCTGAGCTGTTGTCAGACAGAATTGAAAACGTTCTGTTTTCTGGGATATTGACATTTTACACAAAGCGGTGGTGTGAATTAACTCCTAAAAAGGTACATTTAATAATAACAATCCAGGGAAAAGGAAGGTTCGTAGGGATCGGGGTCATTTCGATGGCAGTCGGCACTATCCTCTCCAATAGGGCCATTTGGATCCCCAATAAAGGGTAAATCTGGCGAGATCCGTCAGGTCATTTAAGTTTACTTCTGTGGTCATGACCATCTGATGGGGAGGAGATACTGCTGTTTCACACAATCTTCTCACCAAGGTTGTCAGGCATGAGAACAGGCAGAATGATAGCACAAGGACTCCAACCAAGGCTAGGAGACCTTGCAACATGAGAGTTCCAATGTTGCCTCGTTTTCACCCATGCAAACATATTCCAATCCCACTTGTTATCTCACTTGTTTACAGTAGCTACCACCTGTCTTACAGTGGCAACAGACTCAGCTACCACAATGGAGAAATCCGAAATGTAGGTACAAAATTCTGCCCCCACCACCGCATAAACCCCTCCCCTCCCTTATCCTCTAGGAGAATATCCAAAGCCAATCTATTTTGTAGAACCATGGTACGTGTAGCCACACATTCAGCTGTTAATTATTCCATAGCAGGAACAGTAGCATTACCCATTCTTTCTACTTAATTGGCTAGTCCTCTAATGGAATCGAACACAATTGTTATGCCATAATTGGGAATTAATGCAGAGAAAAAGCTTTTGCAGGGCCAGCTACAATGGTCCTCCTATACAAGTGGGAGAGGTGGTGAGTTGGGTATACTGGGGTAGCACACAGAGCAGGAACAACAGGCAGCATAGCAGGACCCTGACCAATTTGTAGACAGATCATAGTACGCCCCCCACACACACATACATAGTTCCATTTACTGAGGAAGTAGGTTTAGCGTATTCACTGAGTTTATAAATTGAGTTTATAACGTATTCCCAAATGACATGTTAGGGTGGAATGTTCCATTTCTCAACGGTCAGGGCAGGGTTATGTTATTGTAGATAAAAAGGTTATACTTACAATGACTTTCCCCCAACTGGAGACTGGTTCCATTTGCTATATAACACAAATAACCTGGGGGAGAGTAGGCCAGGGTGATAGGTTACTTGGGCAGAGAGGTGGGATTTAATTTTTTTAATTATTTTTTATCCTCATATAAAACACCTTATCCTCCATCCAATCAAGCTCTCTGTCTTTTAAGGTTACCTGTTTTGGTCTACATCAATATTTCATAAGCACCGAGGTGTGTAGCTAGTAATGGCATAGTCTGGTGACAATCCACAACCCCAACAATCTGATAAATTCTTCAGTACAGAGACATTACTAGCTAATTGTAAGAAAGTGTTTGACCTGGGGAAAACCCAATCATGTATATGACCTTTTTTTCTTCTCCGTGGGGTCATCAAAGACCAGGTTCAGGTCAGCGGGGTACCAGACGATAGGCAGGCTCGAGGTCAGGGCAGGCAGGGGCTCAGTAACCAGGTCAGAGTCCACACAGTACCAGGCGATAGGCAGGCTCGATGTCAGGGTAGGCAGGGGCTCAGTAACCAGGTCAGAGTCCACACAGTACCAGGCGATAGGCAGGCTCGATGTCAGGGTAGGCAGGGGCTCAGTAACCAGGTCAGAGTCCACACAGTACCAGGCGATAGGCAGGCTCGATGTCAGGGTAGGCAGGGGCTCAGTAACCAGGTCAGAGTCCACACAGTACCAGACGATAGGCAGTCTCGAGGTCAGGGGCAGGCAGAGTGGTCAGGCAGGCGGGCTCAGAGTCAGGACAGGCAGAGTGGTCAGGCAGGCGGGCTCAGAGTCAGGACAGGCAAGGGTCAAAACCAGGAGGGCGAGAAAAGAGAGACTGGAAAAGCAGGAGCTGAGAAACAAAAACGCTTGTTGACTTGACGAACTGGCACAGAGAGACAGGAAACACAGGGATAAATACACAGGGAAAATAAGTGAAAAATGGAGGGGGTGGAGACAAGCACAAGGACAGGTGAAACAAATCGGGGTGTGACAATGGGTCCACAGGAAGCTTACCTTTAACCCAAACACCAGATGGTAGCCTTTGATTTAATATCAGTCCCAAGGCTCAATCCCTCTGTTTGTCATGTGACCTTGTATTGAAACCTTAGCGATTCAAATTAATAAGATATTGCATTATCAGAGTGCTGTCTGAAAGCCACTGATAACATATTACCATTCACATACTTTCAACACTAATGGTCTATCTGCTGTTGTCAAATTTGAATCTTTCCTGGATATACACACAGATCTCTCTCAATTTTCTGCTTTTACCCCTATTGTATTGTTCGTTTTGAAACCTTACAATAGAGGTAAAAGCAGAGCATTGAGAGTGTATTAGCAGTATTGATTGAGAGTGTTTTCCTATTGGGAAGAGTAAAAGGGTCCTAGTTGAAGGAAACAGATATGGAGACTTGTGATGAAGACAGTAAAATGGAAAGATTCATGGTCTATCTGCTGATGTAAAATTGAATGTGTTGAGTGTTGAGTGTTGTCAGTACAGTGCATTCGGAAAGTATTCAGGCCTCTTGACTTTTTCCACATTTTGTGACGTTACAGCCTTATTCTAAAATGTATTAAAAGATTTGTTTTCCTCAATCTACACACAATAACCCATAATGACAATGCAAAAACAGGTTTAGATATTTTTGCAAATGTATTAAAAATAAAAAACATACCTTATTTACGTAAATATTCAAACCCTTTGCTATGAGTCTTGAAATTGCGTCCTGTTTCCATTAATCATCCTTGAGATTATTTCTACAACTTGATTGGAGTTCACCTGTGGTAAATTCAATTGATTGGACATCATTTGGAAAGGCACACACCTGTCTATATAAGGTCCCAAAGTTGACAGTGCATGTCAGAGCAAACACCCATTCATGGGGTCAAAGGAATTGTCCTTAGAGCTCCAAGACAGGATTGTGTTGAGGCACAGATCTGGGGAAAGGTACCAAAAGATTTCTGCAGAAGTTGAAGGTCTCCAAGAACACAGTGGCCTCCATCATTCGTAAATGGAAGAAGTTTGGAACCACCAATAATCTGCTTAGAGCTGCCCACCCAGCCAAACTGACCAAAAAGGGGGAGAAGGGCCTTGGTCAGGGAGTTGACCAAGAACCCGATAGTCACTCTGACACAGCTCTAGAGTTCCTCTGGAGATGGGAGAACCTTCTAGAAGTACAACCATCTCTGCAGCACTCCTCCAATCAGGCCTTTATGGTAGAGTGGCCAGACGGAAGCCACTCCTCAGTAAAAGGCACAACAGCCCGCTTGGAGTTTGCCAAAAGGCACCTAAAGGACTCTCAGACCATGTGAAACAATATTCTCTGGTTTGATAACACCAAGATGAAACTCTTTGGCCTGAATGCCCAGCGTCACGTCTGGAGGAAACCTGGCACCATCCCTACGGTGAAGCATGGTGGTGGCAGCAACATGCTGTGAGGTTGTTTTCACCAGCAGGGACTGGGAGACTAGTCAGGATCGAGGGAAAGAGGAAAGGAGCAAGGTACAGAGATCCTTGATGAAAACCTTCTCCAGAGCAGTCAGGACCTCATACTGGGGCGAAGGTTCACCTTCCAACAGGACAACGACCCTAAGCACACAGCCAAGACAACGCAGGAGTGGCTTCGGGACAAGTCTCAAAATAGCTGTGCAGCGACTCCCCATCAAACTTGATGCAGCTTGAGAGGATCTGCAGAGAAGAATGGGAGAAACTCCCCAAATACAGGTGTGCCAAGCTTGTAGCATCATATCCAAGAAGATTTGAGGCTGTAATCGCTGCCAAAGGTGCTTCAACAAAGAACTGTGTAAAGTGTCTGAATACTTATGTAAATGTGATATTTCAGTTTTTTGCTTTATTGTGTATTGTGTGTAGATTGATGAGGAAAAAAATAAAGGTGCTATCTTCCCCTTAATCTGAAGCCGTAACCACGGCAGCTACATTAGGTATAATTTCACCATCACTTTCCAGCAACTAGGTCGCTGGTTATGCTCTGCTACACCTCACGTTAGACCTAATCTTTTTGACCTCTTCTCAGCAATGGCTCCTTACATAGCTATCAATCCCTACATTAGTTGCCGAGTTTCCAATGGCACTCATGCATGTGGTGGTAATTCATATTACACCTGGCTATTGGGTCCGACACTGTTTGTCGTGTGTCCCTATCGCTCGTGTACCACATGCACGACTGGCTTCGAAGCAGCAAGCGTTTCACGTCTTACAAATTGCATTACGACATGTGTGGTTGGGTTCTACGTACCATCATGCACGTGTATATATAGCATTTCCTGTCAACAAATCGGCGTAACAATTTGAGGCGTTCAGCAGGTCAGGGATGGGATAGCTAGCGTCAGTGTTTTAAGGTTACTCGTGCATATACCTTTACGTTATGCTTGGCTGGGTAGATATACATGAAGACTCCTCGTTTAGACTCAACACGTTACACTATTTATCTTGCACTCAGCGTGCTTGCATTAATAAACGTTCCACATAATACTTTCCATTACAGCATAATTGCACTTTTGTTCTATTATTCTCTTTTACGTCTATTTATCTTGTCTTCAATATTTAGATCCAACCTTCGCTCCACTATGTCCCTTCTCCCTGGTGAGTAACTTGTTTATTTCGGGGGGTTTTGATGCCAGCTGCCCAGCATAAGGTAACTTGTCGTCATCAGCATCTGGCTCCGAGGAGCATTCCTCTGAGACGAGGCCTACCCCAAACTACTCAATAAAATTCCATATTGTATTCTGTCTATGTTGTCATTCAGTTAAGCCTGTACTCTGTTACCGTTTTAAAGTCACCGTTGGCCTCATGGTGAAATCCCTGAGCTGTTTCCTTCCTCTCCGGCACCTGAGTTAGGAAGGACGCCTGTATCGTTGTAGTGATTGGTTGTATTGATACACCATCGAACGTGTAATTAATAACTTCACCATGCTCAAAGGATATTCAATGTCTGCTTTTAAATGTTTACCCGTCTTCCAAATGGTGCCTTTCTTTGCGAGGCATTGGAAAACCTCCCTGGTCTTTGTGACACAAAATCTCTATTTAATCCATTTGAAATTCAAGATGGGAGAACAAAGGTGGGGTCAAAATCAACAGTAACAGTCAGTATCTGGTCGGGCCACCAGCTGCATTAAGCACTGCAGTGTATCTCCACCTCATGGACTGCACTAGATTTGCCAGTTCTTTCTGTGAGATGTTACCCCATACTTCCACCAAGGCACCTGCCATTTCCCGGACATTTCTGGGGGGATTGGCCCTAGCCCTAACCCTCCGATCCAACAGGTCCCAGACGTGCTCAATGGTATTGAGATCCGGGCTCTTCGCTTGCCATGGCAGAGCAGTGACATTCCTGTCTTGCAGGAAATCACGCACAGAATGAGCAGTATGGCTGGTGGCATTGTCATGCTGCAGGGTCATGTCAGGATGAGCCTGCAGGAAGGGTTTCACGTGAGGGAGGAGGATGTCTTCTCTGTAACGCATAGCGTTGAGATTGCCTGCAATGACAAGCTCAGTCCGATGATGCTGTGACACACCGCCCCAGACCATGATGGACCCTCCACCTCCAAATCGATCCCGCTCCAGAGTACAGGCCTCGGTGTAACGCTCATTCCTTCGACGATAAATGAGAATCCGACCATCACCCCTCGTGAGACAAAACCCCAACTCGTCAGTGAAGAGCACTTTTTGCCAGCCCTGTCTGGTCCAGCGACGATGGATTTGTGCTCATAAGCGACGTTGTTTCTGGTGAGGACCTGTCTTACAACAGGCCTACATGCCCTCAGTCCAGCCTCTCTCAGCCTATTGCGGACTGTCTCAGCACTGATGGAGGGATTGTGCGTTCCTGGTGTAACTCGGTCAGTTGTTGCCATCCTGTACATGTCCAGCAGGTGTGATGTTCGGATGTACCGATCCTGTGCAGATGTTGTTGCACGTGGTCTGCCACTGCGAGGATGATCAGCTGTCTTAGGCATCTCCCAGCACAGACATTGAAATGTGTTGCCCTGGCCACATCTCCGGTCCTCATGCCTCCTTGCAGCATGCCTGAGGCTCGTTCACGCAGCTGAGCAGGAACCCTGGTCTTCTTTCTTGTGGTGTTTTTCAGAGTCAGTAGAAAGTTCTCTTTAGTGTCCTAAGTTTTCATAATTGTGTATTTAATTGCCTACCATCTGTAAGCTGTTAGTGTCTTAACGACTGTTCCACAGGTGCATGTTCATTAATTGATTATGGTTCATTGAACAAGCATGGGAAACCATGTTTAAATCTGTGAAGTTATTTGGAGTTTTACGAATTATCTTTGAAAGACAGGGTCCTGAAAAAGGGATCTCTCTCTCTCTCTCTCTCTCTCTCTCTCTCTCAGGTTTTTACACTATGCACTGTAGATGTCATAACCAGCCATAAAATAACGCAATATATGTCACGACAGGTCTAAATGTGTAATGACCATATTATGACAGGTTATGTCAACTGTTTTGACATGATTCTGTCCGCGTTACACCGTGTTCTGATGCTCGGTGTTAAGTAAAGTGTTACCATATGTATTTTATGACATAAGGAAGTGAGATTTCATCATCAGAGTGCGTTTTCATCTACTCTGGGCTGTGTGGGTAGACACCCTACAGGTCAGAATATTCACATGCTACACTCCTCTGAGACTAAAGCAAGTCTATGGACATGTTTGACAATACCAAGGCGGTATTTTGGAGCCATCTCAGAAAGGCTATTATATCACCCTTGCTTTATCAGGCCTACCCCAGCAGGCTTGTGGTTGAGTTTCAAGCTATTGAGTTTAGATTACATAGTGCATGTATCCTCCTGGAGTAGGGACTATCCTGATGGCCTCAGTTTGGGATTGTTTTCTGTCTCCGTTTTGTCCCCATGTGCGAAAGCCAGGGAAGATGTCTCCCTGTGTGGAAGCCAGTGGCCCTCCACCCTGGTGATATGTGACCACTTAAAGTGATATCCTGTTGAGCTGTCCTCACAGGCTCAAGTGTGCTCTTCACGCGTGAGTGTGCTCTTAACCTCCCCCCATCCCTCAGACAGCTCAGCACGCTGAGACAAAGAGGGACAGAGAGGAATGAGGGCTGGTAGGGACTCCCCATACCTCCTCCCCATGCCAAAGAATGTCACTGCCAGTGCCTGCCGGTAGATTCACGTGTTGATTCAACTGTCTATGAAATTCGGGGACACCCATATGTATACACTGGGTGGGGGTGTATGAGAGAGGTTGTGGAGGGGATTGCTTGTCAGCGTGTCAGCATTAAACACATTCTGAGACGCAGGGCTGCATTAGAAATCAGCTGCCGGAGTGTGTGTGCTGCCCAGGGTGTAATGTCATTGTCTGTATTGGAGTTGAACAGGCGGATTGTCGGAGGATTAGGCTTGCTGTTTGGTTGCAGGGGCATCTGGTGCTCCCACAGCACACTGCTTCAAGGGACCAGCAGCACTCAGAATGTCCATGGAGACCAGCAAAGTTTGACTAAACTGTAAGTTACCCCGTGGGCTACTTTTAGTTTGAAACATTTTGATTGTTGGAGTACAGTTCACTATTTTACAGTAAGTTGCATATACCGGTAGGCCATTTGACATTTTATGATATGATAATATATCTGAATTTAAATTAATTACACTTAAAAGCAGCAAAACAGGGAAACACAAAGTCACACAATTCTAATGCTGTGTTTACCCTGTTTTGTTGTCTCTGATTTGTGTGTTTGTTTTTTTTAGGTTTTTGAACTGCTGCAACCAAATGTCCCTGCAGTAGGACAATAAAGATAATCTAAATCTGTTCATGTTGCTGAATATGGTACCCCTACAAGTATTACTAAATACGGTGCCGTGTCGTGTTGTTGGCTAGTAGAACATGTGAATATCACATTGAATCTTAAGATGGCTGTGACGAAGAGATTTCTGCATTTACTTGGCGCTTAATGAGTTCAGGGGATTTGCATACATTTTGGTTCAATGAAGTGTGTGTTTGTATGTGCCTAAAAAAAAGAGGCATTTGTGCCTAAAAAAATAGGCATTTGTGCCAATGGTTTGTTACACAAATATGTAGTGACTTTCAAACTTGACAAAGTTTCTCAGCTAACTCAAAACAAAATACTAAAATACTCATTCTTAGCAGTGTACTAAGGACTTGCTCGAACAGTTGTCCGTGTTGGGGACTGAACCATTGTACTCCTAGCGTCTTGTGATGAATGAAAATTGCTTGTTGTCATTAACCTCCGTTTAAATGTAAATGTGGGTTTTGTCCACGGGTACCTCTGGACTGCTGCAGCAGATAACTTGTCATGGGTTCAGTTTCTTTTGTAGAACATGCAGTAGCCATTCTTTTGAAAAGTCTACATTGTTAACTTTTCTTCGATTGCATTACAAGTAATAGTCCACCTACGTTATTGTACATTTTTAGCTTGTTGATATGAACTAATCAATTCTATGGGATGCTCCGTGGTGTTTGGAAATGCTTTGTATGATGCGTTGTTGGCCCTGACTTCATGCAGTTTGTATATGTGTAGCTCACTGATCACTTCACTGTGCTTTTTAGTCTACGATCTAGATGTGAAGGAGCCTCGAAGAACCTTTTGGGGTTCAAAAGATTGGCACTATGGGGGAACCTTTTCAGATTCTTAGAGGAAAAGATTCTTAGAGGAACCCCTATGTAAATGTTCAAACTGGAACCTTTTTCTGATGGGAGAGGCTCACATTAACATATTGTAGCGGCGGCAGCCTATCAGAAGATTGGAGGCGTGACTTTCAGATCGTTATTTTTGGCCATCCGTGAAAGTAAATGTCATTCCTGTTCATCATGTTCAGTTGGTACACTGCAAATATACATTTTCCTTGAATATTTATGCATATTACATCATCTAATATTATCGTAATAATATTAACATTTCTGATTACATGTAGAAATAAAGTGGTAACTTTTCCAACATTGGGATTTGCATAGGTTTTGAGGAACTCATACAGTGGGGCAAAAAAGTATTTAGTCAGCCACCAATCGTGCAAGTTCTCCCACTTAGAAAGATGAGAGAGGCCTGTAATTTTCATCATAGGTACACTTCAACTATGACAGACAAAATGAGAAAAAAAATCCTGAAAATCACATTGTAGGATTTTTAATGAATGTCCCCCTGCTTAAGCCAGTACATGTCCAGGCCCATCTGAAGTTTGCTAGAGAGCATTTGGATGATCCAGAAGAAGATTGGGAGAATGTCATATGGTCAGATGAAACCAAAATATAACTTTTTGGTAAAAACTCAACTCGTCGTGTTTGGAGGACAAAGAACGCTGAGTTGCATCCAAAGAACACCATACCTACTGTGAAGCATGGGGGTGGAAACATCATGCTTTGGGGGTGTTTTTCTGCAAAGGGACCAGGACGACTGATCCGTGTATAGGAAAGAATGAATGGGGCCATGTATCGTGAGATTTTGAGTGAAAGCCTCCTTCCATCAGCAAGGGCATTGAAGATGAAATGTGGCTGGGTCTTTCAGCATGACAATGATCCCAACCACACCGCCCGGGCAACGAAAGAGTGGCTTCGTAAGAAGCATTTCAAGGTCCTGGAGTGGCCTAGCCAGTCTCCAGATCTCAACCCCATAGAACATCTTTGGAGGGAGTTGAAAGTTTGTGTTGCCCAGCAACAGCCCCAAAACATCACTGCTCTAGTGGAGATCTGCATGGAGGAAATGGCCAAAATACCAGCAACAGTGTGTGCAAACCTTGTGAAGACTTACAGAAAACGTTTGACCTCTGTCATTGCCAACAAAGGGTATATACCAAAGTATTGAGAAACTTTTGTTATTGACCAAATACTTATTTTCCACCATAATTTGCAAATAAATTCATTCATAAAAAATCCTACAATGTGATTTTCTGGATTTTTTTTCTAATTTTGTCTGTCATAGTTGAAGTGTACCTATGATGAAAATTACAGGCCTCTCTCATCTTTTTAAGTGGGAGAAGTTGCACAATTGGTGGCTGACTAAATACTTTTTTGCCCCACTGTACATCTCTCTATAAGCCTCATAGAAGCTAATAAAAAAATCTACATTCACAAAAAACTTTTCGTAATTAAAACTGGAGGCTACAGTCCTAATATAATGGTGTTGATGGTCAATGTTGTATTATTCAATATTGATATTAAAATAGTACTTGTATTTCATCTTCTTCTGAATCTGAGAGCGCAACAAATCCAACGGCAAAATAAATTCAAAGTGCTCTGCACGTACCAGCAAAAGGTTCCTCCAGGAACCCTTTGCTCCATTGAAACATCAAAGTTACCTCGAAGAACTCTCAACTACCCAAACGTACAAATATCCCCAGGGTTCCTCAGGTCACCCTTAATTCTAAGAGTGTAGAACTAGGGGTATTTTGTCCACAAAACTGTTTATATACTATAATATACACTAAAAGTATGTGGACATCCATTAAAAGTAGTGAATTCGGCTGTGTTCCAGTTGCCCATCCCTGTTCTAGAGTAATACATTTGTCAGGAATGGGGTCAATTCCATTTCCATTTACCCGGTTTCATAACAATTTTCAATGAGGGTTAAATGCCCAACCGTTGGTTGAGTGAAGCACGTACCATTTTCAAGATTGGTGCCAATTCTATTTCAATTCATTAAATTCCAATTTTCCTCAATGCTTCTCTGAGAAAAAAAATGGACTTGGAATTTCAGTTACTTACTTTATGGCTCAGGTAATGTAGCAGGATATGGCTAGTGGAGTCCAGATGTCTATGTTCTCTGGCAGAGGTAAATGTTTTGGTGGCTTCACAGTCACATGGTTACATGAAACCTAATATTGTAGTGACCCTTGACGCTGATGAGTACATTTACTGACTCCTCCTCCAAGGGAGCATGCTTTCTTGGAGTCGTTGGTAGCGTGCAGGTCTCAGGACTGCAACGTTAGGGTTCGATTCCACCCTTGGAAAGCTCACTCTCCCTCTTGTTTCATTACTATGACGTCAGAAGTGAAAGGACCGGCAGTTAAGAGGTGGCATCCCTGATAGTGAATGTTTGGGTGGCTTCACAGTCACATGGTTACATGAAACCTAATATTGTATCTTAAAAAGGAGGGAGTAGTGTCGTGATCCTGGCACTGGTAAGCAAGTATACGGACTTCCCCAAGTGACTTACTTGGAGTAGTTGGTAGCATGCCGCGTCAGTTTCCTGACCGCAATGTCGATGGCTTGATTCCACCCTGGGACAGGTCCTCCTGTTTTTTAAAAATGATTATTTGTATAAAAAAAATATATAGGTTTTATTGTCAAATACACCAGATGGGTGCAGTGAAATGTGTTGCTTTATAGAAGTGGCCACCAACCACTTTCACAGTCAAAATGCAAGCCAAGATTTACTGCTCAGATTTTTTTCCAACGTTTCTTAAAAAATGTAACATTGACCTAATAAAAACAGTTCTATAGGAATGAGGTTTGCGTCGTCGGCCTAATACATTATCACAGCATACTGGTTACATGCCAGGCCTGAAAATACAGCTCTTCTCAGACCAAACTCAAGCTTTGCTAAAAAATAAATAAATCAGTTGATGTAGCACTTGCAAGGCAATGTTGAGCATAAATTGAAATAATATGCAAATAATTAGCTTTTTTATACTGAACAAAAATCTAAACGCAACATGTAAAAAAATATATATATCTACGATTTTACTGAGTTACAGTTCATATAACAAAATCTGTCAATTTTAAATAAATTCATTAGGACCTCATCGATGGATTTCACATGACTGGACAGGGGGTGCAGCCATGGGTGAAGAGCCAGGCCCAGACAATCAGAAATAGTTTTTTCCCCACAAAAGGGCTTTATTACAGACATAAATAGTCCTCAGTTTCATCAGCTGTCCGGGGTGGCTCGTCTCAGACAATCCCACTGGTGAAGAAGTCAGATGTGGAGGTCCGGGTTCTGCAGTTGTGAGGTCTGCGGTTGTGAGGCTGGTTGGACGTACTGACAAATTCTCTAAAATCACATTGGAGGCGGCTTATGGTGGAGAAATTAACATTCAATCTTCTGGCAACAGCTCTGGTGGACATTGCTGCAGTCAGCCTTCCAATTGCATGCTCCCTAAAACTTGAGACATCTGTGGTATATTTACCCCAGCACAAGGTGCACCTGTGTAATGATCATGTTGATTAATCAGCTACTTGATAGGTGGATGGATTATCTTAGAGAAGGAGAAATGCTCACTCACAGGGATGTAAACAAATTTGTGCACAAATATTTTTGTGGATATGGACAATTTCTGGGATCTTTTATTTCAGCTCATGAAACATGGGACCAACGCTTTACATGTTACATTTATATTTTTGTTCAGTATATTTTACTGGACTGATGGTACCTGCATCTGATGGTCATGGTACTTTCAAGACAACTAAGAACTCGGGGGAAAAACCAAGTTAAAATCATGACGTCAGTGATCTTAAGGCCGGAAAGTCGGAGCTCTAGGAAGAAGCCCATATTTCTGACTTGGAATTCCGACTTGGATGACCGACCGTTCACAACAATATTTCCCAGTCGGATCTAGTTTTTTTCATAGTTCCCAGTTGTCTTGAACGCAGCATTAGTTTCAGCAGAGGGAGGAAGAGTACAGCAGAGGGTCTGCCTCTCACGCTCCCTCCTCTCACCTTAATTTCCTCCAGTTTATGGGGGGTGATTCATGCCAGAATTAAGCCTCATGAAGCTACTGAAACCTCTCACCAAGACACCTAATGTCTTCCTAGCGCCATACTATTCCTCAATTAATTAACATGGACTGTCAATGGAGACAAGTTTTTTTCAAAGGCATCAAACTGAGGCCACGTTCACGACACGTACACGTCATATGTCAGTTTGCTTGTAAGTTTATTGAAATATTTCACCATGAACGCCTTAAATCTGTGTGCACGCGACACTTACGCGCCACGTGTTAGAGATCTCACCATGAACGAATTACGAACATCTACATGTACATGATTTTGTACAGTGTTGACAGTGCTGAATATTTTTTTTGTTTGACAGTCTCTCTGGCCATAACTTTTAAAGGTTTTATGAAATCTTATGTAGGCTAGTACCAAACTTTGCTGGAAGCTGTATGCACGGTGATTTGAGCTCTCCGATTGGCCAGCTCAGTAGGCACACTCAATTTAGCCACAGATCTCCAGGTCTGCCGTGTAGGTGGAGTTTGTCTCTAAAGACAAATGAAAAGGTTCAAAATGGGAACACTTTGCCTACCTGGTGCACAGGGCTTCTGAATGAATTGCACCTACCGGCAACAGTGCAACACGAATACATTTAAGTGCAAACCTATATTGTTGCCTTTTCTACAGAAATGTTTGGTGAATGACTAGGAATGCATTGAAGATTGCAATTGATGGTGCCCCCAGAGAAAATGTATGCTAAAGGCCTTGCTCAAGGGCACATTGACAGATGTTTCACCTTGTCGGCTCAGATGTTTGAACCAGTGACTTTTCGGTTACTATCCCAACTCTCTAACCACAAGGCTCCCTGCTGCCCGTTTGATGGTGAAAGGGTTATTTGTGACTCAGTCGTCTTGAAGTCTTATTATTTTTTGATAAAAAATGTAAAAAACTTGTGTAATTAATTAATATTTTCTCCCATATGTGACAAAATGAAGCAGAAAATGCATCCAGTGTCCTGACATCTGATCATACTGTGCCAAAGAAAGAGGACACGTCATGCATGGCTGCATGCCAGCCTACTGTCTCTGAGCAGTGCTAAAGCTGTTCTATTTCAAGGATCCGCCACTCAAGTGAATCCTGCTATAGCCTTCTGGCAAAGTGAGTGTCTTAAGATGAAGCTGCTATAACAACAAAGATACACATACGTGCAAGACATCAACCTCTACTCTTGGATTAAATTACACACAAGACTGGAGGGGAATTACTTCAAGTTGTGTTGTATGTAGATAAACATGGTGTTTGCCAATCAGTGTTAAACTAGAGTGTTTTGTATCAAACTTTTTCAAAGTAGGACATTTGGGGTTTGAATGAGGTATCATCCTGGGTGGAATTTGTTCAAAAAGATTAGGGTTAAATTGAATAGCTTTATTTCTCTGTATTGCAGTGAATGTCACCTCTTGGCTGTGGATACCTAGTCTGGTTACCATTCTCTTGAGCTAAAATTCCTCTGCTAGCCACTTCATGCCATTGCCAAAGAGACGGGCCTTTTTGCCATAGTCTGTCGGCACTAGAACATTGTGGCCCCTTCCCCATGTGGGGAAATGACCTGTGGTTACCTAGGTTACCCCAGGCAGGGTAGCCTAGTGGTTAGAGAGTTGGACTAGTAACCGGAAGGTTGCAAGTTCAAACCACTGAGCTGACAAGGTACAAATCTGTCATTCTGCCCCTGAACAGGCAGTTAACCCACTGTTCCTAGGCTGTAATTGAAAATAAGAATTTGTTCTTAACTGACTTGCCTAGTTAAATAAAGGTAAAATAAATTTAAAAAAATAGGCTCACAGCAAAAGTATGACCTTTTTCAAATACATTTTCTTGTCTACTTGTTTTAGACAATTAAAAACTATATTTAAGAAAAGTTCAACATGTCTAAAAATGTAATTTCAACATTACCTGCTCCTGGGTGTTCTCACTATTTAGAAAAACAGAATATTGTAGGGCTTCCCCACTGGTACATTAAGCTTGCTAAGAACAGCAACGCAAACAAACGGACTATACTGCTACAAGTAGTGCATGGAGTTAGAGTATACTAATTTTATACTAAAATTGTTAAATGTCTTACCTGTGATTAAATGTTTTCCACACACATTCACTACATGACCAAAAGTATGTGGACACCTGCCCATTGAACATCTCATTCCAAAATCATGGGCATTTAATATGGAGTTGGTCCCCCTTTGCTGCTATAACAGCCTCCACTCTTCTGGGAATGCTGTCCACAAGATGTTGGAACATTGCTGTGGGGACTTGCTTCCATTCAGCCACAAGAGCATTAGTGAGGTTGGGCAATTAGGCTTGGCTCGCATTTGATGTTCTAATTTATCCCAAAGGTGTTCAATGGGGTTGAGGTCAGGGCTCTGTGCAAGCCAGGCAAGTTCTTCCACACCAATCTCGACAAACCATTTCCGTATGGACTTCGCTTTGTGCACAGGTGCATTGTCATGCTGAAACAGGAAAGGGTCTTCCCCAAACGGTTGCCACAAAGTTGTAAGCATAGAATTGTCTAGAATTTCATTGTATGCTGTAGCATTAAGATTTCCCTTCACTGGAACTAAGAGGCCTAGCCCGAACCATGGAAAACAGCCCCAGACCAATATTCCTCATCCACCAAACTTTACAGTTGGCACAAGCATTGTCCTGGGGTAGGTAGCTTTCTCCTGGCTTCTGCCAAACCCAGATTCGTCTGTCGGACTGCCAGATGTTGACGTGTGATTCATCACTCCAGAGAACTCATTTCCACTGCTCCAGAGTCCAATGGCGGTTAGCTTTATATCACTCCAGCCAGCGCTTGGCATTGTGCATGGTGATTTCAGGCTTGTGTGTGGCTACACGGTCATGGAAACCCATTTCATGAATCTCCCGACAAACAGTTATTGTGCTGACGTTGCTTTCAGAGGCAGTTTAGAACTCCACAGTGAGTGTTGCAAACTGAGGACAGACCATTTTTAAACTCTACGTGCTTCAGCACTTGGCCATCCCGTTCTGTGAATTTGTGTGGCCAACCACTTCGCGACTGAGCCGTTGTTGCTACCAGACATTTCCACTTCACAATAACAGCACTTACAGTTGACTGGGGCAGCTCTAGCGGAGCAGAAATTTGACATATGACGTGTTGGAAAAGTGGCATCCTATGACAGTGCCACATTGAAAGTCACTGAGCTCTTCAGTAAGGCAATTATATTGCCAGTGTTTGTCTATAGAGATTGCATGGCTGTGTGCTCGATTTTATACACCTGTCAGCAACTGGTGTGGCTGAAATAGCCAAATCGACTAATTTGAAGGGGTGTCCACATACTTTTGTACATACAGTACCAGTCAAAGTTTAGGACACAGCTACCCATTCAAGGGTTTTTCTACATTGTAGAATAATAGTGAAGACATAAACTATAAAATAACACATATGGAATAATGTAGTAACCCAAAAACTGTTAAACATATCAAAATAAAATACAGTTCAAAGGTTTGGGGTCACTTAGAAATGTCCTTGTTTTTGAAATAGAGGCCAATTATTTTGTCCATTAAATATACACGGTAGTGAATATATTACATTATTCAAAGTAACCACCCTTTGCCATGACAGCTTTGCACACTCTTGGCATTCTCTCAAACAGCTTGACCTGGAATGCTTTTCCAACAGTCTTGAAGGAGTTCCCACATATGCTGAGCCCATGTTGGCTGCTTTTCCTTCACTCTGCAGTCCAACTCATCCCAAACCAAACCATCTCAATTGGGTTGAGGTCAGGTGATTGTGGAGGCTAGGTCATCTGATGCAGCACTCCATCACTCTCCTTCTTGGTCAAATAGCTCTTACACAGCCTGGAGGTGTGTTGGGTCATTATCTTGTTGAAAAACAAAATGATAATCCCATTAAGCGCAAACCAGATGAGATGGTGTATTGCTGCAGAATGCTGTGGTAGCCATACTGGTTAAGTGTGTATTGAATTCTAAATAAATCACTGACAGTGTCACCAGTAAACCACTCTCACACCTCCTCCTCCATGCTTCACGGTGGGAACCACACATGCGGAGATCATCAATTCACCTAGTGTCTCACAAAGACACGACGGTTGGAACCAAAAAGTTCAAAGGACAGATTTCTACCGGTCTAGTGTTTCTTGGCCCAAACAAGTATTTTCTTTTTATTGGTGTCATTTGGGCTGCAATCTGAGGCACAGTTAACTCTAATGAACTTACCCACTGCAGCAGAGGTAACTCTGGGTTTTTCTTTCCATTGGCGGTCCTCATGAGAGCCAGTTTCATCATAACATGTGATGGTTTTTGTGACTGCGCTTGAATAAACGTTCAAAGTTCTTGAAATGTTCCTCCTTGACTGACCTTCATGTCTTAAAGTAATGATGGACTGTCATTTCTCTTTGCTTATTTGAGCTGCTCTTGCCATAATATGGACTTGGTCTTCAACCAAATAGGGCTGTCTTCTGAATACCATCCCTACCTTGTCACAACAACTGATTGGCTCAAATGCATTAAGAAGGAAATAAATTCCCCAAATTCCCCTTGTCTACTATATAGTTTTTATATCTTCACTATTATTCTAAAATGTAGAAAATATATATTTTTTTCCATGAATGTGTAGGTGTGTCCAAACTTTTGACTGGAACTGTATAGTGTAGCTTTGTGTCGTCTACTTGGACACCGGGTCCCCACATTTCCCACTCTCCCAAGCTGAATAGCCTGAAGCCACAGGGTTCTTTTCGCAGGCTCTATTTACCTACGTGGGACCGTAGGTCAGGATTTTTGTCATGAAAAAGTTGCTTATTTTACAATGGGGATCAATAGGAGAGAACGTTTTTGTTTTCCCCAATTTCTGGATGTGGTCGAGGGGGTTTCCTTCTTATGACATGAATACTGACTTGGAGTATCTTCAAATATGAACATTCTATCATTAATGAGCTCTAGGAGAACAGAGGATTTGATCCTGATTCGATAACCCTCACAGCTATCCTTCAATCACAACGATTATGCAAATATTGGAACACTCACTTTTTTCTCCCCTCTTAACTCGTTGGTTTTCGATTGCTGAACAACGATTTTTTTGTTAGTCGAGATGAAACCAATCTGTGGAAAGTTGATAGTTCACAACTAAATTCTCAAACTAAATACATACCCCAATTCCAACCACGAAACTTCGTAGCTTTGATTTTAAGCTTCCAAATACAACTTGCCTACTTAATAGCTAAATGTTTGTTTTTTACTTTGTTAAAATTGTAATTCTATTTTCAAGGCTCCACACAAAATATGAATGCTACTTTCCACAACCAATGAGCAACTCCGCCGTGAATCCAGCAGCATGTTGTAAGGTCCTGGGTGTCGTGAGGGTGAAATCAGGCGCAGAGTTAAATAAAGTGCTTCTTTAATGCGGTGAACTACGGTCAACCCACTTACGGGTGCTCAAACCAAATGCGCCAGACACAGGGAAACGAAAACAGTCTAGCACTAAATACACGAACATGTACATCTAATGCAAACACCAGGGTTACAATAATCAATCCCGCACAAAGAACCAGGCGGGCCGGCTGACTAATAAAGCCTCACTAATTATAACCAACTCAAAACAGGTGTACTCAATAAACACATAAGGAGGGGCAGAAAATAATCAGTGGCAGCTAGTGGGCCGGCGCCGAGCCCCAACCGAACGGGAAGGGGAGCCACCTTCGGTCAGAGTCGTGACACATGTTGAAAATTGAGATTGCCTAAAGGCCAGTCTCTTTGACAAGGAGGGGATTTTTGGCTAAATACCCACTTCAAATGCAATGTTTTATGCAAGTGAGTAAGTAAGTTGAAAGTCTGTTCAATGCCTATTGCCTACAATGCAATGCACAGTTAATGTCACGAATCCCGCTTCCTGAGTCTGTTTGCCTGTGTTTCTGTCCTGGAGTGTGTTTCCGGTGTCCTGGAACGCACCCTGTCTGGTTGCTGGGCGAATTAGCTTGTTGGGAGATCGATGTTCACCCGCACCTGTATCCCATCAGTAATCTGCACACCTGTCCTGATCATCACCTCTCCCCTTCAAAAGCTCTGACCTGACGTCCATTCCCTGCCGGATCGTTAGCCACGAACATTACTCACCCGGATCATTTACCCCATTCCCGCCTGATCGTTGGAGGATTCCGCTACCCCATTGGATACACCTATTTACTCCCATCAACTCACCACCGCTGCCCGCTACGCCACCTGGATATATATATATATAGTTTCGTAACTGCAATTTCACCGTATAATTGAGACTTAATGAAAAACGGCTTTGACCAAGCTTCTTCAGCGCACACCAGACTGCTGGTGGCACCAGCTGTTCAAATGGGTCTAGCTTGGACTCCTTGTCAAAGATATTGTCAACTGCTCGATCAAGAAGCATCTAATACCTAGCATCTATCAGCTGCCAGTCTTCACTAAGGCTAAGGACTTGGAGCAGAGCTGAACATCTATTTAGTGCTTACAGCTATTTGCTTTTTGTTTGTTTGTGGTTTCTTTACCTTGAGAACCTGCCTAGCACTGATACAACCCTATAGAATAATGTTGTTTGTACTTTATAAATCAGTTTAGTAGCATTCAGTGAGAGTGAATTCCCGACATATGCAATACAACTATCCAGAGAAAGTTAACTGCATTGTACTATTACAGAGTTTGGAATTACTCAGCTTCTTTCCCTTAAAATGTTTCCCAGATATACCTGACAAGGGCATTTGGCAATATGCCAATGATGTTCTCCTGCTATGGCATCTAAATATCATTACCAGTGATTTAATTTCACAAATTGCCCCCATTTATTTTGACCAATAAGGCTGTGATCGTCGGTTTAATCCAAGACCTCTATTTGCATGTACATCTGAAACGCAGTATGTTGACCTGCAGTAAATGAACGTCTGCTGATTTACACCGGAATTAGCGAAAGGCGTGTGATGTGGCTGTTTTCATCCATATTTCCTCTCAAGAGACATTTCTAAGTATTGTATATGATCAAATGTGTATCCGTCATGTGTTTCACAGACATCCAGGAGATCTATGAGGTGACGCTATTGAACACCCAAAAGAGCTGCGAGCAGAAGCTGGAAGAGATCAACCACATGGCTGACAAGTGGGAGCAAACAGGCACGGGCTTCCCCACCACGGTGCTACAACATTCCTGCCCAACAGAGGTGAGCCTGATGGGCATAGAAACATAATGAATCCTGCCAGTCCACCCAATAAGGAATATCTGTATATGTATCTGTATCTGTATCTGTATCATAGTTTAAGCAGTAGCGGTGTGTGGGTAAATTCACTTGAGAAGCCAAGCCAGGGAGTAAAAAAGCCACATTACAACTTATGTGTTGTGATGTTGGCTCTATAACCTGTTAGTTCATATGCCACTGGGATATACTGTATAGGCCCAAGGCCGAGACTAGAAGAACACAACAGTAACACAGTGGCATAATGTTTGTTTCATCATAAAACCCGGAGAGCAACATCTGCCCAGTGAAGTCCACAAAGAATATTGCATGTAACAAACAGTTACATGACCTAGATCAGTGGTTCCCAAACATTTTATAGTACCCCTTCAAAACATTCAACCTCCAGCTGCGTACCCCCTCTAGCAACAGGGTCAGTGCACTCTCAAATGATGATTTGTTGCCATCACTGAAGCCTGCCACACACACACTTTACGATACATTTATTAAACATAAAAATGAGTGTGAGTTTGTCACAACCCGGCTCGTGGGAAGTGACAAAGAGCTCTAATAGGACCAGGGCACAAATAATAACATAATAATAATCAATACTTTTGCTCTTTATTTAACAATCTTACATATAAAACCTTATTTGTTTATCAAAAATTGTGAATAACTCGTCTAATCAACGTAAGCTTAATATGATGTGGTTGTCCATGGTACTGATTTCTGTGTGTAAGTAAAAAAAGCCATTGCCATCCTCATCTCTTTCATGTTGCTGAAACAGTCTATGTCTCTGTCATACAGTACACGCTTTTAGTTTTAGTTGTGCTAGGCTACCTGGCTAAAATGCTCGCTAGCCTAACTTTCATGGGCAACGATGAGCCAGCTAGTTTAACATTAGCCTACTCAGTGGCGATTTTAGCATGTAAATGTTGGTGGGGCAAAAAAAAAGTGTGATGCATGCCAGCAAAGCCACTACACAATACAATACATTAATTGCACTATCACGGTGACAAATGGTGCCCTGTTAGGGCCTACATAAAGCTGTCCCAACATCGTACCACTGCCATACCTGGCTATCAGCAGAGCCTTGTCTGGCAGAGAAACTGTTTATTCATCCTCATTTACTGACTTTAATTTACTGACATAGCTGATATGGCTGACTTGCTTTAACAAATGTGGTTTCTACTGATAATTGAGATGTACAAACTCTGGAATAAGGGGATGACAAGCAGATAAGAGGCAATCCATAATTTCGATGAAGACATTAATGAGCAAGATAGGACGGACGTCGTCAATATAATATAAATATACCAAATTATTAGGGCTACTAACATCTTCCTACCCAACATACACTTATGTATACTGTAGCTGAGAATGTAATACTATCTCCCTGGCATATTACATAATTTATACAGCAGCACACAATACATTTTTTGGACTCACCTTGTTGTGCTGTGCTCACTTGAACAGGAAGGTGTTGCGGCAGTCCTTTTATGGGCAAATTTTGCCATCAAAGTCTGGCATTCTCTAGATTTATGGTGCTTTCAAAACAACTGGGAACTTCGAAAAAAAAACAAGGTTGAATCATGATGACGTCATTGATCTTTAGGTCGTAGCTACAGAAAGAGGCCGGATTTACAATTCCGAGTTGGATGACCTTTCAAAACTTATTTTCTCATTTGGAACTCGTTTATTCCCGACTTCTCAATTGTCTTGAACTCACTCTAGTCAAGTTTCACAGTTCCGAGTTAACAGTTGTTTTGAGCGCGGCACAATTCATGCTTCATTGACAGCAAGGCCAATGTTGAATGTTTATAATTTTAAACTTGGAAAAGAGCCCCTTAATCCCAGATTTGGGACACACAGCCACTCCACTAAATAGCATGTTAGTGATTGCTTTGCAATACTTGCAGAGTTAACCACTGTCACTGATTCCTTCCAAACCACTCATTGTTGAATTTGCGATTTATAACTTGTTGTGTAATGTTAATGTCCAATGGCCGATGAGCACCGATACGTTTTATCTAATTTCTATTCCCATAAGTGACAGAACACTGAGCCAATCACGGCACAACGCTCCATATTTTCTGCTGGCTGATTTCAGGACATTTTAGCCAAAAACCTGTTGCCTCTGCCAGGAGGCTGATACTTGACCGCAAGTGGATCTTCCAGCGAGACAATAACCCCAAGCACACCTAAAAATCCACAAAGAAATGGTTAATTGACCATAAAATCCAAATTTAGTCTCCGGACTTGAACCCTATTAAAAACATGTGGTTTGAATTGAAGAGGGCAGTCCATAATGGCAGACTAGGATATCAAGGATCTGTAAAGATTATGTATGGAGGAATGGTCTAAATTCCCTCCCAATCTGTTCTCCAATGTGCATAAAACTTTTTAGGAAAAGGCTCAGTGCCAATAACAGGGGTGGCAATCATTTTGACGTGGAAAAAAGTATTACTTGTTAAACAATCTTTATTTCAGCTATTTTATTAGTAGAAAATAATATAAGTTTCCCATTTTTTTAGTATAAAATATAGCTTAGTATTTGTATTTTATACAGTCTTTTTTGTTCATATTTATCAAGGGTGCCAATAATTGTAGGTCTTGACTGTATATACTTTGTTATCTTGCCAGCCATTGATGAATGCTTGATTTTATTTTATTTGACTTTTTAAATATATCTTTTTAAATATGTTAAATATGTTAAATGTTTCACTGGGCAACAGATACCTCTACCAAAATTGCAGAGGATTTTATACACGAAACAATATTTGGTAGGCAAGGGCTGCAGAGTAAACACCAGTGACATGGGCACTCTTGTGCCATACATTCAATCATACAAAATGTCGACATATTTACATACAGTGGTTAAATTGGGATGTGGGAGGTCCCAAGTTCCGGGGCGGGAGAGATATACTAGCCTAAATATATACAGACAAAAGTGTATATCACAGTATACAATATGTCGCAGAGGGATATTGACTGCTGTATTTTCAGTTCTGGTGACTTTTTAAAAGGACATCCTACTCCAAACTGAATGAAAATAAAATAATGCTGACATCAAAAATATAATTTTCCGGTCCAGAAATGAGTCCAATATAACGTATTAGTCCATATTATCAGGCAGGTGTGCTATTTAGCAACAGTTATTATCACCTGTAGCTCAACTGAGTAGGGTCTATATATAAATAGGCTGAGTATTGCCCATTTACACCATTGGAGTAATCATTAGCTATGTCACACACTCTGTCTAAACATTAGGCTACATATTGATTGATGACTTCAACGTCTCCCCCAAAAAACGTTCCACTTGCACTTAGCCAACCAATGATCATGTACTGTGAATATAATGTTGGCCGACCTGTTACACTTGACCCTTGTTACATTTAGCCCCGGTTTTCCCTATGCATTTAACACCATTGGCGCCTGCTAATGTGCATAATCCAACCCGCTGCTAAAAACTCAGGTTCTAAAATGTTGCATTTGACTCATTTCTTGGATTTGAGAAATAAGTGTAGCTTTGTAACACTAAAATGCTCAGTGATCTTTTAAGTGGCCATCGAAAACTGCTTTCAAGGGTGCGTTTTCCCGCGACTGCATTAAGAATGTTGTAGGCTACAACGGCTGGGCATTCCTATTTCTCTCCCTGTGCGCCACTCCCAATTTGAATGCACCCTCGAGGAATATTATTGTCTTGCATAGAATGTGACAGGCTGAACAATTGAACAGGTCAACTATTCTACTATGGCAGTGGTCACCAACCTTTTCTGAGCCTAAATCACTTTCTGAGTCAAAATGCAAGCCACTCGGATTTTATTTTTTTTAAACTTAAAAAACAAAAGCCTTGGCAACATGAACCTATTAAAAACACATATTTGTGCAGTAGGCTATAGGCCCAATACATTATCACTGAATATTGGATATGCTTGAATTTCCCTACCAATCTCAGACTATTCAAAAGTGTATATTTCAAAACTTGAGGTACATGATCACACTTGTAATATATCATAATTTGTTGTATTACATGTTAGGCACAGCTGAGTGAGCATAAATTTAAATCATTTGCTTTCTTTATTTTACTAGACTGATGGTGCCTGCATCTGATGGCCAGTCTCAGTGGAGGAAGGGCATCAGAGGGTCTGCATCTCGCAGTCGGACCGTCCCTCAGCTCTCTCCCCTCTTCTAAGACACCGTCTTCGAGCTGTTGGTGAAACTCGAGTCACATTTCTGCCTCATGCACAAATTCATGTTGTTACTGGGGCTGTTGCGGTGACCATATTATGGTCATGAGTCATGAAGGCAGTCAATTTCTACATGACTCTTTAGTCACGGTAATTCTGCTTCTCGAAGCCAACTGCCTGGTACTCAGCAGTATTGTTCCACGAATCACTCTGACATCAATGCAAATGTATTCGAAAATCTAATGAAACACTTCACGAAAATCCATGAGCTCATGTTGCGCAACATTTCTATAGGCTATGCGATTGCGGGAGAAAACGGAGTGATGGCTGCTAATAAAAAGAGGAGGATCCCATCAGCTTTCGAAAGGGAAAGGGGGTTACCTAGTCAGTTGTACAACTGAATGCATTCAACTGAAATTGTGTCTTCTGCATTTTCCCAACCCCTCTGAATCAGAGAGATGCGGGGGGCTGCCATAATCGACATCCACGTCTTCGGCGCCCGGGGAACAAGGCTGACTATTTATTTCTCAACTTTCCTAATATTTTAGCACATTGCTTATATTTACAACAGGAGTGTAGCCTACCTGGCTGGTATGAAAATAAACCACGGTGAAAAACGTTGTCCATTCATTATTTATCTGCTTAGATTAGTTCTATTTTGTCCCGCTGCCCCTGTTTTGATGCAGGTGCATGATAATGGTCCATTCGAAATCAAAACAAATGTCACAACTATATGTAAAGACAAGATTAAATCAGGAATAGTCTGATGGGTGACACTATTAGCCTATCACTTGTAAGTTAGATATTATCACTTGTGAATGATGCCCAGCATAAGAAACAATGCCTTTTTGTGTGTGACTTGTTTGAATCATAGTCGCACACCTCAGCTAGCCTAGCCCATAGGCCTATATGTTTTGTAAGGTTTGTATCACAACTAAAGTGGCCAAATAACTTCTTAAAATGAAGCCCATTAATCCACTTTACAAGAGGTATAGAGCCTAACTGGCATATATAAGCAGCTCGTGAGTTTCAAGTTTGGGAATATAATTGTCCCATATGAATGCACCTTTATAATAAAAGCATTACATGCATAATTGCATTTGCAGTCACTTTTGATAATGGTGTTTTCCCGCTAATGGAACGTTTGCGCTTATAGCCTACTGACTTGTGCGTATTGCTGCGCTTATAATGTAAAGAAAAAGTCTAATAGTTTATCAACGTGAAATTCGAGGCATTATCAAGTGCTTGTCAAATTGTGAATGAGCGACTATTGGAGTGTGTACAGCCTGCGCAAAAAACAGCAGAGCTCATGCCTTTCAAGCATTATCGTTAGTCTCATCATGCAGCCTTACAATGTATTAAAAATCAAAACATATAGCCCAACGTTTGTAGAACAAATATAGTTACATTAATAATTCTAAATGAAGCATATATGAGGACCTATTTCTTTGTTAACCACCAGAATAGCCGCATGTGTGAAAATATTTATATTTTATTCAGCGTTGTTCAATTGTATTCTTCATACTGTAAAATAATATAAAATAGTACCATGGAATTTTAAGGATATCTTGTCTGCTAAATGAACTAGTGTAGCCCACAGCCATTTGGCATAGCCACATCAGGACAACTCAGAGTATCAGAGTAAGCTATTATTTTCTTCTGAAATGGACTACATTTTCTTCATATCATGCTTCTTTAGACATGTCTAAAATAAATAATGGATTTATTACTAAGGTGTAGGCTATATTACATGGATTTATTAGATACTTTTTAAAAAATGGCTTGTATAGGCTATGTGTGGAAGCCAGGAGATGCTGAATGTGTTTGTTAATTAAAGGTCAATTACCATAAGACCGACACTTATTTGCTTGACAATCACCAGCTGACTACATTTCGTGACCGCCACAGCCCTAGTTGTTACTCCCAGGGTTGGGGAGTAACGGATTACATGTAATATACATGTATATTTTAGATTTGATTACATGTAATCCATTACATGTAAGCGATTGCAAAAACCAGTAACTGTAATCCATTACGTTACCAGCAAAAAATATTGTAATCAGATACTTTTGGAAAACTACTTTGAGGATTACTTTTAAATTTTGAAAGGATGTTTGCAAAAAAAATCAGACACTTTTTTTGTTTTCTCAATGACATTCAAATCAGCATTGAAAAAAGGCAGATGTTTAAGTTTGTTCCACCTGAGTGAGTCTGACCACAAGTCAGAGACCACTATGATGACACACCAAATGTGTTTGATGGATCACAGGAAAAGAGCAGGAATAGGCTTTTGAAGGCTACAGTCCAAACTACAGTCCAAGCTATGTCTTCCAATGGTGCGACTGCTGTCGGCATCCAAAGATGATCCAACTTGAATAAACAACTTGGAGGTAAGGATGACAGCAGTGGTGTAGCCTACGGCGATACGGATATCACTTATCAGCATAGCACATTGATGTGAATCACACTGCTGCTCTCTCATTTAGCTATTTGCGTCTTACGAATTGTTGTTGTTGTGGATGGCTGTTCAAAAATCTGAATGTGTATTTGAACCCAATAATGGATGAATTCAGGAAGTTTAAGCTACCTACAAATCATTGTTTTTGAAACCAGTGGACAGCCAGTGAAAAATGCGTTCTTGCAACAGCTGCACAGTGCGGATCCCAGCCTATTGAATAAAAGTGGGGCTTTTATTGCTCAATCTAATTCATGCTGATTTAAAAAATATAAATCCATAGGCTTAATGGACACATGCTCAAACTCACACACTTTTGATAGACTTAAAGGGGCAATCTGTAGTTGCTACTTCTATTTTGTACTTGTAAATTATAAATACAGTACCAGTCAAAAGTTTGGACACATCTGCTCATTTCTACATTATGGAATAATAGTGAATACATTAAAACTATGAAATAACACACATGGAATCATGTAGTAACTAAAAAAGTGTTAAAGAAATCAAAATATATTTTAGATTTGAGATTCTTCAAAGTAGCCACCTTTTGCCTTGATGACAGCTTTGCACACTCTTGGCATTCTCTTAACCAGCCTCACGAGGTAGTCACCTGGAATACATTTCAATTAACAGGTGTGCCTTGTTAAAAGTTAATTGGTGGAATTTATTTCCTTCTTAATGCGTTTGAGCCAATCAGTTGTGTTGTGACAAAACGATAAAAAAACAGTTAAGTCTCCAAACTTAGAACATTTAATTACATCATGATATATTCTAATTAATTTCAAGGCAATAACAAACAAATGGTAAATTAATATACTACAAAGTCATTGTTGAAAGGTAGGGATATCCCGGTAGGGATATCCCGGCAGGGATATCCTGTGGCGGGCTGGGCGCAGTGCGCGCCAATCAAGGTTGCCAGGTGCACAGGTGTTTCTTCCGACACATTGGTGCGGCTGGCTTCCGGGTTGGATGCGCGCTGTGTTAAGAAGCAGTGCGGCTTGGTTGGGTTGTGTATCGGAGGATGCGTGACTTTCATCCTTCGTCTCTCCCGAGCCCGTACGGGAGTTGTAGCGATGAGACAAGATAGTAGCTACTAAAAACAATTGAATGCCACATCTTGAGTTGTTCTATTATTAAATAGAAAGATACTGATCTAATTAGTAGTTTATTTTATTTTTAAACTTCCAAAAAAAGGATGCTGTCCCACCTTTGGATGTCACCACTGAAGCACACACTGTACAATGTGTGTCTTAAGCCACACCCCTACAAACATCACCAGGGCTGCGTTGTGTACGTTTTTACATTATGGAACGTTCAATTAGTAACAATGGTGGCGGAGAGGAAGGCTGATGTTTTATGTGTCCCCAATTGATTGTGTTTTTTTGTTTGTTTATTTGTGTTTAACTTATTTTTTAAAACTTATTTTGTACATAATGTTGCTGCTACCGTCTCTTATGACCGAAAATAACTTCTGGACATCAGGACTGTGATTACTCACCACGGACTGGCAGAATCCTTTTTTTCCTTTAACGAGTCTGACAGACCCGACACGAATGATATACTGCTTTCTCGGGAACAGACCCAGATCCCCATGATTTGCTTGAAGAGGAGGCGGAGAAAAAGGGCCCAGAGGGTGGGCTGCCTTCTGAGAATTCGTAGGTGATCGAATAAACTCCCACTTCCTTCCATTCTGCTAGCAAACGTGCTATGTTTGGAGAATAAAATAACATTTGATTTGATTTGAATGAAATAGATGACCTACGCGGAAGATTAAACTACCAATGGGACATTCAAAACTGTAATATCTTATGCTTCACGGAGTCGTGGCTGAATGACGACACTATCAACATACAGCTGGCTGGTTATATGTTCTACCGGCAGGATAGAACAGCAGCGTCTGGTAAGACAGGGGGTGGCAGACTATGTATTTTTGTAAATAACAGCTGGTGCACAATATCTAAGGAAGTCTCGAGCTATTTCTCGCCTGAGGTAGAGTATCTCATGATAAGATGAAGACCACACTATCTACCTAGAGTTTTCATCTGTATTTTTCGAATCTGTTTACATACCTCCACAGTCAGAGGCTGGCACTAAGACAGCATTGAATGAGCTCTATTACACCTAGTAGCCTGGGACTTTAATGCAGGGAAGCTTAAATCCGTCTTACCGCATTTCTATTAGCATGTTAAATGTGCAACCAGAGGGGGAAAAAAACACCTATACTCCACATACAGAGATGTGTACAAAGCTCTCCCTCGCCCCCCATTTGGCAAATATGACCATAATTCTATCCTCCTGATTCCTGCTTACAAGCAACAACAAAAAAAATGAAAGCAGGAAGCACCAGTGACTAGATCAATAAAAAAAGTGGTCAGATGAAGCAGATGCTAAGCTACAGGACTGTTTTGCTAGCACAGACTAGAAAATGAAGAGTATACCACATAAGTCATTAGCTTAATCAATAAGTGCATCAATGACGTAGTCCCCACAGTGACAGTACGTACATACCCCAACCAGAAGCCATGGATTACAGGCAACATTCGCATTGAGCTAAAGGCCAAAGCTGCTGCTTTCAAGGAGTGGGACTCTAACCTGGAAGCTTATAAGAAATCCCACTATGCCCCCCGACAAACCATCAAACAGGCAAAGCGTCAATACGGGACTAAGGACGAATCGTACTACACCGGCTCTGAAGCTCATCAGATATGTGGCAGGGCTTGCTAACCATTACAGAATACAAAGCAGCCCGAGAGCTGTCCAGTGACACAGTGACACAGACCTACCAGACGAGAGCTTCAAGTTCCTTGGAGTCCACATCACCAACAAACTAACATGGTCCAAGCACACCAAGACAGTCTTGAAGAGGGCACAACAAAACCTATTCCCCCTCAGGAGACTGAAAAGATTTGGCATGGGTCCTCACATCCCCAAAAGGTTCTACAGCTGGACCATCGAGAGCATCCTGACTTGTTGCGTCACTGCCTGGTATGGCAACTGCTCGGCCTCTGACCACAAGGCACTACAGAGGGTAGTGCGAATGGCCCAGTACATCACTGGTGCCAAGCTTCCTGCCATCCAGGACCTCTATACCAGGGGGTGTCAGAGGAAGGCCCTAAAAGTTATCAAAGACTCCAGCCACCCTAGTCATAAACTATTCACTCTGCTACCGCACGGCAAGCGGTACCGGAGCACCAAGTCTAGGTCCAAGAGGCTTCTAAACAGCTTCTACCCCCAAGCCATACGACTCCTGAACATCTAATCAAATGGCATTACAGAGTATTTGCCCCCCTCCCCCTCTTTTACACCGCTGCTACTCTCTGTTATCATCTGTGCATAGTCACTTTAATAACTCTACTTACATGTACATATTACCTCAACTAACCGGTGCCACAACACATTGACTCTGTACCGGTACCCCCCTGAATATAGTCTCGCTATTGTTACTTTACTGCTGCTCTTTATTTACTTGTTACTTTTATTTCTTATTCTTACCCATATTTGTTTGAACTGCATTGTTGGTTAGGGGCTCGTAAGTAATAATTTCACTGTAAGGTCTACTACACCTGTTGTATTTGGCGCATGTGACTAATACAATTGTATTTGATTGATTTGAATTAAACGGAAATGGTGCTGTACTTGAACAACCATTTGAAAAAACTGGGAGTCGTTGGGGAATGCTGTCAGCATGGCCACTGCCCTTTTTTAAATACGTCATTCATTGCTTAATGCCACATCTCGCCGCACCCACTAAACGGATGCAAATGCACCTCACCTCACGTCTGTTCAAGAATGTACAACGTTTTGGGGAAATGTGTCGTTCGGTACAAACCGTTCCGCAACATAGCAAATGTTCAAAATAGAGTTCTGTGGCCACCCACACCATTGGTGGGTTTGGCGTCAAAATGAGAATGCCTACCTCTCTCTTGCAACATTAGTGGCCTTTCTCTCTCAAAGGCCAATTAGCTAGTGCTACACAGTCCAGCACTCTGTTGCCGACACCGCTCTGTTGCTCTCCTGTTATTTCCTTGTTTGGAAAAGCTTCAGAAAAGAATAGCATGAAAGCCTGTCTTTGTCAGCAGAGTCATTTTGTGTGATGGGGCCAGGCCTGTGACATTATAATTAAAATCAATGAATGGAGAGAACTGAAGGGGTGAGTGTTATAAATGCTTGCCATTTGATGAAAGCAAGAGTTTCCACAATGAGTCAGACTTCTTTTAATAAGTCCTCGAATTGGAGCTGGAGGTAGATCATTTCTAGATAATTGTATCTTTTTTACCTGAATACTCTTGAGTACTGAGGCATACCCTGCAGTCCTGAATGAACACTCATTTGAGAAAGGCAATCTTTTGGAATAATTGTGCCGCTGCTACTTCAATACTGTAAAGGCAAGTTTAAGCCATGCAGGGGATCTTGCCTGTGATAGGATCTTTAAGAATTGACAAATTAGGAAGCGATTGTCACTCCTGTACAACAGTGTTCTTAATTTAGAAGAAAGATGCCAGATTGGTGCACATTCAAATAAATCTGATCTAACAAAGTGGATATTTGCCAAATCCGGGGTTGACATCCATACAAGCATAGAGATAGTCACCTGGAATGCATTTCAATTAACAGGTGTGACTTGTTAATTTGTGGAACTGCTTTCTTTCTTAATGCGTTTGAGCCAATCAGTTGTGTTGTGACAGAAGATAGTCCATATTATGGCAAGAACAGCTCAAATAAGCAAAGAGAAACGACAGTCCATTATTACTTTAAGACATGATGGTCAGTCAATCTGGTAAATGTCAAGAACTTTGGAAGTTTCTTCAAGTGCATTTGCAAAAACCATCAAGCGTTATGATGAAACTGGCTCTCACCAGCGCCACCTTTTGCTGCGATTACAGCTGTAAGTCGCTTGGGGTATGTCTCTATCAGTTTTGCACATCGAGAGACTGAAATTTTTTCCTATTCCTCCTTGCAAAACAGCTCGAGCTCAGTGAGGTTGGAAGGAGAGCATTTGTGAACAGCAGTTTTCAGTTCTTTCCACAGATTCTCGATTGGAATCAGGTCTGGACTTTGACTTGGCCATTCTAACACCTGGATATGTTTATTTTTGAACCATTCCATTGTAGATTTTGCTTTGTTTTGGATCATTGTCTTGTTGGAAGACAAATCTCCCTCCCAGTCTCAGGTCTTTTGCAGACTCCATCAGGTTTTCTTCCAGAATGGTCCTGTATTTGGCTCCATCCATCTTCCCATCAATTCTAACCATCTTCCCTGTCCCTGCTGAAGAAAACCATAATGCTGCCACCACCATGTTTGACAGTGGGGATGGTGTGTTCTGGGTGATGAGCTGTGTTGCTTTTACGCCAAACATAACGTTTTGCATTGTTTCCAAAAAATTCAATTTTGGTTTCATCTGACCAGAGCACCTTCTTCCACATGTTTGGTGTGTCTCCCAGGTGGCTTGTGGCAAACTTTAAATGACACTTTTTATGGATATCTTTAAGAAATGGCTTTCTTCTTGCCACTCTTCCATAAAGGCCAGATTTGTGCCATATACGACTGATTGTTGTCCTATGGACAGAGTGTCCCACCTCAGCTGTAGATCTCTGCAGTTCATCCAGAGTGATCATGGGCCTCTTGGCTGCATCTCTGATCAGTCTTCTCCTTGTATGAGCTGAAAGTTTAGAGGGACGGCCAGATTTGCAGTGGTCTGATACTCCTTCCATTTCAATATTATTGCTTGCACAGTGCTCCTTGGGATGTTTAAAGCTTGGGAAATATTTTTGTATGCAAATCCGTCTTTAAACTTCTTCACAACAGTATCTCGGACCTGCCTGGTGTGTTCCTTGTTCTTCATGATGCTCTCTGCGCTTTTAACGGACCTCTGAGACTATCACAGTGCAGGTGCATTTATACGGAGACTTGATTACACACAGGTGGATTGTATTTATCATCATTAGTCATTTAGGTCAACATTGGATCATTCAGAGATCCTCACTGAACTTCTGGAGAGAGTTTGCTGCACTGAAAGTAAAGGGGCTGAATAATTTTGCACGCCCAATTTTTCAGTTTTTGATTTGTTAAAAAAGTTTGAAATATCCAATAAATGTCGTTCCACTTCATGATTTTGTCCCGCTTGTTGTTGATTCTTCACAAAAAAATACAGTTTTATATCTTTATGTTTGAAGCCTGAAATGTGGCAAAAGGTCGCAGAGTTCAAGGGGGCCGAATACTTTCGCAAGGCACTGTATATCAGACTGTAAGACTTACTTGTTTAATGTTCTAATTACGTTGGTAACTAGTTTATAATAGGAATAAGGCACCTCAGGGATTTATGGTATATGGCCAATATGCCACGGCTAAGGGCTGTATCCAGGCACTCCTCGTTGCATCGTGCTTAAGAGCCCGCAGCTGTATTTTTTTGGCCTTATTTCACACCCCATCGGGCCTTATTGCTTAATTCTACAACAGGATCCCTACGTAGAAAGTGACACAAAGCAGGTTGTGGCCTCTACAAGCTTTCTGTCCACTGGCCAACACTGTCTTTTCGGCATTGAGTTGGTTTACCTAACGCTCTGGGGTGAAGTTTCTCCCGGGTCCAGATCTAGAATCAGCTTTCCCTCCCCCAATCCTAACCTTAACCAAGGGAAAATTGCTAAAATGATCTCAGATCAGCATCTAGGGGAAGCTTCACCCTACACCTTATACCTGACACCCTAGTTAGATTTGAAGAAAGAGCCTGAAAGGTCTGTCTACATTATGTCCCATGTCTTCACTCCGTCTTCTCATTTGGGTCAGAAATCTCACAACAATAATGTGATGTCCGTGTTGTTATTTTGTTCCGTGTTCCGAAACACATGGCAAGTATATTAAGCCATGCTAAATAAATTGAAGGCTTATCAAAATTCATGGTAAAGTGTTTTTGATGCAATCTGGTACAGTGTTTTTGATCCCACTATTTGTTATTTTGCCACACAAGATGCAGTCTTTAAAAAAATATTTTGCTTGAATTCATTTGAAGTGAGCACAGTTTCCTTGGAAACATTTTAATTGCAAGAATGAGAGCATAGATGGTGAGTGAACAGAGTGAGACTGATTGGAGTGGGGATTTAGGGTTGATATAAGACTTAGTGCCTTGCGGAAGTATTCACCCCCCTTGGCGTTTTTTCTATTTTGTTGCATTACAACCTATCATTTTTATTTGGTTTCATGTAATGGACATACACAAAATAGTCCAAATTGGTGAAGTGAAATGAAAAAAATGACTTGTTTCAAAAAATTCCAAAACATTCAAAATGTAAAAGTGGTGCGTGCATATGTAGTCACCCCCTTTACTATGAAGCCCCTAAATAAGATCTGGTGCAACCAATTACCTTCAGAAGTCACACAATTAGTTTAATAAAGTCCACATGTGTGCAATCTAAATGTCACATGATCTCAGTATATCTACACCTGTTCTGAAAGGCCCCAGAGTCTGCCACACCACTAAGCAAGGTGCACCACCAAGCAAGCGTCACTGTGAAGACCGAGGAGCTTTCCAAACAGGTCAAGGACAAAGTTGTGAAGAAGTACCGATCAGGGTTGGGCAATAAAAAAATATCTGAAACTTTGAACATCCCACAGAGCACCATTAAATCTATTATAAGAAATTGTTAAGAATATGGCACCACAACAAACCTGCCAAGAGAGGGCCGCTCACCAAAACCCACGGACCAGGCAAGGAGGGCATTAATCAGAGAGGCAACAAAGAAACCAAAGATAACCCTGAAAGAGCTGCAAAGCTCCACAGTGGAGATTGGAGTATCTGTCCATAGGACCACTTTAAGCCGTACACTCCACAGAGCTGGGCTTTACAGAAGAGTGGCCAGAAAAAAAGTAAGCAAACATGTTTGGTGTTCACCAAAAGGCATGTGGGAGACTCCCCAAACATATGGAAGATGGTACTCTGGTCAGATGAGACTGAAATTGAGCTTTTTGGCCATCAGGGAAAACGCTATGTCTGGCACAAACCCAACACCTCTCATCACCCCGAGAACACTATCCCCACAGTGATGCTGCCACCACCATGCTGTGGGAATGTTTTTCATAGGCAGGGACTGGGAAACTGGTCAGAATTGAAAGAATGATGGATGGTGCTAAATACAGGGAAATTCTTGAGGGAAACCTGTTTCAGTCTTCCAGAGATTTGAGACTGGGATGGAGGTTCACCTTCCAGCAGGACAATAACCTTAAGCATACTGCTAAAGCAACACTTTAGTGGTTTAAGGGGAAACATTTAAATGTCTTGGAATGGCCTAGTGAAAGCCCAGACCTCAATCCAATTGAGAATCTGTGGTATGACTTAAAGATTGCTGTACACCAGCGGAACCCATCCAACTTGATGGAGCTGGAGCAATTTTGCTTTGAAGAATGGGCAAAAATCCCATGTGCCAAGCGTATAGAGACATACCCCAAGAGACTTGCAGCTGTAATTGCTGCAAAATGTGGCTCTACAAGGTATTGACTTTGGGGGGTGAATAGTTATGCACGCTCAAGTTTTCTGGGTTTTTTTGTGTCTTATTTCTTGTTTGTTTCCCAATAAAAATGATTTAGCATCTTCAATGTGGTAGGCATGCTTTGTAAATCAAATGTTACTAAACCCCCAAAATCCATTTTAATTCCAGTGTGTAAGGCAACAAAGTAGGAAAAATGAATACTTTTGCAAGCCACTGTATCTCTGTGTCCACTATGCAAGCGCTGTGTGTGTGTGTCCACTATGCAAGCGCTGTGTGTGTGTGCATATGCGTGCATCTGTGTTTGTGTGCCAGGTTTAAGCATTTATTTGTCTTTTGTCTTGGACATGTACACAAGAATACATGGGGTACTTATTAAAGAATCACCTTGGCCAAAAGTCAAACAAATAGTGAGATACTGTTCAGCTTCAAGGTTTAATGGCCGAATGTCTGTATTGTGGAGATGGTATTTTATACCCTGATATAGTATTATGACAATTGTTTTGGCACTCACGGGTCAAAAACAGTGTACCTTCAGGAAATAGTTTTTTTTCTGTCGTCCCAATGAAGCCTATTCTATTAACATAATACAATGATACTTAATGTGTGTGTGTGTCCTCAGATGAGGGAGCGGAGCAGCTCGGAGCCCAGTAGGAAGGTGCATACCGAGATCAGTGTAAAAGTCTCTGAAGTGAGTACCATGTGGAAGCCCCACTCTACCTACTGTAGTCTGTGTGTGTGTGTGTATTTAGAGCATCACATTGTCCATCTCATCTGCACCACAGATGCACCTCACTAGAATGACTTAAGTGTACTCAAGTCAATCCGCCTGCTTAGAAGCGTAATTCTGTGGTAATTTGATGCTTAAGATGATTTAAGTGCCAGAACTTGACGATTGTTTGAGAAGGTATACCTCGATGCTGGAGGATGGAACTACCAGTAAAATAAGTCACAGAAGATACTGGGCCATATACAGTATGCTCTATTTAGTTATGTGGTACTACGCTACTGGCCTCTTTTTGTTAAAGTGAAGATGTTCCTCGTTGTGTGATGGCTGGTGCATGCAAGCTTGTGCAGTTGTTTTGGTATGAGCTGGCGATGCAAGAGTGATCCAGAATCTAATCACCCATCTCTCAGGTCAACAGCAAGGGTCAAACACACACGTGTAAAAAAATTAAATGGCCGGTCAACAGCAATGTTTTGGAGACCTGTAGGGCTCGACATCGGCGGCTTCCAAACTTTGGGGCCAGAGGGGTTATTTACAGCATAAGAGAATACACCGAATGTTGACTTAAACTGTTGATGGCTTTCCAGGCAGTACCAAGAGGCAGTGTTATAGATGGGTTTTGATACCCCCGCTGTGGGAAAACACACTGGCTTGTTTATTAGGCTTAATTTAAGGCACAGAGCTTTTAGCACTGGCTGGCTGCTAGTTACGGGAGAGCTACACTGGGGCTACAGGAAAACAGTTGTTAGCTGATATACTGGACGCATAGCTTTTTGCATGAGTAAGCAGGGCACAAGCCACCTGATTTGAAGTGTTTTCTGATGTGAGCAGCACATTGAATTCTTGAAAATAGAATTTGAGTGAAATTTACCCTATGTCCAAGTTTAATTGAATTAATTGGCAGCGAAGCCATGGTGTGAAAATTGCTGTTCTAGCCTAGCACACACTTGATTCAAGTATACTGAACAAAAATATAAATGCAACAATTTCAACGATTTTACTGATATATAAGGAAATCAGTGAACTGAAATAAATGTATTAGGCCCTAGTCTATGGATTTCAGATGACTGGGCAGGGTCACAGCCATGGGTGGGACCGGGAGGGCATACTGTAGGCCCACTCATTTGGGAGCTAGGCCCACCCATTGGGAAGCCAGGCCCAGTCAATCAGAATCAGTTTTCCCCCACAAAAGGACTTTATTACAGACATAAATAGTCCTCAGTTTCCTCAGCTGTTCTCAGATGGTCAGCTGGTCTCAAGATGGTCAGATGGTCCCGCAGGTGAAGAAGCCGGATGTGGAGGTCCTGGGCTGGCGAGGTTACACGTGGTCTGCGGTTGTGAGGCCGGTTGGACGTACTGCCAAGTTCTCTAAAACAATGTTGGAGGGGGCTTATGGTAGATAAATTAACATGAATCCTCTGGCAATAGCTCTGGTGGACATTCCTGCAGTCAATATACTAATTGCACGCTCCCTCAACATTTTTGACATCTGTGGCATTGTGTTGTTTGACAGAACTGCACATTTTTAAAGTGGACTTTTATTGTCCCCAGCACAAGGTGCACTTGTGTAATGATCATGCTGTTTAATCAGCTTCTTGATATGCCACACCTGTCAGGTGGATTAATTATCTTGGCAAAGGAGAAATTCTCACTAACAGGGATGTAAACAAATGTGTGCACAAAATTGGAGAGATAATCCTTTTGTCCATATGAAAAATTCTCTGGGATCTTTTATTTCAGCTCTTGAAACATGGGACGAACACTTTACATGTTGCGTTTATACAGTACCAGTCAAAAGGTTGGACACACCTACTCATTCGAGGGTTTTTCTATATTTTTTTTCATTTTCTACATTATAGAATAATAATGAAGACCTCAAAATGATCAAATAACACATATGGAATCATGTAGTACGTGATTCAACAAATCAAAATATATTTTATATTTGAGATTCTTCAAAGTAGCCACCCTTTGTCTTGCACACTCTTGACATTCTCTCAACCAGCTTCACCTGGAATGCTTTTCCAACAGTCTTGAAGGAGTTCCCACATATGCTGAGCACTTGTTGGCCGATTTTCCTTCACTCTGCAGTCCAACTCATCCCAAATCATTTCAATTGGGTGATTGTGGAGGCCAGGTCATCTGATGCAGCACTCCATCCCTCTCCTTCTTGGTCAAATAGCCATTACACAGCCTGGAGGTGTGTTGGGTCATTGTCCTGCTGAAAAACAAATGATAGTCCCACTAAGCGCAAACCAGATGGGATAGCATATCACTGCAGAATTATGTGGTAGCCATGCTGGTTATAAGTGTGCATTGGATTCTAAATAAATCACAGACAGTGTCACCAGCAAAGCATCCCCACACCATCACACCTCCTCCATGCTTCATGGTGGGAACCACAGATGCGGAGATCATCTGTTTACCTACTCTGCGTCTCTCAAAGACATGGCGGTTAGAACCAAAAATCTCAAATTTTGACTCATCAAACCAAAGGACAGATTTCCACTGATATAATGTCCATTGTTTGTGTTTCTTGGCCCAAGCAAGTCTCTTCTTATTATTGGTGTCCTTTAGTAGTGGTTTCTTTGCAGGAATTCTACCATGAAGACCTGATTCACACAGTCTCCTTTGAACAGTTGATGTTGAGATGTGTCTGCTACTTGAACTCTGAAGCATTTTTTGGCCTGCAATCTGAGTTACAGTTAACTCTAATGAACTGATCCTCTGCAGCAGAGGTCACTCTGAGTCTTCCTTTCCTGTTGTGGTCCTCATGAGAGACAGTTTTATCATAGTGCTTAATGGGTTTTGCCAGTGCACTTGAAGAAGCTTTCAAAGTTATTGAAATGCTTCATGTCTTAAAGTAATGATGAACTGTCGTTTCTCTTTGTTTATTTGTGCTGTTCTTGTCATAACATGGACTTGGTCTATTACCAAATAGGGCTATCTACTGTATAACACCTGTACCTTGCCACAGCACTGATTGGCTACTTTGAAGAATTTGTTTAATGCTTATTTGGTTATTACATTATTCCATATGTGTTATTTCGTTTTAATGTCTTCAATATTATTCTACAATGTAGAAAATAGTAAAAATAAAGAAACTATTGAATGAGTAGGTGTGTCCAAACTTTTGACTGGTACTGTGTTTTTGTTCAGTATAATTACCTCATCAAACTGTTGGGACAAAATACAGCAGATGTAGTTATTGGATCCATGATTCACAAACATTGATCTACAGTACACAACATTTAAGGAGAATTGGCAAAACAAAACAAAAATCTAATTACAGTAGATTCATATTGCAATATGATATTCCTAATTTTCATCGAAATCGGAAGCCCTAAAATAGAGGGATAGAAAACACCGAACAGGGAGAGGTAGTCAGAGGAGTGCAGGTGTTTGCTGTAGCATGAGAAGTCTGAGTCCTGTTTTGTTGGTCCTGAACAGATGACATATAAAAAGCTCAGTGGAGATGGGGGAGCTTAGCATATTATTACAACCTCTTTCTCAAGGCCTTCCTTCACTTTTTATTTCTCTTTCTTTCTCTCTTGTGCTCTCTTGCTCATTCTTTGTCGCTTTCATGCACCATTCTACATCGTTACTCGCCCCAATCTCTATCTTCCTATCTCCCCCTATTTTCTCTCGCTCTCCCTGTATGTAAGGCAGTGACACTAGCAGTAATTGCCACCTCTCGCCCACACAGCCAACACCAAGGCTTTCACTGAGCCAATCCCTCCTGGAAAACACACTCGGCCCTGAACTTTTGCTTTGGAATTTCACAAGCATGATACAGAGAGCGTCTTCTCACAGGTCCTATCTAGTCAATTTCCATAGATTTTTATCAGGTCATTCAGACTTACAGTGTGCTTGGAAAGTTTTCAGACCCCTTGACTTTTTCCACATTTTGTTACATTACAGCCTTATTCTAAAATTGATTAAATATTTGTTTTCATCATCAATCTACACACAATACCCTTTAATGACAAAGTAAAAACAGGTTTTTAGATGTATTTTTATTTTTAAATACCTTATTTACATAACTACCATTCAAAAGTTTGGGGTCAGTTAGAAATGTCATTGTTTTCCATGAAAATATATTTTAAATTAGTTGCAAAATTAATAGGAAATATAGTCGACTTTGACAAGGTTATAAATCATTAATTTTAATTGAAATAATAATTGTGTCCTTCAAACTTTGCTTTCGTCAAAGAATCCTCCATTTGTAGCTATTACAGTCTTGCAAACCTTTGGCATTCTAGTTGTCAATTTGTTGAGGTAATCTGAAGAGATTTCACCCCATGCTTACTGAAGCAACTCCCACAAGTTGGATTGGCTTGATGGGCACTTCTTATGTACCATATGGTCAAGCTGCTCCCACAACAGCTCAATAGGGTTGAGATCCGGTGACTGTGCTGACCACTCCATTATAGACAGAATACCAGCTGACTGCTTCTTCCCTAAATAGTTCTTGCATAGTTTGGAGCTGTGCTTTGGGTCATTGTCCTGTTTTAGGAGGAAATTGGCTCCAATTAAGCGCCATCCACAGGCTATGCATGGCGTTGCAAAATGGAGTGATAGCCTTCCTTCTTCAAGATCCCTTTTACCCTGTACAAATCTCCCACTTTACCACCACCAAAGCACCCCGAGACCATCACATTGCTTCCACCATGCTTGACAGATGGCGTCAAGCACTCCTCCAGCATCTTTTCATTTTTTCTGCAACTCACGAATGTTCTTATTTGTGATCCGAACACCTCAAACTTAGATTTGTCTGTCCATAACACTTTTTTCCAATCTTCCTCTGTCCAGTGTCTGTGTTCTTTTGCCCATCTTTTATTTTTATTGGCCGGTCTCAGATATGGCCTTTTCTTTGCCACTCTGCCTAGAAGGCCAGCATAATTTCTTCATTTCTCAGAACAAGAATAGACTGAGTTTCAGAAGCAAGTTGTTTGTTTCCGGCCATTTTGAGGCTGTAATCCAACCCACAAATGCTGATGCTCCAGATACTCAACTAGTCTAAAGAAGGACCGTTTTATTGGTTCTTTAATCACAACAGTTTTCAGCTATACTAACTTAATTGCAAAAGTGTTTTCTAATAATCAATTAGCCTTTGAAAATGATAAACCTGGATTAGCTAACACAACGTGCCATTGGAACACAGGATTGATGGTTGCTGATAATGGGCCTCTATACGCCTATGTAGATATTCCATATAAAATCTGTTTCCAGCTACAATAGTCAATTACAACATTATCAATGTCTACACTGTATTTCTGATCAATTTTATGTTATTTGAATGGACAAAAAAAATAGCTTATTTTTCAACAACAAGGACATTTCTAAGTGACCCCAAACCTGAACGGTAGTGCAAGTATTCAGACCCTTTGCTATGAGACTCGAAATTGAGCTTCGGTGCATCCTGTTTCCATTGATCATCCTTGATGTTTCTACAACTTGATTGGACTCCACCTGTCGTAAATTCAATTGATTGGGCATGATTTGGAAAGCTCACACCTATCTATACAAGGTCCCATAGTTGACAGTGTATGTCAGAGCAAAAACCAAGCCATGAGGTGGAAGGAATCATCTGTAGAGCTCCGAGACAGAATTGTGTCCAGGCGCAGATCTGGGGAATGGTACCAAAACATGTATGCAGCATTGAAGGTCTCCAAGAATACAGTGGCCTCCATCATTCTTAAATGGAAGAAGTTTGGAGACTCGTCCTAGAGCTGTGTAGTTATATTGACTTTTTTTCTGACTTGCATCATTAGATTTAGTTTATTAGCATGTGCTCCTCCCGGTCAGTCCATCTTGCGTTCTCGTAGTACTTTTCTAAGGACTGGTGTTATTCTTATCTTATGCTATTGTGTCATATGCTGTAGCTTCATTCTAGTCATTGTGTATTAGTACTGGTATTAATGATATTTTCTGTGCATTTTGTTCTTTTCATGTCTTACATAATAGTTATATTATGCATTTCGGCTGCCACTCTTAATGCTGTGAAAAATGCTCGCACATTCAGGTGTAAGTTGATATTCTTCCTTTTCTACACACAGTATGCATATTGCTATGGCTGCCAACATCACAACGTGGAAGCAAAGGCTGGTTGGACTCCGTATACATCACCTAGGTGGATGTTGTGTTATTCATGCATGGCTGTATGTTCTGTATTATCTGCACATAGTGTTATGGCATGGTTCCTGTTATTACAAAAGCACACAGGGAGGTTGTGGTTACATAGAGGGCAACACTAGCTATCCCTTACACAGCATCTGCTGGAGCATTGCAGTATGACGGCGCATGATTTGTATGAGAGTAGTAAAAAACGTTGCATTATCATGCATGTTTGTACATAGTGCATATGAAGGCATCTTCTACCCTGATGCAGCTCACTGAGCGTGACTCATATCTACCAACCTGTGCTGTTCCAAATGTGTGGGTGCTACATGCTAACACTGTTCAGCAGTCAAGCAGCGTGATATCTTGTGCTACTCGAATGGCGTTAGTCTGTCGTCGGCAAAACATTACTGGGTCTTTTCATCACTAGTTATATTCACAGGACTACAGCCTCATTATCAAGTTGATCCTCCTGCCTAACCCTAACCTCTCTTCCTCGGATTTTAAGTGATCATCTTGGACCTTAGTGGGGAAGCTGACATGTACGCCTGTGCGATGACTAATCAAGATTTGCTATAGTTTCAGCCTTTTGGATGAGCTGTTGATACTAGCATTACCTGGCATGTGTTGGGCTTGCTAAAAACCCACAAGGCAATCAGTGTTGGCGATCAAGCATTCATTGCCTCTTATGGGAAAGCCTGTTAGAGCTCATTCAGACACTCTTACACGCAGGCTTACAGTGCATTTGTAAAGTATTCAGACCCCTTGACTTTTCTCCCACATTTTGTTAAGATACAGCCTTATTCTAAAATTGATTAAATAGTTTTGTTCTCTCATCAATCTACACACAATACCCCATAATGACAAAGCAAGAACAGGTTTAAGCATTTTTGCTAATTTGATTTAAATAAATAAAAATACTTTTGCTTTACTCAGTACTTTGTTGAAGCACCTTTGGCAGTGATTACAGCCTCAAGTCTTGTGTAGGATGCTGCAAGCTTGGCACACCTGTATTTGGGGAGTTTCTCCCATTCTTCTCTGCAGATCCTCTCAAGCTCTGTCAGGTTGGATGGGGAGAGTTGCTGTACAGCTATTTTCAGGTATCTCCAGAGATATTCGATTGGGTTCAAGTCCGGGCTCTGGCTGGGCCACTCGGGGACATTCTGAGACTTGTCCCGAAGCCACTCCTGCTTTGTCTTTGCTGTGTGCTTAGGGTCGTTGTCCTGTTGGAAGGTGAACCTTTGCCCAAGTCTGAGGTCCTGAGCGCTCTGGAGCAGGTTTCCGTCAAGGATCTCTCTGTACTTTGCTTCGTTCATCTTTTGTACGACCCTGACTAGTCTCCCAGCCCCTGCTGCTAAAAAACATCCCCACAACATGATGCTGCCACCACCATGCTTCACCGTAGGGAGAGTGAAGTTTCTCCCATCTCCACAAAGGAACTCTGGAGCTCTGTCAGATTGACCATCGGGTTCTTGGTCACCTCCCTGACCAAGGCCCTTCTCCCCCGATTGCTCAGTTTGGGTTAACACAACACAATGCCACAGAGGTCTTAAGTTTTGAGGGCACTTGCAATTGGCTTGCTTACTGCAGGAATGTCCACCAGATCAGTTGCCAGAGAATTTAATGTTAATTTCTCTACCTTAAGCCGGCTCCAACTGCGCTTTAGAGAATTGGACGGTACGTCCAACCTGCCTCACAACCGCAGACCATGTGTATGGCTATGTGTGGTCGAGCAGTGTGCTGATGTCAACGTTGTGAACAGAGTGCCCCATGGTGACAATTGGGTTATGGTATGCGTTTTAGAGAATTTGACAGTACGTCCAACCGGCCTCACAACCGCAGAACACATGTATAGCGTCGTTTGGGCAAGTGGATGGTGACGGTTGGGTTACGGATTGGGCAGGCATAAGCTACAGGCAACAAACATAATTGTATTTCATCCATGGCAATTTGAATGCACAGAGATACCGTGACGAGATCCTGAGGCCCATTGTCATGACATTCATCCGCCGCCATCATCTCATGTGTCAGCATGATCATGCACGGCCCCATGTCGCAAGGATCTGTACACAATTCCTGGATGCTAGAAATGTCCCAGAAATGTCCCATGGCCTGCATACTCACCAGAAATGTCACCCGCTGAGCATGTTTTGGATGCTCTGGATTGACGTGTACGACAGCGTGTTCCAGTTCCCACCAATATCCATCAACTTCGCACAGCAATTAAAGAGGAGTGGGACAACATTCCACAGGCCACAGTCAACAGCCTGATCAACTCTATGCAAAGGAGATGTGTCACGCTGCTTGAGGCAAGTGGTGGTCACACCAGATACTGACAGGTTTTCTGATCCACACCCCTGTTTTTTTTTTAAGGTATCTGTGACCAACAGATACATATCTGTATTCCCGGCCATGTGTAATCCATAGATTAGGGCCTAATGAATTTATTTGAATTGACTGACTTCCTTATAGAAACTGTAACTCAGTAAAATCCCCAAAATGGTTGCATATAGCGCTTCTATTTTTGTTCAGTAGATCTAACCTCTACAGGATCGGTGGGTCCCCCGTAGGATGGTTGAGCTAACGTAGGCTCATTTGGTTAGCATGAGGCTGTAAGTAACAAGAAAATTTCCCAGGACATAGACCTATCTGATATTGGCATAAGATTCAAATTCTTGTCAATCGAACTGTCCAATGTACAGTAGTTACAATATGTCAGTGAATGAATACCATGCTATTGTTTGAGTGTACAGTTATGAACTTAAATGTATTAATAAACCAATTTGGCACATTTGGGCAGTCTTGATACAACATTTTGAACAGAAATACAATGGTTCATTGGATCAGTATTGAACTTTGCACATACACTGCCTCCATCTAGTGGCAGCAGAGTGAGAGAGCAGACCCGTAAAGCTTAAATAACCACCCAATAACGTAGGCATGAATGATTCTTGCCTCTTCATACCATCTCAGCTGATGCGTCAGCTGAGGCGGGGCACTCGGGTTTCCTTTCTGAACTGGCTCCGCTTAATTTCTGAATCATGTTTCGAAGAGAACTGCCAGATGTAATTTTAGAGTGTTGTTAGTTTGCAAATGTGTCGCTTGTTTTAAGTACAGTAATCCAATGATTCCAATTATTTCTAACTAGGAGTAGGAATAGATTACTCATTTGTCTGCATTGGGCTTGTTAGCTAAGCTATTTTGGGCCTTATAGCATGTTGATTATAGCATTTTAGGAGCTGCATTTCCTCTTAAATCCTTTCATAAATGTATTTTAGTTTTAGACACAGCCCATATACGTATGTATCATGACAAAATAGTAATGCATGTATAGTTCATGCATTTTCTGGGTGACTTTCTGGCTAATTAACATGAATATCTTATAAGAGTTGAAATAATGAGTCAAGATGAACAGCCAGGGATTCTTCTCCTGTTTTTATGACAGAAGTGTTTCATAACAAGAGTTATTTTGTTCTTCATCGGGGACAGCCAGTGTATGGGCTTCAAGGGGAAAAAATGGTCCTGTGTGTTTAAATGTCCGGGACGATTTCTGGTCCCAGTCCGTTCCTGGTGTCCATTGTGTGTTATGGGCAGCCTCCTATGACAGGCCATGTTGCTGCATATTAAGAAAGACCAATTCTGTGAGCTATGAGCTGCTTCTCTCTGTTGGACATTTCATACACTTTCAGCTGGATTTCCAGAACAATTTAATGATCTTGGTTAAATATAGATATCAGGGCTTGTAAGTAGAGTTTTATATTACCGTAAATAGAGTAGACTTTTGTATTTTACAGTAAAACAAGTAGTGTTATATTTTACAGTAAAACGACTAAACGGCGAGGCAATCATTATTTTTTGTATTGGTGATTCAACCAAATGTTCTCATGGAATTTCACAATAAATTCCACTTTGTCCATAATGGGCACACGACTACTTAGTGTAAAGATTTGTCTCTGCAACAAACTAAACAAAGTCAAACATTGCTGTCCGGTTTCTATAAACTTGCCTATTGTGTATGTTTTAAAAATCACGTTAGCCCACTGAGCTAAAGCCTAGGCCTACACAGGTGTGTTCAAGGTTACTCATCATAGTCTTGCAGCCTACACACACACACTGAAATGCTGCTGCTCCGTCTCAGCATCAGCATCCCCACGTCTCTCTTCCTCCGCGCTTATCCCTTTCCACACTGTCGCTCAGTCATCGTCTGGGAAAGCAGAGGAGGAGAGGAGAGGGAGCAGGTTCTCAGGTTGGAGGGGGCCAAGCCTGTGGCTCGCTGGCGAGCAAGACCATGCATTTGTATGTGTGCTGGACTTTAAGATTGTGTTAGGATCATGAATGCCTTCAGCATTGTGGAGGAGGAATCTAGTTTCTCAGAGGGGCCCCACTTCCGATAGCAGCTATCCGCGTGCCTTCTCTCCTGTGGCGACTTACTCCTCTTCTCCCCCACCCCCTCTTTATTTTTCTCCTTCTTCTCCCCCTCTTTTCCATCTCACTAATTTTGTGGCGGCGATGAATTCAAGCACAGGTTGAGCTTTTCTGCCCGCAATGGATTGTCTTTGCATTGTCACAACTAAGGTAAGAGCATTAGTGCCTTTGATAGAGACGTAACGAGAGAGGGATGCAGTGAGAACAGAAGGGAAGAAGCTCTGTCTGTGTCTGTCCTCCAGTGTTGGTTGATCTGCGTATTTCAACTGCCTGCTCAAGGAATGTGTGTGTGTGCGCATCTCTGTGTGTGTGTGTGTGTTATGGCCAGTGGTTCACATTTCATGTTGTGTGTGTCCATCTATCCACAACGGTCTTAACAGGCTTAAAGCCCCGCTGGGGAGCGACAGCACCTCTATTGAAATGTCACACTACCAGAACTTGCCGGAAACTTCAGTCAGTCCTCCGCTGCTGCCTTCAGAGAGATAATGAGCCTCTTTGTTGTGAGGTCCGGAACATCCTTTTTGATCAGGGGCTAAACAATAGCTTATAGCAGAGATTGGCTGGGCTGCATCTGGAATCAATTAAGGGGAAGCCTCTTTCCCAGCTGTCTACAATTAGCAGTAGAGTAAAGTATCACTGTGGTTATTTGAATGCAGCAGTTTATTGAGGACATGCACATCCTCTCTGATTTATGTTTGCTGTAAGAGACCAGCAGACTGACCAAGTAGTCAATCTGACAAATGAGAACAATTTTGACTGTGTTAATGGTTTTTATCTTTTTATAATTTTGTCTTGGCGAAAGCGGTAGTCAAGGTTTGTTTTTGGGCAGGAAAGAAAACCAGGTGTAAGACCTGCTTTGGTGTAGGGGGAAGTATCCCCTAGATGCTGATCTTGGGTCAGTTTTGCATTTTTCCCACTAATGTTTAAGGTTATGATTATGAGAGCTGAGATCCAAGGGAAAAGGTCATTCCAGAGCACCTGCTTTGCAGTCATTCTCATAAAGTTATGTTTTGACTGAATTGTATTGACTAATCATGGAATCCAAGGAAGCCTCATAAGACCCTTAAACTCTGTCATTACTAGAGCTATTCCCTCCATCTGGGATGACACAAATAACATCAAGGTATTGTTCATTGGGTACCAAAAGATAGAAAAGACTGAAACAGCAAGGGTCTACCTTGGCTTGTCTAATATAAAATGCAAATGTTTTTTTTCCATTGCAAAGTGTTTCAAAATGTTTTCCGTTGTGTGCCTTAATGAACACGACGCAGCAACTCCTAGAATAGATGATGATCATGTTAATTCCCTTTCTAAAAGCCTGGTTTAAATATTTGGTTGTTTCCATGCCATGTTAAATCCATGATGGAGAACCATGTTTTCATTGCAATGTACTCATTGGGAAAATGTTGTTAAGTGAACAGTTCCCTCATTCCCTCAAAACCATTACAGTAATCAGGTTTCTGAGTTAGGCAAAGCAAAAACTTCCTGTGCAGTCAGAAAGCAGGTGGAGCTCATGAAGAATGACGTTTTTCACTAGTTACCGGCTTTGATTGAATAGGACCCTCAGCTGTGTGGTTCTTTATGTTTTGCAAGGAGCGTGCATGTTTGTGTGTAAGACAGATGGAGATTGAAACAGATTACATAGATATAGAATGAATAGACTGGGCTTCGAACCTCTAACCCTTGCAATTTGACACGTAAACTCATTGGTACACTTGCAATGGCTGCCGGGTATTGTGACGCAATAATTTCCATTGCAATGTAGAATGTTAATTCAAGTTGATGTTAACTGACGTGGCTCATGCAATGGAATGTATGTTTTGTAACGCCAGTTGAGTTGAATCAACAAATCACAGCATATTGATGGTTACACTTCCTGCTTTTACTTCCTCCTATGCTAGGTTGAAAATATACAGGTTAAGACAATGTCGTCACAAATCTGGGACCAATGCCATTGCTAACTACCAGCGCCATTGCTAACTAGCGTAGCGAAGAGTTATAAGATATTAGAATCCCGTTGTTTTAACCTTTGTCATCGTCTACCTCGCTCCTATAGGTACACTCGCAGTGGGCGCCAGTCCACTCATCATGCCGTCATTGACTTGAATGCTCTATTCATTCTATTTCTATGGCAGCACATGCAGTCAGTAGCGAAGTAGAGGAGAAAATGTGCACTTTATAAAAATATTATAACATTTAAAATATCCCAGTAGACGTGTCAACACTGACACTATGCATTGTTGGTTGTTGAGGTGGTCTTTGAAAGTGTCTGTGACTGTGCTTGTCGACACTTGGCCACAGAATGATACCTTAATTAGCCTCCCAGAAGGCATTTTGATGGCATGTGAAGACTGTGTCAAAGGGTTATTGGGACATTAGACTGTGTTACCACATTGGGTCATGTAAGGCCATCACCTTTCTGTGATTGTGTGTGTGGGTGGGTGGGTGGGTGGGTGGGTGGGTGGGTGGAGGCTACAGACTGCCTTTGCACCTGGTTCACACCACGCAGAAAATGCTGATCAAGCCACTGGTGTCACTACCCTCCCAGCTGGTGCACATGATTCCCTAAACTGGCTGGAGGTGCATGCATTCACCTGGACTGCCCAGCTGACCTAAAAAAAATGCCTAACATTCCTAGCCTGGACAAGTGAGCATAGCTGGGAGAGATTGCATTGTCAGGAATACACATCCTAAAGATAATGACATTTCACATGAAGAGAGATAGAGAGAGATGTGGTAGTCAGCAGATGACTTGCTGCTGGCTGAATAGTTTTACTGTTACTGTCTGGCCCCACATGAAAAAGGGAGGGGAATGGGCAGGGTATATGCAAATGAGCTCTGTAGTACTTACTGTAGTTAAAAAAAAGTGGTGTTTTTGCAGACTGCAGTGTTTTTGCAGACAATATTGTAGTATTTACTACGGTGTTTTTAAGTGGGTGGAAAGTATTTTGCAGTATAATACAGCATTCTATAGTACAACACATGATCGAGGGATACTACAGATACTAAAGTGTGTAGTATAGTATTCTACAGTATACTACAGTTTATTATATCATTTTGTACTGTAGTATTCCATAGGAAACTGTAGGATTTTTCATGTGTGTCCTCTCACATGTCAGACTCAGGCCTGCAGTGTGGAGCTTATTAGCTGTCTCATTCTAGATGCTGAAGTATCGAGCTCTCCCTGGTCTGAGGAGTTGACATTCTAATTCTATTCAGCTGCGATGCTAGAAATAGCATCTGTGTCATGCAGGATAGAACAGTGCTGTGATTCTGACTTTGGTTGTGTAAAGCTATTTGTGTTGCTTTCAGAAGGGAGATTTTACTTCATAAACTAAACAACAATTGCGTAGTTTGGTTTCATTGTCACGCCCTGACCTTAGAGATCCTTTTTATGTCTCTATTTTGGTTTGGTCAGGGCGTGAGTTGGGGTGGGCGTTCTATGTTTTGTGTTTCTATGATTTTCTATGTTTTGGCCGGGTATGGTTCTCAATCAGGGACAGCTGTCTATCGTAGTCTCTGATTGGGAACCATACTTAGGTACCCTTTTCCCCACCTGTGTTTGTGGGAGGTTAACTTTGTTTAATGGCACATAGCCTTAAGCGCCACGGTTTGGTTCTGTATTGTGTATTGTTTTGTCGGCGACATCTACTATTAAAAGTATGTACGCTCACCACGCTGCACCTTGGTCCTCTTTTTCCAACGGCCTTGACATTCATATACTACACAATTCAAATTCCTTTCAAAATACTTTATTTTTCCCACAAGGGGTAATTGTGCATGCAGCAGTGCAACAACCAATAACAATTTACTTAAGCCATGACCACAAAAACAATGGGGTAAATTATAAAGAAACATGATTAAAGTCCAGCCAGTGGTTCCTTGAGGAATGTAAAAATGGATGTAAGCAAGTATAAATATTAAGTGACTTGGTAAGAGCTCATTTTGTGCAAAGCAGTGTTTATCAGTTCTCATTGACCAGAGGGGTATAATACAAAGCAGGATGGAGTTAGACAGTTAAAATACCTAAATATTCTGATATAACTTTTTTTTCTTTTTTTTTTTTTTTAGAAAGTTAAGCTTCAAATGGTCTAATTGATTCAACACATGAAACAACACATGAAAACACATATCTAAATTAAGCTTTTATTAATGAACAAGAAAATCAATAGCTATTTCTGGTTGCTATTCAAAGTAAGCTGGCTAACTAATTGATCCTATTTTGTAATATACCCCTCAGTTGAATTAAAATCACTTTATTTGTCAATTGCATATAAGATCCAACCTAAATTTGACTTTGGATAGGTGCAGGGGCTGCCACACTGGGCGCCCAGGGAGCTGTTGTGGCGGGTTAAGTGCCTTGCTCAATGGCACAACAGCAGGCAATGTCATCTAGGATTTGATACCAGCAGCCCTCCGGGTACTAGCTCATTTCCCTCCAGATTTCTGTTGTCGGTCCCGGGATTGGAATTGGCAACTCTGCAGCTGAATTTTCTCTTAACTCTAGACTGACTACCTGCCACCACTTAATGGCATCGGGTACAAAACAGGTTTAAAGAATAGTGTGAAACATACATTTAAATGTAGTCTTTCATGCTACAAGGGAAGATTTCTGATTTACTTTGTGGTTTTGAGTTGGACCCTTACTGTAGTCAGGAAAGGGGTTATCCCATTTCATTGAATCACCTCCACTGCTATTAAGACTCCCAAGTTATTAGATTCCAAGCCCCATATTTCTGCTGTCAGTTTTGCTAGCTAGCTCTACCACTAGCCTTTTGGTTTGTCGTGGGCAGTTCCTGAATCTGGTCTTATTCACTATTCATTGTTTTCTGTTACGGTGACTCCTTTTGGAAAGTTACATTTGGGATTTAATTCACTAATGGCATTAGCTTGCTGTGCTGCTTGTGACCATGGCAGAGATGGGTTGGCATTTGGTTTATCATGTGAAGGTGAGTGCGAGTGACTACTAATCGAATCTGATGACTGATTGTGTGGGGAGGCAGTTCAACTCTGGCCCACACACAAATAACTAATTTGTGTCCTCACAATGTGATGAGATTCCCTAACTATTGAAAATGCTATTAATTTGGCTATTGCCAATGTTATCCGACATGTTGTGTAGGAATCAATTGCATGACATTGACATTGACTAGGGGTAGGAAGAAGCTGCTTTAGATTTCCATCAGGCATGGACAAAATGCAAATTCAGACAATATTGGCTTCTGTGTGCTCTGCGTGTCTGGTTATTAAGCTAAACCCAAAGTAAGTAATGGTTGCTACTAGCACACACCGCTAGGGATTCAACATCGGCCACAACCCCCTTCCCAGTTTTAAGCATACGCAGCGTAATGATATGCATTTTTCATTCCACCGGCATATTATGTAACGATAGTGAGGCACGTTGAGTGCAGCGCTGTAACAGAGAAAGAGGGGGAGGAAGAGAGCACTCCTACACTATAGTGTGTTGATGCTCCACGGACGTTGCTTTTTTTACACCCATTCTCTAGGTGGTGATGCAATGCCGAGGACGCATCTCCATGCGAGGGTTCCCACACACAAGGGGGCTCGGTGGAACATATAGTAGCAACTACAGGTCATGTGTGTAGGAACAGGAGCTGATATAGACCCCCCCCCCTGCTATACTTTATTTGAATGTTCTGTTCTAATGCCTAAGCAAGGCTTGTGGTAGACGTGACTTACAGACTGTTTTTTTTTTGTATAGCAGGGACTGGCTCGATGTAACATTTGTTGTCAGTAATGCCAAGATGTAAAAGTGTATTTATATACGAGACGGGATGAAATCCCCAGACTAACAATTTAGATTAGTGTGACTTAATTGTCCTGATTGCCTGTGCAAACGTAGCGTGATAGATGGTCGGGCCAATGATGAATCCAGATTAGAATCCTGATTCAGCGTGGGGAATTGCAGCAAGACTTTGTAGTGAACTCCAATTTACTTTACTACTATACCTAATTGTTTTGCACCTAGACGATCTAACATTCAAATGATGTGTTAGATTTGTATTTTTCTTTTTTACCAATAATGGACCGAGTCAAAATGAAAATGTGTCATCCTCAATGTCAATGTCTCACACACAATTATGTATATTGTTTGGCGCCTGGTAACACTTGTTGTTGCGCCAATGGTTGTGGGTTTGATCCCCACCTCTGGCCTTCCTGCTTTCCCCCCTTCTACCCTGTACCCCGCATCTATTTAAATGCAGTCTCAATAAAGCAACTAAAAAAAATACTCAAGGGTGTAATTCCACTCAAATTCAAAAATAGACAAACAATTATTTATATTGTAAGTTGCTTTAAGCAACCAAGTATCTTCTCGATCTCTGCTTTATCTTTGGGGAATACCTCAACTTTAAGTTAAAATTAATTACAGGTTTGATACATAGTCATTCTGTGAGTTCAGTGTAGCATTTGAACATTTCAAATGTGTTAATAGTTTATACATTGTTTATGAATGCTTATTCGTGATTATAAAGTGTCACCCACTAATCACCCTGATTCATCATGCCAGTCATAGTGCAAGAATGGACATATAGGGACAGATGGGAGGGAGTGAGATGGGGAGATTGAAAGAGGGAGATGGAGGAATGGATGGAGGTATGGGTGGGTAGAGGGAGGGGGAGATGGATTGATGGAGAGAGAGACAAACTGGTTCAGTAACCTCCTTACACCAACCTGAGCTCCAGATAAAACCATGTCCAGGATACCACAGGCACACACACGGCCTCTATCCCTCTAGGGCAGGTGTTCTCATCTGTCTGCCCTCTAGGGCCACAGAGTCTGCTTCTTTTGATCCTGACCTTTTAATCAGTGACTGACTAAGCCCTTGGAAACCTTGCGAGTGGATTCGCTCTCTGTTATCCAGGTTATGAGAAACCTTCCCAACATTCCTCTTGTACTTTCATTTGAGGGATGGCTAAGCCTATATAGTAGACCATGTAGTCCTCTAAATCCATTGAGCGCTGGAGAATAACCAGGCCATTTCTTTCCATGTGGCTGATGCTTTTTGTCTCCCTCATGGAGAGAAATTTAGTCAGATCAGTGGGGAAGCTCAAACTGCCCAGAGCATTGATGTTCCCGGAGTGTTCGAGGAGGACATGTTCTGACAGATTTGAAAATAAACAATTAGCATAGCAAATTGCTCAGCGCAGGAGTGTCATTGTGTGCACTCGACAGATCTAGGTAGACTGTTGTTCTAGCAATTAGCAACTTGGATGGGAACAAATCAAATGAACACAGTAGTTGATAAAGGATGCTTAGGTTTTTTTTTTATTTTTTAAATTTGACCTTTATTTAACCAGGCAAGTCAGTTAAGAACAGATTCTTATTTTCAATGACGGCCTGGGAACAGTGAACTGCCTGTTCAGGGGCAGAACGACAGATTTGTACCTTGTCAGCTCGGGGGTTTGAACTCGCAACCTTCCGGTTACTAGTCCAACGCTCTAACCACTAGGCTACCCTGCCGCCCCAAATGTGGTTGAAGAGGTTGAAGAGTCTTGCTTTAGGTTGAAGCAATCTTGAATAAGTCAATACTCAAGACTGAATGACAATTCTGAGAGAGTCCCTCCTGCTTTGTGGGTCTGTGTTTCCCCACCGTCTTTAGACCAGTGGCTGAATAGATGGTCATTGTGGACTTAGCAAGCGCTTTTATTGAAAGCGACCAGGATTCAATCCGATCGAGGTTTGTCTGCAATGCACATTTTAAATGCAATGTTCCCATGCTGGCAGAGACCACATTCACGGTCACGCTGGCTATGTTGGCTCAATCAGAAGTGACCTTTTAAAGGGCGCATTGCCAAATCCGCGATCGGATTGAATTCCGGACTTAAAGTTAATGACAAAACACACCATGCCTACGAACTGTTAAAAGCAGAGCTTGGCAAATCACAGCCTGTTACATCATTGCTAGTGGAAGGAGAAGAAGAAAAGATGAGAGCATAGAGAGAGGGAGCGATGGGGAGAGGGGGAGAGATCTGATCCAAGGATCAACATGGCCATCTCTATACTATATTCCTCTGAACTGTTGTAAACAGTTTTTAAAACCCTGCAATAGACGAGCATCCTGTGTACTTTTTAAAATGTTTTTATTTTATTTTACCCCCTTTTTCTCCACAATTTCGTGGTATCCAATTGTTAGTAATTACTATCTTGTCTCATCGCTACAACTCCCGTACGGGCTCGGGAGAGACGAAGGTCGAAAGCCATCCGAAACACAACCCAACCAAGCCGCACTGCTTTTTAACACAGCGCACATCCAACCCGGAAGCCAGCCACACCACTGTGTCGGAGGAAACACCATGCACCTGGCGACCTTGGTTAGCTCGCATTGTGCCCGGCCCGCCACAGGAGTCCCTGGTGCGCGATGGAACAAGGATATCCCTAACGGCCAAACCCTCCCTAACCCGGACGACACTAGGCCAATTGTGCGTCGCCCCACGGACCTCCCTTGCGCAGCCGGCTGCGACAGAGCCTGGGCGCGAACCCAGAGTCTCTGGTGACACAGCTAACCACTGCGCCACCCGGGAGGCCGCATCCTGTGTACTTGTACATCAATCTTCCTCAAGCTACAGAAACAGGATGGGTCCTTCTGGCTTGGACAAGGCCACTTACTTTATTGTGAACAAAATAACTGAAATGGCCATTGACAAATGAGGACAAAATAAACCTGAATACATAATATACCTACACAATTGTGGATAATTCGGATTAGAACGCAATTTCAGACTTTCTTAGCTTACAGTATAAATATATATAGTGTATGAATCAACTGTGTAAAGAATAGTAGCTCTTACTGAACTTACAGTTTATTCAGTAACTGTAGTGCGAATCTCTATGGCTATGTTTGAGAGGATCAAATATGTGATGCATTGTGGGTAAATTGTGACTGACCGACTGCTCTAAAAATAATAATGAGTCGTTATTTATTATGCAAGGCGATTTGTAGGTCAGTCAGATGGCAGTCAGCTGTAATGTCCAACAAGCCCATTCTTTCCTGGTAAAAACTGACCGGTCCCCTGACTTCATTGGCCTTCCAGAGTGTTGGAGCTCCTTAGGGTTGTCAGCTAAATATTAACTTTAGACTCATCTGTAGTGTAGTGCTACTTATGCTTGATAGCCAATCGTTTTTAAACTAATCCACACACTGCAAAGTATTAAAGAGAAAATGTATGTTGGGTCAAATTCCCCTTACCTTGAGTTGTGTCTAAAGACCCATAGGGATCACATTCCTAATAATCCATTGTTTACTTTTGCCACAGCCATGAGTTAGCATAATTAGCATCGTCCAAATTTATGAATGTAATCCATGGTACAGATATGAGCAAAGCTACATTGTAAGCAGAACCTTCCTCAAATATTCAATATTCAATGACCAAATATGTCTAAAATATTCAATCTATTGTCATATAACTGACAAGTATAACATTTTGAACCTGGGTATCAGTTTAGTGCTGTCAAATGATTTGTCATAACTTCCCACTTAGTGCATGATTTGATGTGAAAATAGAGCACATTGAGCTTGGACTCATGTTTTCATGTCCATAGATATCCTCCGACATGAACAAGCCAAAATGGTTCAGCTGTCTCACGCGGAAGAGAACACAGTGCTTGATCCAATCAAGTGATTAATTTATTAGGTACCACTTTACAATAACTATTATGAATAAGCATTAATAAACACATTTGATTGATGAAAATGTAGAAGCGTATAAATAGTATAAGCTTTTGATTCCATGGGCATTTACAATAGTTTATTAAGCATTTAAGCATTTATAGGCATCTTTAAAGATGTATCAATGAAAGATACTAGAAAGTGTTACCATTAATTGAATGGTAAAGGCTTAGAGGATGGGAGCACTGCAGTTCTGTACCTAGGCTCTTCACTATAGTGCTGTTGTAGTTAGAGGTCGACCGATTAATCGGAATGACCAATTAATTAGGGCCGATTTCAAGTTTTCATAACAATCAGAAATCGGTATTTTTGGCCGCCGATTTAATTTTATTTTTGTATACCTTTTATTTAACTGTCAGTTAAGAACACATTCTTATTTTCAATGATGGCCTAGAAACGGTGGGTTAACTGCCTCGTTCAGGGGCAGAACGACAGATTTTCACCTGGTCAGCTCCGGGGATCCAATCTTGCAAGCTTACAGTTAACTAGTCCAACCCAATAACGACCTGCTTCTCTCTCGTTGCACTCCACAAGGAGACTTCCTGTTACGCAAATGCAGTAAGCCAAGGTAAGTTGCTAGCTAGCATTAAACTTATCTTATAAAAAACAATCTAACATAATCACAAGTTAATTACACATGGTTGATGATATTACTAGTTATTATTTAGCTTGTCCTGCGTTGCATATAATCTGACTGAGCATACAAGCATCTAAGTATCTGACTGAGTGGTGGTAGGCAGAAGCAGGCGCGTAAACATTCATTCAAACAGCACTTACATGCGTTTTGCCAGCAGCTCTTCGTTGTGCGTCAAGCATTGCGCTGTTTACAACTTTAAGCCTATCAACTCCCGAGATGAGGCTGGTGTAACCGAAGGGAAATGGCTAGCTAGTTAGCACGCGCTAATAGCGTTTCAAACGTCACTCGCTCTGAGCCTTCTAGCAGTTGTTCCCCTTGCTCTGCATGGGTAATGCTGCTTCGATGGTGGCTGTTGTCGTTGTGTTGCTGGTTCGAGCCCAGGGAGGAGCGGGGAGAGGGATGGAAGCTATACTGTTACACTGGCAATACTAAAGTGCTTATAAGAACATCCAATAGTCAAAGGTTAATGAAATACAAATGGTATAGAGGGAAATAGTCCTATAATTCCTATAATATCTACAACCTAAAACGTATTACCTGGGAATATTGAAGACTCATGTTAAAAGGAACCACCAGCTTTCATATGTTATCATGTTCTGAGCAAGGAACTGAAAAGTTAGCTTTCTTACATAGCACATATTGCACTTTTACGTTCTTCTCCAACACTCTGTTTTTGCATTATTTAAACCAAATTGAACATGTTTCATTATTTACTTAAGGCTAAATTGATTTTATTGATGTATTATATTACGTTAAAATAAGTGTTAATTCAGTTGTGTTGTAATTGTCATTATTACAAATAAATTCAATAAAAATTGGCCGATTAATCGGTATCGGCTTTGTTGGTCCTCCAATAATCGATATCGGTATCTGCGTTGAAAAATCATAATCGGCCGACCTCTAATTGTAGTACGTATTGGAATAGAAATAGGTGTGTTATATAATAGCATTACATTACGTATTTAGACTCATATTTTAAATGCCGATGCGGGGTATACAGAGGACACACCCACGCATACAGAGGACACACCCACGCATACAGAGGACACACCCACGCATACAGAGGACACACCCACGCATACAGAGGACACACCCACGCATACAGAGGACACACCCACGCATACAGAGGACACACCCACGCATACAGTAGTAATTGAGGTTCAGGGCAAGACTCTACCTACACCATATGGGGGCAGATTGTTTAAGTCTGCAGAAAAAACAAGCCTTCTTCTGATCTTTGATTCTACCTGTGTGTGTGCGTGTTGTGTGTGTCAGTGTATGCACATCCGAGTGTGTATCTGTGTGTGTGAGGGTGACTCATTCATTCAGTGGGAGATGCCTCTGGGAGAAGATATATTTATACTTGCTTTGCTGCAGCTTTGCCAGTTCTTCCTCTGCTGCCAGCATGGATCCAGTCGCACGTTTGTTTGGGAAGATTAGGATTTTATTACACTCTCTATTCATTCATTGACAAACATTGCACCTCATCAAGTATCAAACAGGGCAAGTACAACACTATTTGAAGTGTCACATGGTTTAGAGGTTACAGAAGGTCAGTTCATTGGTTTAAATGACGCATATAGTCTAGTGAACCTATTGAACACTCCATTGCAGATGAACTAACATTTAAGCGATCTCAGAGTGTAATCTTTAATTTTCAACAGAGACTACATTCATTATACTTTTCCACCTCCCCAAATACACATTACAAAAATATAAACGCAACATGTAAAGTGTTTGTCCCATGTTTCATGAGCTAAAAACAAAAATCCCAGAAGTGTTCCATATGCACAAAAAGCTTATTTCTCTCAAATTGTGTGCACAAATGTGTTTACATTCCTGTTGGTGAGCCTTTCTCCTTTGCCAAGATAATCTATCCACCTGACAGGTGTGGCATATCAAGAAGCTGGCTAAACAGCATGATCATTACATAGGTGCTGGGGACAATAAAAGGACACTTTCAAATGTGCAGTTGTGTCACACAAAATAATGCCACAGATGTCTCCAGTTTTTGAGGGATTGTGTATTTAGCACACCAACCCAGGACCACATCCGGCTGCTTCACCTGCAGGATCGTCTAAGGAGGGGTGGGGTATCCCTCTCTGCAATAAGAGAGGGGCGGCAGGGTAGTCTACTGGTTAGAGCGTTGGACTAGTAACCAAAAAGTTGCAAGTTCAAATCCCCCAGCTGACATCTGTCGCTCTGCCCCTGATTTACTTCCGGTCGTCTCAGCCGACAGAGATGGCAAATACTCCGCCTCCCACCTTGTTTGAAACCCCGGTTCTCAGTGTCCACCTTCCGTTTTGCCATTTTTGATGGGTATCTAGGAAACTATGGAGTTTTTTTTTTTTTTTACGTGTTATTTCTTACATTAGTACCCCAGGTCATCTCATCATTTCATTACATTTAGAGTTGAGAAGAACTACTGAATATAATATCAGCGTCAACTCACCATCAGTACGACCAAGAATATGTTTTCAAGAAGCTGGCTAAACAGCATGATCATCCTGTAAAAGTTCTGCCTTACAAACAGGTCAGTTTTTGACGGAATTGATTCCATGCAGCGACCCCAAAAAAAAACCACTTCTAGTAAAAAAAGAGGCTGAAACGTGGCGGTCTTCTGGTCAGACTCCGGACACGGGCACATCGCGCACCACTCCCTAGCATTCTTCTTGCCAATGTCCAGTCTCTTGACAACAAGGTTGATGAAATCCGAGCACGGGTAGCATTCCAGAGGAACATCAGAGACTGTAACATTCTCTGCTTCACGGAAACATGGCTCACTGGGAAGACGCTTTCCGGGGCGGTGCAGCCAACGGGTTTCTCCACGCATCGCGCCGACAGAAACAAACATCTTTCTGGTAAGAAGAGTGGTGGGGGCGTATGCCTCATGACTAACGAGACATGGTGTGATGAAAGAAACATACAGGAACTCAAATCCTTCTGTTCACCTGATTTAGAATTCCTCACAATCAAATGTAGACCGCATTATCTACCAAGAGAATTCTCTTCGATTATAATCACAGCCGTATATATCCCCCCCCAAGCAGACACATCGATGGCTCTGAACGAACTTTATTGAACTCTTTGCAAACTGGAAACCATTTATCCGGAGGCTGCATTCATTGTAACTGGGGATTTTAACAAAGCTAATCTGAAAACAAGACTCCCTAAATTTTATCAGCATATCGATTGCGCAACCAGGGGTGGTAAAACCTTGGATCATTGTTACTCTAACTTCCGCGACGCATATAAGGCCCTGCCCCGCCCCCCTTTCGGAAAAGCTGACCATGACTCCATTTTGTTGATCCCTGCCTACAGACAGAAACTTAAACAAGAGGCTCCCACTGAGGTCTGTCCAACGCTGGTCCGACCAAGCTGACTCCACACTCCAAGACTGCTTCCATCACGTGGACTGGGACATGTTTCGTATTGCGTCAGATAAAAATATTGACGAATACGCTGATTCGGTGTGCGAGTTCATTAGAACGTGCGTTGAAGATGTCGTTCCCATAGCAACGATAAAAACATTCCCTAACCAGAAACCGTGGATTGATGGCAGCATTCGCGTGAAACTGAAAGCGCGAACCACTGCTTTTAATCAGGGCAAGGTGTCTGGTAACATGACCGAATACAAACAGTGCAGCTATTCCCTCCGCAAGGCTATTAAACAAGCTAAGCGTCAGTACAGAGACAAAGTAGAATCTCAATTCAACGGCTCAGACACAAGAGGCATGTGGCAGGGTCTACAGTCAATCACGGACTACAAGAAGAAACCCAGCCCAGTCACGGACCAGGATGTCTTGCTCCCAGGCAGACTAAATCACTTTTTTGCCCGCTTTGAGGACAATACAGTGCCACTGATACAGCCTGCAACGAAAACATGTGGTCTCTCCTTCACTGCAGCCGAGGTGAGTAAGACATTTAAACGTGTTAACCCTCGCAAGGCTGCAGGCCCAGACGGCATCCCCAGCCGCGCCCTCAGAGCATGCGCAGACCAGCTGGCCGGTGTGTTTACGGACATATTCAATCAATCCCTATACCAGTCTGCTGTTCCCACATGCTTCAAGAGGGCCACCATTGTTCCTGTTCCCAAGAAAGCTAAGGTAACTGAGCTAAACGACTACCGCCCCGTAGCACTCACTTCCGTCATCATGAAGTGCTTTGAGAGACTAGTCAAGGACCATATCACCTCCACCCTACCTGACACCCTAGACCCACTCCAATTTGCTTACCGCCCAAATAGGTCCACAGATGATGCAATCTCAACCACACTGCACACTGCCCTAACCCACCTGGACAAGAGGAATACCTATGTGAGAATGCTGTTCATCGACTACAGCTCGGCATTCAACACCATAGTACCCTCCAAGCTCGTCATCAAGCTCGAGACCCTGGGTCTCGACCCCGCCCTGTGCAACTGGGTACTGGACTTCCTGACGGGCCGCCCCAGGTGGTGAGGGTAGGCAACAACATCTCCTCCACGCTGATCCTCAACACGGGGCCCCACAAGGGTGCGTTCTGAGCCCTCTCCTGTACTCCCTGTTCACCCACGACTGCGTGGCCACGCACGCCTCCAACTCAATCATCAAGTTTGCGGACAACACAACAGTGGTAGGCTTGATTACCAACAACGACGAGACGGCCTACAGGGAGGAGGTGAGGGCCCTCGGAGTGTGGTGTCAGGAAAATAACCTCACACTCAACGTCAACAAAACTAAGGAGATGATTGTGGACTTCAGGAAACAGCAGAGGGAACACCCCCTATCCACATCGATGGAACAGTAGTGGAGAGGGTAGCAAGTTTTAAGTTCCTCGGCATACACATCACAGACAAACTGAATTGGTCCACTCACACTGACAGCGTCGTGAAGAAGGCGCAGCAGCGCCTCTTCAACCTCAGGAGGCTGAAGAAATTCGGCTTGTCACCAAAAGCACTCACAAACTTCTACAGATGCACAATCGAGAGCATCCTGTCGGGCTGTATCACCGCCTGGTACGGCAACTGCACCGCCCACAACCGTAAAGCTCTCCAGAGGGTAGTGAGGTCTGCACAACGCATCACCGGGGCAAACTACCTGCCCTCCAGGACACCTACACCACCCGATGTTACAGGAAGGCCATAAAGATCATCAAGGACATCAACCACCCGAGCCACTGCCTGTTCACCCCGCTATCATCCAGAAGGCGAGGTCAGTACAGGTGCATCAAAGCTGGGACCGAGCGACTGAAAAACAGCTTCTATCTCAAGGCCATCAGACTGTTAAACAGCCACCACTAACATTGAGTGGCTGCTGCCAACACACTGTCATTGACCCAACTCCAGCCACTTTAATAATGGGAATTTATGGGAAATGATGTAAATATATCACTAGCGACTTTAAACGATGCTACCTTATATAATGTTACTTACCCTACATTATTCATCTCATATGCATACGTATATACTGTACTCTATATCATCGACTGCATCCTTATGTAATACATGTACCACTAGCCACTTTAAGTATGCCACTTTGTTTACTTTGTCTACATACTCATCTCATATGTATATACTGTACTCGATACCATCTACTGTATGCTGCCCTGTACCATCACTCATTCATATATCCTTATGTACATATTCTTTATCCCCTTACACTGTGTATAAGACAGTAGTTTTGGAATTGTTAGTTAGATTACTTGTTGGTTATCATTGCATTGTCGGAACTAGAAGCACAAGCATTTCGCTACACTCGCATTAACATCTGCTAACTATGTGTATGTGACAAATACAATTTTATTAGATTTGATTTGATTTGAACAGGCAGTTAACCCACTGTTCCTAGGCCGTCATTGAAAATAACAATTTAACTGACTTGCCTAGTTAAATAAAGGTAAAATAAAATAAAGGCTAAATAAAATAAAGGCCTTTTGTGAGGAAATACTCGTTCTGATTGGCTGCCAAGTGTGTGGGCCTACTATATGCTCTCCCTGGCCCAGTCATGTGAAATCAATAGATTAGGTCCTAATGAATTTCTTTAAATTGACTGATTGCCTTATTTAAACTGTAACTCAGTAAAATCTTTAAAATTGTTGCATGTTGCGTTTATATTTTTGTTCAGTATAAAATGAATGTGTCAATGTGTGGATGGCTTACATCCTCACAATCAGTTATCTTGCACACAACATTTTCATGTCGTGTAACATTGAGATGTTTTGCGGTATCTAATACGGCATGTCACATCACTTATGGGGTTGTCTGGAATGTCCCCCAATTCCCTATAAAATGCACTACTTTTGGTCAGAGCCCTACAATACTGTATGTGTGGCTCTGACCAAAGGTAGTGTATTTTAGGGAACAGGGTGCCACTTGAGAGAAATAAATGTTCCATACCTATGCTGGAGGTTGGCGTAGTGGTCAACACAGCTGCCTCCAGACCATGCATACCCCCTACCCATCAAACAGTGTATGTCCCAATTTGGTTTCTAGCTAATAGCATGATAACATCCAATTAATTTAAATTAATTTTTTAAATGTACCAGGTAAACAATTTGTTAGATCATTTGATAATTTGTTAGACAGGACATGCCGTAATAATTTTAAGAACGTTTTGGAGAAGATTTTTCCATTTGTCTCTACTAATGCTCTGGGATGCAGAGGTAACCTGTCGTGGTAATTTCCTGTATTACTAAACATCGAGAGAGCAAACCACACACAAGTCAGAGTTATATTATGAAGTCCGTCTTTAATTATATGAGATTCACCATAGCCCTGTGACTCTCAGATCAATTCAGTGTCTATAAATGAATTCTCTGAGAGTGCTTACAAAACAATTCTTAGTATAATTTATAGCCAAGACTCCCTAGTCGACATGACAAACCACAGGTCTTAGGAAAACTGCACAAATTAATAATTTTACTTGAGAGAGGAGTATCCCATAGCCAGACAGCATTAGCTATAAATTATTGTTCATTTTGCTCTCTTAGACGAGGTTCTACTTCTCGTTCTTGGACACAACATAGGACCAAAACATTACCTCAGCCAATGGCATATATCAATGGTCAATTCTATATACTCCCATCTCAAATACACCCCCTCCTGGACAAGATCTGAAAAGACAGTGAGCCTCTTAGGTCATATTCGAGGATAAGATAAGGGCAACCTCAGAGGGGACATACAATAGCTACAGACACATTCCCATAAGAAGACAAGCTGAGAAGGGATAATTGCAACTGCCAACAGTATAGTCCAAAAGAAGACATTCTGTTGACAATAAATAAGATAATACATCTTATTTATCTATGTTAACTAACTAATTCTGATTCAGCCACGACAAACCTGAAACTGTTTGCTGTTCTGCCACATTCTTCACTGTGTATCCCCTTCCACCTGTCTACCTCTCTCCTTTCCATACAAAAGGGAAATAAATTGTATTGTATACAATCAGAAAAATACATACAGTATTGCATGCGCTGGGCCTTTCAAGACTTTCAAGACAGCCTTTCTTTCTGTGGTGTTAAAACATTGTTGCACAGCAGTTTCATCTCTTGTCTTTCATCCACCAACCACCCCCAGTTTTCCTCCTCTTCCTTTTCTCGCAACCTCCTCGTTTCTCCCCCACACACTCTCTCACTCCTCCATCCCCCTCTCTCCTTCCCTCCCTCCCTCTCTCTTCCCACTCATTTCAGTTTGTTTCCAATTGCATTGAAATACTAAGGGAGATCTTTCTCATCCGGTACACTGTAAAGCAGCTGACTGCCGAACAGCAAGTTACCACGGTAACGGTGTCTGGCACCAAAAATATATTCTATAAAGCATCTTTGATACCTCCCACTGCCTTCTGCCTTGGGCCTGCTCACATACCGCCACTTTCTACACTCTGAGGCAGGATGCATACGAATGAAGAGCAGCTCATCAAGCATTTTACTGTACATGACACAACCGCCTGGAAATCAAACTGTCACATAATTGGTCCTCCACGGCTCCAAATATGGAGATTCAGATGATTGGAGCTGCTGCCCTCTGACTTCCAGAAGAATAATCCTGCGATGATACTTCTGCTTTCAAGCATACATGAGTTTATTTGCAGTGATAATATACATGCCATGTGATTTCTGAAAATAAACTCATGTATGCTTGAAAGCAGAAGTATCATTGCAGGATTATTCCTCTGGAAGTCAGAGGGCAGCAGCTCATGTGCAAATGAGGTGATATGTCCCTAAAAAATGCGTTGTTGCTTACCATGCAAATAATTTTTTCTGGACATTAGATGAAGTCATCCTAAATCATTTTGTTTCATTTTGTTAAGACACTCCAGTATCGGACTTGTCCAGAGCAGATTCTGAATAAGTACTTTTCATTTTTCTATCTGTAAAATACTAAAGACATGTACTGTATGTAAAACACATTTTTGGCAAATTTTTCCAAATAAAATGTTATATAGACTAAAAAATGTACAACATACTTTTGTATATATAGTGTATGTGGGCACCTCTTCCAATCAGTGGCTTTGGCTTTTTCAGCCACACCCGTTGCTGACAGGCGTATATAATTGAGCACACCACTATGCAGTCTCCATCGACAAACATTGTCAGTAAAATGGCCTTCCTGAAGAGCTCAGTGACTTTCAATGTCACACCGTAATAGGATGCCACCTTTCCAACAAGTCAGTTTGTCAAATTTCTGCCCTACTAGAGTTGCCCCGGTTAACTGAAAGTTCTGTTATTGTGAAGTGGAAACGTCTAGGAGCAACAACAGCTCAGCCACAAAGTGGTAGGCCACACAAGCTCACAGAACAGGACCACAGAGTGCTGAAACACACAGCGCGTAAAAATCGTCTGTCCTCGGTTGCAGCACTCACTACCAAGTTCCAAACTGCCTCTGGAAGCAGCGTCAGCAAAATAACTGTTCGTCAGGAGCTTCTTGAAATGGGTTTCCATGGCCGAGCAGCCACGCACAAGACTAATATCACCATGAGCAATGCCAAGCATCAGCTGGAGTGGTGTAAAGCTCGCCGCCATTACTCAGGATCAGTGGAAACGCGTTCTCTGGAGTGATCAATCATGCCTCCCCATCTGGCAGTCCGACGGACAAATCTGGGTTTGACCGATGCCAGGAAAACGCTACCTGTCCCAATGCATCGTGCCAACTGTAAAGTTTGGTGGAGGAGGAATAATGGTCTGGGGCTGTTTTTCATTGTTCAGGCAGGGCTCCTTAGCTCCAGTAAAGGGAAATCGTAATGCTACAGCATACAATGACATTCTAGACAATTCTGTGCTTCCAACTTTGTGGCAACAGTTTGGGGAAGACCCTTTCCTGTTTCAGCATGACAATGCCCCCGTGCACAAAGCAAGGTACATACAGAAATGCTTTGTTGAGATCGATGTGGAAGAACTTCACTGGCCAGTGCAGAGCCCTGACCTCAACCCCATCGAACGCCTTTGGGATGAATTGGAATGCCGAATGCGAGCCAGGCCTAATCATCCAACATCAGTGCCCGACCTCACTAATGCTCTTGTGGCTGAATGGAAGCAAGCCCCCTCAGCAATGTTCCAACATCTAGTGGAAAGCCTTCCCAGAAGAGTGGAGGCTGTTTATAACAGCAAAGAGGGGACCAACTCCATGTTAATGCCCATGATTTTGGAATGAGATGTTTGACGAGTAGGTGTCCACATACTTTTGGTCATGTAGGGTATCAACAATTCCCTCTGGAGACTATATCTAAGGATAAACACACAACATTTGGTGAAAGCAGAGGCTTCTAAAGCTGAGGAAAATATGTTGGCGAGTGGGAAGAGCCAAAAAGCCTATTTAGACTGATCGCCATCTCTCAAATTAAGTTACTAAAGGTGTTCCACTTGGTAATATTAAATACATGGGCATTGAAATTCTGGCCTCTATTTGAACAAATCTAACGTAATGGTACATCTAAGAGCAGGCAGTAGCATTATAGGTTCAGGAGTGTGTCAGAAATGTTCACTGTCACAATTATCGGCACACTTGTTGGCGTGAAATGGTTGGGTTTTGATGAATAAACCAGTTGTGGGTGTGTTGAGGCTTGCCCCTCACTGGCCAATAAGAACGGCGAAATATGTGGTTGCTTCAATTTGTGTATTTACGATCTTTTATGTATTGCCTTGGAATCAACTCCTGTTCCAATGTTAGTCTGTTATACTTGTAGAAAAAAAGAGGAGGAAGGGAAGCGCTGCTAAGGTACACAATAGTAGGTTTTGGCTTTTTGGTAAAAGGTGTAAATTGGTCATCAGAAAGAAAGGAGGACCAAGGCACTCTAAATATAATTAATTAAAATTATTTTATTTGTATGGCATGTTCAATGGATACGACGTTTAAACACTGCGTTTTGGCAGCATGGTCTTCGTCAGGGAGTACAAATAAATGATAATACAAAGTCCTCTTTTGAACAGCCTTTTCCAATTAGCCCTGATTTGAAGAGGGAGTGGTTACAGAATGCATTAGACAAAATAAAAACAATTAAAAAGTCTGTTATAGTTTGTTAAATGGCTTACAGAAACGAAATAATGAAATGTTGACCTATCTTTGCAGTCCACATTATTCTAAGTAATTGCAATAGCATTCACACTGATATAGGGGCTTGGCCTACTGTAAAATGCAATATGGCTGAGTATGGATATGACAAACATTGTCAATAAACAAGATTAAATTCATTATTGATAAGGACTAAAAACAGAATGAATAATTCTAATCAAATTCTAAACAAAACGAAACAACTTGTTTTAAATAGGCTATGTCACACCTACAGGCACCATTATCCCCTTGGGCATATAATATTAAAACAATGCAGTCTATGGAGGGTTTTATGCACATCCAAAATGGGACCTGCGTGGCTTAACAAAATACTGTGGGTCTACCTACGATGCATAGATAAAAAGGGAATGTCCATTCACTGTTGTACTCCTCTGAACCCTTATATTTTAATAAAGCTTTGGTGATTAAGATGTAATTCCAAGCGGTCTCAGGAGCCAAACCCTTTAGTCTTGACTACTTTTGCGATTGCATTGTGCAGGACAAAAAAAAGTACTTAATTGAGAGAAGGTTATGCTTGTTTTCCATATAAAACGTTTTTTAATGTTTGTAAATATGAAGTATAAAGGCCCCAAAAGCACGTTAGGCTACTCTTGTTCTATGCGTATATGGGCAGTGTGCGTCACAGCTGGATCACATTCCATAACCAACTGTGTTACCACTAAAAAACAGTTTTTCATTGGTCTTAAATATCCATATCAGTGCTGCCTGAAATTAGCACTTTTGATCATGTTTTTAAGGACGCACCTCAAATATTTCAACCCCGCCCATCGGAGCACAAGCCAGGTGATATAAGACAGATAAATTGCCGAACCTGGCGTTAGTGCTGGAAAATGCCAGTGTTCCAGTTTTTACATGACAAAATTGCAATCTCACGTGCGTTGGCTCTAGCACCGCCTTAATGTCAGCCAAAAATAGAGCCCTAATGTGTAATTGAATGTAGTGAGCTTTAAAATGATTGGATGTCTATTTGGAAGTGGTTAAAATTCATGAACTGTTTAATGACGGTAGTATGATATACATTTTCATGAAGTTTGACATATCTCAAAATTGATAGGTAGATGTAAAAATGTTATTTCAGCCAGTGGTGGCTGCCTTAAGTAGGTCTTCATTTTTTTTCAAACTTACTCAGTGTCCAGTGTCCAAACTTGGGGATGTGATCTTAACTTCATAGAAAATGTGTTAAGTCATTGCATATTTATATGCATTTCATCTGAAAATAACATCTGCTGGGTTTTTCTGACACAGAGCAGCTTTTTAGCTGTTACCAGTGTCCCTTACAGTGTTGAATCAATTGTTGTGAACGCTAGAGTGAGAGCTTGTTTTGCGCCCCCTAGTGGAGCCCAAGCCCACACACTGGTTGGGTTAGAGATTAGAAAGTGACAGTTAATCATGTTCCGGTATGTAGTATACCATTCTGTCAAATTGTCAGTTCCCACAGTACAAATATCCTAGCTGTTTGTTGAGTGACAGTGTTGGCTGGTCCCATAGTGTTCTCTCTATGATAGTGACAAATATACCTTCTACAGGCAGTAACCTACTGCAATTGCCCTCAAATTGCTGTTCTTGCAGGGATAATTATGTGCTGTCTCTGTAGTAATAACGCCGGCTTTCCTTACAATGATGGCTGTTTGTTTAGTGTTCCTACATTCAGTGATGGCTGTTTACTGTTAACTTTCCCAAAATTCCCATGTTTTCCTGAAGATTCCTGGAATCAGAAGTGAATAAGCTGGAAATCCGGAATCCTCCAACTTGATTTCTGGAAAACCTGGGAATTTTTGTAAATTACTTAGTGTGGCTGTTTGTGCAGTACCTGTGATGACCAATCTCAGTTGGCTGTCAGCTGTTTATACTGTAATCATGATGGCTGTTTTTGAGTACCGCCACACAGAGGTTCTGTGCCTTTGTGTGTGTATACAACGCAGCCCGAAAGTTAGGAATACGGTCGCACAGAGACTTTAAAATGAACTGTACACAGTACCCGTTATGTCCTGTTATGTTTGCAGTCTCTCATGTTCATACTAAAAATGGTTTCCAATCTGACAAACAGGAACGTGTAGTGGTGTAGTAGTATGGTTTTCCTACGCCTCATCACTATGAAGCAACTGTAATACCTTTCTGCAGCTGAGCTTGGAGCTGAAGAGAGGCCTGTTATGTAACAGTTTGTATGAAGAGAGAATAACTTTTTCAGCAGAGGTGGTGGGCAGTGTGCTGGGATTGCCGAGCTCCCCCGGCAGTTACTAACCTACATTTCGGCTTCAATTTCAACTCATCTGCCCTGGGCTCTTTATGTACCTCCGATCCAATCTTCCAAGAGGAAATTCCTACGAAAGAGGCAAGAGATCAGGCATCCTGTTGAGACTAAGGCAAAGTGAAAACTGGCCACCACTTCCCTCCATTCTATTGGCCAATGTACACTCACTTGATAAGATGGAGGACCTCCGATCGCAGATTTGCTATCAACGGGACTCTTGTTTTGATTTTATATTATTTAAATGTAATCTTTATTTAACTAGGCAAGTCAATTAAGAACAAATTCTTATTTACAATGCCGGCCTACACCGGCCAAACCTGGGCGACACTGGGCCAATTGTCCTTTCTATGGGACACCCAGCCTGGATTCAAACCAGGGTGTCTGTAGTGCCGCCTCTAGCACCGAGATGCAGTGCCTTAGATCGCTGCGCCACTCAGGAGCCTTAACTGCAATAGCCTTGTAACTGCAATATTATCTGTTTTTCTGAAACATAGCTTTCAGACGAGATGAACCATGTTCGTAATTGTGTCAGAGTCAGGCAGGTACAGAATGGCAGGCAGGCTCGGGGTCTGGGCAGGCAGAATGGTCAGAAACGGAGAAACTAGGAAACAGAAACTTGAGAAGCAGCAAGACGGGAAAGAACGCTGGTAAGACCTGACAAGATAAGACGAACTGGCAACAGACAGAGAACACAGGTATAGATACACAGGGGATAAAGGGGAAGATAGGCGACACCTGGAGGGGGGTGGAGACAAGCACAAAGACAGGTGAAACCGATCAGGTGTGACATGCAGGCTTCAACAAACACAACACCGAGCCGTGCACGAGGTTCCCTGCCGTCCCAGAAGACTGGGTGATCTCGCTCGCCGAGGCCGATGTGAGTAAGGTTTTACTCTGGTCAACACTCTACACGGGGCCAGACAGTATTCCAGGGTGTGTTCTCAGAACATGTGCAAACCAGCTGGTAGGCATCTTCACAATCATTTTCAGGGATGCAAACTAGTCAACCTTCGGCGGAATTTGCCATTTTGAATCCAAAATGGGTGACCTACGTGATTCGTGTAGATCCTGTGAGAAAAGTTTGGGCGGGGGGGCTTTGGATGACTACTGGCTGTGTGCGAACAAGTGATACACGTTTGGAGCAATACTGGCTGTATCCAAGGCTCAGCCAATCATTCACATAACAGAATGCAGCACGTGACTGACGAGAGAAAGACAATTAATTTGCTAGTTACAGCATCAGCTCGGGCTCTGGAAAGACAGTGGAAAGGCAGTTTGCCAATTTACAGCAGCGCGTCCCCTGAAGATAACAAAGAGGGAGGTGAGAAGCCTGACCACGTGAGCTGTAACCAAAAAACTGGCATTTGGAAAGTTTGAGGTGAGGGAGAAAGTGTGGTAGAACAAGTATTGTTAGCATTGTTAAGTATCTTGCTAGATGGATCGAAGTATCCGTTAGCTAGCCAGCAAAATGTTGAGCAACATTAGCCAACTTAACTGATCAAATAATTGAGTTTATGGTGTGAAAATTAGCTGGCTAACAAAGGCAGACAGCTAACGGTACAAGATCAGATGAGCTAATGTTAGTAACCTAACCAATTCGCTAAAGTATTAACTGGTAACACATATGACTCCTTGCCTTTCCTCAAATTATAACGCGTTAGTTGCTTACTGGACCCTGGAAATCTGTGTGAAATGTTAACTAGCTAATGAACTAACTACTATCTGTGAACTAATGTTTTCCCTCTACAGTATGTGGTTAATGTTCAGAATGAGAGAATTAGGTGAAATGAGGCATTGCTTATTTAATTGGAGCTGGGCCTGGCTTAAGCTGGATTTCACTATAGAGGTGAAAGTGGATAAAAAGGGGTATGCCAGGTGTACTCTCTGCCTGAAAGAGATCAAATATGCCAACAAAGAGTATCATGCTCTGCTGGCACATTGTAGAACAGATGTCCACAGGCAGAAAGTGTACAATGTAATAATGTGTAGTGTAGCCTAGAGATATTGCTTTTGTTGTGTTGAACTTGACAGTAACACTTGTGTGTGAGTGACGGGGGATTACATTTTTTTTTTTTTTTTACTCAGTTAACATTTTTTTTTGCAGACATGTGGCCTTGTGCATCGATGTCTACTATAGCGGCCCCTATAATATAGAAAAAATAGAATGTTGGTTTGTTTAATTCTATTTCTACCTATTTCTACTTCTACTCCCTAAGTGAAATATTTAGATGTGTGTGTTCACAAGCATTCTATTATTTGAGTGTCATTTGCAGTAAAGTCTCGGCAACAAATAACATTGGATTGCTTTCTTTACATTTTTTAGCTGTGAGTTAGGTTCACATGAACCACTTTTTATTTTATACACAGAGACTGATCACGTAGATCATATTATTTGTTGTTTAATTAGTTAAAACCAATATTTCCCCCTAGCAGGGATATTTCTTTGCATGTTTCAGTGCAACAAAAAAAAGGTGTCACCTTTTTTGGGCCCTCACTAGTTTGCACCCCTGCATGTTCAACCACAGTCTGTAATCCCTACTTGTCTCACCCACATCAACGGGGCCTCAGTGGAGATGGCCAAGAGCTTCAAGTTCCTCTGTGTCCACATCACTGGAGACTCAACATGGTCCTCTCACAACAGAACGGTTGTGAAGAAGGCATGGCAGCTCCTCTTCTCCCTCAGGAGGCTGAAACTATTTGGCATTGCCCCTCAGATCCTCAGGAACCTTTTACAGCTGCACCATTGAGAACATCCTAACTAGTTATATCACAGTCTGGTATGGCAATTGCACCGCCCTAAACCGGAAGGCCCTACAGAGGGTGGTGCGGACAGCCCAGCGCATCAATGGAGATGAGTTCGCAGCCATCCACGTAAATGCCAGGCGGTGAATGAGAGAGGCCCGAAAAGTGTTCTCCATGCTCCCGTCTGGCAGGCGGTACCAGTGCATAAATGCTCAGACAAGACTCCTCAACAGCTTCTATCCCCTGGCCATAAGACTGTTAAATGTGTAACAACTACTGCACTCCCTCTCCCACAGAATATCCACACTGACTGTGCCCATCCACAGGTCTCTACCCACTCAGATGCAACCTACACCACTGCTAAAATGATTATTGATTAGTTCCAATGCTTCCCACCCACAGTTGTGTCAAGTTGGCTGGAAGTTCTTTGGGTGGTGGACCATTCTTGATACACACAGGAAACTGTTGAGTGTGAAGAATCCAGCAGCGTTGCATTTCTTGACACAAACCGGTGCGCCTGGCACCTACTACCGTACCCCGTTCAAGACATTGAAATATTTTGTCTTGTCTCAAGGCTTAAAAATCATTATTTAACCTGTCTCCTCCCCTTCATCTCCACTGATTTTGAAGTGGATTTAAAAAGTGCCATCAATAAGGGATCATAGCTTTTGCCTGGATTCACCTGGTCAGTCTATGTCATGGAAAGAGCAGGTGTTCTTAATGTTTTGTATACTCAGTGTGTATATTCCTGCTACCAGTGTTCATTTTGGCACTCTTTTTTTTAGATTTAGTCTAATCTTAGTCATTTTGACTAATGACGTAGTCTTGTTATTGTCAAAATGCTGAAATTAAAACTGGGCCATTTTAGTAAACTAAATGCCCTTTCATTTTAATCACATTTTAGTCACATTACATTAGTATTGCCTCAATGACCTATAGTAAACATAAATCACTGACTTCCATGTGCACAAACATACATAGTTTTCTGTATAACTGTCATGTTCTGACCATAGTTCTGTTGTTATGTCTTTGTTTTAGTATGGTCAAGGCGTGAGTTGGGTGGGTTGTCTATGTTCCTTTTTCTATGATTTGGGATTTCTGTGTTTGGCCTGGTATGGTTCTCAATCAGAGGCAGCTGTCAATCGTTGTTCTTGATTGAGAACCATACTTAGGTAGCCTGGTTTCACTTTTGAGTTGTGGGTGATTATTTTCCGTGTCAGTGTTTGTGTCACACCGGACTGTTTCGTTCTTTCACTTTGTTATTTTGTATTTTGTCGTGTTCAGTTTTACATATTAAAATGGACACTTACCACGCTGCAAATTGGTCCGATATCTTTTACTCCTCGTCAGAAGAAGAGGACGAGCGTTACAATAACATCTTATTCTCTTCCAAACAGCAGAAATATGACACACATATATAAGTGTTGTGTCTTTGGCTATGCCAGATTAAGTGATATGACATGCTATTCTATAAAACAATTTCTCCGTAATTAATATTACCTGATTGAGCTAATCATGTAAATGTAATTAACTAGAGAGTCGGGGCACCACAAAATAATATTTATAGAGCTGTTATCTTCTGAATAAACTCTTAAAGACCTAGTAATATTTTACTTCAATAGCAGTCAATATTAATCGTCACCTTAATTCAGTCTCATCTGAAAGTTGTAAATTCTTGATTATCTTCACGAACCCTGGCTAACAAGTTGAATCAGCAATACAAAATTGTGTTTAATTATGTATTTACTAAATACCTAACTAATCACACAGAATTACACATACACATAATTAATCATAACTTGATTACAAATTATGTCATAAAGGAAAACGTCCCTAGCGGGCGGAACAGATATGGCAGCTTGTTACACAAAAGAAAAGGGGCTGGGTTTGAGTGAAAGAGCGGGAAGACTGAGGAACAAAGGGCGAAGCTGTGCTATCGTAAATACAGTATCTTATGCATTTTAAATTACCGCCCATTTGGAAAAGGAAAATGCAATAAATATTTACTCTGAGCTGCGCTTCGGTAGGTTGGTGTTAGATGGAAGGCCGTGTTGCCAAACAGAGTCCTTTATCCTTTGAAGAATGTCTCTGGTGGTCAATTGAATACGTTGTAGTAACGTCATTGTGTGGTAGACAGGATACTCTGTCTGTTCCTTCCTAACCCTCGTTTGCAGCTGCTGTTGCTAACTCAACGACTAGGAGGTATCACTTCTGTAGTGAATAAGAGTTCAAAGTTCATACCATTTGCAACCAAAGCTCACGCTGATGTTGGCTTCGTTCTGTAGTTATTATCTGAACCATTCTGACATCGGACCGTCGTCTTCACATCCTCGGAACAGGAGGTTATATTGTCATCAAGGCATATAGGAAGGGAGAGGAGGGTGTTTGAAAAGTTTTATAACCCGTCTCATTACGATTCATTATTTTGGCAAAGGAGAAATGCTCACAAACAGGGATGTAGTTTCACTTTTTTGTGAATATGGAATATTTCTGGAATCTTTATTTCAGCCCATGAAACATGGGACCAAGAGTTTACATGTTGCGTTTATAATTTTGTTTAAGCGCGTTATGGATTGCACCTCCGTCACTCGGTTGCGTCATTGCCGTCGTTATCAACATTCCACAGACGCTGCAGCCAAATTGATGTACAAAAGTAGAATGGGAGCTAATGACTGTTTAGCCCAGTGATGTAGTCGAGTCACTAAACCTCGAGTCCGAATTGAGTCCCAAGTCCCCTTTGCTCAAGTCCAAGTTTGAGTCACCAACGATCGAGTCATGAGTCCCTATGGCTGAATTCTGAGTCCCCGTGCTCGAGTCCTGGTCCATGTGCTCAAGTCCGAATCACTGGCTCCACATTAACTCAAAGTAAGGTTATTGACCCAATCAGATATAGTATAGTGGCGAGAGGGAATTAGTAAATAAATTGTTTGCTATCCATTTTCCTTTCTTTCTGTGCCACCAAATATTTGCATATAGGCTACTGGTAATGTTAGCAGGGCCACGTTCATTTGCAAAACGTTGTTAAACATTGCAGATAGATGAATAGAGTTGACGTTATTCCTCATTCAACATGTCAGTGGCATGTTTGTTATACATACAGTGGCAAGAAAAAGTATGTGAACCATTTGGAATTACCTGGATTTCTGCATAAAATGGTAATCAAATTTGACCTGATCTTCATCTAAGTCACAACAATAGACAAACATAGTGTGCTTAAACTAATAACACACAAATTATTGTATTTTTCTTGTCTATATTGAATACATAATTTAAACATTCACAGAGTACGTTGGAAAAAGTATGTGAAACCTTAGGCTAATGACTTCTCCAAAAGCTGATTGTAGTCAGGAGTCAGCTAACCTGGAGTCCAATCAATGAGATGAGATTGGAGATGTTGGTTATAGCTGCCTTGCCCGATTTAAAAGAAGCCTCACAAAATTTGAGTTTGCTATTCACAAGAAGCATTGCCTGTTGTGAACTATGCCTCGAACAATAGAGATCTCAGAAGACCTAAGATTAAGAATTGTTGACTTGCATAAAGCTGGAAAGGGTTACAAAAGTATGCTCAATGAGGTTAAGAAGAAACCTAGAGTGTCAGCTAAAGACTTACAGAAATGTCTGGAACATGCTAACATCTCTGTTGACGGGTCTACAATACGTAAAACACTAAACAAGAATGGTGTTCATGGGAAGACACCACGGAAGAAGCCACTGCTGTCCAAAAAAAACATTGATCTGAAGTTTGCAAAAGTGCATCTGGATGTTCCAAAAATCTGTGGATAGATGAAACTACAGTTGAGTTGTTTGGAATGAACACACAACACTATGTGTAGAGAAAAAAAGGCACAACACACCAAGATCAACCTCATCCCAACTGTAAAGTATGGTGGAGGGAGCATCATGGTTTGGGGCTGCTTTGCTGCCTCAGGTCCTGGACAGCTCGCTATCATTGACGAAAAATGAATTCCCTTTTTTCTATATGCAAAATTAAGTTTATCAAGATATTTTGCAGGAGAATGTTAGGCTATCTGTCTGCCAATTGAGTTTCAACAGAAGTTGAGTGATGCAACAGGACAACGACCCAAAACACAGAAGTAAATCAACAACAGAATGGCTTCAACAGAAGAAAATATGCCTTCTGGAGTGGCCCAGTCCTGACCTCAATCCGATTTGAGATGCTGTGGCATGTCTTCAAGAGAGAAATTTACAACCAACATCCGAAGAATGTTGCTGAACTGGAATAGTTTTGTAAAGAGGAATGGTCCAAAATTTCTCCTGACTGTTGTGCAGGTCTGATCCGCAACAACAGAAAACGTTTGGTTGAGGTTATTGCTGCCAAAGGAGGGTCAACCAGTTATTAATTCCAAGGGTTCACATACTTTTCCCACCCTGCACTGTGAATGTTTACACAGTGTGTTCAATAAAGACATGAAAATGTATAATTGTTGGTGTGTTATTAGTTTAAGCAGACTGTTTGTTGTGACCTAGATGAAGATCAGATCAAATTTATTGACCAATTTATGCAAAAATCCAGGTATTTCCGAAGGGTTCACATACTTTTTCTTGCCACTGTAGCATATTTATATCTGAACATTCCTAAATGTTAGGTCCTGCTGAATGTTGTTAGCTATAGCTAGCTAATGAGGTATCATAACTGAACAAGGTGTATCCTAAACAAATGGTTAACGGTCCGGTCCGCAAGTAGCCTAGTTTTAGAAGGCCCTCGTAATGCTTTAATTATGTAGAATGCGGTCCTCCAATGCACTATAGAAGAAAATAAATTGCGCCGGTGTCATGGGTCATATCTTTTGAACAGTAATGGCTAAGAATCAAGACATTGTTTTCTGAGACTACACAACCTGGCTACGAAATGCAGTGTGGAATGTGCGAGGGTTGAGTGAGACTCAACAAATTCAACAACATTTCTATACTCAAGGGAGAGAAACTGTACTTTTGTTTTACTATTAAACTTAATGCTTATAGTAAAAATGTAGTAAAGCAGCTTGTGTTTCTCAACCAGGCAAAGGGTATCTAATTAGAAGGCTGGCGGTGACTGGTTAGCTACAGGGAAGCAAGAGAGTCGCCTGCAGGATGTGTATAATTGGAGGTGGCGCTGGAAGGGAGCCTGTCTGCAGCTGTCTGCCCACATCACTTGCTCCCCTGCAGCTCACCAGCTGGTGAAAGTTAGGCTGTGTGTGCCTGGTGTGGCCCATCCTTCCCCCTGCTGAACAGAACGGTGCTGCACATCTGTGCTGCTAATTTTTATTGTGCTTTTCACTGAAAAACTCTCAATCTCTCCCAAAACTCTTGTCCAGTCCACTTAGTCAGATTTTATTCACAGAGATAATTTTGTCTAATCTGGTTTCAGTCAACTGAAATAAAAAATCATTTTCGTTTAGTTATAGTTTTTTTCTGGGGCTACTTGCTCAGTTACAGTCTAATCAATTGCCATTGAAAAATAGGTGTTTGACAAATATTTCAGTCACTTTTTTTGTTTTTACTTTTACCCCTTTTTCCCACCAGTTTGTGATATCCAATTGGTAGTTACAGTCTTGTCCCATCACTGCCACTTCCCTACGGACTCAGGAGAGGCGAAAGTAGAGAGCCAGCCATACGTCCTCTGAAACACGACCCTGCTGAGCCGCACTGCTTCTTGACACATTGCTTGCTTAACCCGGAAGCCAGCCTCACCAATGTGTCAGAGGAAACATCATCAAGCTGGTGACCGAGGTAAGCTTGTAGGCATCCGGCCCGCCACAAGGAGTCTCTTAGAGCGCGATGGGACAAGGAAATCCCATCCGGCCAAACCCTACCCTAACCCAGACATTGCTAGGCCAATTGTGCGCCACATCCTGGGCCACGGCCGGCTGTGACACAGCCTTGGGATCGAACCCGGGTCTGTAGAAGTCAGTTCTACTTGTGACGCTGAACGCTGTACAAGTCCTGCTTCTCCCATCTCCTCATTGGTTTATAGAAGCAGATACCAACGTGCCATCTCCGCATTGGTTATACCAACGTGGGTGATTGAAAGATGAACTGAGTTCGGTTGGTCGTTGTGGTAACTATGAAAGTTAGATGCCAATTGCCATATAAAGTCCAAAGAAGAAAAACCCTGTAAGAAGGAGAGATGACTAGAAATGATTTGGTTGACTGTTTTATGTGTGGATTAATCATCGGAGTAGAGGACCTTGTTCATTTCAGGTAAAATAACAACTCAACTTTTATATCCCAGGACGTTTATATCCCAGGACATTAGCTAGAAACAGCAAGCTAGCTAAAAATAACAAATTAGCTAGCAACTGCAACCGAATTAATATAATTCGTTCAGAGTTTGTTTTGATATTTCAACCTGCGTGTCGTTATCGCATTTGGTGTGGTGGGACGAAATCAATTTGCGCACGATGGCGCACGTTCGCGGCGTTAGACTGCTGCGCCACTCGGAAGGCCAGTCAAACTTGTTGACGAAATTAACACTGCCTGCTACCAGACACTTTTCAGCCCTGTTTACATGCATGCCTACTAAAAGTAACTTTATGTCTATAAACCCACTTCAGAATTGTACTGTACTCTTTTACACCTGTTGTATCATGTGCACATGATGAATAAACTTTCAAACTTTATAAGGAAAACTCAATAATAAAAAAATACATTATTCAGTAAAAACAGTCCTTGAGGCACCAATTCCTCAAATGTTTAAGTACCTTGGAGATCATTCCACACAAGTTGCACATTTCTTTTCAAGCATATCTGCCCAACTCAGTGGAGATCTTAAGGAAACTCCAGAGTTACTCATCCCTGAGACCGGGTCTGGTATCTCGTACATCTTTCAGTTAACAATGACGTAAGATACGGAGGAAGTTTATGATGGAGGGATTTATAAACAAAAAGAGTGCAATACCTATGAGTACTACAAAGAGGGCCAGCATACTTTCTGATACAGAATGCAGTAATGTGTACTGAACCTATCGCCTGTAACAAGGCGGAGTGCACTATGATGAACTGCATCCAATGGCTCTTGATGAATCTTGCATAAGGTGATCACTCTCCGTCATAAGAAGCAGACTTTCCTTCAGCTTCCACAATCTCCACACAGACAGCTCACATATACAGTACTCTCTCTCTCTCTCTCTCTCTCTCTCTCTCTCTCTCTCTCTCTCTCTCTCTCTCTCTCTCTCTCTCTCTCTCTCTCTCTCTCTCTCTCTCTCTCTCTCTCTCTCTCTCTCTCTCTCCGTCTCTCTCTGTCTCTCTCGCTTACTCTCTCTCGCTTACTCTCTGCAGCTGAATCCCGCCTGCCTGTCAGCTGCAGTGTTAGATGTAGCATTGCCTCCTTTCCCACTAGTTGTCTATGTAAAAAGTCGCTCAAGCAAGGAATCAATATGGTATCACACGACACTAAAGCAGCATAGACCTCGCTCAGTGACGTAACGTTTCTCTGATCTGATGTTTTGGTGCTCTCTTTTGCCTCTGTTTTCCCTTCCTAAAAGAAGCTCAGCCCGTCACATCGTCAGCCTTATGCTCCTTGTGCACTGCAATGCTTTTTGCATGTTACTGTGCACTGGGACAAAATGCTTCTAAGGTAAGGAATCTATGTTTCCCACGTGTGTGTGTGTGTGTAAGACAATGAGGGCGAGGGGAAAAAAGGGAGGTTGCAAAAGCATTGGAAGACGTGCAGCCAGCTGCACAGGTGGTTGGGATTTTTTTTCCCCGCCTCTTACCAATTGTGTGAATGTTACCATGTAGGCTGCAGTCTTTCATCAATTGAAGAGGGAGACTACCGTTGTATCAACAATCATTTTTATTCAGAAACTGCTGAGAAACACTCTCCCTAATGCCCTCTGGCAGCTTCAATACAAAGCATAATAGTGCATAATATAATTTGTAATGAGGCTAGAGTTTTCGTTCTCAGCCACAAAAGGGGCTTTCCACCTCTCTCCCCCTTGCCTTGCTCACCCTCAGCTCCCTGTGCCTTGTGCATGCACAGATATGTTATTTCAATTAGTGCCTGTTTGTCATGGTTAGCTGAGCGCAGTGAACTCTTTTGAGGGTCTGAGTCTTTTTGTTTCCATATATTAGAGGGGTCAAAAAAAGAGTGGCCACAATTCAGGTCTGGAGATTTCTCTCTGTCATGCGGAGAGTGTCTCCCTCTTACCCACCGCTTCTGACAAAGAAGATTCCCTGGACAGATATTTGCCGTAAGCACAGGGACCAGTTTCTTTGGGGTGCTGTCCTTGCCATTGTTTGTTTGGAAGCTCTAATAAATGATTTAATTTGAATGAATGCTGAGATTATTATTGAAACGAAAATGGTTTCACGCTTGATGTCCAGCAGCTACACTTATTTTGCAACACTGTTCATGACAGTCAAATTTAGAGCAGTTATGGAAATGGATCAGTGGGTGGGATGGGAATTGTGGGTAATGTATGCATACCGATGATTCAAACAGCAATGTCTTTGTACCTGGACTACACAGACGATAACCAATGGCACACTGATGAATTACTGATGGATCGGTCCCATCCTTCTAGAGTCAAGTTCCGAGTTGTGCTGAGCACTTGCAATGGGCATTGCCAAATGCATATACTTTAACAGTGGCAACATCTCCTGCCATCTCTAGGTTAAGTCTCAACTTTGAAGGTAGAGCCTAACATACCGCAGAAATGGTAATAGATGATTCATCACAATATGTAGTTGTCACTTATTTCCCCCCTACTATAGCTGATTATAACAGCATGCAAATCTTTACATGTCATATGCCACATTCACAGGGCTATGTCTTTTTAATCATTCATAAATACATTTGTACTACATACTACACGTACTACATAATACTTCTATTTTAAGTAGTTGTTTTTGGCTGTGTATTTGAAAATACTAAAATACACCGAAAATAAGTATTTCAAATACAAGTACTTAAATACACATGTATTTGAATGCAAGTCTGCTACGCATGCTGGACTCTACTTTATGTGGAAGTAACTTCACCTTGGATTAGTAATCAAATCAAATCAAATTGTATTTGTCACATACACATGGTTAGCAGATGTTAATGCGAGTGTAGCGAAATGCTTGTGCTTCTAGTTCCGACAATGCAGTGATAACCAACAAGTAATCTAACTAACAATTCCAAAACTACTGTCTTATACACAGTGTAAGGGGATAAAGAATATGTACATAAGGATATATGAATGAGTGATGGTACAGGCAGCATACAGTAGATGGTATCGAGTACAGTATATACATATGAGATGAGTATGTAGACAAAGTAAACAAAGTGGCATAGTTAAAGTGGCTAGTGATACAGGTATTACATAAGGATGTAACTCCAATAACTATGCAGGCATGAGGCATGTTGTACAGACTTGAATATTGAACCTCACGTTAATTCACGTTTTTGATAACAAGGCTATTTATTGGTCAAGTTCACCGAGTGGTACTTTCATATTGACATTTTGCCAATGCAAAATGTGGCACAGCAGTCGAAATAGACTACCATTTAATGTTGAATTAAACAGCATAGTTGTGCATCACTATAAAGATGAATATTATGACACCTTTCATGGATATAGCTAAATAAAAGGTTTTGAAATAAATAGAGAGTATCAGGTGATTCATACAAGTCGCTCATTTGATTTGTTAAAAAATAGTGACCCACGGCGCTCTCCCAACATCAGCATATTATAGGTTATACGGCAGTGGTCACCAACCGGTCGAGGCATTCCTAGTTGATCGTCAAACATTTCCGTAGAAAAGCCAACGATAAAGGCTTGCTTTTTTTTACAAATTGTGTAAAGCTACGTATAGCTCAGCATTGACATGATTGGTTGATGGTAGGTGTGGACAGGAGGTCCTATATAAACACAAACTCACTTCCTTGACAACAGCCTTGAGCTGATCCGGAGCAAGAAGTATGAACGCCCTGACTTCTGCAGAGGCCGTATCACTGTAAATGCTGCAGTGCCTTTTATTCGTGTTGCGCTGTTGGCGGGTAGGGACATTTGAATCAGAAGCCCTGATCACCGATTTAAGCAATGTGTTCTCATTTTGAACCATTTAATTTGTCTAAAAATAAACTCTGTCTGCCCGGCTGACCGGGAGATCTGTGGCTAAATCGAGTTTGCATGCTGTGCTGGCCAATCGGATAGCTTAAATTACAGTTCCTACAGCTTCCGCAACCCTGGCCACACAGCAAAGTTTGATACCAGCCTATGTGAGGTTTCATAGCTTTTAAAACCATGACCAGACAGAGGCTGTCAAAGAATATAGCAAAGTTTTTATTCAGCACTGTCAACGCTGTTTTTATTTAACACTATTGCAAAACATAAAACGCACTTCTCGATACTTCCACTTGCGCTGCAATGAATGAGTAGCCAACCCCAAGTGTATCAAGACTCATACCTTTTTATTATTAGAAGCAGCTTGTTGTGTCTATTTTAATATTGAGGAATATTTAACTTTCTCCGGTCATAGGAGCAACATAAATGTGTGCATGATGCAGATGCGGTGCGACACGAGTTTCGGCATTAGGTGGAAGACAGTGTCTCCTCTCTCTGGTCAGTCTGACTGGTGGAGAGGAAGGAGAGAGAAAGCAGTACCGCTGAGACTAATGCCGTGTTTAAAACAACTGGGAACTCTGGAAATCTCGGACTTCAGTAAGTTCAAGACAACCGGGAACTCAAGGAAAAAACGAGATCCGACAGGGAAAAATCTTTTTAACGGTCATCCAACTTGGAATTTTAAGTCGGAGACTTTCTAGAGCTCCTTTCCGACTTGTAAAATCACTGACGGGGATGATTGGAGCTGGTTTTCTTTCTGAGTTTCCAGTTGTCTTGAAAGCACAATGACCATCAGGTGCAGGTACCATCAGTCCAGTAAAATAAAAAAGCAAGTGATTTGCAAGTTATTTACATTTATACTCCGTGTCTTGCAAGTGCTACACCAGCTGATCTCTTTTGTTATCAAAGATCATGTTTTGAAATATAAAATGGTCTGAGAATATCAATTTTGGCAGGCCAGGCATATAGCTAATATACTGTGATAATGTATTAGGCCTAGTGAACAAACTTCATTCCTACAGATCTGTTTTTATTAGGTTCATGTTGTTTATTATTTTTAAATGTAAGACATGTTTTTAAAAAAAAATCTGAGCGGTAGATCTTGGCTTGCTTTTTTTTGTCTGCGAAGAATGACCTTGACTCAAAGGTTGGTGAACACTGATATACAGACTGAAATGGATTGGGCAGGGAGAAAAAGACTGATGCTAGTGAAGTAAACAGTGATGCCACTGTGAATATTGGGGAGGACAAGCTGCAGCTGCTGCAGTTGTGTGTGTGCATTTGTTCGAGTGTGAGGACGGTGCCGGATTGTGTATATTGACTACACATTTATCATCTATAGGGTGTTAGTAGTAGGTTTGATTTTTGTTCTCTGCGTGTGTGTGTGGCTGCTTTGGTGAGTTTTTTTTTTTGTGCCTTCTAGCTGGCACAATTCCGTGTGTGTGTGTGTGTGTGTGTGTGTGTGTGTGTGTGTGTGTGTGTGTGTAAACCTTTCCAAAAATATATAATGCAGTAATTGGTTCATTGTTTCATACAAATAATTATATATACTGTATATTTATAACATACATTTTTTTTGTAACTTTGGATAGCAGCATCAACTAAATGGCATTCATTATTATTTTAATAATGGATCAGAAAACCAGTTAGTATCTGGTCTGACAACCATTTGCATACAGCTCATATTCAATCTAACTAACCTAGTAACTGAGAAGTTAAACAGACTTGTGTTCAAATACCATTTGAAACCATTTAAAATACTTTAGCAGTGCTTGATTGCGCTTGCCTGGCACAACCCAAGTGGGAAAAAAACATGTTAATTTATTACAAGTATACAAATAATATACACTGAACAAAAATATAAGTTATAAGAGTTATAGTTCATATAAGGAAATCAGTACATTTAAATACATTCATTAGGCTCTAATCTATGGATTTCACATGACTGGGAATAAAGACATACTGTAACGGCTTTCTTTAGGTGAAGTAGAGCCGGACCAAAACGCAGTGTGGTGGTTATTCATGTTCTTTAATAAAGACACTAAACAGGAATAAACTAACAAAAACAATAAATGTGAAAAACCAAAAACAGCCCTATCTGGTGCAAAACACAGAGACAGGAACAATCACCCACAAACACACAGTGAAACCCAGGCTACCTAAATATGGTTCCCAATCAGAGACAATGACTAACACCGGCCTCTGATTGAGAACCATATCAGGCCAGACATAGAAATAGACAAACAAGACATCCAACATAGAATGCCCACTCAGATCACACCCTGACCAACCAAAACATAGAAACATACAAAGCAAACTATGGTCAGGGTGTGACACATACAGTGGGGCAAAAAAGTATTTAGTCAGCCACCAATTGTGCACGTTCTCCCACTTGATGAGAGAGGCCTGTAATATTCATCATAGGTACACTTCAACTATGACAGACAAAATGAGAAAAATAATCCAGAAAATCACATTGTAGGAATTTTAATGAATTTATTTGCAAATTATGGTGGAAAATAAGTATTTGGTCACCTACAAACAAGCAAGATTTCTGGCTCTCACAGACCTTCTGAGAGGCTCCTCTGTCCTCCACTCGTTACCTGTATTAATGGCACCTGTTTGAACTTGTTATCAGTATAAAAGACACCTGTCCACAACCTCAAACAGTCACATTCCAAACCCCACTATGGCCAAGACCAAAGAGCTGTCAAAGGACAACAGAAACAAAATTGTAGACCTGCACCAGGCTGGGAAGCCTGCATCTGCAATAGATAAGCAGCTTGGTTTGAAGAAATCAACTGTGGGAGCAATTATTAGGAAATGGAAGACATATAAGACCACTGATAATCTCCCTCGATCTGGGTCTCCACGCAAGATCTCACCCCGTGGGGTCAAAATGATCACAAGAACGGTGAGCAAAAATCCCAGAACCACACGGGGGGACCTAGTGAATGACCTGCAGAGAGCTGGGACCAATGTAACAAAGCCTACCATCAGTAACACACTACGCCGCCAGGGACTCCAATCCTGCAGTGCCAGACGTGTCCCCCTGCTTAAGCTAGTACATGTCCAGGCCCGTCTGAAGTTTGCTAGAGAGCATTTGGATGATCCAGAAGAAGAATGGGAGAATGTCATATGGTCAGATGAAACCAAAATATAACTTTTTGGTTAAAAACTCAACTCGTCGTGTTTGGAGGACAAAGAATGCTGAGTTGCATCCAAAGAACACCATACCTACTGTGAAGCATGGGGGTGTAAACATCATGCTTTGGGGCTGTTTTTCTGCAAAGGGACCAAGACGACTGATCCATGTAAAGGAACGAATGAATGGGGCCATGTATCGTGAGATTTTGAGTGAAAACCTCCATCAGCAAGGGCATTGAAGATGAAACGTGGCTGGGTCTTTCAGCATGACAATGATCCCAAACACACCACCCGGGCAATGAAGGAGTGGCTTCGTAAGAAGCATTTCAAGGTCCTGGAGTGGCCTAGCCACTCTCCAGATCTCAACCCCATAGAAAATCTTTGGAGGGAGTTGAAAGTCCGTGTTGCCCAGCAACAGCCCCAAAACATCACTGCTCTAGAGGAGATATGCATGGAGGAATGAGCCAAAATACCAGCAACAGTGTGTGAAAACCTTGTAAAGACTTACAGAAAACTTTTGACCTTTGTCATTGCCAACAAAGGGTATATAACAAAGTATTGAGAAACTTTTGTTATTGACCAAATACTTATTTTCCACCATAATTTGCAAATAAATTCATTAAAAATCATACAATGTGACTTTCTTTTTTTTCTTCTAATTTTGTCTGTCATTGTTGAAGTGTACCTATTATGAAAATTACAGGCCTCTCATCTTTTTAAGTGGGAGAACTTGCACAATTGGTGGCTGACTAAATACTTTTTTGCCCCACTGTATGTTGGTCACAGGTACCTTAAAAAAAAGGTAGGGGCCTGGATCAGAAAACCAGTCAGTATCTGGTGTGACCAGCATTTGCCTAATGCAACATGACATCTCCTTCGCATAGAGTTGATCAGGCTGTTGATTGTGGCCTGTGGAATGTTGTCCCACACCTCTTCAATGGCTGTGTGAAGTTGTTGGATATTGGCGGGAACTGGAACACGCTGTTGTACACGTCGACCCAGAGCATCCAAAAAAAGCTCAATGGGTGACATGTCTGGTGAGTGTGCAGGCCATAGAAGAACTGGGACATTTTCAGCTTCCAGGAATTGTGTACAGATCCTTGCGACATGGAGCTGTGCATTATTATACTGAAACATGAGGTGATGGCGGTGGATGAATCGCACGGCAATGGGAATCAGGCTCTCGTCACGGTATGTGTTCGTTGTGTATTATTTATGCTTTCCCATACAATAACCCCACTGCCACCATGGCACTCTATACACAATGTTGACGTCAGCAAACTGCTCACCCACACGACACCATACATGTCTGCTGTTCTGAGGCCGGGTTGGACGTACTGCCAAATTCTCTAAAATGATGTTGGTGGCTTATGGTAGAGAAATTAACATTACATTATCTGGCAACAGCTCTGGTCAATTGTATGCTGCCTCAAAACTTGAGACATCTGTGGCAGTGTGTTGTGTGACGATACTACACATTTTAGTGGCCTTTTATTGTCCTCAGCACAAGGTGCACCTTTGTAATGTTCATGCTGTTTAATCACCTCCTTGATATGCCATTCAGATGGATGGATTATCTTGGCAAAGGAGAAATGCTCACTAACAGGGATGTAAACCAATTTGGGCATACATTTTGTGTGTATGAAAAAATGTGGGAATCTTTTATTTCAGCTCATAAAACATAGGACCAACACTTTACATGGTCCATTTATATTTTTGTTCAGTGTAGTATGAACCCAACTGCCATAGTGACACCCTGCCGGGTGCCCTTGACCAGGCATGATGAGCTGTCATGTTGGATCATGAGAATATTATAACTATGAACACAGCCAACCACCTGCAATATACATGCACTGCTGGGTGACCTTGCTGAGCAAGAGGAGCTGTCGTCTTGGTACATGAGAATATTCTACCTATGAACCACCGGCAAAATACATGCACCGCCAGGTGTCAGCCACTCACCTAAGGTAACAGGGTTATATACTGTATGAGATGCAATGCAGAAAAAACGCAACATAGATGCTGGATTATAGGGCTAATGCAATCACAATCATATTTGCAGTTACAGCAGGAACTCATGTAGGCTCCACACCCTCAGAGTGAAACATCGTAGGCAGCAGAGGATTATGGCCTATAATCTTGAGGGTCAAGCCGTGACTGATGAGAAGCAGTGCTGATGCAGGAGTGGGCGGCCCATAGCTCAGACCTGGCCCACAACGCTTACAAAGGAATCAGAACCGTGAGGAGTTCCAAGATCTTTTCATTGGTTCCCAGCATCAGTGTTGAACAGGGGTTAGCCAGGTGCCGCCCATGCTCAGCATGCAGGTAGTGTAACGTGAAAGAGAGGATAAGGCAGTGTTAGTTCTGGTTAATGATGATTGACTAATTCTTGCTAATTCTTCATCGCTGAGTGTATAAGTACTGTTAACATGTGAGAGTCCATAAAAAAAATGTAATTTTGATAGTCATGCAAGATTAAAGGCATGAAACATTAGTGTATCTCAGACTTAAGAACCCATAAAAGTAATCAAACAGACTGCCTCTAGCAAAGGTTAATGTAAATCCAACACCATAGCCTTAAGTGAACTTGTGCTACTGAGAGAGGAGAGATACTCCTAATATGCATGTTGGTTGCTTTCCCTAGTACATAAAGAGTAGGCAGATGGATTCCTGAGAGAACTACACGCCGAAGGGTCCTGACAGCTGAGATTAACTGAACCCCTGCTATCGGACCATGAAACAAAAGGCTGCCTTTGCCTACCTGAAATTTGGAATAGAAAATGCATACGTGGTTAAAGAACAGAAGGCGTCGCACAGAGAGAAGAGCAGACGATGAATGCTACAGAGCGCGCAGCTCAGACATGACGTACCATCACATAGCATAAACAACAGAGTATATTAACAACCACCCCTAAAACCGCAAATAAAACGTTAACTACATGTCACCACCTGTGCTATCCAAAGCCTAATGTCACTACATATACTGCTCAGCAGCAGCTGAACATCTGCAGCATGCACAGCTTGCACGGAGAGAGTGACGTGATAATCTAAAACCTAGACCTACAATATAGTCTACCTGAGTTGAAGCTTATGTCTAACAGGGTATGCCAGTAAGCCATGACAGAAGATACAGTGCCTTCAGAAAGTTTTCAGACCCCACATTTTGTTAGGTTCCAGCCTTATTCTAAAATTGATTAAAAAAATGTTCCCCCTCATCTATCTACACACAATACCCATAATGACAAAGCAGAAACAGGTTTTTAGAAATACGTAATTATTCATACCCTTTACTCAGTACTTTGTTGAAGCACCTTTGACAGCGATTACAGCCTCAAGTCTTCCTGGGTATGACGCTACAAGCTTGGCACATCTGTATTTGGGGAGTTTCTCTCATTATGTTCTGCAGATCCTCTCAAGATCTGTCAGGTTGGATGGGGAGCATCGCTGCACATTTATTTTCAGGTCTCTCCAGAGATGTTTGATCGGGTTCAAGTCCGGGCTCTGGCTGGGCCACTCAAGGACATTCAAGGACTCTTCCCGAAGCCACTTCTGCGTTGTCTTGGCTGTGTGTTTAGGGTTGTTGTGCTGTTGGAAGGTGAACCTTGGCCCCAGTCTGAGGTCCTGATCGTACTGGAGACGGTTTTCATCAAGAATATCTCTGTACTTTGCTTCGTTCATCTTTGCCTCGATCCTGAATAGTCTCCTAGTTCCTGCACCTGAAAAACATCCCCACAGCATGATGCTGCCACCACCATGCTTCACCACTTTTGCTGTTCGTAAGGCCTACTCATCTTGTTGGCTGACGAAAAGTAAATGTGGACAGTTCATCCAATATCTTCAATACGCACCTCGTAATTTGATAAGGACGCGCACAGTTGTGTCCCCGACATGTCTGTCTTCACTTGTAGCCTGTGAAAAAGACCTGATCTCGTGACGGAAAGTGGTGTGAGTGAGAGATGCTTTGGATTGTGCAGCACTCTGGGAAAAGGGCACAATGCAGCACTCCGGGCCGCAAAAGGCATGGATTTTTTTAGAGTGCATTACGGCCACAAAGGCTATGCCACCTTGAAATTCGAGGCATTATCAAGTGCTTGTCAAATTGTGTTATGAGAGACTATTAGAGTGTGTACAGCCTGCGCAAAAAGCTCATGCCTTTTTTCAAATCGTCATTAGTCTCACCATACAGCCTTACAATGTATTGAAAATCAAATCATGTAGCCCAACGTTTGTAGAACAACTACAGTTACATTAATAACTCTAAATTAACACAGAATTGCCGCATGTACTCACTCTCTCAAATTCTTTGAAGAAAATATTTATATTTTATTCAGCTTTGTTCAATTATATTCGTCATACTATACAATTATATAAAATAATGCCACGGAATTATAAGCAAATATTGTCTGCTAAATGAACTAGTGTAGCCCACAGCCATTTGGCACAGCCACACCAGGACCTAACATCAGAATATGCTATTATTTTCTTCTGTGGTAGACTAGATTTTCTTCATATCATGCTTCTTTTGACCTGTCTAAAATAAACAGTGGATTAATTGTGAAGGTGTAGGATATATTACATGGATATGTTAGACTTTTTAAAATGGTGTGGAAGCCAGGAGATGCTAAATGTGTTTATGTTAATTAACGGTCAATTCCAGTGAGACCGACAGTTATTTGCTTGACAATCACCAGCTGACAAAATGTTGTGACCGCCACAGCCCTACCCTGGGTTAGATATCAATCTGATCAGCCCAATCAGAAACTCCATTGGTTGGTTGACCATGCTTGTACAGCTCTCCTCAAAGTATGTGATTCTCTGAAAAAAAAAATCTCCTTCACATCAAATCTGAGGAACATGCAATGTGTTCTAACACAGGGCATCCTACTTCCTCACTCGCCACATTTCCCTTTCTTTTGTCAAACAATACATTTCCCCATCTCTGCATGTGCTCCTCTTTTTGCTCCCTTACCGGCATGTGGTGCAGCAGTTAAATGTGACTGGGCTACAACATGGCCCCTGTAGCCTCTTAGTTCCTTCTTGGCTAGGCTCCCTCCCTGTACTGGGCGTGTGGGGAGGGGGGATTCTTTGCCGCAGAGTGGTAGGTGCAGCGATGGGGAAGCAATTGTTAGCTGTCCCACATCCCGTCAGCATTGCTGGCACGCAAGCGCGCACACACACACACACACACACACACACACACACACACACACACACACACACCACACACACACACACACAGAGAGACACTAAATGAGCAGCAGCCAGTCTAAGAGCTGCCAGAGTGGGAAGTAGCAGTAGCTTCAGGAGAGCTCCTTCCAGTCGAGCAGTATCAGAGTGAGTGATTGAATCCTTCCAGTGCTCCTGAAACTCAGACATCGAGCATACGCACTCCATACACGGGCATGCAGGAGAAGAAGAAAAAAAGCTTGGAGGTAAGAAAACAGTCACTAAATTACGAGGGGGTTTTTAAACTTCAGTGCTGAGTTAGGGAGCTGGCAGTGTTAAAGTGATAAAATAAAGAGCCTTTCTTACTGCGGCTTTAGTAGTGTGTTTGTGTGTGTGTGTGTTGTGTGTGTGTTGGGTGTGTGTTGGGTGTGTATTTGCTGCCTTCTCAACCAGCAGGCTTAAAACTGTGGCGACATGCAGACTGAACTCTCTAGAAAACAACTGCAGCAAAGTGACTCTGGCTTACCACCTCTCCCTCCCTCTATATCTATCTTCCTCCCCCTCCACACACATACACGCGAACAAACAACAAAATATGTAAAGGGGAGGGGAATGTGTATTTGAGGCTGACATGTCGGAGCGGGGGCTTGAGGTCCAGTGAGATTGTTCAAGATTGACATCGAAATTATCCATGTCCTGAGGATGTCAGGCAATGCCTTCAAAACAGGCCACTTGAGGCAACAGTGAGTGCAATTAGCATCAAGTATGAATGGATCAGAAGGTTGAGTGTTTGTTCCCTGTTGTGGACACGGGTTTTAACCTTATCCCAAACCTTAACCCCTTACCATCCGGAATGTGTGCTAAACTTAACCCTTAACTTAATTTGACATTTGGCTAAATTGAACGATACAGCTCCCGAGTGGTGCGGTGGTCTAAGGCACTGCATCTTAGTGCTAGAGGCGTCATTACAGACCGTGGTTCGATTCCAGGCTGTATCGCAAATGGGCGTGATTGGGAGTCCCATAGGGCGGCGCACAATTGGCCCAGCGTTGTTAGGGTTTGGCCAGGGTAGGCTGTCATTGTAAATAAGAATTTGTTCTTAATTGACTAGCCTAGTTAAATAAATAAATATTTTTTTTAAAGAGCAGCAGGATGAACAAAAACACTTAGAAATGTTTGGAGCAACTTCTAAAGAGAACGTGGACAAATGTCTAATTCTGCAGTTAGACTGTGGGAGCCTTGTGTGGTCAGATTGCACCCCCCTCACACCAGTAGAAGATTTCATGTTTGTTTTGGCTTGTAGAGATGGACCACTGCTCTGAACAGTCCTTCCACCCATAGTGACTTGCATGTTTGAGAGAGCGATAGAGTCTTGCAATGAAGTGGCGTGTGGCAAGATGAAATAAGTTTGCTCCGTATTTTGAAGAGTGAGAAAAAGAGAGGGGACATTATATTTGGCGTAGAGGCATTTCAACAACTCTTGGAGGACAGTGGAAGTTTATAAAACTGCTTCTTTATTGTGAACAGTAAAACCGTGATATCATATTTGGGACATAAACTCAGGGAAAGAGACACATTCCTGGAGAAAGAAGGTGGTTTGAGAGAGAGAGAGAGAGTGTTGACTCTTCGGCCCCGCTCCCTTTTCGTCCAAGTGGTCTTAGCTTATTCATGTCTCTCTGTTTTGCTCCTTCTTTCTCCTCCCCCTGTATCGCCCACTTTCTCTCGTCCAGAATGCAGCCATTGTTTGGGGAAGCCCTCTCATGTTTTGGCCTGGTGCGGGGTAATGGGATGGAGGGAGGGGTGGGAGGTGGAGAGGTAGTTCCTTTTTCATGGGCTAAGGGAGATAAGTAAACATGGGCCGTTAACAAATGGGAGGCCTGGCACTCACCCAGTGACTGACCCACCCTGCTCTCTCTCTAGCCTCAACCGCTACCCGAATGCAATTCAGAATCTATGCGGTAGGAGGGTGCAGGAGTTCACTCAACCATCACTCAAAATGCATCATCATCACACTTTTTGCTCTGTTCTGAAAGTGTTTTATCTAGAAAACTTGATTGCTGACACAGACACATTTAAAAAAAAATACCTGTGGTCTAATGAACAAAATACTACAATATAGTTTTTGATTGAACAATCCACTTAAAGGTAGACTCAGCAATATGACATCATCATACACAGGGTGACTTCCCGGTTACTGACAAAAACAACATAATTCAAATGACTCAACCACTACTGGCTCCTCCATAATGTGAATAGGCAATAGTGTCAGTCTAGGCAGATTTAAACATTGTTTTTCTTGACTTCTGTTCTGTTTAGTTAGTGGTGACATTCAACGCCCTTACTAGATTACAACGGCAAAGTCCTCCTTCACCGCTAACGTAGTTTGGCAACCCCCGGTTGGGTCTTGAGGAAGCCGTGACATGTAAGAGGTTGAATGCTTTGTAAGTGCAAGCTAACTAAGCTCCCTTTCCTGAATTGTCAACAGACAGGAAGTTATTTTGAGGGGAAGCATTGCGTTCATCTTTGTCAAGCATGCCTTGATGTGATACTGCTATGTTCCCACTAAGCATTTACCGTCAGGCGATGTCTTTTGGATGTCTTTTTTTTGGTGCTCTCCGGACCAGCCTTGATTTCAACGTCCGGACCAAATCTGAACCAATCGTAGACGTCTATTTTTGGTTCAGCTTTGGTCCGGTCCGGATCGGCCTTGATTTGACCCCAAAAAATACTTTTATAATTGGTTCAGATTTGGTCCAGACTGGCCATGATTTGGGCCAAATATAAACATATATTATTGGTTCAGTAAGGGGTTTTCCTTTCACGCCATGACCCGGGTATGTTGTTTGCAACATTGGTGTCAGAAATGGGATGGTGTCCATGATCGTGAAACATCATGACTGGTAGCCTAAGCAATGGTGGAATCTCATTTTACTAGCCTAGAATCCCCCTGATCCTGCCTTTAAATTTGAGGGAAGAGCTGTGGTGAAAGAGTATAGGCCTCCAATTCCCTCTAAGAATTTACTTGATGGCGACGTCTTTTGAAAATACATATTTTCACCGTCTGTAAATTATGTATTTTTTCAACGTCCAAATAATACTTTTTTTTATGTCTGAAATATGTATTTTTGACATCACAAAATACGTCCTCTAACCTTTCATTCAGCACCTAAAATGTATGTGAGGTCAACGTCTGGAAAATATATCTGAAAGACATATTTTCAACGTAATTATGCTTACTGGGTTGTATTCATGGAAAATATGACGAGATTGTGTGGTGGTGTGAATGACTACGCATATCAGGCTTTTCTATACACACTGTGACCACAACCAAGTCTTAGATTTAACCTCAATAACCTCAATTAGTCCATCTAATTAATTTATTGATATCTCAGCGGGAACATGCATTGATGTAGATGTTGCTGGTGAAAGAGAATTTCTCTTAAAGAGGAAAATGTACACTGAGCACTTTCGTTTTTTTGAGAGCTGAATGGCCTCTGACACTGCTGAGCGTATGATTTAAGAGATGGTAAATCACAAAGACAACATCAGTAGAGGACAAGTAATCACAGCAGTGTCCAGAGATCACAGCAAACCTCACTGGCTTTGTCACTTCCTGCCATGAGAGCTATTTTCTACAAGAATGAAAACAAGTAGGTGATGCAATAAACTTTTGTGAACGATTTACAGAAAATGTATACAAAACAATACATACAGGAGCAGATCAGCGTACAATTATTAACAGAAGAAACCACCTGTTGTGCATTCTGATGTTAACTATAGGTTGACCTGATGTATTGTTTTGGCCGCTTCCTTGTTTTCTTTCCTGGATTGCCTGCCGTTTAGGGGCCTACCTCCCCACTGCACTCATCTCATCTTTGGATAAGCCTTGTCTGCAGACATAACTCACATACAAGACACAGAGCAGGCCAAGAACTCGAGTTCATGTGCAGCGAAATGCTTGGAAGTCAATGCCTTCGTTTGTTATGCACATAATAACCCACAAAATAACTGTTTTTGCAGTAATCCTGCATGTGCACCCTATTCTGGGTAACACAACAATATGTTTGTTTTTACAATTGAATTAGTGTGCATGTGTGACGTCATGAATACATTATGGACTATGCCTGAGGGGCAAGGGATTGTGTGCATTTCATTTTCTGTTAGCCGGTTGGAAAACATACTTGGGTAGAATGCGACGTTTTGTTCAAGCTAATTGACTACATTGTATGGCAAATATCTTGAAGATATTCAAAACGTATGACTTCTGTGTTCTAAATTCCCAGCTTTAAAAACACAACACAACAAAGATTGTGTTATGCGCGTGAACACGTCAAGACCCTCATTGGAACGTGAATGGAGATTCATAAGTGGTTGAGAATCATTGAGTTAGGGATATTACTCACTGTTGCATCATTCATTTATGTGAATAGCATGATTCTATTTGGATTAGTTAGGGCTGGTGTGAAGAGAAATATTGACAAACCATTTTTGGACCCCAAATATTTGCCCTTCTTTCTCTGGTTCATTGACTTACAATTACTGTATGTTGTCTTGGTTACCTAGGAGGCATGGCTTTACCCAGAAAGCACTGGGATTGCTTATTATATCACCAGCATCATATACAATTAGCATTACTGCTGTTTTGTAAAACCAAACAGAACAATATTTTCTTGTTGTGAATTACGATGCCACAGTTTGTCATGGTTGTGTTTTTAGTTCCATTATCGGAATAATGTATGACAGTTAAAAATACATTATTCCCCTCAATCTAGTGGTTGTTTCTTCTGTACCAGTGTTGTGTGTAGCATCTACTAGTTTCCTTTTTGAAGACCATTTTTACCAGTGGTGGGAAAAGGTACTAAATTCAAAAAGTAAAGATACCTTAATAGAAAATGAAAGTCACCCAATAAAATACTACTTGAGTAAAAGTCTAAAAGTATTTGGTTTTAAATATACTTAAGCATCAAAAGTAAAAGTAACATTTTCTTTTTTTTTCTTTTCTTCACGGATAGCCAGGGTCACAATCCAACACTCAGACATCATTTACAAGCAAAGCATTTGTGTTTAGTGAGTCTGCCAGATCAGAGGTAGTAGGGATGACCAGGGATGTTCTCTTGATAATTGTGAGAATTGGACCATTTTCTGTCCTGCTAAGCATTCAAAATGTAACGAGTACTTTTCGTGTTCGTCTTTGATGTGGGACCTCCGTGCTGCCACTCAGCTACAAGCTTAATCACCTCTATCATGCTGTAATTAATTCTGCTGTAAATGCAATCAAACTCGAAATTTAATTTCCACTGTGCCGTCGTCTTTATGCCCTGCAGCGAGGAACGGATGGCTCCTGCGGCAGGTTCTTAGGGATTCTGTAAGGCTACTGCCTTAGCTCGGACACAGATGCTTTTGGAACATCCAGTTCATTTTATAACTTTTATTTGTTCTTTGATTTGAAATTTCTGTTAGTGTGGCTTTGAAAACTTGTATTCATCTTTTACGTCTGTTCTGCTTGTAACGGCAGGATACTGGGATTGTTTTCCGCTGAGGCCACCCATAGGAAAAATGTATGCACGCATGACTGAAGGATAAAGCAGTCTGCTAAATGGCATATGATTGTATATTACATGGGTCTCTACATTTCATCTTGGAGTGTGAAAGGGCAATCTCAGAGTCATGTGCGGTGTCGCACGTGTACAGTACATCACTGGTTCCTGTAGCTTGGGGGAGTGCTGAAAGAAAATCAGAGAAGGTAAAAAAAAAAAGCTGAGCTGCCTGGCTCTCTTTTTGATATGCTGCACTGCATCTGCACCTGCTAAGACCGAAGACAGCAGGAGAAAGTACTCTCCTGTCATGCTCTAATGAAAGTTATGCTAAATTATGAATAACGGCTTTAGGGCTTTTTTGTTGCAGGTAGGGGAGACTGGGAGAAATTGTTACAGGTGGCAATTGTAACAGCTTGAAATTCCCCAAATAGAAACAAGCTAGAGTGATGGAGCTCACACAGTAGATGCCCATTTAGGTTCTCTCCCTGCTTGAAAAGTGTCAGCAAAATATTAGTAAATGTTTGTTTTTTAGGGGTTAAAATTAGTTTTTTCCACCAGCTGCATTTTTCTTATATTGTCCTGAGCATTAATGCTCAATAATTCAAACTAGCATACTTTTTGTCACTATATATTGACTAAACATTGACATGATTGACATGCGTCACTATTGTTGTCTCTTGCTTGGCACATGAGGTTTTGTCATGGCTGCTGGGTGAGAGGCAATTGTAACGCAATGTTAAAATGACCCTGAGCCAAGCAGCCAAATGATGAAAACAACTGATTTAAACTTTAAGATCTTATGAATTATACAAATACTAATTTTAAATAGCCTTGGGGTCCTATTAAAAGTACCAAAGAAGTTGTAAACAGTTTTGAGAGGAACCGAATGGCCATGGTCAAACGGCGTTTCTGTAAATCTTGGTTACGTGCATAGCAAGACTTGCATATGCAAAATCATTACATGTGTCTATGATATTATGATAATTCATTAACATTAATGTTTTTGAAGTTCATTTGGGTTATTCTTTAGGTGTTACAGTTGACCCCCGTTACGGTTACAATTGCCCCTGTAACAGTAACGTCCAGACTTTTCGGATTAAACATTGTGATCCAACTGTCTTATATACAGACATATGAATGATTAGGAGACAGATGCAACTTAATTATATCAATAAATGACTGGACTAGTTCAAGTGGTGTCTGAGTAAAATACTTTTTTTTTTTTTTCAATTGCCCAAGACTCCACCACTGAAGGCATTTGAATGTGCACTGCTTTTCCAGGGGTTGATAATAATGAGGAGGTGGCTGGTATATTGGCAGTATCGGAAGAGATTTTCTGATATGATGATTCGGGCTTAGATGCTGCTTATTGACTGCACTGAAGACTCATTCAGCCCTCTCCTCCTTTCCACTCCCCAATGTATGCCGACCTGCACTGCAGAGTGAGGAAAATCAGAAAAGAATTGAACCGTCAGACAGTGAGGGAGCTGCGGTCACTGACCGCCTTATGGTTTCCTGTGTGGTGCCCATCTCCCTTAGCATCAAGGCCTGTTCTACTCATGTAGCTGAATCAGCTGTGTCACTGTGTAACTGTAACACTGCTGTACATGCAGAGAGAGACTCCTCAGGTTTAGTTAAAGGCGTGCTAGGTAGACATTATACTCATACTAAGATCGAATTGTACTAAACCGGCTCCGACACGCGTTGGATGTGGAAGGGCTTGCAAACTATTACAGACGACAATGAGAAGCACAGCCTGGGAGCTGCCCAGTGATACGAGCCTACCAGACGAGCTAAATAACTTCTATGCTCGCTTCGAGGCAAGTAACACTGAAACATGAGAGCACCAGCTGTTCCGGGCGACTGTGTAATCACGCTCTCCGCAGCCGATGTGAGTAAGACCTTTAGATAGGTCATCATTCACAAGGCCGCAGGGCCAGACGGATTACCAGGATCTGTACTCCGAGCATGCGCTGACCAACTGGCAAGTGTCTTCACTGACATTTTCAACCTCTCTCTGTCCGAGTCTGTAATACCAACATGTTTTAAGCAGACCACCATAGACCCTGTGCCCTAGAACACTAAGGTAACCTGTCTAAATGACTATTGCCCCATAGCACTCACATCTGTAGCCATTAAATGCTTTGAAAGGCTGGTCATGGCTCACATCAACACCATTATCCAAGAAACCCTAGACCCACTCCAATGTGCATATTGCCCCAACAGATCCACAGATGATGCAATCTCTATTGCACTCCATACTGCCCTTTCACACCTTGACAAAAGGAACACCTATGTGAGAATGCTATTCATTGACTACAGCTCAGCGTTCAACACCATAGCGCCCTCAAAGCTCATCACTAAGCTAATGGCCCTGGGACTAAACACCTCCCTCTGCAACTGTATCCTGGACTTCTTGACGGGACGCCCCCAGGTGGTAAGGGTAGGCAACAACACATCTGCCACGCTGATCCTCAACATGCTGGCCCCTCAGGGGTACGTGCTCAGTCCCCTCCTGTACTCCATGTTCACTCATGACTGCACGAATCCAGAACCATCATTATGTTTGCCGATGACACAACAATGGTAGGCCTGATCACCAACAACGATGAGACAGCATATTTTGATAAGGTATATATATTATACAACAGGTATATATATAATACCTGTTGTATTCGGCGCATGTGACAAATACAATTTGATTTGATTTAGTATAGACAGGTCTTAAGATGAATATGCTTTGCTAGCTGTGGTCCTGTGTGGCTCAGCTGATAGAGCGCAGCGCTTGCAACACATTTTTCTGTGTGTGGGGACATCTACACATAGTGTAGAATGGAAGAATTAGAATTAGCAATGGTGTAGGTTCGAATAAATAGGAAACTATCGACCAAATCTATCAATATTATTAATAATAATGTAATAATGCCAGCCAGGAATTTCACCTTGACAGCAAGTCTTCCTTGGAGAAGGTTGACCTAGGACCCTACACACTTCGAAGAGAGGGTTCCTCAAGGGTTCTTTGGTAAGCGAGATGGTTTTATTTGGATCCGTCATGACCCTTTGAGCCCTTCAATGGGTATTTGCAGTTCAGAAAAGGGTTCTTTAATCTTTTAGTGATAATTAAAATAGTTTGGGGTGTGGTTTGCACACAGCTCTTCTTGTGCAACCATGAGTGAGTGTCATTCCAGTTGCTCCAATCTGTTGTGTATGTAATTACATGTTAATTATGACTACATAGCCACCAACGGTGTCTTGAGAAAGACTCATTTAAGGCCTTGTGTCAATTGAGAACTGTTGACTTAATCAGTTGTTCTCAATTCTCTTCTCAGGGACTCCCAACTGTTCCAGATCTAGCATACCTGATTCAACTTCTGCATTTACACAATAATAACACCTATTACATTTTAACAATATGATATCGCTAACCAGAATAAACAAAAAATCTGTCATTTGTAGAAACAGTCTGTTGGTCATTTGTAGAAACAGTCTGTTGGTCATTTGTAGAAACAGTCTGTTGGTCATTTGTAGAAACAGTCTGTTGGTCATTTGTAGAAACAGTCTGTTGGTCATTTGTAGAAACAGTCTGTTGGTCATTTGTAGAAACATTAAGTGTAATATATAGCACCAAAAAGGGTTGTAACCATAGCGGAACCCAAAGTATTCATCCCCCTGGGCATTTTCCTTTTTTGGTGCATTTCAACCTGTAATTTAAATGGATTTTTATTTGGACTTCATATAATGGGCATACACAAAATAGTCCACATGATTTCAGTATATATACACCTGTTTTGATAGGCCCCAGAGTCTGCAACACCACTAAGCAAGGGGCACCACCAGGCAAGCGGCACCATAAAGACCAAGGAGCTCTCCAAACAGGTCAGGGACAAAGTTGTGGAGAAACTCACGGACCAGGCAAGGAGGGCATTAATCAGAGAGGAAACAGAGACCAAGAGCTGCAAAGCTCCACAGCGGAGATTGGAGTATCTGTCCATAGGACCACTTTAAGCCGTACACTCCACAGAGCTGTGCTTTACGGAAGAGTGGTCAGAAAATGATAAGCAAGCACGTTTGATGTTCGCCAAAAGGCATGTGGGAGACTACCCAAACATATGAAAGAAGGTACTCTGGTCAGATGAGACTTAAATTGAGCTTTTTGGCCATCAAGGAAACGCTATGTCTGGTGCAAATCCAACGCCTCTCATCACCCCAAGAACACTATCATGGTGGTGGCAGCATCATGCTGTGGGGTTGTTTTTCATTGGCAGGGACTGGGAAACTGGTCAGAATTGAAGGAATGATGGATGGCGCTAAATACAGGGAAATTCTTGAGTGGAAACCTGTTTCAGTCTTCCAGAGATTTGAGACTGGGAGTTTTGAGACTGCTAAAGCAACACTCGAGTGGTTTAAGGGGGAACGTTTAAATGTCTTGGAATGGCCTAGTCAAAGACCAGACCTCAATCCAATTGAGAATCTGTGATATGACTTAGTTTGCTGTACACCAGCAGGAAACTCATCCAACTTGAAGGAGCTGGAGCAGTTTTGCCTTGAAGAATGGGCAAAAATCCCAGTGGCTAGATGTGCCAAGCTTATAGAGACATACGTACCCCAAGAGACTTGCAGCTGTAATTGCTGCAAAATGTGGCTCTACAAAGTTTTTACCTTCGGTGTGTGAATAGTTATGCACGCTCAAGTTTTCTGTTTTTTTTTTTGTCTTAGTTCTTGTTTGTTTCACAATAAAAAATATTTAGCATCTTCAAAGTGGTAGGCATGTTGTGTAAATCAAATGATACCAACCCCCCAAAAATCTATTTTAATTTCAGGTTGTAAGGCAACAAAATAGGCCACTGTAGAACCTTTGTTTAATTGTTCTTTGTAGAACCTTCAGGAAGTGTTCTTTATAGCATTATAACAGTTCCATTTCGAACCTTATGAGCATGGTTCTTCACAATACGACAGGCTCTGTGTTCAGGACACCCCAGGGTATAACGCATGTCGTGATTGTAACGTAGCGATCATAAACATTGATACTGTAAATTACACGAGTTGTCAAGTATGGAAATGGGAAGTGCACCTTTTGGACTCGTGTGTGTGTGTGTGTGTGTGTGTGGTTTGCTTGTATGACATCAAAGCGCTATTTTATTATAATCCTCAACGTCTCATCTTTCAGATTTACAGCCTTTCAGCCAATCAGAAAACAACAAATGTGCAAAAGTATCTCAATTAGTGGGAGGAATGGGGGCCTCGGTGCTCACGTTTATAATGTCTGTCAGTCAAAACCAACGCATTGAAGCGGACAACCTGAGTAACCATTGCATTGCATGTTATTGTACAGCCACTGCATTCCAATTTAGGGGCTTATCAATGACAAGATCTGCCATTTTCAACCTGTATACGGTATCAAAATGCCGTGAGTGGAAAGTCTAGATTTCGCTGAGTGAATGAATAGTCTGTCTCAGCCCCACTAGGAATCTTTTATGCCAAGTTTTTATCAGTAGTTTCTCGTTACATATTCACTAGTTTACCAGTTATTTCAGTAGGAAGCACTCAACAGGGAAAATTTGCCTGCCAGAAAGCATTCAATTAAGTGGTTTTGTTTAATATTACCACACTATAACACTGGTATTTTATATGTCATGTACAATTCCAATGAATATGCTTTAACAGATTTCTTTTATCTATACTGTTTTGTCTTTCACTTATTTTCATTGGTGCGAATAAATAAAACCTAAAACCTAATTATAATGGCAGACTCTGGTTATTCAGGGATGCTGTAATTCCATAAGCATCAGGTCTGATGAGTTGCTTGGCCCACACCTTTATCCAGCACCAACCTTGTGCCCCAGCACAAACAAAAACTCAGTCTTGTTGCACCCCCTATGGGTCATTGTTGGTAACACACACAGAAGTGAGGGGGCCACATGTTTACTTCGTTACAGAGAGCTTGAAAGGGAAAAGGTTTTAAGGACCACACACACACGCACTCCTTTAGGTTGGATCCTGTGTATATCTTTGCTAAATATAAGCAGCAATATTACTGTTTGTCCCTCTTGAGCCAACGTAGCAACAATCATAACACTTGATTAAAATAGTCATAATTAAAATGAGAGAAATCAAGACATTCATTTAGAGATTTTTGCCAAGAGGTCTTAGTCACGCAATTTTACATCTAGCTAAGATATTTGGTGCTGTAGTTCTCAAGTGAAAAACTGCATGAAAACTAGTAGTGCGCTGCAGCCAGTAGGGCCTAGCTGCTTCTGTGCCCTCTCGTTTCTCTCGTTGAATGACAGCAAGCATTTCATTGAAGAATCCCGTCCATAGTTCCCACCCCTACTGTTGACAAATCACTGACGAAGGCGCGTAGACTTCGGCTACCGAACTTCGGCTACTGAACTTCAGCTTTACCTCAAGAAAAAACTTTGGCTACCGAACTTCGGCTACTGAACTTCAACTTTACCTCAAGACAAAAGGTGTCCGGGAACAGCCGGAAAAAGCCATTGCCGGACGCCAAAACAAACAAAAACATCACACAGGCTTTAGTGGGTAGCATGGCACTTGCAATACCAGGATAGTGGGTTCGATTCACCCCTGGGGCCACCCAAATGGAAATGTATGCATGCATGACTGCATTTACAGTATGTCGTTATTATTATTATTATAAACCTCCATTTGTCATTATATGTGGTCTGGGTTAGGAAGCAGGAAGTTCCTTGTTTATTTCCAAAGGGATCTTCCTGGAGTGTCAACTTGCAATTCTCACCTTGACCTCAGAAGATCCAGCACTCTCTTAAATTCCCCTAATCCTGGCCCTCCGCACTCACATGGGCATCCCGCCAGGCAGGGCTTGGGTTGTGTTCAGCTCCCCTGTACTGTCACACATTTAAATACCGTAGTGATGAGAGATGGCAGGATAAATCATAGCGCCAACGTCTCCTGACGAAACACAAAACTGTTTACATGATTGTGAGATTGATGTGGGTGTCCTTGAAACTGCCTAGGGTGATCAAAATAAATAAAGTGTTTGTTATTGTCGTCTTTGTTTTGAGAATGGCATCATGCACCTGATTTGTGTCAAAATCAAATCTTTCCAGAGCACAGAAAATGCACAGTTTTCATACCTGTCATCAATATTCAAACCCATTAACCCAAAATGTTTGTTTTCTTTTTTTACTATTTCATTTAAATCTTATTTTCATCAGCTCCTACTCCGATTCAGACCATAGTTAACTTGGTTACTGTTTACCTGCGGTGGCCTGACACAGTACCTCTCCATCAGAAGAGTGATGTGAACGGTATGTCATTTTGCTAGTTCACATTGAGTCTCACACACATCATGGCTAAACCAATGTGTAAAGAAAGTGTTTTAATGCTTAATAACATCGCTTGTCATAAGCTGGCACAGCAGCTTACAGCAAATGGGATGCAATTCATATTAGTGCATTGTACAATTGCGCTCGTTACCCAACTAGCCCTGCTAAAAAAAACAATCAAACAATGAATGACAGGAAAGCTGATAGGAAACCACGTTTATTCCAAAAGTGTAGTAGTTTTCAAAAGAGATTGTGGCGCAAGGATAGAGAGAGAAAGAAGGAGTGTCAGCTTTAACACAGAGATAGAGTGGAGAGCAAAGGGATAACATAAAAGACTGTGATAGAGAAGCGATGGGAACACGCCATGGCTCTGTGGGTGGGACAGAGAGAGAGGGAATACTATATATGTATATGAGGGTGAGCGGGAGAGACAATGTGTGTGTATGTGAGGGAAAGTGAGAGAGAGCGGGGGGAGGCGTGTGAGTGAGGGTGCAGGGTATAGACTCCCGCTTAGCCAGGAGTAAAGCTGCTCTCTCAAGCTGCGCGTGCACTTTCCTCTTCTCCTCATCTCTTATCTCCACTGCCTTGGAGCTGGAGCTACTCTGGCCGCCTCGCACCTCTGAAGGAATGTCTCCCATTGTCAAAAGCCCAGACTGCAAGCCCATGCTCTGTCATTGCAAAGTTGCATGCACCAACAACACCTTGTCGTTGATGTTCGGATGCAAGGTAAGCAGCTGACGGCTGTTGAGTGCCTTGTTTTGTCGTTAAAGTAGAGTTGATGCTGATGCGTGGGGCTCTGGTTGTGTTATAGTGTTGTTTTTTATATTTGGGATAAGTAGATGGAATTTTCCCAAAAGGAGTGTGTTGTTTAAATGATGTACACCGCTCACACAAATATTTGTATGGGATATTGGACAGTTCGTAGCATGCAAAAGCCAAGAACCCTTCGCATTAGAGGGATTAGCCCAGCATCAAAAACAAAAGTCCATATTAATGTTACCCGGGACCTAATGAAGCCAGATCTCCAGCATATGCATAGCTCGTGCATAGTGCTTAACACCGTTTGTGCATCCTCTTACTGTCGCTCCCTGTTAATCTTAGTGGAAAGGTCATGGCTACTCCTTTCCGAGACACGGTGATGCAGGTACATCTCTTATGTGTTGCTCTACTCTCTGCTTAACCTTTTGCTTTTTCCCGTTCGCGTTCCTCTTTCCCAAAAACTGGGCTCAGAACACGTCAGTTCAAGCCCGAGAGCTTTGGCCGCTCCGTCAGCTGATTCAGATCCCATAGAAAGTGAATCATGCCTGCAGAAAAAAGTCTGAACCCCCCCCCCCCCATTCCACTACTGCCTTTGCAGTGTAATGAGGACTGGCTTTGTGCCTAGATGGGAGTTCTTGCTAAAGATGTCATGTGTTTGTACCTAGACCAGTATTTCAGCCTTTACGTCAAGCAACAAGGAATCGATTTAGCTTCCCATTGGTTCTTGTAAAGTAGAATGCATAGGGATCCACATTTGTTGAGGGAGTCCAATATCAGCATGTTTCAGTGACGGTTTTACACCACTTCTTTCAAATTTCTCATGTTTCTTTTTCTTTTTATTCAGAACAAATCGTGGCAAATTGAAGCGAATGATTTGCTATAGTGGAAGACTGCAGGATGCCTAGTATGTCAGTCACTGAATGATTATTTTTGCTGCCTGTCACAGAGGCATGACTAAGAGCATTTGCTCTTAACAAGGTACAGCGGATCTCAGCGTCAGTGATCCATGCTCCCTCTGCACCAGAGATGGGGGAGGGAGAGAGAGAGACCAGAGTCATTCTCACTATAGAGCTAAATTCCTTGTCTCTACAAGCTTAAATAATCCCCAAATTGACGCATGTATAGTATCTTTGAAATGTCCCATTTCACTGTAATGCTGTTTGTAAGAAAATGGCTCCTGGACATATTTTGGACAGACACACGCACACATTCCAACAAACATGCCTCAACTGCTGAGCAATAGCAGCATAGAGGGACAGGTTTTAGGCAATTTAATTGGTTGTCGCTTGGGAGATTAAATTGGGAGATTTATTGGCATGCAAGGGTGAATACTTAAACAGTCAGTAGAAGGCTGTTATGTACAGGAAGAATTGGATTCAGCATCTATTAAATGGAATGAAAGTAGTACTCTCCAAACGTATGGGGAGAGGGCAGGTGCTTCCCTTTTCCTCCCTAACTCTGCTCTCCCTCCCGCCCTTCACGTCTTGGAGAACGGGAAATAGGGCTAGCGTAGTGATGAGTTGGTATATAAAGCCACGGAAAAGGGGTCAGTGCACACAACCGCGAGGAGATTCCAAACAATTCCGCACAGAGCTCAGAATCAGCCCTCGGCCATGCCACCTCACATTCTCGTCTCATCCCGTCTCCACGAGCTGAGCCTTTCTGAGTGCAGCAAACGCCGGGGAAGGACCCTCCGTGCACTGAGGGCAGCACAGCGTTACCCTATACATGAGCAGCACACAGCTCATCAGGCAACCCTACAGCCAGCCATGGAACATTCTTAAACCTCTGCATAATGTAGTGCATTTGAGTGAAGAGCCCTAACATGTCATACAGTACTGGCACATTTGTTTGATTTTGTTCAGAAATGTGTGAGCAGGACAAATCCCTTGAGATTAGACATCTTTATAGATGTCTCCCCTGGCCACTTTGAGACAATGAGGCTCTGGTCAAAAGTGGTTCACTATGTAGAGAATAGGATGCCATTTGGGACGTAACCTACCTGGTCATGGGATTATGTGAGATCATGTTAGTAGGTTTAATACTTGTCAGTTCTCCTCAGTCTTTTAGACACACAGGAGAGGCTGCAATGTCACCACTGGCCCCAGTAGTTGACACCATCCCTTCACGTTTTCTACGAATATTATGTCTCGATGTTCAAAAGACTTAACAACCACGTCACCGATAACATACAAAAGAAAAGGCATAGGAAACCTTTTTGACCTTTCGTATGACGTCATCGAAGAGTAACAACGTACAGTGTCAGAACCTGACCACACTCACGAGCCAGTATCACAGCAACGAAACCACTTCAAAAGCTCTGTAAACAAACTGAAAGTGCTGGACAACAAAACAAACACTTATCGTCACTGCGATGGCATGAATAAATACAATACTGAGCTTGGACAGCTTTGTATGCCTTGTTGACACCTCTGCTGTTTAAGATCACTCATGGCCTTGCCCCATCACCTCTGAAGCAGTTCCTTACATATTGCAAGGACAGTACCGAGGCAACAAGAGCTTCAACCAGAGGGGAATGCTCAACTCAGTTTAAGTCCAACAAATTTGTCCAGACTGCTATTTGAATCAAAGGGTCTGGATTACGGAACACCCTGCCAACTAGTGTGAGAGAGTGCAGTACCTTTGCAAGCTTCAAGGCAAACCTGAAAAAGTGGCCAAAAGCAAGCCAGTCATGTGAAGATGTCAGATACTGTAGGACCAAGGGACATTTAAAGTCTGATGTAATTTGTCAACAGTTGTATATGTTTGTTTATTGACTTTCCACATTGACATGCTGTACACACATGTCCCACAACATCATCATCGTTGTAAAGTACAATACCTCTCTCTCTCTCTCTCTCTCTCTCTCTCTCTCTCTCTCTCTCTCTCAATCTCTGAGAGAAAGAGAGAGAATCTACCCATTAAAGTGTGGTCAGATTAACCGATAGACTGGTTTCAAGAATCCCCCCAACCCCTCCATCCATTCTACACTAACCTTCCCTGCCTTGTGAAAATCTATACATCTCGTTCCATCCCTACCTGGACTGGGCTCCACGGCCATTCAATTTGAATTTCGGTAGTGATGGCCTTTTAATTGGCTGTATTGATCAAAGAGAAGCACATATTTGTCTGCCTAGAGTAGGCTGTGCATGTGCTGGGTCTCTATAATGAGTTACAGTTATAACAGTGTGTGTAAAAATAGGCTCACATTTTCCCCGGAGGACCTCATTACGTATTCAGTCTTGCGTTCCTCTTTTTACGAAGCAAAATGACATTTTCCTCACAGTTTAACCAGCTGTCAGATGGGCCTCTCTCTCACCCCTCGAGCACACCCAGGGTTATAGTAGTATATGTAGGGTTGCACAGCGAGGGTATATGTCTGGAAAGCTTTGTAAGTTTCCCAGAAAACTACCAGAATTTTGGTCATTTTAAAGTTAGATTTTTAAAAATATTTTTTTATCAGATGACATCTAGTGGCTGTATTGGCTACTTCAGATTATTTAAAAAACACATTCTTATTTACAAAGACGGCCTACCAAAAGGTAAAAGGCCTCCTGCGGGGACGGGGGCTGGGATTAAAAATACAAATATAGGACAAAACACCCATCACAAGAAGAGACACCACAATACTAGATAAAGAGAGACCTAAGACAACAACATAGCTTGGCAGCAACACATGACAACAAAGCATGGTAGCAACACAACATGACAACAACATAGTAGCAACACAACATGGCAGCAGCACAACATGGTACAAGCATTATTGGGCACAGACAACAGCACAAAGGGCAAGAAGGCAGAGACAACCATACATTATGCGATGCTGACACAATTGTCCATGATTGAGTCTTTGAATGAAAAGATTGAGATAAATCTGTCCAGTTTGAGTGTTTGTTGCAGCTCGTTCCAGTCGCTAGCTGCAGCCGAACTGAAAAGAGGAGCGACCCAGGGATGTGTGTGCTTTGGCGACATTTAACAGAATGTGACTGGCAGAACGGGTGTTGTATGTGGAGGATGAGGGCTGCAGTAGATATCTCAGATAGGGGGGAGTGAGGCCTAAGAGGATTTTATAAATAAGCATCAACCAGTGGGTCTTGCGACGGGTGTACAGAGATTACCAGTTTACAGAGGAGTAAAGTGCAGTGATGTGTCCTATAAGTAGCATTGGTGGCAAATCTGATGGCCGAATAGTAAAGAACATGTAGCCGCTCGAGAGCACCTTTATCGGCCGATCTATAAATGACATCTCCGTAGTCTAGGATGGTCATCTGAATCAGGGTTAGTTTGGCAGCTGGTGTGAAAGAGGAGCGATTACGATAGGGAAAACCAAGTCTAGATTTAACCTGCAGCTTTGATATGTGCTGAGATAAGGACAGTGTACCGTCTAGTCATACTCCCAAGTACTTGTATGAGGTGACTTCCTCAAGCTCTAAACCCTCAGAGGTAGTAATCACACCTGTTGGGGGAGGGGCATTCTTCTTACCAAACCACACTTTGTTTTGGAGGTGTTTTATTTATATAGTTTACTATGTCATTATACTGTATCTTTATTGTAAATGTTTTGGTGCCAAACTGGTGGTAGTTGTGAAAAAAAGTCAATAGTTGTAAGAGTCGCAGAGTTAATATAAAATAATGCCATTGTTGATTAGAAAATGTTTTCATTAATTAGGCTATTTTCTCTTAAACTGTATGGTCTATCCACTAGAACTCAGGGACAATATGGACACATATAAGAAATGAATACTATATATTAATACCGTTTTTAAAAGTTATTTAAGTATACATTGCCAAAGTTACCATAGATTGACATAGATGACCTATTTACTTTTGTATACTTCAGTGGGCTGAACCGAGTAGGGTGAAATTGCCCCGAGACGCTGATCTTGGATCAGGTTGCATCCACCCCACTAATGGTTAAGGTTAGGATTGGGGGAGGGGAAGCTGATTCTAAATCTGTACCTCGGGGAAACATCACCCCAGAGGGAACCGTGCTACAGTGCTAAACCACGCTACGTGGACTGTGTCTCAGTGCTATGATTGTGGTAACAATATGGAATGAGTACAAACATGCCCTGTGGTCAAAGTTTCAGATCTGATGGCTATCAACCGTTGTTGTTCTTGTGCGTTGGTTGTCTGTTGGCAGTAACCAATATGCCAAGATACAGTGCCATAATGTTAGATTCTTCTCTATAAATTAAAAACCATCATAAAGTGTCATTTTACGTCATCATTTTTTCCAGTTATTCTTCACTTTTGATAGCCTACAGTCCCACAAAATTGAGCATGTCAATTTTCAAGTTTTTAAAGATATATTGCTTTTAGTCTCCTGATGTCCAAAATTAAGCAAGAGCATTGATAGGCCTCATGATGATGTGGTTTGCCCATCAATCTGGCAACATCATGAGAGTTTCCAGGAGGTAAACACCTGCTATGAGGCAAATATGTTGATACCAAATGACAAATATACGCTAACAAACTGCTGTATTTTTAATTGTATTAGTTAGTATCAGTTAGGTATTGACAGTGTATAATCTGTACATTCAGTACGAATCCCTTCCACACCTCATCCCGATGTATTTTTCATTTTCAAACCCCATGCAACCAAAGGTTCATCATTTCAGACCAAACGGTTAACCATTGCATGAGTTTTTAAAATGTCAAATACAATTTTGCATTCTTTCTGCAACCATATTATAACTGCAAATGCCTAGCCTTCTAGTCATTTTAAAAGCTTTCAAGTCAGCTGGGTCTTTGTTGGCCCCTTGTACGTATGGCACATAACCTTCTGCACTACAACCTCTTAATACTGATCCTGCCATACACTATAGATAGTGCCATATGGCGAATTGCTAAACTCAGCAAAAAAAGAAACGTCCTCTCACTGTCAACTGCATTTATTTTCAGCAAACTTGACGTGTAAATATTTGTATGAACATAACAAAATTCAACAACAGAAATAAACTGAACAACTTCCACAGACATGTTGCTAACAGAAATGGAATAATGTGTCCCTGAACAAAGGGGGGATTAAAATCAAAAGTAACAGTCAGTATCTGGTGTGGCCACCAGCTGCATTAAGTACTGCAGCGCATCTCCTCCTCATGGACTGCACCAGATTTGCCAGTTCATACTGTGAGATGTTACCCCACTCTTCAATCAAGGCACTTGCAAGTTCCTGGACATTTCTGGGGGGAATGGCACTCGCCCTCACCACATGAGGGAGGAGGATATCTGCTCTGTAACGCACAGAGTTGAGATTGCCTGCAATGACAACAAGCTCAGCCCGATGATGCTGTGACACACCGCCTCAGACCATGACAGATCCTCCACCTCCAAATCGATCCCGCTCCAGAGTACAGACCTCGGTGTAACACTCATTCCTTCGATGATAAACGCGAATCCGACCATCATCCCTGGTGAGACAAAACTGCGACTCGTCTGTGAAGAGCACTTTTTGTCAGTCCTGTCTAGTCCAGTGACAATGGGTTTGTGCCCATAGGCGACATTGTTGCCGGTGATGTCTGGTGAGGACCTGCCTGACAACAGGCCTTCAAGCCCTCAGTCCAGCCTCTCTCAGCCTATTGCAGACAGTCTGAGCACTGATGGAGGGAATGTGTGTTCCTGGTGTAACTCGGGCAGTTGTTGTTGCCATCCTGTACCTGTCCCACAGATGTGATGTTTGGATGTACCAATCCTGTGCGGGTGTTGTTATATATGGTGTGCCACTGCGAGGATGATCAGCTGTCCGTCCTGTCTCCCGCGGTCTTAGGCTTCTCACAGTACGGACATGGCAATTTATTGCCCTGGCCACATCTGCAGTCCTCATGCCTCCTTGCAGCATGCCTAAGGCACGTTCACATAGATGAGCAGGGACCCTGGGCATCTTTCTTTTTGTGTTTTTCAGAGTCAGTAGAAAGGCCTCTTTAGTGTCCTACGTTTTCATAACTGTGACCTTAATTGCCTACCGTCTGTAAGCTGTTAGTGTCTTAACGACTGTTCCACAGGTTCATGTTCATTAATTGTTTATGGTTCATTGAACACGCATGGGGAACAGTGTTTAAAACCTTTACAATGAAGATCTGTGAAGTTATTTGGATTTTTACGAATTATCTTTGAAAGACAGGGTCCTGAAAAGGGGACTTTTCTTTTTTTGTTGAGTTTATTAATGTAGCTATAGTTATTAACACATATGATGTAAAAGTCATCACAGTTTTTGCTCTGTACTGAAAGTGATCCATCTTGGGAACGTGACTGCTGACATGCACAATTGTTTGGGATTGCATTAACAGTGGACCGATGAACAACATGCTCAAGTATTGTTTTTGAGTGAAATATCCCTTTAACTATGTGTCAGTTTCAACGTTTTGAAGAACTATGGCAAGCATATTTTTGAATGCACACTCACTGCTGTCAATGGTAGCTCAGGATGACTCATGTTGAAAGAGAAGAACAGCTCAGCTCTGCTCTTTCTGGATAATGTCTCAATGATTTGGAGAGATTCTGGCAGCTTGAACATGAAGGCCTACACACTATAAAAAGTCAAGGTAAATGGGTAACACTTCACATGACCTCGCCCTAATGCCGATATAGATATTCCAGAACTACTTTGGTAACCAAAATATTGTTGCACTTGGAGTGTTTCTTCGTCGAGGTCCTAGGGACACTAAGGGGTGCACATTTTTATTTTTGCCCTAGAGCACTAACACACCTGATTCAAATCAAAACCTTGATGATTAGTTGAATGAAGTGTGTGAATGCTAGGGCATAAACAACCATTTGCGACCCTTTGGGTCCCAAGGACCAGGATTGAGATACACCGAGTTAGACGGTAGCTTCACAACTCGCCAAATTCTCATTCAAAAGTAGTTGTGGTGCAATAGTGTGGTGGTTACATGTACTACCAATACATTGCAATCCTGTGTAACTGCATGATAGTATATGTGTTATATACGTCACATGGTATCTTTACAACTTCAAGTAAAGTATGCCCACTTATGGGCCAACCCCACATGTTCATATCACTGCATCTGTATAGGTCTACAGGGGATTGAATGAAATGCCATTCAACCCTAAATATGAATAGAATGGCTCACAGAATACATTGAGAGCTAATGAGATTTCTGGGTAACACTTTACATTACAGTGCCGTTATTACTGTGTAACTACTCGTGTAAGTATTGTAATTACTCATTAAACCCTATCCCTTACTTAGGCACTAACTCTAACCCTAAGTAACTCTTAAGTACAGTTTAAGTTCAGTGTAATAATGAGTAATTACAATTACAGGAAATTACACAGTAATTAGGGCACTGTAATGGAAAGTGTAACCAATTTGTGTTACATATGGTCATAGAAATGCAACAGAGTGGTATTAGGCCTAGTTTTTTTCCCATGACCATCTGTCCAGTACTCTACATCCCATTTTGGGCGACAGACAGGAGCGATAGTGACACACACCTACCGCTGTGTTTGCAGCTAAGTTCATCAGCTCTCTATGTTCATCTGAAGTGGCCATGTTGGCACAGAGTAACCGGGCACTGCCCTTGGCTTACCATATGTGTCCCTCTCCTGTGTTTGGGTGTTTGTGTGTGTGAGAGTGGGCATCCCAGTTATTTTACGTTCACTGTTTCCTTTCTAGTCTGTATAAAGTTTAACTGAAGTGTTTTTAAAACTTTTTTTTACTTGAGACACCGTACAATTTCAAGTCCTCTCAGTGTACAGATTAAAAGATATCATCAGCTCACGAAAAACACAACTATAAAAAACACATACATTCCTTTGAGAAGAGGTAATTTGTGATCTTATGATAATGTTGCCATAATATAATCGTTTGCAGTTTATGCCACTTGGCAGAAGCTTTCATCAAAGCAATAGTCGTGTATGTGATTTCCCCCGGAATTGAACCCAGGACGCTTGGAATTACCGAGCTTACCAACTGAGCCGCTTCTTACTAACGTATAGAATGAAGATGCATAGAGGACATTTTATGTTACTGTGCCGATATTAAGGAATGGCACTGCCAGGTTCCACTTTTCAGTGGGCACTGCTATGGTACGTTAGGCACAGACACTAAGTGCCAGTGTGGGATGACGTCTGCTGATTTCCCTGTCTGAATAGTTCTATTCAATTACAGGGTGCAGTGAGATAAGTGTGCCGGTTCAATGAAACTGCCAACGCAAGGTATAATGGCATCTTAAAATGGAATCTACACTAGTGTAATACATTCACACACATTTATCTCTGGATACAGATACATCCATTACAGTATGGATACATACAGTGCCTTGCGAAAGTATTCGGCCCCCTTGAACTTTGCAACCTTTTGCCACATTTCAGGCTTCAAACATAAAGATATAAAACTGTATTTTTTTGTGAAGAATCAACAACAAGTGGGACACAATCATGAAGTGGAACGACATTTATTGGATATTTCAAACTTTTTTAACAAATCAAAAACTGAAAAATTGGGCGTGCAAAATTATTCAGCCCCTTTAAGTTAATACTTTGTAGCGCCACCTTTTGCTGCGATTACAGCTGTAAGTCGCTTGGGGTATGTCTCTATCAGTTTTGCACATCGAGAGACTGACATTTTTTCCCATTCCTCCTTGCAAAACAGCTCGAGCTCAGTGAGGTTGGATGGAGAGCATTTGAACAGCAGTTTTCAGTTCTTTCCACAGATTCTCGATTGGATTCAGGTCTGGACTTTGACTTGGCCATTCTAACAACTTGATATGTTTATTTTTGAACCATTCCATTGTAGATTTTGCTTTATGTTTTGGATCATTGGCTTGTTGGAAGACAAATCTCCGTCCCAGTCTTAGGTCTTTTGCAGACTCCATCAGGTTTTCTTCCAGAATGGTCCTGTATTTGGCTCCATCCATCTTCCCATCAATTTTAACCATCTTCCCTGTCCCTGCTGAAGAAAACCAGGCCCAAACCATGATGCTGCCACCACCATGTTTGACAGTGGGGATGTTGTGTTCAGGGTGATGAGCTGTGTTGCTTTTACGCCAAACATAACGTTTTGCATTGTTGCCAAAAAGTTCAATTTTGGTTTCATCTGACCAGAGCATCTTCTTCCACATGTTTGGTGTGTCTCCCAGGTGGCTTGTGGCAAACTTTAAACTACACTTTTTATGGATATCTTTAAGAAATGGCTTTCTTCTTGCCACTCTTCCATGAAGGCCAGATTTGTGCAATATATGACTGATTGTTGTCCTATGGACAGAGTCTCCCACCTCAGCTGTAGATCTCTGCAGTTCATCCAGAGTGATCATGGGCCTCTTGGCTGCATCTCTGATCAGTATTTTCCTTGCATGAGCTGAAAGTTTAGAGGGACGGCCTGATCTTGGTATATTTGCAGTGGTCTGATACTCCTTCCATTTCAATATTATCGCTTGCACAGTGCTCCTTGGGATGTTTAAAGCTTGGGAAATCTTTTTGTATGCAAATCCGGCTTTAAACTTCTTCACAACAGTATCTCGGACCTGCCTGGTGTGTTCCTTGTTCTTCGTGATGCTCTCTGCGCTTTTAACGGACCTCTGAGACTATCACAGTGCAGGTGCATTTATATGGAGACTTGATTACACACAGGTGGATTGTATTTATCATCATTAGTCATTTAGGTCAACATTGGATCATTCAGAGATCCTCACTGAACTTCTGGAGAGAGTTTGCTGCACTGAAAGTAAAGGGGCTGAATAATTTTGCACACCCAATTTTTCAGTTTTTGATTTGTTAAAAAAGTTTGAAATATCCAATAAATGTCGTTCCACTTCATGATTGCGTCCCGCTTGTTGTTGATTCTTCACAAAAAAATACAGTTTTATATCTTTATGTTTGAAGCCTGAAATGTGGCAAAAGGTCGCAAAGTTCAAGGGGGCCGAATACTTTCGCAAGGCACTGTATAAATTATATAGAGAAAATAAAGGCTACACACAGTCACATTAAGAGAAATCCTATGCAGCCTTGTTTACAAGTTGGAACACTGGAATGTGAGATGTAATCTACACCTCCATTTGGCTGACACATCCTCATTATTTAGTTAAATTATTTTCAATTTGAGTGCCATTAAATCTACTGTATATAGCCTACACTTTTTCATTCTGAACTTGAGTGGGACGGGTGTGGCTTCATGACAATGACCACACCAGCAACTTCCCACCGATTTGACCGTTCTAACGCAGTTACCCCTCCAAAACACAAGCTTTGCGGGTGTTGGCTATCGCTTGTTAACTCTTGATTTGATTAAATCTATGCCTAAATCACTCTACAGCTCTACATTTCTTATATAAATATATATTCATATTTCTTGGTGCTTTTACCCCTTTTTCTCCCCAATTGATATCCAATTGTTAGCTCCCGTCTTGTACCATCGCTGCGACTCCCGTACTGACTTGGGAGAGGCGAAGGTTCTCCCCGAAACACGACTCTGCCAAGAAGCACTGCTGACTTATCCCGCATCAATGTGTCGGAGGAAACACTGTACAGCTGGTGACTGAAGTCAGCTTGCAGGCACATGTCCCGTCACAAGGGGTTGCTAGAGCGCGATGGGACAAGGACATCCCGGCCGGCCAAACCCTCCCCTAACCCGGAAGACGCTGGGCCAATTGTGCGCCGCCTTATGGGTCTCCCGGTCACTGCCGGCTGTGTAACAGCCTGGGCTCGAACCCGGGTCAGTAGTGATGCCTCAAGCATATATACCTCTGCGCCACTCGAGAGGCCAAACACCATTATTTCTACCTTAAGCCAGTGACATCCCACTCCCTAAGTGACCAATGTTAGTACTTACAGTATGTCGCTCAATAACCAATCATAATAGACAGTAAGCATATTGTAGCAACCCTAACCCACAACCTAGTGACCTTGTCAAGGGGATCGGATCTCTTGGCGTAACGACTTAGGTGTTGTGTTAATATTCAGTGTGTGGCAGACTTGGGAATCAAACCCATGTACTGTATTTGGTGTAGTACTGGGGTTAGAACTCTGTGGTGGTCTGATAGGGGTCAGATGGTTGAGGTACACTTAGTTTGGGAAGGGAATTGTGGTCAGAGAGGAAGAGTGCATGACCTTTGCCCTGTGGGCACCAGCTGTAGTGTTCACTGTCTGTCTGTTCTTACTCAGACTACTAGAGGAGAGCGAAAGAGAGAGATAGTTAGAATGCAATAGTTTGAGAATGTAATTACCTTTCAGATTAGTGTGTCAACCCGAACTGTACTGGGTCTGATATTTCCTTTTAATTGGACTTTCCAGTACGGTTCCAGCAACTATGGTGGATGTATAACTTAGCTTGACTTAGTAGTGTGAAAAGGGAAAAAGAGAAACTGAGGGAAGATCGAGGGAGTGATAAAAGAGGAAATAGGACAGTGGATTAGACAGTCGGCCACAGTGCTTAGTGTCTAATCATAAAGCGTTAGACAGTCGGCCACAGTGCTTAGTGTCTAATCATAAAGCGTTAGACAGTCGGCCACAGTGCTTAGTGTCTAATCATAAAGCGTTAGACAGTCGGCCACAGTGCTTAGTGTCTAATCATAAAGCGTTAGACAGTCGGCCACAGTGCTTAGTGTCTAATCATAAAGCGTTAGACAGTCGGCCACAGTGCTTAGTGTCTAATCATAAAGCGTTAGACAGTCGGCCACAGTGCTTAGTGTCTAATCATAAAGCGTTAGACAGTCGGCCACAGTGCTTAGTGTCTAATCATAAAGCGTTAGACAGTCGGCCACAGTGCTTAGTGTCTAATCATAAAGCGTTAGACAGTCGGCCACAGTGCTTAGTGTCTAATCATAAAGCGTTAGACAGTCGGCCACAGTGCTTAGTGTCTAATCATAAAGCGTTAGACAGTCGGCCACAGTGCTTAGTGTCTAATCATAAAGCGTTAGACAGTCGGCCACAGTGCTTAGTGTCTAATTATAAAGCGTTAGACAGTCGGTCACAGTGCTTAGTGTCTAATCATAAAGCGTTAGACAGTCGGCCACAGTGCTTAGTGTCTAATCATAAAGCGTTAGACAGTCGGCCACAGTGCTTAGTGTCTAATCATAAAGCGTTAGACAGTCGGCCACAGTGCTTAGTGTCTAATCATAAAGCGTTAGACAGTCGGCCACAGTGCTTAGTGTCTAATCATAAAGCGAGATTATTAGCACAGGATGTGGGGTAATTGGAGAGTTTGAGGCATCAGATTGTTCCTCTGCATAGGAACGTGTGGAAAGGTGCTTCAAAATATGACTGCAGCTTGAATCAGGGAAATCTGATATGTGTAACTAGCTTATTGCAGATTAATATATATTGGGATAGTTCTCTCTGGCCTATTGCTTTTGATGTTATTTGCACAGGATGAGGGGCAGGGCGGTATACCATTAGGTTTATAGGATACATTTGACATTATATCCAGAGAAACTTACAGGATCAATAAAGGTTAAGGGCTTTGCTCAAGGGCACAACGGCAGATTTTTCACCTAGTCGGCTCTGGGATTCAAACCAGCAACCTTTTTGGTTATTGGCCTAACGCCCTTAACCGCTAGGCTACCTGCCGCCCTATACATAGGCTTCTCCCTCAACTCTTAAAAATGTTGCCTTCAGTTTCCATTTTCCTGCCTTGAGGCCCTTATCAAAGATTGCTGGTGCATTGCAGCTGACATGATCCACTTATAATGCTATTCCCTCAGTCGCAGATATCTCATCTATTGTTTTGGTTCATCACGTACTGGGATTTTTGTATGCTGAGCCTGCTGAATCTTGTGAATTGCTTATTTCGGTTACATCCCAAATGACACCATATTCCCTCCATAGAGCACTGCTTTTGACCAGAGCATTATGGGCACTGGTTAATAGTAGTATAAGTATAAGGAATATAATGTCATTTGGGATGGAATCTGAGTGTATCCATTCAATGTTGCTGCAGTACATGGGAACTTGATTATCATGTTTGTTCTTTTGACCCGTCATTTTCCAGCCATTACCGTCTGCCCAAACTGTGTGTGTGTGGTGGCTCTAATTGTTGGAGAGCATGGTGGCATTCGTCACCCTGTCTATTTGTTCCTATCACAGCTACACTGGCTGGTGTGTTTGTCTTGAGCTTCACACGCGTGTTTGCGTGTGGCGAGCTTCTTCCCGGGCGACTGGAGCTTTTGGATGAGTGTTTACTTTTGAGCAGGATGAAGTTACCCAGACTCTGATCTAAGGCCTTTTTTGCATCCCTCCCCTAACCACACAGTTAGGATTTAGGGAGGGTAAGCTGATCTTAGATATGTACCCATATGAGAAACTTTACCCTGAACATTTTGACTTTTGCTCTTCTCTTGGTTTCCCCCTTGTGGTCAAAGCTGGATTGCTCTCTCTTGTCCACAGAACAGGCCGGCTGCGGTGCAGGGGTCCCCACACACTGGCCAGCCCCCGGCATGCATGAACCCCGACTTGATGAACGCTCCCTGGGTGAGAGAGGGGACTTTACACTGTCCCTCGAGCCCCATCTTCATGCCATCCTTCTGCTCATGCTTCGGGCAGGGCACTGCCCATCCATGCCACTCTCATGCCCGCTTTCCACTCTTGTGCTGTACACAGAGAGGACTTCACTGCTTTCATATCATAAGGCACTCAGGCCTTGGGGGTATTGCCCCTTTTCACTCTATCATGGATAAAATAGGTTAAAGGACACACAGTATTAGCTTGATGGAAATATAGGTATTTATTTGATTTGTTTTGTGGGCATATATATGTTTTAACATTTTAGGGTTATGTGGGCATATAGTGATGAGTTATCTTAGCAGGCTTATAATAGACAGCTTTGCCTTGTCTTTCTCTAGATATGAATATAGAAAATGTTACATCCAAAAAGCAAAAGTCATTTGTCAAACACCTCATGCGAGAAATCAACTGAATTTGTTTGCCATGATATGACTTCTGTGAAGGCAGGAAGGAAGACGTTCAGAAAGGTAATCTGAAGCATTGCCTACTTCTGCGACAAGAAAGATATGGTATCCACTGTATCCCAAGGCAAGTTCAAAGGATCAGTTAAACAAGACACTGCTTCAGTAATTTCATTTTAGTGTATTTTCAAATAAAAAAATCATGCCTTGTAAACAACATCTGCTAAATTGTAATTATTCGCTCCTATGGCCTATTTATTGCCTACCTCCTCATGCCTTTTGCACACACTGTATATATTTTTTTCTACTGTGTCATTTACTTGTTTATTGTGTTATTGGCTTGTTTTATTGTTTATTCCATGTGTAACTCTTTGTTGTTGTTTGTGCCACACTGCTTTGCTTTATCTTGGCCAGGTCGCAGTTGGAAATGAGAACTTGTTCTAGCCTACCTGGTTAAATAAAGGTGAAATAAAAAAATTAAGAACAGGTTTAGATAACATCAATATGCTTACGGGCCCTTCCCAACAATGCAGAGGGAAAGAAAATAGAGAAATTGTAGAAAATAAAGCACGTAATAATAAATCCACAATGAGTAACGATAACTTGGCTATATACACAGGGTACGAGTGCCTAGTCGATGTGCAGGGGTACGGGGAAATTGAGGTAGATATGTACATATAAGTAGGAATAAAGAGACAGATAATTAACAGTAGCAGCAGTGTATCTGATGAGTCAAAAAAGGGTCCATGCAGATAGTTTGGGTAGCTATTGGTGAAGTATTTAACTAACTATTTAGCAGTTTTATGGCTTGTCGGTAGAACCGGTTCAGGGTCTTGTTGGTTCCACACCATCAGTACCTCTTGCCGTGTGGTAGCAGAGAGAACAGTCTTTGACTTGGGCCTTCCACTGACACCGCCTGGTATAGAGGTCCTGGGTGGCAGGGAGTTCAGCCCCAGGGATGTACTGGGCTGTACTCACTACCCTCTGTATCGCCTTGCGGTCAGATGTCAAGCAGTTGCCATACCAAGCGGTGATGCAGCCAGTCAAGATGCTGTCAGTGGTGCAGCTGTAGAACCTTTAAGGATCCGAGGGCCCATGCCAAATATTTTCAGCCTCCTGAGAGGGAAGAGGCATTGTCGTGCCCTATTCACAACTGTATTGGTGTTTGTGGACCATGATAGATCCTTACTGATATGGACACAGAGAAACTTGAAGCTCTCGACCCGCTCCACTACAGCCTCGTTGATGTGAATGGGGGTGTGCTCGGCCCTCCGTTTTCTGTAGTTCACGATCAGCTTCTTTGTCTTGCTGACGTAGAGGGAGAGGTTGTTGTCCTGGTACAACACTGCCAAGTTCTCTGACCTCTTTATAGGTTGTCTCATCGTCGTCTGTGATCAGGCCTACCACCGCCGTGTCGTCTGAAAATGTAATGATGTTGTTTGAGTCTTGCAGTCATGGGTGAACAGGAAGTACAAGAGGGGACTAGACACGCAACCCTGAGGGTCCCTTTGTTGAGGGTCAGCATAGCGGATGTGTTGTTTAATTCCCTCACCACCTGGGGGATGGCCCATCTGGAAGTCCAGGATCCAGCTGTGGAGAGGTGTTTAGTCCCAGAGACCTTCGGTTTGTGATGAGCATGGAAGGCACTATTGTGTTGAAAGCTGAGTTGTAGTCAAAGAACAGCATTCTCACTTTAGGTGTTCCTTTTGTCCAGGTGAGAAAGGGCGGTGTGGAGTGCGATTGAGATTGCGTCATCTGTGGATCTGTTGAGGCGGTATGCGAATTGGAATGGGTCCAGGGTGTCTGGGATGATGCTGTTGATGTGAGCCATGACCAGGCTTTCAAAGCATTTCATGGCTACAGATGTGAGTGCTACAGGTCGATAGTTAGAAACATTACCTTCGTGTTCTTGGGAAAAGGGCTATGGTGGTCTGAAACATGTAGTTATTACAGACTGGGCCAAAGAGCGGTTGAAAATGACAGTGAAGACACTTGTCAGCTGGTCAGCGCATGCTCTAAGTACGCTTCCTGGTAATCCTTCTGGCCCTGCGGCCTTGTGAATGTTAACCTGTTTAAAGGTCTTACATCGGCTATGGAGAACGTGATCATAGAGTCGTCCGGAATAGCTGGTGCTCTCATGCATGGTTCAGTGTTGCTTGCCTCGAAGTGAACATAGAAGCTATTTAGCATGTCTGGTAAACTTGCATCACTGGGCAGCTCAGCGTCTGTGTTTCCCTTTGTAATCCATGATAGTTTTCAAACCCTGCCTCATCCGACAAGTGTCCAAGCTGGTGTGGTAGGATTCGATCTAAGCCCTGTATTGATGACTTGCCTGTTTGATGGTTCGTCAGAGGATGTAGCTGGATTTCTTATAATCGTCTGGATTGGTGTCCCGCTCCTTGAAAGCAGCAGCTCTAGCCTTTAGTTCGGTACAGATTTTGCCTGTAATCCATGGCTTCTAGTTGGCATATGTACGTATGGTCACTGTGGGGACGACATTGTAGATGCACTTATTAATGAAGCAGGAGACTGATGTGGTAAACTCCTCAATGCCATCAGATGAATCCCGGAACATATTCCAGTCTGTGTTAGCGAAACAGTCCTGTAGCTTAGCATCCACTTCATCTGACCACTTCTGTATTGAGCACGTTACTGGTACTTCCTATTTGAGTTGTTGCTTGTAAACAGGAATTAGGATGATAGAGTTCAGATTTGCCAAATGGAGGTCGAGGGAGAGCTTTGTATGTGTTTTTTTGTGTGTGGAGTAAAGGTCATCTAGAGTTTGTTCACCTCAAGTTCTTAGTGTTACATGCTGGTAGAAATGAGGTAAAATGGATGTCAGTTTCCCTGCATTAAAATCACTGGCCACTAGGAGCGCTGCATCTGGATGAGCATTTTTTGGTTTGCTCATTTTTAGGTTTGTGGTGGTAAATAGACAGCTACAAAAAATATAGATGAAAACTCTCTTGGTAAATAGTATGGTCTACAGCTTATCATGAAGTATTCTAACTCAGTCAAACCTCGAGACTCCCTTAACATTAGAAATTGCTGTTGTTAACAAAGAGACACACACCTCCCCCTTAGAGCTTACCCAGCGCTACCATTCTGTCCTGCTAATGCATAGAAAAAACAGCTAGATATACTGTGCCTTTGGAAAGTATTCAGACCCCTTGACTTTTTCCACATTTTGTTACTTTACAGCCTTATTATAAAATGTATTACATTTAAAAAAACACAATACCCCATAATGACAAAGCGAAAAAAAAACAGGTTTTTAGAAATGTTTGCAAATGTATATATATAAAAAACTGAAATACCTTATTTACATAAGTATTCAGACCCTTTGCTGTGAGACACGAAATTGAGCTGAGGTGCATCCTTTTTCTATTGATCATCCTTGATGTTTCTACAACTTGATTGGAGTTTTCCTGTGGTAAATTCAAGTGATTGGACATGATTTGGAAAGACACACACCTGTCTACATAAGGTTCCACATTGACAGTGTATGTCAGAGAGAAAACCAAGCCATGAGGTCAAAGGAATTGTCCGTAGAGTTCCGAGACAGGATTGTGTCGAGGCACAGATCTGGGAAAGGGTACCAAAACATTTCTGCAGCATTGAAGGTCCACAAGAACACAGTGGCCTCCTTCATTCTTAAATGGAAGAGGGTTAGAACCACCAAGACTTCCTAGAGCTGGACGCCTGGCCAAACTGAGAAATCAGGGAGAAGGGCCTTGGTCAAGAAGGTGACCAATAACCCGATGGTCACTCTGACAGAGCTCCAGAGTTCCTCTGTGGAGATGGGATAACCTTCCAGAAGGACAACCATCTCTGCAGCACTCCACCAATCAGGCCTTTATTTTAGATTGGACAGACAGAAGCCACTCCTCAGTAAAGGTTGAACCAAGACTGAACTCTTTGGCCTGAATGCCAAGTGTCAAGTCTGGAGGAAACCTGGCACCATCCCTACGGTGAAACATGGTGGTGGCAGCATCATGCTATGTGGATGCTTTTCAGAAGGCAGGGACTGTGAGACTAGTCAGGATCGAGGCAAAGATGAGCAAAGTACAAAGAGATCCTTGGGGCAAAGGTTCACCTTCCAACAGGACAATGGCCCAAAGCACACAGCCAAGAAAACGCAGGAGTGGCTTCGGGGCAAGTCTCTGAATGTCCTTCAAAGGCCCAGCCAGAGCCTGAGCCAGATTGAACATCTCTGGAGAGACCTGAAAATAGCTGTGTAGCAATGTTCCCCGTCCTACCTAACAGAGCTTGAGAGGATCTGCAGAGAAGAATGGGAGAAACTCCCCAAATACAGGTGTGCCAAGCTTGTAGCATCATATCCAAGAAGACTCACAGCTGTAATAGCTGCCAAAGGTACTTCAACAAAGTACTGAGTAAAGGGTCTGAATATTTTTGTAATTGTGATATTTCCATTTTTTATTTGTAATAAATTAGCAAAAATATCTTTGCTTTGTCATCATAGGGTATTGTTTGTAGATTGATGAGGGAAAAAAACTATTTAATTAATGTTATAAGTCTGTAAACTAACTAAATGTGGAATAAGTCAAGGGGTCTGAATACATTCCACGGGCACTGTATATTATCTATGTCCTTCTTCAGCCATGACTTCGAGAAACATAGGATATTACATTTCTTCAGGTCCCATTGATAGGATAGTCTTGAACGGAGCTAGTCCAGTTTGTTCTCCAGAGATTGTACGTTCACCAATAGATCGGAGGGTATGTACGTTCACCAATAGATCGGAGGGTATGTACGTTCACCAATAGAACAGAGGGTAGAAATGGTTAATGTACTAGCCAACGTAATTTTGTCAGGGTGCCCACATGTTGGCCCCTCATACACAGCCGTTTTCTTTTCCAAGTCTCGGGGATTAGGGCCTATTCCAGAGTGAGAAGTATGTCCTCCGCTACTGACCTGTTGGTAGAAAAGTAGAATCCAAATTGAGGTCACTGTTCTGTTCTGATGTTCGGAAGCGCTTTTCGGTCATAGGAAAAGGTGGCGGAAACATTACGTACAAAAAAAAACACACAATCACAAGAGCCAGTAAAACAGCTGCTATTCATTGCAGCGCCATTGTCTCTTGTGTTGTTGCTACTAAATGTAGCAATGTTCACCTATGCCAGAATTGAATCCAAGGAGAGTTGTCAACAAGCGCACCTGCACTTGAATTTGACAGGTAATTATTGCTTGAACCTGCAGCTCACCTGCAGCTTTACCGTGAATGCCATATCCGCGAGGGTGAGGGAAATTGTATTTAAATGTATTTGTCCACAACACGGCTTTGATTGAATCCCAGCGCTAGTTATTTCACAAAAAAGGCCCTATGAAAAGAAGTGCAACTTTCTCACTTTACATTCCAATTTCAACAAGGTTACCATGTTTCAGTTCACCTATCATTTTGCATTCTGACATCATCTGGTAGGGCCCACATGTTCACACTTAAATACGGTGTCATAGATTCAGACCTCCCTTCCCCTTCTATCCCTAGGCCCCCAATGGGAGTTTAGTAGTGGTGAAGTGCTGTATAAATCATATGGGAACCATATGGGTAACATGAACCATCACAGAAGATTCCTCATTCACTTCATTAGGCCACAGAATTGGGCTACACGTGTAGCCTAGTCAATGTATTATGTTACTCTGTAACATGTGTCTACAAACAGCATGGTTCACAAAGTGAACTTCAATATATATCTGTCTATTATTGTTGTCGTTCTGATTGACTTTTTACTGTTTCTTTTCCCTTTTCCACTGTGCTCCTTTTCTCCTTCACTTCTTCCTCCGTTCTAAAGCAGTATCGTTATGAAGATGAGGACTCTCCGCCTGAGCACGGGTTCCCGCGGCTGACCAACGAGGTGCGCGCCCCTGAGTTGGTGCACGTGTCGGAGAAGAACCTCTCAGAGATTGAGAATGTGCATGGCTACGTGTCCCACTCCCATATCTCCCCGCTCAAGGTTAGCAAACGTCCTCTCCTGCACCCCTCAATCCAGTGAGCAAAACTGTCTGAAAATGCATCATTTCAACTGCAAAAGTTACATATTTTCAACCAGTGTTTTTCTCATTGGCGAGATCTCGCCAAACCACACCATGTATGACTGCCAACATGGTGGACTCCATGTTCCTCCCTATCTCTCTCTCTCTCTCTCTCTCTCTCTCTCTCTCTCTCTCTCTCTCTCTCTCTCTCTCTCTCTCTTTGCTCTCGCTCTCGCTCTCTTGCTCTCTTGTTCTTTTTCTTTTGTCTCCTCAAGTTTCCTTTCTTTTCTCTCTTGTTCTTTCTGTTTCTTTCTGTTTATTTCTTACCATCTCTTTCTCTCATTCCTCTTAGCCATTCCTTCTATTAATTTCTTGAGTCTTTCAAAAGCCATTGTGATTCCTACCCTGAGTCTTCAGTAAGTCTCTCATAAGTGCAGTATCCTACTGCTAACACAAGAACATCGCCGTGGTCATTTTATTAGGCACCAAATGTAAGAAAAATTGACAAACAGGGAGGGACTACCTGAACTTGTCCAGTAAGAGATCCTTTAAATAATTGTCCATTAGGGACAGATCAAAATGTACTGGGGTGGGGTGGTCCAAAATATGGGAGGGTTGTCAAACGTTCTGTGTTATTTTGGAGGGGCACAGGGGAGGGTAGTGCGTTTTTCCCCCTGGTTTACATTTGCACTTCTGCTTGCATTTTCCCTATAAACAATGCCTTGACACACTTTTGATATTACCCTAATACATTTTTGAAATGTTTGTGAAGGTTTTGTATGGTGTGGCTATTATTAAGCTTTAGCTACTGCAGGCCTTTGATATGAAGGCAGTGCGCCCCGGCGCTCCAACTGACTCCAACAGTTGAACTTGAGGTGACATTTTCAGGCCTACCAGAGTTACTCCTATAATCTAACAATGTAATGCTTATCTTTATACAAAATATTAGGTAACATTTTTTACGAATTACACACCTTCTGTACGTCGATATCTGTATAGCAGATGCAGTAGCCATCTGACATAAAGAAATGCATTCCGGTGTCGTAGCATGCCATCGGCATATCTCTCGGTTAGGCCTAAGCTTCTCTCACATGCAAATAGTCCGGGTTGCCATTTGATTTGCTGTTCCGGAGTCGTATGGGTTGGGGGAAGAAGCTGTTTAGAAGCCTTATGGACCTAGACTTGGCCCTGCGATACCGCTTGCCGTGCGTTAGCAGAGCAGAGAGAACAGTCTATGACTAGGGTGGCTGGAGTCTTTGACAATTTTTAGGGCCTTCCTCTGACACCGCTTGGTATAGAGGTCCTGGATGGCAGGAACCTTGGCCCCGGTGATGTACTGGGACGTACGCACTTCCCTCTGTAGTGCCTTGCGATCGGAGGATGAGCAGTTGCCATACCAGGCAGTGATGCAACCCGTCAGGATGCTCTCGATGGTGTAGTTGTAAAACATTTTGAGAATCTGAGGACCCATGCCAAATCTTTTCAGTCTCCTGAGGGGGAGTAGGTTTTGTCATGCCCTCTTCACAGCTGTCTTGGTGTGCTTGGACCATGTTAGTTTGTTGGTGATGGGGATGCCAAATTTGAGTGAGTCTAGGGTTTCTTGGATAATGGTGTTGATGTGAGCCATGACCAGCCTTTCAAAGCATTTCATGGCTACAGATGTGAGTGCCACGTGTCGGTAGTAATTTAGGCTGGTTACCTTAGTGTTCTTGAGCACAGGGACTATGGTGGTCTGCTTGAAGCATGTTGTTATTACATACTCAGACAGGGAGAGGTTGAAAATGTCAGTGAAGACACTTGCCAGTTGGTCAGCGCATGCCAGTACACATTCTGGTAATCCTTCTGGACTTGCGGCCTGTTTAAAGGTCTTACTCACATTTGCTACGGAGAGCGTGATCACACAGTTGTCCCGAACAGCTGATGCTCCCATGCATGTTTCAGTGTTACTTGCCTTGAAGCAAGCATAGAAGTTATTTAGCTCACCTAGTAGGCTACTGTCACTGAGCAGCTCTCGGCTGTGCTTCCCTTTGTAGTCTGTAATAGTTTGCAAGCCCTGCCACTTTTGATGAGCGTCTGAGCCGGTGTAGTATGATTTGATCTTAGTCCTGTAATGACTCTTTGCCTGTTTGATGGTTCGTCCGAGGGCATAGTGGGATTTCTTTTAAGCTTCCGGTGTAGAGTCCTGCTCCTTGAAAGTGGCAGCTCTACCCTTTAGCTCAGTGCGAATGTTGCCTGTAATCCATTGCTTCTGGTTGGGGTATGTACGTGATGTCACTGTGGGGACGACGTCCTCAAGGCACTTATTGATAAAGCCAGTGACTGATGTAGTGAACTCCTCAATGCCATCGGAAGAATCCCGGAACATGTTCCAGTCTGTACTCACAAGACAGTCCTGTAGTTTACCATCTGCTTCATCTAACCACTTTATTATAGATTTTATGGATTTTCCTGCTTTAAATTTTGCTTGTAAGCAGGAATCAGGGGGATAGAATTATGGTCAGATTCACCAAATGAAGGGTGAGGGAGAGCTTTGTACACGTCTCTGTGTGTGGAGTAAAGGTGGTCTAGAATTATTTTCCCCCTCTGGTTGCACATTTAACATGCTGCATTCATGTCCCCGGCCACTAGGACCGCCACATCTGGATGAGCGTTTTCCTGTTTGCTTATGGCGGTACACTGCTCATTGAGTGTTGTTTTTCTGCCAGCATCGGTCTGTGGTGGTATGTAGACAGCTACGAAAAATACAGATAAACTATCTTGGTAGATAATGTGGTCTACAGTTTATCATGAGATACTCGGGAGACTTCTTTAGATATCGTGCACCAGCTATTGTTTACAAATATGCATAGGCCCCCACCTGTGTCTTACCAGAGGCTGCTGTTCTATCCAGCCGATAGAGTGTATAACCCGCCAGCTGTATGTTCTTAATGTCGTCGTTCAGCCATGACTCTGTGAAACATAAGATATTACAGTTTTTAATGTCCCGTCGATAGGATGTACGTGCTTTCAGTTCGTCTCATTTATTTTCCAGCGATTGAACGTTAGCTATCAGGACTGAAGTTAAAGGCATATTGGCCACTCGTCGCCTGATCCTCATAAGGCATCCTGATCTTTTTCCGCGAAACCTACGTTTCCTTTCCCAGCGAATCATGGGGATCCGGGCCTGGTCGGGTGTCTGTAGTATATCCCGCTCGTCTGACTCATTGAAGAAAAACTCTTCGTCTAATCTGAGTTGAGTAATCGCAGTACTGATGTCCAGAAGCTCTTTTCGGTCATAAGAGACCGTAGCAGCAACATTATGGACAAACAGGTTACCAACGCGAAAAAACTAACAAAATAGCATGGTTGGTTAAGAGCCGATAAGACGGCAGCCATCCCCTCCGACGCCATCATGCCATTCTTCTCTGCAGATACTCTCAAAATCTGTCAGTTTGGATGGGGAGGATTGCTGCACAGCGTTTTTCAGGTCTCTCTAGAGATGTTCGATCGGGTTCAAGTCCGGGGTCTGGCTGGGCCACTCAAGGACATTCAAAGTCTTTTCCTGAAGCCATTCTTGCGTTGTCTTTGCTGTGTGCTTAGGGTCGTTGTCCTGTTGGAAGGTGACCTTCGCCCCAGTCTGAGGTTCTGAGCAGGTTTTCATCAAGTATCTCTCTGTACTTTGCCTCGATCCTGACTTGTTTTGCAGTCCCTGCTGCTGAAAAACATCCCCACATTGTGATGCTGCCACCACCATGCTTCACCTTATTGATGGTGCCAGGTTTCCTTCAGACGTGACACTTGGCATTCAGGCCAAAGAGTTCCATCTTGGTTTGATCAGACTAGAGAATCTTGTTTCTCATGGTCTGAAAGACTTTAGGTGCCTTCTGTCAAACTCCGAGCGGGTGTCATGTCCCTTTTTACTGAGGAATGGCTTCCGTCTGGTCAATCTACCATAAAGGCCTGATTGGTGGAGTGCTGCAGAGATGGTTGTCCTTCTGGAAGGTTCACCCATCTCCTCAGAGGAACGCTAGAGCTCTGTCAGAGTAACCATTGGGTTCTTGATCACCTCCCTGACAAAGGCCTTTCTCCCCCGATTGCTCAGTTTGGCCGGGCGGCCAACTCTAGGAAGAGTCTTGGTGGTTCCAAACATCTTCCATTTAAGAATGATGGAGGCCACTGTGTCCTTGGGAACTTTCAATGATGCAGAAATGTTTTGGTACCCTTTCCCAAATCTGTGCCTTGACACAATCCTGTGTCGAGCTCTACTGACAATTCCTTCGACCTCATGGCTTGGTTTTTGCTCTGACATGCACTGTCAACTGTGGGACCTTATATAGACAGGTGTGTGGCTTTCCAAATCATGTCCAATTAATTGAATTTACCACAGGTGGACTCCAATCAAGTTGTAGAAACATGATCAATGGAAACAGGATGCACCTGAGCTCAATTTGGAGTCTCACAGCAAAGGGTCTGAATACTTATGTAAATAAAAATTCAAAAAACCTGTCCTGGCTTTATCATTATGCCATTCTGTGTGTAGAATGCTGGAGAAGATGTTTTATTTAATCAATTTTAGAATAAGGCTTTAACGTAGCAAAATGTGGAAAAAGTCAAGGGTTCTGATTACTTTCTGAAGGCTGTGTGTGTGTGTGTGTGTGTGTGTGTGTGTGTGTGTGTGTGTGTGTGTGTGTGTGTGTGTGTGTGTGTGTGTGTGTGTGTGTGTGTGTGTGTGTGTGTGTGTGTGTGTGTGTATTAATTTCAATATTAATACCATACAGTGGACGCCAAAGCCTATAGGCCTTTGCCTATAGATACAGATAGTACTCAAATCTCTGATAGCTGAACCGTGAGGTGGACAATTCCTGTTTTAGGAAAGAAGCCACACATTGAAACACAAGGAATGGACTGTTTTTAAGGACATGTAAATGTGTCTCATTTGGCCAACATCCCTCGTTTATTGATGATACTGGCTGCACCAGGTTGAATCTGAATGCGAATAGATGTCCATTACATTTCTCAAATGTCCGGTAAATTAAAATCTTCCCTGTCATGTTGTCCAGCGCCACATGTTCCTAACTGACACTCTGAAATGCATATTGTTTTTATGAAGGTTGAGGGAATATTCATATGAAAATCTGTTGCCAATTGGATGGAAACCGAGCTACAGACACCCTAAAGACTGGCAAGTGCTCTAGTCCAGTGTCACTTTGATTTTGCCTGCACATCATGGTTCACCAGCAGCCCCAAACGTCTTCAAAATAAGCTACCAGCCAAACAAGCTTGTAAGAATTGTACTTAATCTCCCCCCTCATACTCATCTGGAGGTTGAGCATGTTTTCGTCTATCTCTGTAATGTGTCTGTATCTATGTAACTGTATATATACTTACGTAACAAATAGGGACCACAATGGAAATAACGCTCTGACTTTATTGTGCAATCCTGGTCACTTAAAAAAAACACATTTGTGTACAGTATTTTTATATTTGTTTAACTGACAAATCAAATCAATCAATCATTCAATCCGAATTGTCCAGCGGCCAATTGATGAATGGAAAGAGACATCGGTTACAAAACACCAAAAAGTTGAATAACATTCGGATAGTCTTCGATACTGGGTAAGCCTAAGGTAGAGAGGGATGCATTATCTGTTTGTCAAGATTGACTTAGTTTATTTATTGTGGTGTTGAAAACAGAAACCGTGATATTGAGCTGCCCGAAGTCAGGAAATGCTTAGTTTATTGGTTGTGTGTGTGGTGCATTAGCACCTGTTGGTGGAAAATTAGTTTGCATATGTTTTACATAATTCGAAAATCTGATTTTACCCTAGCTGATCATTGTCTGCAGCCGGCTCTGATTGTAGTGTAGTGAAACAGGCAGGGAGAGTGAGCGCGTCTGTGGTGGTCGGTGAACCCTCAACATTCTGGCCCGTACCCCTCCGTGGCATCGACAGTGCCACAAAAAGCTGAAGTGGCAAAATCGATATCCACGTTGTTGTTATTATTTTGAGTTCATCATATGAGGGGGAGGGTGTTCAATTTATTTTACAGTACAAGGGGAGGGTCATGTGAAAATATGTTTTACTTTGGCGAGGGGGTGCATTTTTATTTATTACACCTTGAGTTGGACCAGCCCCTCCCCCCAGTAAATTTAGATCTGTCCCTTACAAGCCCTAATGAACATGCCCATGTGGTCACTGCCTAAAAGTCCATATCGGGATGGAAAGCAATCTGTTTTTACTTAAATGCGACACGGGCTGTTTCATATCTGTGTTGGATGCATTTGACTATTTGAGAAACTTTTCTAGAGAAAGCTAATGATTGAAATAATTTTTTAAGGAATTTAATACCAGATAAGGCACTTGTTAATGCACTTAAAAAGGTATTTAACATTTATAAGCATAAATACAGGAGAACATTGCTTATATGTAAAAGAAGGGGAATAAATGTCTGACTTCATGGAACAGGATTTGCACATTCATTGATTCATGTAATAAAGTAATTGATAGGGTTGTTGCTATGGCACTCAACCAATGAGAAATGATTAAGGAGAATACTTTGCACGCCAACTGTCTTGGATTTTACTCAACCATTTGAATTCAGTTTCCTGACTGTAATAAAGTAAATGAACACCAGGTGGTGCTGAGTGTTCAGTTTTAAATAAGCATAATTAAAACAACAATTGTTGCTCAGTACACACTGCAGGGTGAAGTTTCCCCGACGCTGGTCTTGGGTCCGATTTATAATTCCTCCCCCCTAATGGTTAAGTTTAGGATTGGGGGAGGAGAAGCTGATTCTTGATGTGTACCTAGGGGAAACTTCACCCCTGAGCTCAGAATACAATACGAGCCAGCTGGGGGCAATGTGGGACTAGAATTGGAATCAATGGTGAATGTGTACATAATAACCAACACTGATTAGTACAAGACAGCATTCACAGACTAATTTGATTGTTGTAAGTAGGCAGCCGTGTATGAGCCAGAACGGCCCATAGGGCAGGAGCCTATGTCCTGTTTCTGTAGCATGAGGCAGCTTGATGTACAAGTTACACCCCCTGGACAGGACGTTAGTCTATCGCAGGGGCTATATTGTTGAGTGACAAGATATTTGGATTTGTCTTTGATTTCATTGTAGTTCATTTAAAGTGTGATTGAATAATGAAATGTTTTTTTTATAGGAAACTCTCATTGGCCGATTCTAGCAATAGTCTAATCTTTGTTCGTTTATCAAAATAATGATACAAAGGTGAAACAGCACAGAACTAATATTCATATTCCACTAACATAATTCACATTTATACTTAGTTATCTAGATTAAGGTAGGGGAGAGTAGAGTAAGTTGAGCCATTTATTACATTCAGCATCACTCTGTCAAGGGAAATATAGTATTCTTCCTAACAAAGATACTACAGTATATCTGCATATATTTCAGGATTCTGTGTATCCCTGGAAATAATCATAATTCATGTTAACATTACAGTTTTGAAAACATAGCTTGTCCAAAAAAAAAGTGTTCTCTGGGGTAAGTTGAGCCACAGGACAGGGTAAGTTAGCCTGCCTACACAATTCTGTTCTGAATGAAATATGACCTCTAACTTTTTTAAATATATTTTTCAATCATTTTAAGCATCTTTTAACACACCTAACAAACACTTAGTACTTAAAGAAATACACAATTATATTGGGCAGGCCCTGTTGTTACCTTGTATCCCAGCGATAATGCCTTGCATGAAGCCATTGGCACAACTTACCCTTAAGGCAACCATTTTGACTATATTAGCCCACACAGCTACAAGGATGCACTTTCATGTTAGGTTTAGGACCTTAAATGGAATTGTATAGAGGACTCAACTGATCTATAGAACAATCTTGAAATGATCGAATTTGGTTTAGATACAAGCATCATCAAACCTCTAACGCAATACATTCATTAGACTTGTTGGAAATCTGTTTTTGGACCTAACTTGCTTATCACTTTTTCCATGTGGTTTCTTCCTTCACAGACTCCATGAAATGATAACCTCTTCCTAAATATGTGGCCAAATTATATATTTTGTGTGTGGTTTCCAACAAACAAGGGTGGCTCAACGTATCCCTTCTGTTCAACTAACCCAACTCTCCCCTACCATAAAATAGTACCAAAAAAAGACTGTGAAAAAAAAATGTGCTGTACTTTGGTGACGTTGAATAGCACATCGGCCTGTAGTATACACTATGTGATTGAAGACTTGCCTGACTGATAGACAGTAACTTTCCTTGTTAAGTCCTGCACTTTTGAACCCTGTGTATCTGATGTAATATAATCTTTTGTGCGCTTAAATGCCCCAATATTATTTGGAGATTGTGTGGGATAGTATCACATACATTGAATTATTTCACTGTGAAATACTTTTTAGTATCCACTTTCCTCATCTCTTTCCCCAATTCAGATAAAGAAATATCTGATGAGAGTTGGCAGCACCCTGACATTTATTAACCTTCTTTGGATTGGATTGTTAATAGATAAGGCAACAGATCAACTCTGTGGCTTCGTCCGAAATGGCACCCTATTACCTACACTGAGTGTACAAAACATTAAGAACACCTGCTATTTCCATGAAATAGGCAGACCAGGTGAATCCATGTGAAATCTATTGTTAGCAGTTGATGTTAATCTTCAATAACACAGACCATAAAAAAAATCAGAGGGAGAAAAAATATATTTATTCAAAGAGAACAAATCATAGTTGTTATGCTAGAAAGTAGATGGTAGATGTTTATTCTTCCCTGTTCTCAATGTTTCTCCACAGAACAAAGAGACAGGATGTAGTTAACACCCGAGCCTAGCCTGTGGTTGAACAATTAGAATTCCTTGCAGTAAAACTGGGCCAATGGCCAAATACCAAGTATCCCGTTTCAGGCTCAACGTGTAGACAATTTGGACCAATGAGATCTTGCCACATGTAGTCCTGGACTGGAACCCCATACACAGATTCTATACAGATGTTGAACTGAAAAACAACTCCATTGATCGTAAATTCCCTCTTGACCTTTAGTCCTCTGCGTTGTGTATTTATCTTACAATATTCTTACACTCCCCCCAAGACCATTTAAAAAATAAATATACTTAAAATGTATTTTTAGAAAACATAGACAGTATAAAAAAAACATTAGCTGTAATCATAAAATAATTCACAGTAAACAACTTGCATTTCTATAAAACACAAAGAGTATATTTTATTTCCCGTTGCAGTAAGAAATAGATTAACGGTGTGATGATGATGACCCTTACGATTCCTACCTCATCCAGTATTGGGATGAAACTCACCCAAAAAAATGATTCTCTTCAAAACAAACAATAATATTCAATCATCCTATCATCCTATCTAACCTCCAAACGAGCTTCAATGCCATACAACACTCCTTCCGTGGCCTCCAACTGCTCTATAACGCTAGTAAAACCAAATGCATGCTTTTCAACCGATCGCTGCCTGCACCCGCATGCCCGACTAGCATCACCACACTGGATGGTTCCGACCTTGAATATGTGGACACCTATAAGTACCGTACCTAGGTGTCTGGCTAGACTGCAAACTCTCCTTCCAGACCCATATCGAACATCTCCAATCGAAAATCAAATCAAGAGTCGGCTTTCTATTCCGCAACAAAGCCTCCTTCACTCACGCTGCCAAGCTTACCCTAGTAAAACTGACTATCCTACCGATCCTCGACTTCGGCGATGTCATCTACAAAATCGCTTCCAACACTCTACTCAGCAAACTGGATGCAGTTTATCACAGTGCCATCCGTTTTGTCACTAAAGCACCTTATACTACCCACCACTGCGACTTGTATGCTCTAGTCGGCTGGCCCTCGCTACATATTCGTTGCCAGACCCACTGGCTCCAGGTCATCTACAAGGCCATACTAGGTAAAGCTCCGCCTTATCTCAGTTCACTGGTCACGATGGCAACACCCATCCGTAGCACGCGCTCCAGCAGGTGTATCTCACTGATCATCCCTAAAGCCAACACCTCATTCAGCCGCCTTCCGTTCCAGTACTCTGCTGCCTGTGACTGGAACGAATTGCAAAAATCGCTGAAGTTGGAGACTTTTATCTCCCTCACCAACTTCAAACATCAGCTATCTGAGCAGCTAACCGATCGCTGCAGCTGTACATAATCTATTGGTAAATAGCCCACCCATTTTCACCTACCTCATCCCCACAGTTTTAATTTATTTACTTTTCTGCTCTTTTGCACACCAATATCTCTACCTGTATATGATCATCTGATCATTTATCACTCCAGTGTTAATCTGCAATATTGTAATTATTTGCCTACCTCCTCATGCCTTTTGCACACATTGTATATAGACTCCCCTTTTTTTCTACTGTGTTATTGACTTGTTAATTGTTTACTCCATGTGTAACTCTGTGTTGTCTGTTCACACTGCTATGCTTTATCTTGGCCAGGTCGCAGTTGCAAATGAGAACTTGTTCTCAACTAGCCTACCTAGTTAAATAAAGGTGAAATAAAAAAAATAAAAAAATTGTCAAGGTAATCATTCACTGAGTCCTTTAAAAGTGACCAGCTGTTCCACACCGGTATCAGTCCCACATAAATAGCTATTAGAGAGTATGTTCTGACAGCCTGCTGGTAGTGAGGAATTGTTCTTCCGTTCCACTGGTTGATAAGGACGTCTCTATTGAACACCTTACCAGTGATCTTGTATCATTTCAGGTATCATTGTATAATTTCACCTTGGGTCAGGGGATATTGCTGCAGTTTCAGACGGTAGATTCTCATAACCTGTAACGAAGGAAACAAGATGTCCTGGTTTGAAGAGAAATTTATATTTCACTTAGATTTCCCTATGTAAGCATGTCCCGATTTTCAGGAAAAAGTGGACATTTCATCTAGATATCCCTAATATGACGACTGCGGTATACAACATAGAAGCTTATCAGGTTCTGATCATCTTACTATGCTTCTTCACCTGAGATTGGCCCCCGACTGCTAATCAATCAGTTCTTTATTCTCCAGGACAACTTTGCAATGAGTAACATGTATCAATCGTGATTTGCCCTGGACTTTTACTGCTGACCTCCTTTTGAACAAAACTTGATAAGGACCTTCCCATTTTGGCCTTTATGTGTTACGTTTTTATTTTATTTTTACCATCACCCACTGTCCTGGCATGTCCTGTCCTGTCCTGTCCTGGCATGTCCTGTCCTGGCATGTCCTGTCCTGGCATGTCCCGTCCTGTCCTGTCCTGGCATGTCCTGTCCTGGCATGTCCAGTCCTGTCCTGGCATGTCCCGTCCTGTCCTGGCATGTCCTGTCCTGTCCTGGCATGTCCTGTCCTGTCCTGTCCTGTCCTGGCATGTCCTGTCCTGTCCTGGCATGTCCTGTCCTGGCATGTCCTGTCCTGGCATGTCATGTCCTGTCCTGGCATGTCCTGTCCTGTCCTGGCATGTCCCATCCTGTCCTGTCCTGGCATGTCCTGTCCTGTCCTGTCCTGGCATGTCCTGTCCTGTCCTGGCATGTCCCGTCCTGTCCTGGCATGTCCTGTCCTGTCCTGGCATGTCCTGTCCCGTCCTGGCATGTCCTGTCCTGTCCTGGCATGTCCTGTCCTGTCCTGGCATGTCCTGTCCTGGCATGTCCTGTCCTGTCCTGGCATGTCCTGGCATGTCCTGTCCTGGCATGTCCCGTCCTGGCATGTCCTGTCCTGGCATGTCCCGTCCTGGCCTGTCCTGTCCTGTCCTGGCATGTCCTGTCCTGGCATGTCCCGTCCTGGCATGTCCTGTCCTGGCATGTCCTGTCCTGGCATGTCCTGTCCTGGCATGTCCCGTCCTGGCATGTCCCGTCCTGGCATGTCCTGTCCTGGCATGTCCCGTCCTGGCATGTCCCGTCCTGGCATGTCCCGTCATGGCATGTCCCCCGTCGGGAGTTTTTCCCCACGCCTCTTTTACTTGTCTGTCTCCTTCCCCTACTGCATTAGAAAGTTGTATGCAATAGTTAAACATTGTGTCACTCATAATGTGTACGTCGCCTTTGTCAAAGCTAACGGGCCTGGTAGTGAATGGGTCGACCTGTGACGACCTCAAACGGACTCAACCCTGTGGTTTCCTTATGTGTTTGCATCCTGCAGCCATCCGTTCCCACACTTCATCTTTTGATGCATCGCTTTACATGTCTATTGTGTTGCAATGTATCCACAGTGTATTTCCTAATCAGTTTAGGTGACAGAGGTTTTCTCTTGGCACCTGCCTTGGCAGCTCTGTCAGCCAGGTCATTACCTTTTCCTCTCGTCTGTAAAGGTTTTTTCCATGTGCTTTCATTTTCAAAATTGCAACTGGAGAGCATTCAGTGGAGCCATCACCTCTGGTCCATTCTTCACAGGAGCTCCCAGTGATGTCATGAATCTTCTGTTGTTCCATATTTTTTCAAAATCATGGTTAACGCCTAAAGCATACCTTGAGTCTGTGTAGATATTATATGTTTTTCCTTCAGCCTGTTTGCATGCTTCTGTCAAAGCCTCCAATTCCACCACCTGTGCTTATGTTCCTGCAGGTAACGTGCCTGTCACTATCACATTGTCCATTGTAGTAACTGCCCAGCCGGCCTTCCTCACACCCCCCTCCACAATGCTTGAACCATCTGTTTCATGAGATAAACTCAGGGTTTTCCAACGGATGCCTCTTAGTAAACCCATCAGAGAGCTGATCCGAAACCAACTCACAACAGTCGTGTTCAAGTAACGTGGTGTCTGGAGGAAGCATCAGAGTAGCTGGATTACATGGTGTGCCACGTTGTATGATGGTGTTAGGAGCCTCCAACACAGTCGACCACTTGCTCCAACGAGAACCCCAAACATGGATTCTAAACAGATGTTGAACTGAAAAACAACTATTTCCATTGATCGTAAATTCCCTCTTGACCTTTAGTCGTCTGCGTTGTGTATTTATCTTAGAATATTCTAACACAATGATCCTTTATTGACATCACTTGTTAAATCCACTCCAATCAGTGTAGATGAGCCTTGAGACGTTATTTACATTTTGCATTTAATTAGGCAAATCAGTTAAGAACACATTCTTATTTTCATTGACGGCCTACACCGGCCAAACCCGGACGATGCTGTGCCAATTCTGCGCCGTCCTATGGGACTCCCAATCAAGGCCGGTTGTGATACAGCCTGGATTCAGACCAGGGTGTCTGTAGTGGCGCCTCAAGCACTGAGATGCAGGATTGTGTATGTGTACCATTCAGAGGGTGAATGGGAAAGACAACATATTTAAGTGCCTTTGAACGGGGTGTGGTAGTAAGTGCCAGGCGCACCGGTTTGTGTCAAGAACTGCAACTCTGCTGGGTTTTTCACGTTCAACAGTTTCCCATGAGTATCGAGAATGGTCCACCAACCAAAGGACATCCAGTCGACTTTATACAACTGTGTGAAGCATTGGAGTCAAAGCAAAACTCAATGTTAGGAACGTGTTCTTAATGCTTTGCACTGTGAATTTTGTGTACTACTTTTGACTAGGGCCCATAGGGCACAAATTTCCAAACTGTGACACATAACTGAGAGGGATGGAAGGGAAATCACACATACTGTTGTGTTCTCTGTGTGTATGTGTATACCTTTGCCTCAACAGTTGCAGTCAACGCTCACAAAGAAACTCAATATTTTAGTCTGGATTTGATTCAAGTTTTGTAACTTAGGGTTGCTGGAAATCTGCGGTGTTATTTGACCAATGTTTTTGCAAAGTTATATCTATTTTATTGAAAACGACATGTGACATCCCAGTGTCCTTGTGAGAACAGGATAATAACAGCTTAACAGCTATACTGACAGCAAAGTGAGAAAATGCTGCCCGTCTTATGCTGCCCAAAGATCTCAAAACATGGCAACGACATATTAATGGACACAGCAGGTCTGGGATTCGACACAACATTGTAACGCAAGCGTCCCTGTAGCTGCTATGACAGCCGCATGGAATCTTTTGACAGGCTGTGAACGAAAACCGCCGTGTTTTTTGAGCAAATTTTGATTCAGGTAATATCATACAATTTTTGAAGACACTTTTTTTCTTTAGTCAGTCCCTCAAACTCACAGAACCGACAAGGAAAGATAAGTTGCTACAACGATTTACAGTAGTAGCTTTTAGCAGTGCACAAAACGCACTAGCTTGATTTGGGTGGTGTTTAGGGTTGTTGTCTAGGATTACTCTATTGTGTGTTCTTTGGGAAATTATAACTTTGTAAACCAACATACAGATTAAAATTAGGACAACCACTACTGGTGCTATAGCAACAGAAGGCAATGTCTACTGAGCATTTTTTTATAACCAGAAGTTTGTATCTGTTGTCAGTCTTCCCTTAGGAACAGTTACAATATGAATGGAATGAAACACTTGCAGACTTTAGACATGGCTATATCTGGCCCCAAAGGGTGCTTCCTTTTGGCTCTTCCTTATTGGCTCATATGCAGGAAGTAAAACTCTATCACTTCCTCTCATCCTCATTCAAACCTAACATTGTTGTCCTGCATCCTCTTTTTTTTATCTCTCTCTCTCTCTCGCCCTCTCTCTCACCCTCTCTCTCTCGCCCTCTCTCTCTTTCTCGCCCTCGCTCTCGCCCTCTCTCTCTCTCTCTCTCTCTCTCTCCCTCGCCCTCGCCCTCTCTCTCTCTCTCTCTCTCTCTCTCTCTCTCTCTCTCTCTCTCTCTCTCTCTCTCGCCCTCTCTCTCTCTCTCTCTCTCTCTCTCTCTCTCTCTCTCTCGCCCTCTCTCTCTCGCCCTCTGTGGTGCATGCAGTATGACTGGGTATGACTAGGTATGACAGTATACTGTAAGTACCAGAATAGCCTGCAGCTCTCTATCTTTATGTATTAATCGTCTCTCTTTTGTCTTCCTGACTTACTAGTGATGTTGTCTTTCACATCTTACCCTGCAGCCTGCACTGGTTACCCGTTTTGATCTTACATACCCGACTGCAGCAAACTACCTGGCAAGTTTTTTCCCCCCTTTTATCGCTGTTTTTTTTTCTTTCCTGTGCTTTTGGGGTCAGTTTCCATTTCTGTGCCCAAATGTTGATGAGCCACGCATGGAGTTCCCTTGGCACTTTTCCAATGTTTTCATTGTACTTGAAAGGTAACATGCAGAATCGGATTAAATGATCATATTTCTGTGCGATTCCACTGGATTGCTGTGCGGTTGAACGCCATAAATTACCTGATAATACCATGTGTGTTTGTGGCTCATTTTCAATGTCACTCAAACAATGTTATTTTTGTGCCGCCAGTCATTCATATATGACATTCAGTTTGGTTGATCAGTGTTGCAAAGGAACAATCATTGTTTGTTGTGCGTACTACAATTATAGGCCTTTTTTCTTAACACTAATGAATATGACTCGGTGCATATCTCCTCAGTGTCTTTTATGCTTTGTTTTTCGCAAACGCTCAAGACATATTTGACACGTCCATCTCAGTGTGGAAAGTGGGATATTGTCACAGGAATGATCAAAAGGCTATTATGAAATGAAAATCTATCATTTGTCCCCATCAACAAAGTGTTTGATGGTTAGATGAACAAAAATGTGGATTACACCGATTTAACGCGTTAATTACATTAAATGACTGAGTAAAAAACAGCAATCTAAGTAATATGGTTTTTCAATGGTACTTTCAAAGTGTCGGGCACTACAAAATAAAATGCTACCACAGCTTAATTGCTCAACGATTGTCAAAGGTGATTATAGCGGCCGACGACAGAGACATTAGGCTAGGGAGAGAGAGGGGTGTAAGAGTTTGTCTGAGCAAGGCGTTAGTACAGGATGGACTGATTTGGAAAATATGTCTTCATCGATTCATGCCGACACGTTATCGACCTACTGTTCAGTCTTTTTTCCGTGTGTTATCTGCATGTAAAAATGCATGAATCTTGCAGCAGCGATTAGCCCTCTGTCAATCAAGCAGTGTGAACTTTGAGAGTAATAAGTTGGTTTAATGAATGCCCAGACGCAGTAGGTGACAGATGTTTGTCAGAGTAATCAGTCCAATTCAGAGAGCAGGCTCTTGCTGTGTGTGTCTGTCAATGGTTGGTAGGTAGGTAGCAGGCTCTTGCTGTGTGTGTCTGTCAATGGTTGGTAGGTAGGTCGCAGGCTCTTGCTGTGTGTGTCTGTCAATGGTTGGAAGGTAGGTCGCAGGCTCTTGCACGTGTGTGGATCCTCCAGGGGAAGAAACACACTCCGATTGGGTTTCCATCTTGACTCCCTGTTGTCATAATTACTCCACAGACTTGTTATCCCCAGGATGGGAGGCCTTGATTGGCTCATGCGGTTTCTCTGATTGGCTATTAAACCACAGTTATGAGTCAATTCTCTTTATTTAGATAGAAAGTCATAAATGAGAGGGGGAGATGGATAGGTAGAGGAATATACACTGAGTGTACAAAACATTAGGAACACCTGCTCTTTCCGTGACACAGTCTGACCATGTGAAAGCTATGAGCCCTTATTGATGTCGCTTGTTAAAACCACTGAAATGGGCGTAGATCAAGTGTTGGGCAACAATATTTAGCAATTTATTTTACTAATTTCATGCAATTCTACTCATTTTTCTGTGGGGCAGAGAGAAAAATGTGCAGTTATACAGCTAATTTCCAGCAATTCTACACGTTGCCATAGGGTGGAGGCAAATGTTTGCAGTTTTTAATATGGTAACTGATGATCAATGCCCCATCCCGGTTGGTAATTCAGCAATGCTTCCTACACGTTTAGATAGCTGGACGCTATACTGACTTACCAATCTAAAAATGGACAAATTGAGTGACTGCTTATGCACAAACAAATTTCGAAATTGCACCTTATGTATTCTATAAGTTGAGATTGAGTTTCTAAAAAAAAAACTATACACTATCATTCAAAAGTTTGGGGTCACTTAGAAAAGTCCTTGTTTTTGAAATAAAAGCACATTTTCCGTCCATTAAAATAACATAAAGTTGATCAGAAATACAGTGTAGACATTGTTAATGTTGTAAATCAATATTGTAGCTGGAAACGTCAGATTTTTTATGGAATATCTATATAGGTGTACAGAGGCCCATTATCAGCAACCATCACTCCTGTGTTCCAATGGCACGTTGTGTTAGCTAATCCAAGTTTATCATTTTAAAAGGCTAATTGATCATTAGAAAACCCTTTTAGCACAGCTGAAACTGTGCACCTCAGAGCATAGTGTTTTTGAACTGTATAAAGAAACATTCCATATACTTAAAGCCAGCATACCGTAACACAATGGACAAGTAATGTATCACATTTAGCAGAACCTTTTATCCAAAGCGACTTACAGTCATGCGTATATACATTTTACACATGGGTGGCCCCGGGAATCGAACCCACAAACCTGGTGGTACTAATGCCATGCTCTATCGTCTGAGCCATACAGGACCACAAGTGTTTTACATTGTACCACAGAAGGTCCTCTGAAGTATTACCGTCAGCAAGGGTTAACAGCATCAAGTAGATATCGAGGCTGCTATTAGTCACTGCAATCCCTAATGGAGGACTTTTCATTTTTTCATCAGCATGCTCATTGTTTTCTCCTCAGATTGGTTTAAATACAACCATAGTTCTTATCATTGAAGTGAAGGCTTAATGAATTGGCTGAGTGGGGTATTTGGAAATAAACTCATTAATATATTCAGAGTCTTTTGAGAGGGTCTTAAACGTCATGGTGAACATACCCAGGCTATGTCTCAAAATGGCACCCTATTCCCTATACAGTGCACTATTTTTGACCAGGTATCATAGGGCTCTGGTCAAAAGTAGTGCACTATGTAGGGGAAAGGGTGTCATTTGGGACACAAGCCAAGGGCACATGTGTATTCTGGACACATACAGTAAACAACCTGAAGGGAGGGGAGAGGTGTTTGGTTTCCACATCTCGCCACAGTAAAAATAGATGCACCAATGGTTTCCCCTTGAGATGTGTGCCAATGACGACCATGTATTTTCCTTACTGTTGTACCTGTATGTGGCAGGATACACAATTTGAAGGATTTGAAAATAATTGAGTGGTCTAAAACATTTTTATGGGAGGTTTAGCAACAATTGATTTGTGTACAAATCACATTTAATATGAAATGTCAATGTGTTATTGCTCTTATAACAAGTACTCACAATGCTCAAATTCCAACGCTCATATGCGCTAAATCAGAAAACAGACAGTATGTACAGTGCCTTCAGAAAGGATTCATACCCCTTGACCTATTCCACATTTTGTTGTGTTACAGCCTGAATTCAAAATTGATTAAATATATGTGTTTTTTAATCACACATCTACACACAATATCCCATAATGACAAAGTGAAAACATGTTTTTAGAAATATTAGCAAATTTAATGAAATGGAAACAGAAATACTGTATCTCATTTACATAGGTATTCACACCACAGAGTCAATGTTAGAATCACCTTTATCAGTGATTACAGCTGTGAGTCTTTCTAGGTAAGTCTCTAAGAGCTTTACACACATGGATTGTACAATATTTGCACTTTATTATTTTTTAAATTCTTCAAGCTTTGTCAAGTTGATTGTTGATCATTGCTAGACAGACATTTTCAAGTCTTGCCATAGATTTTCAATCCGATTTAAGTCAAAACTGTAACTAGGCCACACAGGAACATTCAATGTCGTCTTGGTAAGCAACTACAGTGTATATTTGGCCTTATGTTTTAGGTTTTTGTCCTGTTTAAAGGTAAATTTGTCTCTGTGTCTGTTGGAAAGCAAACTGAACCAGGTTTTCCTCTAGGATTATGCCTGTGCTTAATTCTATTCCGTTTATTTTTATCTTTAACTCCATAGTCCTTGCCGATGACAAGCATACTAAGAACATGATGCAGCCACCACCATGCTTGAAAATGCGAAGAGTGGTACTCAGCGATGTATTGCGTTGGATATGCCCCAAACATAACACTTTATATTTTGGACATAAAGTTAATTTCTTTGCCACTATTTTTGCAGTTTTACACTATCTGACCAAAATTATGTGGACACCTGCTTTTTTAAATTATTATTTTTATTTCACCTTTATTTAACCAGGTAGGGTAGTTGAGAACAACTTCTCATTTACAGCTGCGACCTGGCCAAGATAAATCAAAGCAGTGCAACACAAACAACAACACAGAGTTAGACATGGAATAAACAAGCGTACTGTCAATAACACAATAGAGAAAAAAAGAAAGTCTATATACAGTGTGTGCAAAATGGCGTGAGGAGGTAAGGCAATAAATAGGCCGTAGTAGTGTAGTAATTACAATTTAGCAAATTCACACTGGAGTGATAGATGAGCAAATGGTGATGTTCAAGTAGAAATACTGGTGTGCAAAAGAGCAGAAAAGTAAATCAAAACAGTATGGGGATGAGGTAGGTGTATTGGGTGGGCTATTTACAGATATGCTATGTACAGCTGCAGCGATCGGTTAGATACTCAGATAGTTGATGTTTAAAGTTAGTGAGGGAAAGTCTCCAGCTTCAGCGATTTTTGCAATTCGTTCCAGTCATTGGCAGCAGAGAACTGGAAGGAAAGGCGGCCAAAGCAGGTGTTGGCTTTGGGGACGACCAGCGAGATATACCTGCTGGAGCTCGTGGGTGGGTGTTGCTATCGTGACCAGTGAGCTGAGATAAGGCAGAGCTTTACCTAGCATAGACTTATAGATGACCTGGAGCCAGTGGATTTGGCGACGAATATGTAGCGAGGGCCAGCCGACTAGAGCATACCGGTTGCAGTGGTGGGTGGTACAAGGTGCTTTGGTGACAAAATGGATGGCACTGTGATAGACTGCATCCAGTTTGCTGAGTAGAGTATTGGAAGCTATTTTGTAAATGACATCGCCGAAGTCGGATTGGTAGGATAGTCAGTTTCACTAGGGTAAGTTGGTTGGCGTGAGTGAAGGAGGTTGCGAAATAGAAAGTGTGAAATATTTATTTAAATTTATCGGTGTTGACAGTGTTACCTAGCCTCAGCGCAGTGGGCAGCTGGGAGGAGGTGCTCTTATTCTCCATGGACTTTACAGTGTCCCAAAACTTTTTGGCGTTAGAACTACAGGATGCAAATTTCTGTTTCAAAAGGCTAGCCTTTGCTTTCCTGGCTGACTGCGTGTATTGGTTCCTGACTTTCCTGAAAAGTTGCATATCGCGGGGTCTATTCGACGCTCGTGCAGTCCGCCACAGGATATTTTTGTGCTGGTCGATCCAAGGGCTATATCTGTTCTTAGTTCATTTTTTTTTTTGAAAGGGGCATGCTTATTTAAGATGGTGAGGAAATGACTTTTAAAGAACGACCAGGCATCCTCGATTGACGGGATGAGGTCAATATCCTTCCAGGATACCCGGGCCAGGTCGATTAGAAAGGCCTGCTTGCAGAAGTGTTTTAGGGAGCGTTTGACAGTGATGAGGGGTGGTCGTTTGACCGCGAACCCATAGCGGATGCAGGCGATGAAGCAGTGATCGCTAAAATCCTGATTGAAAACAGCAGAGGTGTATTTGGAGGGCAAGTTGGTCAGGATAATATCTATGAGGGTGCCCATGTTTACAGATTTAGGGTTGTACCTGGTGGGTTCCTTGATGATTTGTGTGAGATTGAGGGCATCTAGCTTAGATTGTAGGACTGCCGGGGTGTTAAGCATATCCCAGTTTAAGTCACCTAACAGAACGAACTCTGAAGATGGGTGTCCAGGGCACAGCAGGGAGCTGAGGGGGGTCTATAACTGGCGGAAACAGTGAGAGACTTATTTCTGGAGATTCATTTTTAAAATTAGAAGCTTGAACTGTTTGGGCATAGACCTGGAAAGTATGACAGAACTTTGCAGGCTATCTCTGGAGTAGATTGCAACTCCTCCCCATTTGGCAGTTCTATCTTGTCGAACATCTCATTCCAAAATCATGGGCATTAATATGGAGTTGGTCTCCCCTTAGCTGCTATAATAGCTTCCACTCCTCTGGGAAGGTTTTCCACTAGATGTTGGAACATTGCTGCGGGGACTTGATCCATTCAGCCACAAGAGCATAAGTGAGGTTGGGCACTGATGTTGGGCGATTAGGCCTGGCTCGCAGTCGGCGTTCCAATTCATCCCAAAGGTGTTCGATGGGGTTGAGGTCAGGGCTCTGTGCCTACCACTTCGCAGCTTAGCCGTTGTTGCTCCTAGACGTTTCCACTTCACAATAACAGCATTTAAAGTTGACCGGGCAGCTCTAGCAGAGCAGAAATTAGGGTGAACTGACTCGTTGGAAAGAAGGCATCCTATGATGGTGCCATGTTGAAAGTCACTGAGCTCTTCAGTATGGGCCATTCTACTGCCAATGTTTGCCTCTGGAGATTGCATGGCTGTGTGCTCGATTGTATACACCTGTCACCAGCAGGTGTGTCTGAAATAGCTGAATCCACTCATTTGAAAGGGTGCCCACATACTTTTGGCCATGTAGTGTAAGTTAGGGCCTTATTGCAAACAGGATGTATGTTTTTGAATATTTTCATTCTGTACAGGCTTCCTTCTTTTCACTCTGTCATTTAGGTTAGTATTGTGGAGTAACTACAATGTTGTTGATATATTCTCAGTTTTCTCCTATCACAGCCATTTTCACTGTTTTATCACAGCCATTTTCACATGGCCTCATGGTGAAAATCCCTGAGAGTTTCCTTCCTTTTCGGCAACTGAGTTATAAAGGACACCTGTATCTTTGTAGTGACGAGGTGTATTGATACACCATCCAAAGTATTTAATATCTTCACCATGTTCACAGAGATAAATCCACGTTGACATTATGGGGTATTGTTTAGGCCAGTGACACAAAATCTCAATTGAATCAATTTCATATTCAGGCTGTAACAACAAATGTGGAACAAGTCAAGTAGTGTGAATATGTTCTGAAGGCACTGTACATGCAAGTATGACCTATTTATTAGCTTTTAACCCTCTATTAACATATTTGGAGTGATGTGTGGAAGAGGCATGATCAATATACGGTATGTTTCATGGCAGATATGATATATTGTAAATTCATTTAAGTTAGCATTTGAAGTAGTAAATGATTCACTGTAACTACACAAGTTTCAATCTAGGACCTAAAAGGGATCTTCGGCTGTCCTCCTTTGAAAACCCCTTTTTTTGATTCCAGGTTGAATTGTTTTGGGTTCCATGCAGAACCTTTTCTAGTTGGAACCAAAAACGCTTCTTCTATGAGACTTTTTTTCCGGAGAGTAAATCTCTCTAAACACCATATGCTCTCAAGGTCACCTTCACCAAACACAGCACAGGAGGGGTACACGAGGATTCATATTTACCCAAGTCCTTCTTTTAGTTGCTTTAAGTGTGTGTGTGTGTGTGTGTGTGTGTGTGTGTGTGTGTGTGTGTGTGTGTGTGTGTGTGTGTGTGTGTGTGTGTGTGTGTGTGTGTGTGTGTGTGTGTGTGTGTGTGTGTGTGTGTGTGTGTGTGTGTGTGTGTGTGTGTGTGTGTGTGAGGGGGGGTGGTGATGTCTGACTTCGTTGGTATCATCCGATAGAGATTCTTTGAAATGTGTTTGTCTACTCCTTTTTGCCAACAGATTTGTTATCAAAGTAGCATCTGTCTCAATCAAGCAAGCCCAAGCATTATGTGTTCTCTGTCAGGCCTGAAAGAGAGAACATTTGTCTCATCCAGACTTGTTGACTCAAGACGGTGTCAGAAATGGCAGGTACTCTTGGGCTCACTAATGTCTACAAATCTAAATAAATATTTTGAGTGAGCGAGTTTGGCAAGTGTATTGCTAATGCAGCACTCAGGAGACCTCTTGGAAGCATTCTCTAATCCCTCTACACAGCTTCAACATCATGTCACTTTGTATAATAATTACAAAACTGAAAACGTAAGCTGCTACTGTTCAATTCATCAAATAGTGATATTAGTGATAAGCACATTTTGCTGAGAAGCTTTAGCCTGTTATTTTAACATGTTACAATTCCATTTGTGTTTAAATTAAATGTATTATTGTGTAATTATTGTATTTCCAACACTTTTTAAACATGTATATTTCTGGTAGGGATGCACTGTGATTGTATTGATGTGGAAATTAAATACAGTCTCTTCATACCTGTAAATCTGTCGATGCTCCAGTATCAGACTGTAAACAATAGATGTCATTGGACAGCAGTTGCTTAGTAACAGTTGGAACCAAGCCAGAGTATTTTGATAATCAGATCTGAGGTTCCCTCTATCTCTGACTTTGTTACCAGTCTGTCACTAATGTATCTGTGGCCACATTGAACATGAGCTATTGCTTCTATGCCTACAGGGAGGGCCTTTATATACTGTAGCATTTTCCCAGATGGATGGATAAGGTTGTTGCAGTAGAAAAGTAAATTCTTCTTAATCAACCCCCCCCAAAAAAGTCCTCTTGAGGTGAACTGTGCAAGCACAGCTTTGGGGATGTAGTTATCGCTAAATCAGAAGTTCCTGATGATGATTACTGAGTATGCCTTTTGTGTATGATTGACAGTTTTGAAGATTCACTGGTTGCATTCCAATTTGCACCCTATTCCCTATATAGTGCACTACTTTTGACCAGAGCCCATAGGTAAAACGTAGTGCACTTTAAAGGGAATATGGTGCCATTTGGGACAGAACTGTTTAGCCTCCTCGCTCTGTACCACAGGTTAGGAAGCGGGAACGGAAAAATGTCATCTCGCCATCGTAAGCCATTTTGCCCTTACACAGGATGCTCTTATCAATCTGCCTTATTATCTGGATGCTCTTCTGTCTCCTGATTTGCACTTGCGTCTCTGAGCGCTAGAATGACATTATCTCCCGGGAAACACCTGTATAATTGGAGAATTCATCCAGCGCCATCAATGGCTCCGTTTTATTCAACGTAATGAATGTCAGAGGAGGACCATAGAGGAGACAAGGTACTCCAAAATCATAATTATCCCTGGCATGAATAGTTGTGTTGTACTTTAGTCTGTATTTTTGGTTTTATAATAGTTTCCGGCAGTTGATGGATACATGCAGGTGTGCATTGACTGCATGATTCAATGACAGTGGGACTGCAAATAGTTTTGGATTGCCCCTACCCCGATGGGTGTTTTTTGCTCTCCACCACAGAGGCACTGTTTAGGTCAAATGTTTAGCATTACAAGAAATTAGCTTTAAAACTGCAATAATTATAGCAAAAGATTAGCTTTTAAGCTGCACATTTTTCTCGCTGACCAATGGTAAAATGTGTAGAATTGCAGGAAATGGGCTCGCAAAACTGTGGTACACCACTGGCAGATCAGCACCACAGTAAGCAACCCTGACCTCTTTAATGCCCCCTTGCTATTCCATCCCCTTCAAAGTAGATTTCACCCAGAAACATCCACTGTGTGCTAGGGTACTGGAGAATTTCTCTCCCAGTCTGAAGCCCTTACACAAGAAGGGATATGCCAAAATTGATTTGCTATTAGATGGTAAGTACTTGGCCTCGGTAGCGATGGGGAGCACTCCTGTAAGTGGTCAATTTTCTGTGCTTTACCAGTACTCACTCAAAATACTTTTTGGTTTGCCTCTGATGGAAAATCCATTGGTGGAAACGGAAAGTATTCTGACCCCTTGACTTTTTATCAAATATTGCTACGTTACAACTTTATTCTAAAATGGATTAAATTTAAACAAAGCCATTTACACACAATACAGAAATACCTTATTCACACAGTACAGTACTAGTCAAAAGTTTTAGAACAACTACTCATTCCAGGGTTTTTCTATATTTTTTAACATTTTGTACATTGTGGAATAACTATGAAATAACACTTATGAAATCATGTAGTAACCAAAAAAGTGTTAAACAAATCAAAATATGTTTTATATTTGAGATTCTTCAAAGTAGCCAACCTTTGCCTTGATGACAGCTTTACATACACTCGGCATTCTCTCAACCAGCTTCATGAGATAGTCACCTGGAATGCATTTCAATTAACAGGTGTGTTCAAAGTACATTTGTGGAATTGATTTCCTTCTTAATGCATTGAAGCCAATCAGTTCTGTTGTATCAAGGTAAGGGTGTTATACAGAAGATAGCCCTGTTTGGTAAAAGACCATGTCCATATTATGGCAAGAACAGCTCAAATAATCAAAGGGAAACGACAGTCCATCATTATTTTAAGACATGAAGGTCAGTCAATCCGGAACATTTCAAGAACTTTGAAAGTTTCTTCAAGTGCAGTCGCAAAAACCATCAAGCGCCTCAGAAATTGCAGCCCAAATAAATGCTTCACAGAGTTCAAATAACAGACACATCTCAACATCAACTGTTCAGGGGAGACTACGTGAATCAGGCCTTCATGGTCGAATTGCGGCAAAGAAACCACTACTAAAGGACACCAATAAGAAGAAGAGACTTGCTTTGGCCAAGAAACACGAGCCATGGACATTAGACCAGTGAAAATATGTCTGATGAGTCCAACCGCCGTGTCTTTGTGAGACGCAGAGTAGGTGAACAGATGATCTCAGCATGTGTAGTTCCCACCATGAAGCATTGAGGAGGTGGTGTAGGGGTGCTGTGCTGGTGATTTATTTAGAATTGAACACTTAACCAGCATGGCTACCACAGCAAATAAAGAAAAACCCTTATTTAACAAGGCAAGTCAGTTAAGAACAAATTCTTATTTACAATGACAGCCTACCCCGGCCAAACCCAAACCCGAGTGGGACTCCCAATCACGGCCGGATGTGATACAGCCTGGATTCGAATCAGGGACTGTAGTGATGCCCCTTGCATTGCGATGCAGTGCCTTAGACCGCTGTGCCTTAGACCGCTCCAAATGGACAATGAACCCAAGCATACTTCCAAAGTTGTGGCAAAATGGCTTAAGGACAACAAAGTCAAGGTATTGGAGTGGCCATCACAAAGCCCTGACCTCAATCTAATAGAAAATGTGTGGGCAGAACTGAAAAAGTGTGTGCGAGCAAGGAGGCCGAGAAACCTGACTCAGTTAAACCCGCTCTGTCAGGAGGAATGGGCCAAAATTGACCCAACTTATTGTGGGAAGCTTGTGGAAGGCTACCCAAAACGTTTGACCCAAGTTAAACAATTTTAAGGCAATACTACTAAATACTAATTGAGTGTATGTAAACTTCTGACCCACTGGGAATGTGATAAAATTTTAAATAAATCATTCTCTCTACTATTATTCTGAGATTTCACATTCTTAAAATAAAGTGTGGATCTTCACTGACCTAAGACAGGACATTTGTACTAGGATTAAATGTCAGGAATTGTGAAAAACGGAGTATAAATATATTTGGCTACGGTGTATGTAAACTTCCGACTTCAACTGTTGTCACATCCTGACCTTAGAGATCCTTATTTATTCTCATCATACAATGTGATTTTCTGGATTTTTGTTTTAGATTCCGTCTCTCACAGTTGAAGTGTACCTATGATAAAAATTACAGACCTCTACATGCTTTGTAAGTAGGAAAACCTGCAAAATCGGCAGTGTATCAAATACTTGTTCTCCCCACTGTAAGTTGTGATTTGGGGTTTTGTGGAGTTATTTTCTGTTTAGTGTTTTGGTTGTCTGACAGAACTGTGCTCTTTCGTTTTTTTCTACGTTGTTATTTTGTTGCGGTGTTCAGTTAATTAAAAATCATGAACACCTTCCACGCTGCACCTTGGTCTCCTTCTTCAACCCACGAGAGCCGTTACAACTGTACGTACAGCTGAGAGCTACAAAGAGTCCCAAATGAGGCTTTAGAGCAGGGATGTCAAACTGTATTCCTTGAGTGCTGGGTTTCGCTCCTCCCTTGTACATGATTATTCAACTAGAAGTTCAATGTCCATAACTTTGTATTGGAAGAAAAATGTATTTACCCATGTAAATCTTCAAATAATATTTAATTCATATTTCAAATACTTTCTAGGTTCCTACCTGTTTTTTTTCTCCAGTTAATAAGGCACTGCAAAAGCAGACAAAAGTGTTTTGATGAGCTTTTTATTCATGTACTTTTACAGTAATTCTATTTAATCATATGTCAATTGTGTATTTATTTATGCCCTTCCACTTTACTCTAGTAAAGGCAGGCGCTGATGTGTGTGTGTGTGTGTGTGTGTGTGTGTTTGTTTGTGTGCCCCCTACCAACAAGTCAAGGTCATCAGCCGGGTCTATATTTTTTTCACTTCAATCAATAGGCAGCCCTGCAATTTTGACAGCCTCAGTGTGTGAACCATGGAGTGAGTGTACGCTTATTTATGATTGTTGTTTATTTTGTCTGTGTGCAGGGGTTCAGACAGTTGTTGTTGCCGTAGGGCAAGCCTGGTGTGAGTTTTTACCTCCTCTTGGGTTGGTAGAATGGAGTTTCTCGCCCTCTTTTAAATCCAGACTTGCGTCTGTCTGTGTGTGCGTGTGCTGGATGTCGAATTTCCAGTGGATCTTACGTACAATTGGACATACGGTAATCTTCATCTGTCTTGTGCTTGCGGATGCAGGTTGGCGTGAGAGGATGCAGGTTGACCTGTTGTGTAATGTGCCTCACTCTGCTGGTACATCTAATCTCTAGTTTAAGAGAGACCAAGCTACTTCTGAGTATGAGTAACAGCTTGAACGGGATATCTATTACACACAAGTATTAGTTGATCACTCCAGGGACGTTACCTCTGTGAACCCATCTCTCTGCAACTGCGTCATGTAACACGTGTACGTACACCCAAGCTTTACCACTGTCTGTAACCCTTTCCTGCAGTCAAATGACTAGTGGCCTCATGGGTGGAATGTTATTAATATTTTTCATAATTAAAACATGAATAAACATTTAAAAAACAGCCAGAAATCTGGTGTTTCTATTTCTTTTTATATTTCAGTCTTCTGTGATGTAATATTGGGTTACAAACTTAAAATTGTGTGAGGTACAGTATATACTTTGACATTTGTAGATTTGTTTTAAGACTACAAAGAAACACTGTTTTACCCTGATTTAGCTCACTGCAGCAAAAGGTTAAAAGGCACGGTTCATCCAATCTACATAGTTCTTTGTTAATGAAGTTACAGCCTGTAGTTATCTTTCTTAACATTGGGATATTAGATTACATCACTGGTGGCACCTTAATTGTGGAGGCCAGGCTCATAGTAATGGCTGGAGATGAATAAATGGATGGTATTGAACAAATCAAATACGTGGTTTCCATGTGTTTGATACCATTCCATTCACTCCATGTCAGACACAACGACCCATCTTCCCTTCAGCATCATGGATTACATAAATTGTTGTGGACGATGCTAAATCATGATGACTACTAAAAGTAAACTATGGATTATTATGGATTCTGCTGTCACTGCTGGCCTACAAAAGCAAGTCACGGTAAGATTCATTTTGGGTCCTACTAATCACCCCCAAACAACCCAAAACAACGCAAAAGTACCCCTCAACCAGGTACCCAAAAGAATCCCAAAATCTGTGTAAGATTCAATTTGTTTCAATATGGTTTTATAATAGAGTCTTGTTAGACATGTTATACAGTACCTTCATAAATTATTCACACCCCTTGACTTATTCCACATTTAGTTGTTACAGCCTGAATTCAAAATTAATAATATATTTTTTTAAATCTCACCCATCTGCACACAATACCCCACAATGACAAGTGAGAACATGTTTTTAGAAATTGCTGGAAATGTATTGTAAACAAAATACAGAAATATCTAATCTACAAAAGTATTCCCGCCCCTGAGCCAATACACATTCAAATCATCTTTGGCAGCAATTAGTGTCTTTCTGGGTAAGTCTCTAAGAGCTTTGTATACCTGGATTGTACAATATTTGCATTATTATTTAAAAAACATCTTAAACCTCTGAAGTTTTCAAGACGATTTAAGTCAAAACTGTAACTAGGCCACTGAAGAACATTCAATGTTATCTTGTAAGCAATTCCAGTGAATATTTGGCCTTGTGTTTAAGGTTATTGTCCTGCTGAAAGGTGAATTTGTCTCCCGGTATCTGTTGGAAAGCAAACTGAACCAGGTTTCCCTCTAGGATTTGACCTGTGCATGTGGTTGAAACTGTGTTTGAAATTCAATGCGTATAGGCCAGTGATACAAAATCTCAATTGAATCCATTTTAAATTCAGGCTGTAGCACAACAACATGTGGAATAAGTCAAGGGGTGTGAATACTTTCTGAAGGCACTGTATATCACTGCAATGCTGACAACTTCAACCTTTCAAATCTAGATACCAAATCTGACTGTTGGGATTATGATTTCTATAGGAAGGGACGAAAACAATACACTAACAAGATATATTAGGACTTCCTGGTAAAGATCTCTCAATATGCACATGATTTATGCCAATTAAAACCTGCAGATTGTCCTCAGACAACAAAACAATATTAGGTAAACAGTTTACAGTTTGAAACAGTGTAACCGCCAAAATGTTACTTAAACAAAAAAAGAATCACCTGAAATAGCATTAACGTGGTATGACTGAAAGTAATGGGTCCAATGTTAACTGATGTGCATTCTATGTTATCCAATTATCTGCACTATCTGATTCAGTATCATGGTCTATCTTGCCATCATCAACAGGCATTTAACGGCATAGCATTCTGATGAGTCGTGTTGCTGAAAGCCAAATGTGCCTGTATTGGTGTCCTCTGCTTCTTTTTTGGTGTAGAAGGGTCAAATCTGTGAGTTGATGCATTTTCAAGGGCTTGTTTTAAAGATCTGACCCAGGAGAATGTAGCTAAGTAGTGACTACAGGTGGGAATCACACAGACTATAAGATTAAATGCATATTTGTGTATTATTTACAGTATGCATTATCTTTGACAGATTCCCTGTGGATGAAATGTTGGTCAAGACATGTGTTTTCAATTCAGGAGCATTATCCATCATGTTGATTAAAGATAACACACAGGCTTCACCCAGAAAATGCATGCCTTATTTATTTCAAAAAGCATAGCTTATAAGCGGTAAAGCACAAAACAGGGCCATTGTTTGTCTGAGAATGATGTAGGTGCTGTAACAACAGCTGTGATTTGAATCTATCATCGCGTAATAGTCACTTCGCTCTTATTGTGTGTAGATTGATGAGGAAAAATAATAATTTAATCAATTTTAGAATAAGGCTGTAACATAACAAAATGTGGATAAAGTCAAGAGGTCTGAATTCTTTCCGAATTCAGGCCCAGAGTTTTTCCTGGTCAGGGTAAACACCTGTTCCAAACATAAGCATATACACTATCGTTCAAAAGTTTGGGGTTACTTAGAAATGTCCTTGTTTTTGAAAGAAAAGCACATTTTGTGTCCATTAAAATGACATCTAATTGATCAGAAATACAGTGTAGACATTGTTAATGTTGTAAATGACTATTCTAGCTGGAAACGGCTGTTTTTTTAATGGAATATCTACATAGGCATTCAGAGGCCCATAATCAGCAACCATCACTCCTGTGTTCCAATGGCACGTTGTGTTAGCTAATCCATATTTATAATTTTAAAAGTCTAATTGATCGTTAGAAAACCCTTTAGCAATTATGTTAGCACAGCTGTTCTGGTTAAAGAAGCAGTAAAACTGGCCTCCTTTAGACAAGTTGAGTATCTGGAGCATCAGCATTTGTGGGTTCAATTACAAACTCAAAATGGCCAGAAACAAAATACTTTCTCCTGAAACTCGTCAGTCTATTCTTGTCCTGAGAAATGAAGGCTATTCCATGCGAGAAATTGCCAAGAAATTGAAGATCTCGTACAACGCTGTGTACTACTCCCTTCACAGAACAGTGCAGACGGGATCTAACCAGAATAGAAAGAGGAGTGGGAGGCCCCGGTGCACAACTGAGCAAGAGGACAAGTACATGACAGTGTCTAGTTTGAGAAACAGATGCCTCACAGGTCCTCAACTGGCAGCTTCATGAAATAGTACCCGCAAAACACAGTGAAGAGGCGACTCCGGGATGCTGGCCTACTGGGCAGTGTTCCTCTGTCTGTGTTATTTTGCCCATCTTAATCTTTTCTTTTAATTGGCCAGTCTGAGATATGGCTTTTTCTTTGCAACTCTGCCTAGAAGGCCAGCATCCCGGAGTCGCCTCTTCACTGTTGACGTTGAGACTGGTGCTTTGGATTAGCTAACACAATGTGCCATTGGAACACAGGAGTGATGGTAGCTGATAATGGGCCTCTGTACACCTATGTAGATATTCCATAACAAAATCTGCCCTTTCCAGCTACAATAGCCATTTACAACATTAACAATGTCTACACTGTAATTCTGATCAATTTGATGTTATTTTAATGGACAAAAAAATGTGCTTTTCTTTCAAAAACAAGGGCATCTCTAAGTGGCCCCAAACTTTTGAACAAAACTTTTGAACGGTAGTGTAGGTGTCATGTCTTGCCCGTGTGTTGTGTAGATATTATCATTATTTTATAGTTATTATCATACTGTATTATTATATTACCAGTTTATTCTCCAAGTTAAGATCCAGTCAAGGGGAACAATGCACTAAAGGCCAGTGGGAGAGTAGTGGGTGTTTCAGATTATGCAAATGTGGAGGGTAACCTCTTGGTAAGGCCAAGGGTGGTATGACAAGAAGCATTGTGTCCTCCATGTTGAGTGCCCCATCCCCCTCCCAGACCCCTCTGGAGCTGTTTACTGTTTACCTGCACGTCTTCCAGACAGAACCCGGGCATGACCAGGGCAGACCCTCCAGATGGCAGACGGCATTGTATCCAACCCTGTATGACAAGTCACGATTCAAACGTTCACTGTCATGCTATAGTCACCGACTGGGACTTTTAGCCCGTGGTAGCCATTGTAAAAATTTGACCAAATGCAGCAATGGTGGTAAAAGTACCCAATTGTCATGCTTGAGCAAAAGTAAAGATACCTTAATGGAAAATGACTCAAGTAAAAGTGAAAGTCACCCAGTAAAATACTACTTGAGTAAAAGTTTTAAAGTATTATTATTATTTTTTTTACATATACATAAGTATCAAAAGTAAATGTAATTGCTAAAATATACTTAAGCGTCAAAAGTAAAAGTATAAATCATTTCACATTCCTTATATTAAGAAAACCAGGCACCATTTTTTTATTGTTATTTATTTACGGATAGCCAAGGGCACACTCCAACACTCAGTAATAATTTGCAATTGAAGCATTTGTGTTATTGAGTCTGCCAGATCAGAGGCAGAAGCGATGACCAGAGATGTTCTTTTGAGATGTGCATGAATTGGACAATTTTTCTGCACTGCTAAGCATTCAAAATGTAACGAGTACTTTTGGGTGTCAGGGAAAATGTATTGAGTAAAAAGTACACTATTTTCTTCAGGAATGTAGTAAAGTAAAAGTTGTAGAAAATATCAAATCAAATGTATTTATATAGCCCTTCGTGCATCAGCTGATATCTCAAAGTGCTGTACAGAAACCCAGCCTAAAACCCCAAACAGCAAGCAATGCATGTGTAGAAGCACGGTGGCTAGGAAAAACTCCCTAGAAAGGCCAAAACCTAGGAAGAAACCTAGAGAGGAACCAGGCTATGTGGGGTGGCCAGTCCTCTTCTGGCTGTGCCGGGTGGAGATTATAACAGAACATGGCCAAGATGTTCAAATGTTCATAAATGACCAGCATGGTCCAATAATAATAAGGCAGAAACTGGAGCAGCAGCCCGGCCAGGTGGACTGGGGACAGCAAGGAGTCATCATGTCAGGTAGTCCTGAGGCATGGTCCTAGGGCTCAGGTCCTCCGAGAGAGAAAGAAAGAGAATTAGAGGGAGCACACTTAAATTCACACAGGACACCAAATAGGACAGGAGAAGTACTCCAGATATAACAAACTGACCCTAGCCCCCCGACACATAAACTACTGCAGCATAAATACTGGAGGCTGAGACAGGAGGGGTCAGGAGACACTGTGGCCCCATCTGAGGACACCCCCGGACAGGGCCAAACAGGAAGGATATAACCCCACCCACTTTGCCAAAGCACAGCCCCCACACCACTAGAATGATATCTTCAACCACCAACTTACCATCCTGAGACAAGGCTGAGTATAGCCCGCAAAGATCTCCGCCACGGCACAACCGAAGGGGTGGCGCCAACCCAGACAGGATGATCACATCAGTGACTCAACCCACTCAGGTGACGCACCCCTCACAGGGACGGTATGAGAGAGCCCCATTAAGCCAGTGACTCAGCCCCTGTAATAGGGTTAGAGGCAGAGAATCCCGGGGGAAACCGGCCAGGCAGAGACAACAAGGGTGGTTCGTTGCTCCAGAGCCTTTCCGTTCACCTTCCCACTCCTGGGCCAGACTACACTCAATCATATGACCCACTGAAGAGATGAGTCTTCAGTAAAGACTTAAAGGTTGAGACCGAGTTTGCGTCTCTGACATGGATAGGCAGACCGTTCCATAAAAATTGAGCTCTATAGGAGAAAGCCCTGCCTCCAGCTGTTTGTTTAGAAATTCTAGGGACAATTAGGAGGCCTGCGTCTTGTGACCGTAGTGTTCGTGTAGGTATGTACAGCAGGACCAAATCAGAGAGATAGGTAGGAGCAAGCCCATGTAATGCTTTGTAGGTTAGCAGTAAAACCTTGAAATCAGCCCTTGCTTTGACAGGAAGCCAGTGTAGGGAGGCTAGCACTGGAGTAATATGATCAAATGTTTTGGTTCTAGTCAGGATTCTAGCAGCCGTATTTAGCACTAACTGAAGTTTATTTAGTGCTTTATCCGGGTAGCCGGAAAGTAGAGCATTGCACTAGTCTAACCTAGAAGTGACAAAAGCATGGATACATTTTTCTGCATCATTTTTGGACAGAAAGTTTCTGATTTTTGCAATGTTACGTAGATGGAAAAAGCTGTCCTTGAAATGGTCTTGATATGTTCTTCAAAAGAGAGATCAGGGTCCAGAGTAATGCTGAGGTCCTTCACAGTTTTATTTGAGACGACTGTACAATTATTAAGATTAATTGTCAGATTCAACAGAAGATCTCTTTGTTTCTTGGGACCTAGAACAAGCATCTCTGTTTTGTCCGAGTTTAAAAGTAGAAAGTTTGCAGCCATCCACTTCCTTATGTCTGAAACACATGCTTCTAGCGAGGGCAGTTTTGGGGCTTCACCATGTTTCATTGAAATGTACAGCTGTGTGTCATCCGCATAGCAGTGAAAGTTAACATTATGTTTTCGAATGACATCCCCAAGAGGTAAAATATATAGTGAAAACAATAGTGGTCCTAAAACAGAACCTTGAGGAACACCGACATTTACAGTTGATTTGTCAGAGGACAAACCATTCACAGAGACAAACTGATATCTTTCCGACAGATAAGATCTTAACCAGGCCAGAACTTGTCCGTGTAGACCAATTTGGGTTTCCAATCTCTCCAAAAGAATGTGGTGATCGATGGTATCAAAAGCAGCACTAAGGTCTAGGAGCATGAGGACAGATGCAGAGCCTCGGTCTGATGCCATTAAAAGGTAATTTACCACCTTCACAAATGCAGTCTCAGTGCTATGATGGGGTCTAAAACCAGATTGAAGCATTTCGTATACATTGTTTGTCTTCAGGAAGTTAGTGAGTTGCTGCGCAACAACCTTTTCAACATTTTTTGAGAGGAATGGAAGATTCGATATAGGCCGATAGTTTTTTTTATATTTTCTGGGTCAAGGTTTGGCTTTTTCAAGAGAGGCTTTATTACTGCCACTTTCAGTGAGTTTGGTACACATCCGGTGGAAAGAGAGCCATTTATTATGTTCAACATAGGAGGGCCAAGCACAGGAAGCAGCTTTTTCAGTAGTTTAGTTGGAATAGGGTCCAGTATGCAGCTTGAAGGTTTAGAGGCCATGATTATTTTCATCATTGTGTCAAGAGATATAGTACTAAAACACTTGAGCGTCTCTCTTGATCCTAGGTCCTGGCAGAGTTGTGCAGACTCAGGACAACTGAGCTTTGAAGGAATACGCAGATTTAAAGAGGAGTCCGATTTAAAGGGTAGTTAGTGGTTAGAGCATTGGACTAGTAACCGAAAGGTTGCAAGTTCAAACCCCCGAGCTGACAAGGTACAAATCTGTCGTTCTGCCCCTAAACAGGCAGTTAACCCACTGTTCCTAGGCCGTCATTGAAAATAAGAATTTGTTCTTAACTGACTTGCCTAGTTAAATAAAGGTAAAATTAAAAAATTAAAAATAAATCATGATCTTTTCCTCAAAGAAGTTCATGAATTTATCACTGCTAAAGTGAAAGCCATCCTCTCTTGGGGAATGCTGCTTTTTAGTTAGCTTTGCGACAGTATCAAAAAGGAATTTCGGATTGTTTTTATTTTCCTCAATTAAGTTAGAAGAATAGGATGATCGAGCAGCAGTAAGGGCTCTTCGGTACTGTCTTTCCAAGCTAGTCGGAAGACTTCCAGTTTGGTGTGGCGCCATTTCCGTTCCAATTTTCTGGAAGCTTGCTTCAGAGCTCGGTTATTTTCTGTGTACCAGGGAGCTAGTTTCTTATGATAAATGTTTTTCGTTTTTAGGGGTGCAACTGCATCTAGGGTATTGCGCAAGGTTAAATTGAGTTCCTCAGTTAAGTGGTTAACTGATTTTTGTCCTCTGTTGTCCTTGGGTAGACAGAGGGAATCTGGAAGGACATCAAGGAATATTTGTGTTGTCTGTGAATTTATAGCACGACTTTTGATGTTCCTTGGTTGGGGTCTGAGCAGATTATTTGTTGCAATTGCAAACGTAATAAAATGGTGGTCCGATAGTCCAGGATTATGAGGAAAAACATTAAGATCCACAACATTTATTCCATGGGACAAAACTAGGTCCAGAGTATGACTGTGACAGTGAGTGGGTCCAGAGACATGTTGGATGATGGCTCCGAAAGCCTTTTGGAGTGGGTCTGTGGACTTTTCCATGTGAATATTAAAGTCACCAAAGATTAGAATATTATCTGCTATGACTACAAGGTCCGATAGGAATTCAGGGAACTCAAAGAGGAACGCTGTATATGGCCCAGGAGGCCTGTAAACGGTAGCTATACAAAGGGATTGAGTAGGCTGCATAGATTTCATGACTAGAAGCTCAAAAGACGAAAACATCATTTTTCTTTTGTAAATTGAAATTTGCTATCGTAAATGTTAGCAACACTTCCGCCTTTGCGGGATGCACGGGGGATATGGTCACTAGTGTAGCCAGGAGGTGAGGCCTCATTTAACACAGTAAATTAATCAGGCTTAAGCCATGTTTCAGTCAGGCCAATCACATCAAGATTATGATCAGTGATTAGTTCATTGACTATAATTACCTTTGAAGTCAGGGATCTAACATTAAGTAGCCATATTTTGAGATGTGAGGTATCATGATCTCTTTCAATAATGACAGGAATGGAGGTCTTTATCCTAGTGAGATTGCTAAGGCGAACACCGCCATGTTTAGTTTTGCCCAACCTCGGTCGAGGCACAGACACGGTCTCAATGGTGATAGCTGAGCTGACTACACTGACACTGCTAGTGGCAGACTTCACTATGATGGCAGGCTGGCTAACAGCCTGCTGCCTGGCCTGCACCCTATTTCATTGTGGAGCTAGAGGAGTTAGAGCCCTGTCTATGTTGGTAGATAAGATGAGAGCACCCTTCCAGCTAGGATGGAGTCTGTCACTCCTCAGCAGGTCAGGCATGGTCCTGTTTGTGGGTGAGTCCCAGAAAGAGGGCCAATTATCTACAAATTCTATCTTTTGGGAGGGGCAGAAAACTAAACTAAAATATCAGTAGTTACGTAAAGTACATAAACCCCCCAAAACTACTTAAGTACTTTACACCACTGAAAGGTAGCATTAGTCCAGTAGATAAGTGATTAATGATTTCATGAATGCGAAGTTTAATATTTGCCGGCAGGCAATAGGCAATTGTTTTTGGAGATTATTTACAGAAAGTATTTTTCATAGCTGCCATTCTTAACCTCACCAGCATCTTAAGCTGATATTCAATCAATTGGCAATGGTGGATTTCCGGATAGCACTTTCGGAAGTGTGTTTGAAATGCACACTGGCATGTGCAAGATGAAGGGAGTTGAAACTATATTCAGAAAGCGGCAGTCCTATGTCGTGAGCCTTTCAGGACTAACTGCAACCTGACTAAGTGCATGTAACCAGACATACAAATTCTAAATCAAGTATTAACTCTCTCCAGCCGAAAAATCGAATGCAAGTCTGAAAGCACTGTTTGAAAATCCCCCAATCACTCATATAGACATTGAAATGTTTACCTTGGCGGGTAGATTGAAATCAACAAATGAAAGGCATGATAGACCACTTAAGTAACAGAAGCAAAGCACAATTATGAGAGTGCAGTGGGAATGATGGCATATGAATGAGCATGAATACAGTTGGTGAAATGCTGCTGGTTTCGGTTCACCTCCTGATGTTCAGACATATTTTGCCTTTATCTGATTTATTGCTATACAAGTTCATTAATACAAACTATTCTTATTATTGCATAATCCTAATTTGCTGAATTTACAAATGCAAGTTATTCCCTTGGACCCACTCTTATCTATATGAAACAGACATGCTCATAATGAACAAAAACAATCATTGAAGTTTGGCTGATCTGCCTTCAGAAAGTATTCACACTCCTTGATTTATTCCATATTGTGTTGTGTTACAAAGTGGGATTAAAATTGATTTGTCATTTTTTTATGTCAATGATCTACACAAAATACACAGTGGAAGATTACATTTTTATTTTTATTAATGGAAAATAAAATACTAATATATCTTGATTAGATAAGTACTCAACCCCCTGAGTCAATACATGTAAGAATGACCTTTGGCAGTGATTACAGCTGTGAGTCTTTCTGGGTAAGTCTGTAAGAGCTTTGTACACTTGGATTGGACAATATTTGCCAATTATTCTTAAAAAATTGTCCAGCTCTTTCAAGTTGGTTATTGATCATTGCTAGACAGCCATTTTTAAGTCTTGCCATAGATGTTCAAGCTGATTTAAGTTAAAACGGTAAATAGGGCACTCAGGAACATACAATGTCGTCTTGGTAAGCAACTCCAGTGAATAATTGGCCTTGTTTTAGGCTAAACCAGTTTTTCCTCTTGGATTTTACTGGTGCTTAACTCTATGTTTCATTTTATTAAAAAAAACCTCCAAGCATACCCATAAGCACAAGCATACCCATAACATGATGCAGCCACCACCATTCTTCAAAATATGAAGAGTGATGTGATCCCGGATTTGCCCCAAACATAACGATTTTTATTTAGGAAAAAAAAGCTAATTTCTTAGGCACATTTTTTGCAGTATTACTTTAGTGCATTATTGCAAACAGAATGCATGTTTTGTAATATTTTATTCTGCTCAGGCTTCCTTCTGTTCGCCCTGTCATTTAGGTTAGTATGGTGGAGTAACTACAATGTTATTGATCCATCCATAGTTTTCTCCAATCACTGCCATTAAACTCTGAAACCTCACAGTGAAATCCCTGAGCGGTTTCCTTCCTCTCTGGTGAGTTAGGAAGGAAGCCTGTATCTTTGTAGTGACTGACTGTATTGAAACACCATCTGAAGCATACAATTAATAACTGCACCATGCTCAAAGGGATGTTTGCTTTTGTTTTACCCATCTACCAAGAGGTGCCCTTCTTTGTGAGGCATAGGAAAACCTTCCTGGTCTTTGTGGTTGTATCTGTGCTTGAAATTCACTGCTTGACTTAGGAACCTTACTGATAATTATATGTGTGGGGTACCGAGATGGGTTATTTAAAAATAATGTTAAAAACTATTATTGCACACGGAGTGAGACCATGCAACTTATTATGTGACTTGTTAAGCACATTTTTACAAATTAAGTTATTTAGGCTTGCCATAACAAAAGGTTTGTGAATACTTTCTGAAGGCATTATACTAACAGTCATGATGCAGTTGTAGTGTCTCCCAAATAGCACCCTATTTCCTACATAGTGCACTTCTTTTGACCATAGCCCTATGGCCCTATGGGCTACCACAGAAAATAATGAAAAACCCTTGATTTTATTTTCTTTAAAAAACTAAAAATGTACTAGGCAAGTCAGTTAAGAACAAATTCTTATTTACAATGACGGCCTACCCCGGTCAAACCTGGATGACGCTGGGCCAATTGTGTGCCGCCCTACGGGAGTACTAATCACGGCCGGTTGGGATACAGCCTGGATATATAGGGAATAGATTGCCTCTGGGACGCAATTGCACTGTGGTTGTGCCAAAACACCTCAGTCTTCTTCTTCTGTTCCCTCCACGTGCAGATCCATTTAGTCTATTACAGACAAGATATCCCTCATAATCTAAAACAGGAATTCCCTCTCACGGTTTGGACATGAATATATGCAAAACACACCAGCAGATGACCAGCAGATGACAAATGTTTTTAAATGGGCTACAACATTATGGCATCTCATAGTGTGGACTAGGCAGACATTTTGAGGTGATATATTTAACCTAGAAAAATCCATTGTCATCACTGTAAACTGCAGGCGTGTTGGTTTTTGTCACAAAGCAATGGCACTTAAAATCGTCACAACAAAACTGAGCTATTCAATAGTATTTTTTACTATCCTTAGTTCTTATAATTTCCAGACAAATCTTGTTGTCTGCTTTAATACTGAAGACCCTGAGAACTCTTTACAGCTCACAATGTGCTCTTAAAGTGATTGTAACGTTCAGGCGCTGTTTCGAGGGTTATCAGGTCTAAACCTCCCTCAGCTGCGGATGGTAATTCCTCTGGGGTCCAGCGGTTTGATGTGTGTGTCGGGCTATTGATTGGGGGTGAAAACGAGGCACGGTGTGGTTGTGTTAATAAGCCCTCCGTGAGGTGTGACATGAGCCGACACTACATTAATGAAGCACATCCTTCACTGCTGCCATCATATTTTCCATCAGATAAGATGGGGGGTAATGCTTAAAGGCTTTTAATGAATTACATTTTACATTTGGGTCATTTAGCAGCCGCTGTTCTCCAGAGCCACTTACAGTCAGTGCATTCGACTAAGGTAGGGGAGACAACCACATATCTATTCAGAACATGATCACGAGCTTAACATTTGATAGCTGATGAAAGGAGAGTGTGTAATACAATTATGAGGGAATCCAAAGATATTTTTGCCCAATGATGCGAACTGTAAAATGCACTTTATTTTGTAGTTCTAAGGCTGATTGCATTAGAGTCGGACTGTAGTGTACATCATGTTAAACAAAGTGAATGGCAAAAAGTGAAAAGGTCAAAAAAACATTGAGTTATTGTACCTTAATATGGCAGAATACATTGATAGATTAACGTTAGCTGGATGAAGTGGAAAAAGGTTCTTCCATTTAAAAGATGTGATTGTCACACATACAATATCTTGTGGTCGGGAATTCCAAGAAGGACTTGTAGTGATGGTCCTTGTTCGCACATAAGTACTGATTGAATCACTCTAAAAATGCGCAATAGAAGTAAATAGAATGAAAATAGCTTATAATGAGCAGAGAAAAGAAAATGAGCAGAGAAATATTGGAGTATCCATTTATTATATTTCATATGCATTTCATTGTTTAAGGGACTGGTACATGTACACAAAAATGACACATATTAGTTTTCTGAAAAATAGATTTAATCTCAATGAGGAAAAATCTGTATAAAAAAAGGTTAAATAACATTTAGAAAAATGAGGTTTTGCAGTAGTACCCCCATCCGAGGTAGTGAGTAATTGGGTTGTTTTCTTTGTCATGAAAATTACAGGTTTAGTACCCACGTTGCATTGCACTAGTGTGACTCATGGAAACAGACTCTGTGTGTTCCCCATAGGGTCCTCCTCACCATGGCGGTGTGTGAAAGTGTGTGTATAAAACCTGCCAAGCTGGAAGGCACCATTGATTTAGCAGCAGCTTTCCCCCTTCCACTCTCAACCCTCCTGCCTAAGGCGGAGGGGGGAAGAGACAGAGACGCAGGCTGGCCCCAGGATGATGTACAGCACTGGGCTGGGTGATATCAAAACTCCCCTGGGTGCTAGGGATCTAGATAGGCAGTTTTCGGGGCTAGATTGGTGTTAAGGATGCTAATACATGCTCTCTGTCCGTCCCTTCTGTCTGTGATATGTAAATAGACCTGCAGACGGTCCCCCCCACTTCTCTCTCTCTCTTTCACCGTGAGTGTGTGTGGGTGAGAGAGAGAGAGACCTGCCTCTGCTGTGCTGAGATGCAGAGAAAGCGAGAGGGGGTAAGCGAGCGAGAGTCCCACTTCTGCTTTCCCACTCTCATCATTCCCCCTCCTGCTCTCTCTTGCCTGTGGAATATACTGACAAGGAATAATCTCTCAGGCACATACACGGCTGTGCAAACAAAACATTTGCTATATTTATTTTCTCTGAGTATGTTTGCCTCGATTTTCTATGCTAAGAAGCTAGGGAGAAGACTTGTACAGAATGCGAGGAAAGCCAAAATGCAGAAAGAGACGGTAGGTGTGAGATGTTTTCTGATTTATTTTGGTCAACAAATAGTGGCATAGTTTAAGAAGAATACAAAGTGAAAGTGTCCATCTGGATGTAAGAAGCAGCTTTCTTGATTATCATTTTGAAAGGCTCAGTTTTGTGGGCTATGCAATCTGTTCCGTAAAAGCATCTGTTCTACCTCATTTGAGAGCGAGTGTAAGAGACCTTAAAGCATGCTGTAGCTTTCTCATTAACTGCACACTGTCCTCTTATCAGCTGTCCCCCGGTTACATTTCTCCTCGAACATCTCTGAAGTCCCCGATACAAGTTTGACAGTGTGTCAGTTGCACTAGCAGATTTCCTCCCCAAACAGAGTCTTAAGATAAATCAGCATCGCTTTAGATTAGTCCAGGGGCAGTTGCTTACAGTACATTGCCAGTAGATGCTGTTTAACAGATAGGAAAGTGTGTTTTGGTCCTGTATGAAGTCCTACTGATATTGCTGAGATCGAGGTTGTCCTAATATGGATACCGTATGAGTGTTTGGGATTGTATGCGTTATGTACCTGCACCTGTACCTGCACCTGGGATAGTGTGTGATTAATGTGACTTGCGTGAAGTAGAAAGTAAGTAGTCTATTTTTGATAGTATTTGATTAACGGTGTGCTTTTATGCTTTTACAGATTTCTATGAGTTTTAGATCACTAGAGTTTCCACCTGTTGTTTTTTATCCTGGAAAATCTGAATTTCAACCCTGGGCTTTAATATCGTTGAATAGGTTAGACCCTAAATTCTATAAACCAGAACATGTTGAAACTTAAATAGGGGTTATTGAGGAATTTTTTATATTTTTTTATTTTTAGCTCTTTTCAATTGGCTTTTAACATGTTTCTGCTCTAGGGCTAAGTCACTCACTCCCAAGCCCCTTGGGACAAGCCTCTGGTGGTGGAATCTAAGCAAGCTGTACAGTAAACCAAAAAATGTGTTGTCCTCTGTGGCTTATATTGTGATGTGGATTTGTTCACTTAAACACCATGACGTCTAGCAACAATAGAGCTGATTTGCAATGGGGATGTGGAGAATCTAGGGTGGGACGTATTGATCCAGATTGGAGACTAGAGGAGTCAGTGACAAGGTAGTCTCGCAGGACCAACCTGACAATTTTAGTCTTGTTGACTCGACTATTGGAAGTCTTGAGGTTTTTAGTTTAGAATTTTGTGTTGGAATGGAAGCGCTGGCTGCCGACCAAATCTGACAAGAATAGTTTTAGTAGCATCATTTTTTGTATCTTATGTTATTTGCAAAAATGGCAAAAATCACTGAAGCTGGAGTCTTATATCTCCCTCTCTAACTTTAAGCATCAGCTGTCAGAGCAGCTTACCAATCACTGTACCTGTACACAGCCTATCTGTATATAGCACACCCAACTTCCTCATCCCCATATTGTTATTTATCCTCTTGCTATTTTGCTTCCATGGCATATTTATTGCCTTACCTCCCTACTCTTCTACATTTGCACACACTGTACATAGATTGTTCGATTGTGTTATTGACTGTACATTTGTTTATGTGTAACTCTGTGTTGTTTTTGTCGCACTGCTTTGCTTTATCTTGGCCAGGTCGCGGTTGTAAATGAGAACTTGTTTTTCAACTGGCCCACCTGGTTAAATGAAGATGAAATAAAAATAAATAAATAAATACATTTTTTAGCTTGTTGTCAGTAAGAAAGTAGTTGTTTTAGTGTGTGATATTTTGAAATGAATGGATTACCAACCAGGTCACTGTACTCACCATTAACTTTACAGTATGTTATGGGCAAAATGACTTGGCCATAACCTTCACCCCATACATTGCATTGCACAAGCACTCTTAAACACAGCCAAATGAACATTGGCATTGGCATACAGGTCCGCAGCCACACACTCATGCATGTGCGTGGGCGTGCATTGCGGCCCTGTAACTGAATAAGTTGTGGTTATGGCTGAGGGAATATGGTGCTTGTGAAGCTGAGCGTGAATGAGCAACAGGGAGAGTGGAGAAGAGAGAGGGCTTCAGCACAGTTGGGAAGCAACTAATTGGTCCTCTGTGTCAGCTCTTGTACAGAATAAACCACAGAGTTATTGGGGGGGGTAGAATATACTTTTCAGGTTTTCTTTCTCCTAAGCTCTTTACCCTAAACTACTGTCTGGGATTTGGGAAACTGTTCAATGATTATTTGAAATGTACCCATTGTTTCTTGAAGAAAATAAGTTTTGAGCATCATGAGCTTCAGTGAAAGTACTGGCTAAATCTGTTTTAATTTATAGTCTAGTTTTGGAATTGTGTTATCTAAACAAATGTAACTTTTACAGATTTTGAAAGGTAAATTGAATATAAAGCCAGAACAAAGAATCCTCTAAAGTAACCTTTCTTCTTATATGTGTCAAATTAGGCCGACAAGCCAATTCTCTAAGTCCTTGATATTCCACCTGGATTAAATAGTCATTTTACCTTCACCTGAAACACAAGAACAAATCCAAGCAGCGGTGCGATAAAATCAAATTGAAAGCGGACTGGTTTTGTTATTAGATTACCAGAGCAGCCACTGCTGCCATATATACTCATATGCAGGAATAGCCCATTTAATTTTCACACTTTTGAATTATATAAAATATGTATTTTCCACTTGAAGAAATAGAGTTGTGCTCGTGTTTGCTAAGCAGCCCTGACATGAAGTCTGGAAAAGGGCTGCTCTTTGTGTAATATTCCTTTCGGGGTTTAGGTTCTTTAGTGGCTACTTTGTTTTCTATTGAATAATTTGAACATTGATGTAGTGAAGAAGCATTATCAACAAGCAAAGTCGGAAGAGAGAGACCTTGATTTACAGTTGACACACTTAAATATTTCAGCTTTTATTCTCCAGCCTACACACTTTCAGTGTGGTTCTCAAGTTTGATCAATAAGGTATTTTGGAAAAAGCTCCAGCCAGCCAGGTTGCAAGCTTTTCGACTACATTATTTGACTGTGTCCAATTGGGTTATACTTACAGTCGGGACCTGGTGAATCGTCCACCAGGAGGTTGTCTGAGCTTGGTTGATGGGGAAGGCTGGGCAGAACACCCTGCTTGTAGAGTGGAACGTCGCATGTTTAAGGTTTCGTCCCGGTTGCAGAGTGTGGTCTTTGGGATCTTACTTTTCCCTTAAGATCAGTCTGGGTTTAAGATATAGCCGTCGGGGTTTCACCTGAACGTAACCCTAGATGATTTAGCAGTTACGGTAGTCATAATTTTGACTAGCTAAGGTCATCATTTTGACGAGGCACTTGGACATCGTGTTTCTCCGTTGTTATGGTGTTAGTTCATGATGAAGATCCATTGATATCAAGTCACTCACTCCTGAATTATTTTTGGTAAACGCATCACTTTGTGTAATGAAGTTTATTTGACGTGCCAAACACAAACAGAAGGTTTTGTCAGAAGTGCTCCTTGCCATAACCTCCATTTGAAAAATCTGAAATAATGTCCCCATCAAGAGTCAATTGCTGTTCCTCATTAATTTTTGCCGTTGTTTAACACCTCTCAATTCAAATCTAAATGTATTGGTCACATACACGTGTTTAGCAGATGTTATTGCGGGTGTTGCGAAATGCTTGTGCTTCTAGCTCCAACAGTGCAGTAATATCTAACAAGTAATATCTAACAATTTCACAACAATACACACAAATCTCCTGGACTTTAACATGAATTAAAACAACTCAAACCCTCTGACTAGGAATTTATTGATTAGCAGGCGGCCAGACACATTGTTGTTCTTACTATCCAGGAGTATGTGGTATTATTCCAAATATTATTAACAAAGGGCATACCACACCATCTTGTCATCCCAAACACTTGCCCCGTGTTGTCGGGCTTCTCAGACGAGACCATCGTAACGTCATTATAATCTCACACTGTTGAATGTCTTACTCACTTGTCTTTCTCATTTCCTCCATCAGGTTTATCACGTTGCAATAACTTTTTAGCTACGTTTCTGGAAAAGGATTTGATCAGTCGGACTTCTGCCAACAACAAAAAAAATATATTCATTTTAGGACATTGCCTTCCTTTGTGATTTTCTGCAAGGCCTCCATTTTGTATTTACAGCAGTCTGGGGCTGAATCCTAAATGGCAACCTATTCCCTATATAGTGTACTAAATAGAGAATAATTGGGTGCCATTTGGGCTGCACACTGAGTCAGTAGTGTAGTGGAAGAGATACTGCCATCTGTCACAAAGCCAAAAGTTTTTAGATGTATTACAGGAGTGCATAGTGCAGGATTTTCATTCCTTGCACAGGATTTGTAATATCCCTTCACAATTGATTTCCTTAATTGGATACGGGAAGGAATAGACCGTTTCCATTCTAAACGTGAGCTGGTGTGTGTACATAATATATGCTATTTAGCAGACACTTTTATACCAAGTGACTTACAGTCATGCTGGCATTCATACAGTATTTCGTATGGAATCTTGCAGGAATCAAACCCACAATCCATGGCGTTGCAGACACCATGCTCTACCAACTGAGCTACACAGGTCATTAGGAGTCCCATAGGTGTACTCCTCATAATATTCCCCTAAATGGGAAATAGGGCGTGGAAAAAGAAAGAATTACTGGACTCTCTCACATAAGGATTTGTCATCATCAAGAAGTGATGAATGTATTAGATTTGGTTTTCCTTTGTTGATTGACCCTCCTGCTGTGTCCTGCATCTCTTAATTCAGATTTTGTATCTATTAATAAACTATTGCATTGACTATTGAGTTGCTCTGATTGTTCGATTTATTCAATACAGAATGCCGTATTGCATACAATTTTGAGTTTGGTTTATGATTTGTATTGCACAGTGAAGATTTGACAGAAATGTAGCCAATTAGACTTTCACTTATCTGGCTACTGATGCTGTTATTACAGAGTGAAGACTGTCTTTTGTGTGAGGTACAGCAGGATATTCAGTGTCTGTGACTGATGAAGTTAATTGCACAGCTGGCATATCATTTTAGCCATTGTTCAGATGGACTCTTAGACAGCATTTGTCAAGACAGCTTTTTTGTGTTTTTCGTTTACAGAGCATTCGGAAAGTATTCAGACCCTTTAACTATTTCCACATTGTTACATTACAATCTACACACATCTACACCCCATCATGACAAAGCAAAAACAAGTTTTATACATGTTTGAGTCTTCTTGGGTATGACACTACAAGCTTGGCACATCTGTATTTGGGGAGTTTCTCCCATTCTCTCTGCAGATCCTCTCAAGCTCTGTCAGATCGGATGGGGAGCGTTGCTGCACAGCTATATTCAGGTCTCTCTAGAGATGTTTGATTGGGTACAAGTCCAGGCTCTGGCTGGGCCTCTCAAGGACATTCAGAGATTATCCCGAAGCCACTCCTGCGTTGCCTTTGCCGTGTGCTTAGGGTTGTTGTCCTGTTGGAAGGTGAACCTTCCCCTCCATTCTGAGGTCCTGAGCACTCTGGGGCAGGTTTTCATCAAGGATCTATCTGTACTTTGCTCCATTCATTTTTCGCTAGATCCTGACTACTCTCCCAGTCCCTGTCCCTGAAAAACATCTCCATAGCATGATGCTGCCACCACCATGCTTCCCCGTAGGGATGGTGCCAGGTTTCCACCAGACGTTACGCTTGGCATTCAGGCCAAAGATTTCAATCTTAGTTACATCATTCCAGAGAATCTTGTTTCTCATGGTCTGAGAGTCTTTAGATGCCTTTTGGCAAACTCCAAGTGGGCTGTCATGTGCCTTTTACTGAGGAGTGGCTTCCGTCTGGCCACTCTACCATAAAGGCCTGATTGGTGGAGTGCTGCAGAGATGGTTGTCCTTCGGGAAGGTTCTCCGATCTGCACAGAGTAACTCTGGAGCTCTCTGGAGCTCTGTCAGAGTGACCATCGGGTTCTTGGTCACCTCCTTGACCAGGGCCCTTCTCCTCTGATTGCTCAGTTTGACCGGGCGGCCAACTCTTGGAAGAGAGTGGTTCCAAACTTCTTCCATTTAATAATCATGCAAATTATGTCCAATCAATTGAATTTACCACAGATGGACTCCAGTCAAGTTGTAGAAACATCTCAAGGGTGATCAATAGAAACAGGATGTACCTGAGCTGAATTTCGAGTCTCATAGCAAAGGGTCTGAATACTTATGTAAATAAGGTATTTCTGTTTTTCATTTTTTATGAATTTGCAACATTTTCCAAAAAGCGGTTTTCTCTTTGTCATTATGGGGTATTGGGTGTAGATTTGATGAGAGAAAAAAATAATTGTATCTATTTTAGAATAAGGCTGTAAAGTAACAACATTTGAAAATTGTAAATGGGTCAGAATACTTTCTGAATGCTCTGTATCTTAAATATATAGACTTGTCAATCAATATAAGAACACTACAATGTGGCTTTCTATCGGAGTTGGGTAAACAAGTATTTTCAGGTCTAAAATTATGTTTAAAAAAGCTGTGTTTTTTCATCACATCCACTATATATACAAAAGTATGTGAACATCCCTCCATATTAGTGGGTTCGGCTATTTCAGCCACACCGTCTGTTGAAAGGTGTACAAAATCAGGCACACAGCCATGCAAGCTCCATAGACAAACATTAGAAAGGCCTTACAGTAGAATGGCCTTACTAAAGAGTTCAGTGACTTTCAATGTGGCACCACCATAGGATGCCACCCTTCCAACAAATCAGTATGTAAAATTTCTGCCCTGCTAGAACTGCCCCGGTTAACTGTAAGTGATGATATTGTAAAGTGGAAATCTCTAGGAACAACAACGGCTAAGCCGCGAAGTGGCAGGCCACACAAGCTCACAGAATGGGACCGCTGATTTCTGGACAGCGTAGCACATAAAAATCGTCTGTCCTCGGTTGCAACAATCACTACCGAGTTCCAAACTGCCTCTGGAAGCAACGTCAGCACAATAACTGATTGGCCGAGCTGTCGCACACAAGCCTAAGATCACCATGCGCAATACCAAGTGGCGAGTCCAAAGCTTGCCGCCGTTGGACTCTGGAGCAGTGGAAACGCATTCTCTGGAGTGATGAATCATGCTTCAAATCACATTTTATTAGTCACATGCGCCAAATACAACAGCTGAAAGCCTAACTTACGAGCCCCTAACCATCAATGCAGTTTAAAAAATAAATAAAAAATATGTATAAGAATAAGAGATAAAAGTAACAACTAACAACTAATTAATGAGCAGCAGTAAAATAACAATAGCGAGACTATATACAGCAGGGCACTGGTTAGGCAATGTGTGGGGGCACTGGTTAGTCAATGTGTGGGGGCACCGGTAAGTCACCATCTGGCAGTCCGACGGACTAATCTGGGTTTGACGGATGCCAGAAGAAAGCCCGAGTGTATAGTGCCAACTCTAAAGTTTGGTGGAGGAGGAATAATGGACTGGGGCTGTTTTCCACGGTTTGGGCCAGACCCCTTAGTTCCAGTGAAGGAACATCTTAACGCTACAGCATACAATGACATTCAAGACAATTCTGTGCTTCCAACTTTGTGGCAAAAGTTTGGGGAAGTCCCTTTCTTGTTTCAGCATGACAATGCCCCTGTGCACAGATCCATACAGAAATGGTTTGTCGAGAACGGTGGAGAAGAACTTGGCTGGCCTGCATTGAGCCCTGACCTCAACCCAATCAAACACCTTTGGGATGAATTGGATGGCCGACTGCGAGCCACGCCTAATTGCCCAAAATCAGTGCCCGACCTCACTAATGTTATTGTGGCTGAATGGAAGCAAGTCCCCGCAGCAATGTTCCAACATCAAGTGGAACGCCTTCCCAAAGTGGAGGCTGTTATAGCAGCAAAGTGGGGACCAACTTTATATTAATGCCCATGATTTTGGAATGAGATATTCGGCGAGTTGGTGTCCACAAACTTTTGGTCATGTAGTGTATCAAAGTCGACATTTTAAAGGAATCAACTAATTGAACTTTACTCCATGGTGTCTCTGGAGCCATTCTCTATTTCTAACAGAATGGGGTTTTGCCCACTGGTTAGTCTCAATAGATCCCCATTGCATCATGAGCCTATTTCAGCTTTAGCGTTGCTATTTAAACAAGTCTCAAAATCTTAATTTCCCTGTGCTCCGATGTGGTTGTACAGTCTTTAAGAAAGGCATTAGCGCCAAAGTAAATCATTTCCTTTGATGTACTTTGGAGAGGCTCAGACAATGCTTCCAATTGAAGGAGAGCATGAACTGTCCCAGAAAGACTTTAATATTGACTTTTAGATACTTGAAACCATACAAACTTAAATTGCTCTTGTACAGTTCTCTGTAACATCACGTAGCACGAAAGAGTACTACTTACACTAGAATGTGCGGTGACACTTAACTTGAATGGTTTATCATAATGCCTAAAGGGTTTCATACTGTATGTGACTTTTAGAGCTCAACATGACATTTAATGACAACCTATGCCACATACGTCACTATAAATCTGTTAGCAGAATGACAATTGCTTTTAAAATTAAATCTGCAATGTGTACATTTTTGGGCGACCTGACCAAATGTACATAGAAATGTGAGTTATTGATCTGTCATTCTCATTGAAGCAAGTCTAAGAAGTGGTGAATCTGTTCAATGTGCTCTATTTATATGCTTCTCGTGCATAAGTTTTGTTTTTGCGTCTTTTACTTTCGGGCTTAGTACACCAGCTTCTAATACTATATTTTTGGTTATTGAAAAGATACATGACCAAAAGTATTTGGAGGCCTGCTCATCAAACATCTCATTCTAAAATCATGGTTATTAATATAGAGTTTGCCTCCCACTTTGCTGATGAGGCCTTGTTCGCAATCGGCATTCCAAGTCATCCCAAAAGTGTTTGATGGGTTAGAGGTCAGGGCTCTGTGCAGGCCAGTCAAGTCCTTACACACCAATCTTGGCAAACCATTTTTGTATGGACCTCGCTTTGTGCACGGGGGCATTGTCATGCTGAAACAGGAAAAGGCCTTCCCCAAACTTTTTCCACAAAGTTAGAAGCACAGAATTGTATAGAATGTCATTGTATGCTGTAGCGCTACGATTTCCCTTCTCTGGAACTAAGAGGCCAAGGCCGAACCATGAAAAACAGTCCCAGACCATTATTCCTCCTCCACCAAACTTTGGAGTTGGTACTAACGCAGATTCTTTTGTCGGACTGCCAGATGGTGAACCTGGAGAGGGAGAGACGGGTGAAGTAGTTGTGGGGCGTCATGATTTTAGGCACCTCTTGACAGCGAAATCCTTCTACCTGCCACCCGGGCTGAAATGACAAATGCCAAATTATTCCCATGGGACCTCATCTCTCCATCAGAGTGCGGCCCATTTAGGAGACATTTTGTCAGTTTATAAAAAGCCTTGCCGGCCTGGTCACCAATCTTATTAGCATACACCCACATTATTAATTATTACCTGACAGGTACCAGCAAGGTGAGGCCAGAGAGCCAATAGATTCAGGACCCTGGAAGACTGCCAGCATACCAAAGAGAAAGAGCACCCATCTAGAGACAAAGTACTAGACAGAACTGCATTTCTGATTGCCTGGCACCAATCAATATTTAATGATATCTCCGTTGGCTTTTGACCTTTATGCCTAGGCATGGCAACTTAAACGAGCAGTTATATCGTTTTAATGAAAGCAGCTGTAAGCACTGTTCAGTCCCATAAGCTGTTCTTACACTGAATTGTTCCTTGGCATTAGCGGTAATGCTATTGTGTAAATTGGCTGTATAACCAACATTATTATCCTTGCTCTACTGTTAGGCTTTGAATCTCAAGGGTTCCTGGAGATTAACACAGATTACCCAGGCTTGGAGGGTGAGGAAAATGGGTGTTACAGATAAGCCTAATAGTTGATACTGTGCACTGAGACCACTGGGTATCTTCCGTAGCAGTAATTTGAGTTTTAACTATAATGGATAGAGCACAGCATAATGAGCAAGTCCAAAGTCAAAACAAGGGGAAATGGTTTAAGCTTGTCACTGGATGATATATTGGTTGGTTGTGTTTTCATAGCTCATGAACTGTCCGTAAGATCCAAATGCATTTGTAGATGCGCATAACATCAGCTATTTTATTCTATTCTGTGTTTGGGGCGTATTCTTCTTGACATGCACAGTGAATACCAAGAAATCTGCTAAGTGTCCAGAGAATTGGTCTGCTCATTGGTTTGTTTGTACAGTACTTCAAAATGATGTCATTTTTGGGGTGGCAGGTAGCCCAGCGGTTAAGAGCATTGGACCAGTAAACAAAAGGTTGCTGGTTCGAATCCCCCGAGTTGAGTAGGGGGAAATATGTTAATATGCCCATGAGCAAGGCATTTGACCCTAATTGCTCTGTATAAGAGCGTCTGTTAAAATAAAAATATGAAGGGCTTTGATTATGGGTATTATGGCCTTAATAGAGACAATTGAATTACTGTTCACTGTCAGCTGTCAAACAAGGCATTGCTATTACATCAACGTAGGGAGACACAGGCAAGATTTTCTTGAAATTCTAGAAGATAATACGTGGGAAAGATAGTGAGATGTTGTGTCAAAGAGCAGTAGGCCAGATTCAAACTCATGCTGACCCTGTAGATATATCTGTCTGAGGCTACGGCCCTACACCAAGCCTAGGCCACACTGCAGTACTTGTTAACATGTCTGTTTACATTTATATGGGAAGAGGAAGGTGGCTCCTACCTTCAGCAGCCATCAGGGGCTATCTGCACTCTCCACTTCAAAAGGCAGGCTGGCAGGCGGTCCCTCCAAAGGCCACATTATCAAACGTCTCCACAGCTGTGCTCTGCAAACTTTTCTTTATTTCAAAGGGCTTTGCGAGGATCAATTTAGCAGACAGCTGCCGAATGGTAGAACAACATGGGCATAAGAGGCATCAGAAAGCTACTTAAGGGAAAGAGAAAGCTACTGCAGAGCCCTTATTTGGTTCATTCAGACTGTTGTTGAATGTAATTTTTGTTTCATTGGCCCACCTCTGCCGAGGCAGCTGGCACTGATGTGGATACGTCTGGGCGGTGCAATGCTTTGAACATCTCATCGAGATCACTTTGTTTATTAGCGGAGCCCACTCGAACAACACAAGAGCTCTCTCTGTTGTTGGCCATATGATTAGGTTCCATTATATTCCGAATTGAGCCTGAATGGTGATTGTGGCTGTAATTGTGCTGTTGTTTTTCAGACATTAATTTATGAAAAAGCTCAAAGCAAAGTTTAAGGGGCAGTGCAGTTAAAAATGTGATTTACCTGTTTCTTTATGATATTTTCAAACTGAGGTCGAAATAACACATTATGATAATGCTCTTTTTGTGTAAGTTGGTTGAAAAAAATGCATGGAATTTCTGCCTGTCCAGGTGGGATGGAACTTAGTGTCAACATCATGACATCACAATGCGATCTGACCAATGACTGTTCATCTGGGTAAGGGGGTGGGCTCTATACCATCCTTTCAGCCAATCAGGGCTGTGTATGTAAATCCCTTCAAATCTGTTTCATAACGCCGACACAATCAGACTATATATATATATATATATGGCTGGGAGATATAGGAGAACAGGCTCATTGTAATGGATGGAATGGATGAACTCGTATCAAAGACATGGTTTCCATGTGTTTGACACCGTGCCATTTATTCTATTTCAGCCATTATAATGAGCCCGCCCTCCAATATCTCCACCCGCCAGCCTCCTCTGCTCTGTATTCCAAGCATGCTGAGGTTCTCATCCTCACCCTTACTCTCTGCTGCACTATGCTCAGCTGTGGGCAGGGTTGTTGGTAGATGTGGGGGGCTGTGTTATCGGTGCCGGGCCAGAGTCTGATAATCCTCCCACCACAATGAGGCGGAGAGGGAGAGAGCATGGCAGCTTCCAGACAATCAGAACTCTCGTCTGAATCTCCGAGCTACACGCTTCTCACAGCCCACAGCGATAAAGGGACATATCAATAAAAAAAACATCAACAAATACCCAGACATGAGAGGGAGAGAAAGAGCATGTTTGAATAATGAGGTGAAATCCAGATTGAGGGAATTGAGTGTGAGGGATGGGAGTGGAGAAAGAATTTGGGAGAGGGACTTAGCGATAATAAAAGAGAGACAATGGATATGTTCCAAAGTACAGTCGTGGCCAGAAGTTTTGAGAATGACACAAATATTAATTTCCAAAGTTTGCTGCTTCAGTGTCTTTAGATATTTTTGTCAGATGTTACTTCGGAATACTGAAGTATAATTACAAGCACTTCATAAGTGTCAAAGGCTTTTATCGACAATTACATGAAGTTGATGCGAAGAGTCAATATTTGCAATGTTGATCCTTCTTTTTCAAGACCTCTGCAATCTGCCCAGGCATGCTGTCAATTAACTTCTGGGCCACATCCTGACTGATGGCAGCCAATTCTTGCATAATCAAAGCTTGGAGTTTGTCAGAATTTGTGGGTTTTTGTTTGTCCACCCACCGCTTGAGGATTGACCACAAGTTCTCAATGGTTCTCAATGGTTCAAGTTCTTAAGGTCTGGGGAGTTTCCTGGCCATGGACCCAAAATATCGATGTTTTGTTCCCCAAGCCACTAAGTTATCACTTTTGCCTTATGGCAAGGTGCTCCATCATGCTGGAAAAGACATTGTTCGTCACCAAACTGTTCCTGGATGGTTGGGAGAAGCTTTTTCCTGGAGAGAAGTGGCTTCTTTGCTGCCCTTCTTGACACCAGGCCATCCTCCAAAAGTCTTTGCGTCACTGTGCGTGCAGATGCACTCACACCTGCCTGCTGCCATTCCTGTGCAAGCTCTGTACTGGTGATGCCCCAATCCCGCTGCTGAATCAACTTTAGGAAACAGTCCTGGTGCTTGCTGGACTTTCTTGGGCGCACTAAAGCCTTCTTCACAACAGTTTAACCTGAAGTTAACAGTTTAACTTGAAGGCATATCTACACACTCTGGTTTTTGTCCATTCTTCAAGGCAAAACTGCTCCAGCTCCTTCAAGTTGGTTGAGTTCTGCTTGTGTACAGCAATATTTAAGTCATACCAAAGATTCTCAATTGGATTGAGGTCTGGGCTTTGACTAGGCCATTCCAAGACAAGTAAATGTTTTCCTTTAAACCACTCGAGTGTTGCTTTAGCAGTATGCTTAGGGTCATTGTCCTGCTGGAAGTTGAACCTCCATCCCAGTCTCAAATCTCTGGAAGACTGAAACAGGTTTCCCTCAAGAAGTTCCCTGTATTTAGCACCATCCATCATTCCTTCAATTCTGAACAGAATCCCAGTGCCTGCCTATGAAAAACATGGTGCTCCCGGGGTGATGAGAGGTGTTGGGTTTGCGCCAGACATTGAGCTTTCCTTGATGGCCAAGAAGCTCAATTTTAGTCATCTGACCAGAGTACCTTCTTCCATATGTTCTACCACATGCCTTTTGGCAAACACCAAATGTGTTTGCTTATTTTTTTCTTTAATCAATGGCTTTTTTTCTGGCCACTCTTCTGTAAAGCCCAGCCCAGCCCAGTGTATGGCTTAAAGTGGTCCTATGGACAGATACTCCAATCTCCGCTGTGGAGCTTTGATTAATGCCCTCCTTGCCTGGTCCGTTAGTTTTGGTGGGCAACGCTCTCTTGGCAGGTTTGTTGTGGTGCCATTATTCTTTCCATATCTTAATAATGGATTTGAATGTGCTCTGTGGGATTTCCAAGGTTTCTGTTATTTTTTTGTAAACCAACCCTGATCTGTACTTCTCCCTGATGTGTTTGGAGAGCTCCTTGGTCTTCATGGTGCCGCTTGTGTAACGGCGTTCGTCTGTAGAAGGAGAAGCGGACCAAAATGCAGCGTGATGATGATTCATGATATTTTAATGAATGAAAAAACTATACATGAAGAAACTACAAATAATGAAATGTGAAAACCGAAACGGCCCTATCTGGTGCAAACACAAAGACAGGAATAATCACCCACGAAACACTCAAAGAATATGGCTGCCTAAATATGGTTCCCAATCAGAAACAACGATAATCACCTGCCTCTGATTAAGAACCACCTCAGGCAACCATAGACTTTCCTAGACAACCCTACTCAGCCACAATCCCAATACCTACTAAAACCCCAATACAAAAACACACCACAAAATAAACTCATGTCACACCCTGGCCTGACCAAATAAATAAAGAAAACACAAAATACTAAGACCAAGGCGTGACAGAACCCCCCCCCCAAGGTGCGGACTCCCGGCCGCACACCTAAACCCATAGGGGAGGGTCCGGGTGGGCGTCTGTCCACGGTGGCGGCTCCGGCTCGGGACTTGGACCGCACTCCAACCAAGTATTAATCCCCCTGTAACGCGTCCTTTGATTGGCGACCCTCGCCGCCGACCTTTGCCTAATAACCCCCACCAAGGACCCCACTGGACTGAGGTGGAAGCTCGGGACTGAGGGGAAGCTCGGGACTTAGGGGAAGCTCGGGACTGAGGGGTAGCTCGCCACTGAGGGGTAGCTCGGCACTGAGGGGAAGCTCAGCACTGAGGGGAAGCTCGGCACTGAGGGGAAGCTCGGCACTGAGGGGAAGCCCAGTACTGAGAGGAAGCCCAGTACTGAGAGGAAGCTCAGGCAGGTAGTAGGCTCTGGCAGATCCTGGCTAGCTGGTCGTTACCCATCGCTCCACAAAAGCCGCGGCTCTTGCAGAGCAAGGGGAATTACTACTTCAAGGTCTCAGAGCAAGTGACGTAACCGATTGAAACGCTATTTAGCGCACACCGCTAACCGTTTCACATCCGTTACACTCACCCCCCTTTTGACCTTCCTCCTTTTTCCGCAGCAACCAGTAATCCGGGTCAACAGCATCAATGTAACAGTATACTTTTAAACCGTCCCCTCGCCCATACCCGGGCGCGAACCAGGGACCTTCTGCACACAACGACAACAGTCACCCTCGAAGCATCGTTACCCATCGCTCCACAAAAGCCGCGGCCCTTGCAGAGCAAGGGGAATTACTACTTCAAGGTCTCAGAGCAAGTGACGTAACCGATTGAAACGCTATTTAGCGCACACCGCTAACCGTTTCACATCCGTTACACTGACAGATCAGGAAGAGTCTGTCTGACTGGCAGATCTGGAAGAGTCTGGCTGACTGGCAGATCTGGAAGAGTCTGGCTGACTGGCAGATCTGGAAGCGTCTGGCTGACTGGCGGATCCTGGCAGACTGACGGATCTGGCTGCTCCATGCTGACTGGCGGCTCTGGCTGCTCCATGTAGACTGACAGCTCTGGCGGCTTCTTGCAGACTGGCAGCTCTGGCGGCTTCTTGCAGACTGGCAGCTCTGGCGGATCCTGGCAGACTGACGGATCTGGCTGCTCCATGCTGACTGGCGGCTCTGGCTGCTCCATGTAGACTGACAGCTCTGGCGGCTTCTTGCAGACTGGCAGCTCTGGCGGCTTCTTGCAGACTGGCAGCTCTGGCGGCTCCTTGCAGGCTGGCAGCTCTGGCTGCTCCATGCAGGCTGGCAGCTCTGGCTGCTCCATGCAGGCTGGCAGCTCTGGCTGCTCCATGCAGGCTGGCAGCTCAGGCTGCTCCATGCAGGCTGGCAGCTCTGGCTGCGCTGAACAGGCGGGAGACTCCAGCAGCGCTGTAGAGGAGGAAGGCTCCGGCTGCGCTGAACAGGCGGGAGGCTCCAGTAGCGCTGTAGAGGAGTAAGGCTCTGGCTGCGCTAAACAGGCGAGGCGCACTGAAGGCCTGGTGCGTGGTGCTGGCACTGGTGGTACTGGACCGAGGACACGCACAGGAAGCCTGGTGCGGGGAGCTGCAACCGGAGGACTGGTGTGTGAAGGTGGCACAGGATGGACCAGACCGTGAAGGCGTACTGGAGAGCCTGAGAGCATGACTGGCACAGGACGTGCAAGGCTAGGTAGGTACACAGGAGGCCTAGTGCGTGAGGCTGGCACAATTTTCACCAGCCGACTAACACGCACCTCAGGACGAGTATGGAGCGCTGACCCAGGTGCCATTAAATCCCGACACGCTCCGTCGGGCGAATATCGTATTTAAAGCACCAAACTAGCAACTCCCTCATAACTCTCTCCTCCACTTTCCCCATTAACTCCTTCACAGTCTCTGCTTCACTCACCTCCAACACCGGCTCTGGTTCTGGTCTCCTCCTTGGCTCCTCACGATAAACAGGGGGAGTTGGCTCAGGTCTGAACCCTGACTCTGCCCCACTCTCCCTGAGCCCCCCGTCCGCGCCGCCATGCTTGCTTCGCCAACTCCATTCTCCGATAACCTGCTTCGCACTGCTCCAGCGAATCCCAGGCGGGCTCCGGCACTCTCTCTGGGTCGCGACCGCCCACCTGTCTATTTCCTCCCAAGTAGTGTAGTCCCGATATTGTTGCTCCTGCTGCCGCTGTTGCTTCTCCTCATACCAGCGCCTCTCAGCTCTCGCCGCCTCCAGTTCTTCTTTGGGGCGGCGATATTCTCCAGGCTGATCCCAGGGTCCTTCTCCGAACAATTCATCCTCCCATGTCCGTTCCTCCTTTCGCTGCTTCTGCTGTCGCTGCCTGTCACCACGCTACTTGGTCCTGGTGTGGTGGGTGATTCTGTAACGGCGTTCGTCTTTTGAAGGAGAAGCGGACCAAAATGCAGCGTGATGATGATTCATGATATTTTAATGAAGGAAAAAACTATACATGAAGAAACTACAAAATAATGAAATGTGAAAACCGAAACGGCCCTATCTGGTGCAAACACAAAGACAGGAACAATCACCCACGAAACACTCAAAGAATATGGCTGCCTAAATATGGTTCCCAATCAGAGACAACGATAATCACCTGCCTCTGATTAAGAACCACCTCAGGCAACCCTACTCAGCCTCAATCCCAATACCTACTAAAACCCCAATACAAAAACACACCACAAAATAAACCCATGTCACACCCTGGCCTGACCAAATAAATAAAGAAAACACAAAATACTAAGACCAAGGCGTGACAGCTTGCTTGGTGGTGCCCCTTGCTTAGTGGTGTTGCAAACTCTGGGACAATTCAGAACAGGTGTATATATATAATGAGCTCATGTGACCGATCATGTGGCACTTAGATTGCACTCAGGTGGATTTATTGAACTAATTATGTTACTTCTGAAGGTAATTGGTTGCACCATATCTTTTTTTAGGGGCTTCATAGCAAAGGGGGTGAATACATATGCACTCACTACTTTTCCATTTTTAATTTATCATTTTTCTGTTGATACAAGTTATTTTTTTCATTTCACTTCACCAATTTGGAGTATTTTGTTTGTGTCCATTACATGAAATCCAAATAGATATGACAGATTTTAATGAATCAAAATAGGAAAACGCCAAGGGGGATGAATACTTTTGCAAGGCACTGCATGTAAGTAATTATAATGCCAGAATGAATCATCCAAAAAACGTACATTTGAGAGGAATATGTTAGTTAATAAAGAGAAAAACATGTATGCCTTTTTTTGGTCATAAAATAAATGTATGAAAATCGCTATTTATAAAGCTAGCTGACGAGCTAACAGCCAGCTAGCTAGCTAGCTATTTTTATGGGCGTTATGACATGAGTATTACGTTATAGTTTGTGTTGTTTAATGTTTTAGGGACTCCTAAGAAAAACAGCAATCCAGGCTGTCGTAATGTGAAACAGTGGATGTAAAGTATCGAGCTCACTAAAGCATCTACTGCAAATTGAACGTACAATTTTGTAAGCTTACCTTGCTGATATTTGCCATACAATGCAGCTGAAGTAACGCAGCTAACTAACTATTTTCTTGCTTATTACGTAGTGGAGTATAAAAATACCTGTATGCCTATGGATGTGTAACTAGCTATGTAGCCAATGTGTGTATGGACCCTAAAATATTTGGTATAAATGTTAGTTCAGAACAGGAGTTTTAATTGATTCACCAGTTAATCATTAATCCCTAGGAAATTGCAGAAAATGACTGTTACATGTCAATATTAGCTAGTTAGCTATTAACCTAGCTATGAACCTTAGCTATTATAGCCATTTTTTTCGACTTCAAAACAGTCTGAATGAGTCAATGAAGCCTTTGGATTCAGTAGAATATAATATAACTTTATTGTGCCTTTGTATGCAAGTAGTATATACAGTGAGGGGGAAAAAGTATTTGATCCCCTGCTGATTTTGTACGTTTGTCCACTGACAAAGAAATGATCAGTCTATAATTTGAATGGTAGGTTTATTTGAACAGTGAGACAGAATAACAACAAAAAAATCCAGAAAAACCCATGTCAAAAATGTTATAAATTGATTTGCATTTTAACGAGGGAAATATGTATTTGACCCCTCTGCAAAACATGACCTTAATGACTCGGAGAATTTCAACCAGTAGAGAATGTGAAACACTTTATTGAAAGTTCATTATCCAAGTGTTATAAATACATAATACATGCATTATAAATATTATAATTGTAATATTATATTAGAAATAAAGTTGTTTTTCAAATGCATATCTGGTGTGCCTTATAAAAATAGAGGAAACAAGTGGTGGGGAGGTGTGACAAAGAGTGTAAGACAGAAAGAGAAAGAGGTAAGAACAGAGGAGCAGGGAAGACAACATATGATTCATGAATTACAGTGCTACTAAACTTCATATTCTCTCAGGTCATCACAATTGCATAATATTGTCTCTAGCAGTGTCTCCTAACCATCCTTGGGCCCCAAGTTGGCCCGAAGTTTATCTTAAGAGCGGGTGATTTGGCGATGACGACTGGGGGTTGGTGTTCTCTCTCACATCAAAACATACCTGCAGACGAGAGACAGATGGAGAGAGAGATAAAAGTGTGAAAAAACACGGCTTAATCATGCTTACACTGTCAGTCATCATAATCATCAGGAATCGGTGTGTGTGGCCTCACCTGGTGTCCAGGTGAAAAACATGCACAGACACATGACAAACAATATAGCATAGTTATATAAATAGAAATAATGAAGTGTCTTACTATTCTCCATGATTGTTCCTCTTGTCTATTCTTTGAAGTTGGAAGGAGCCACAGTTATACACCTGAGCTTGCTTACTGCAAAACACAATCCATCAATCAGATTGATACGAGTGTGTAGATGTGGGTTATAGGGTGCCTAATTGTTCAATATAGCCTATTTTGTTTTTGTATAGACATCACCCTTACCTGAACAGCACCCTCACCTGAGAAGTAGAAATCAAAGGGAGAGAAACTGGGAATTGAATAACTTCAGTTGACATACAGTGGCAAAGTAAATGGAAAAATACTCTTATTGCAATGTGAATGACTCTTAAAAGATCCTTTGGTTGTGCATGCTGTAGTCTATGGTGTTGCCAGGGAAGAGCACCCTCTTCGAAAGAAGTAGGAGGTGAAGATCTCCCACATACGGATTGCTTCCCGTGTTGTGTTGTTAGCCCTCATCCTGGCAACATCCCGCAGAGCAGCAGACCTCTCCTCTGGCACTCTGCGGCGAGCTGCAGTTCCCCTCCTGGTCCTTGTGTCCATCCTCATGAAGTTATGCAGGTACACAGGTAGCCTCCACACACCCAAATTCCCCCACGAGGCAGTCCCAGATGGCAATTGTCACCCAATTGTAGACAATCGTTTTGAAGGAATCTCCGCTTGGAAGGTAGAAATATGGAAGATAATGTCATGTATTACACTTTTAGGTCACCAGGTCACTGTGGATTATTAAAGTATAATATCTCTTATAACAAATAATGATAACATCTGATAGATAAATGCATGTGCACACACATGTGCATGTGTAGCATGTGACAACAGCAGGATCATATCAAGGATAGCATCACAAATGAATACATAAATACCACTTGAAGCTGGATGATGAGTTGATAATTTGTGTAGTGCCAAGGTAAACACAAAAATATGCACCCCTTTGAGTCCCCGGGGCCAGGTTTGACAACCACTGCCCTTCATCTGCAGACAGGCTTTCATTGCTTTCTGTAACCAAGGACAGAAAACATCACAAGAAACATACTTCCTTATACTCAAATTAGACAGCACGGAATATTATGTTACTATTATCTCTGTCCTCACTTCTAGGGACTGGAACTGCACAAAAGCATCTGCCCTATCCAGAATGGCATTCGCGCTCCCTTCTTTGACAGCTGGAGCTGCTATCCTTTCACCCTCCTCCATGGCTGTTAGCTAGCTAGCTACCTACAAATACATTTGGAGTTGTTTTTTTTTTACAATGATAAATACATCAAGATAGCTACTGTAGCTAATATGAAGTTAGGTAGCTGGTGATATTTAATTGAGTTAGCTCGCTAGCTATACAGTATGTGAAGTTGGCCAGATAGCTTGCTAGCTACGTTAGCAGCTCATTTTAGTCAGCTTGCACTGTAGCTAGTTACTGTTGACTAACCCCATTCTGTACAAATTTGCGCAACCGCTGCATTCAAACTGCAATGAAAACGAATGGGACTGTAGTGACTGTGTTGGCATCAAAATCTGGGGTGTGAACTACATTTCTATTCACGCGTTGATTGACATGGTAATGGCCCGATAGTATTGAAGAAAAGTTTTTAAAAAACGGACCCCTCTGAAGCTGTACATTATATTGTGACGTGTCACCAGGTAGCACTTCTCTCGCAGATTAAAAACAAGAAAGGGACAGGGACAGGGTAAGGGGGGATACCTAGTCAATTGTACAACTGAATGCATTCATTTTTTGCGTCATCACTGCAAGCCGTCATGACTCTCAAAAGCCACGACAGCCGCTGTTTAATTCTGATGATAACTTTAGCGCTGCCCTAAAAACCCGATTCAAATTCGACACAAACCTTCAAATAGGTGTATAACGACACATTATATAAACTCTTTATAGTTTTTTATTTACATTTTAGAGGTGATAAGTTGGACAGATCGGGTGAAAAAAAGAAGTTTCTCCACGTCATTGATTTTGCTGGAAAGGGGAGAAATTGTGCTTTACAATGGTTATCATATTACAGTTGACCTGGAAGTATTGCGCTTTTTTGGGCGCTAAAATAAGGTCAATTGTACATTACAGCGCGATGTACAAAAGTGCGTTAGCTAACTATAGCTAATAATTCATCGTTTAAAAAAAAAACATTTTCTAAATATATTTAGCTACTTGAATAGGTTCTCCCAGCCTTGTGGACGAATGGAAACAGGGCAGCAAAGTCTGTTTGTCACCAGAGCAGTTTAGAGCATATTACTATTTACCTGTGAAAAAAATTAATGAAATGGAAAATGGATTTACCGTTTGATAACCAGACCTTTATACAAACTTGCTATGCTGAATTGTTGATGCACAACCAAACTGCTGTTGTATGCTGCCAGCACACCCACCAGCAAGCCATTCTGAGCGGCCGAAGTGACATGCGGCAATTTACCGCATGCTAGTGAACACCGGCCGTTAGCTCGTCGGATCCGATGGCTAGCTAGCAGGCGATCTCGTCCTGGGGTTATCAGCTGTTTAGGGATGAACAGTTAAACAAACTAATTGTAAAATCAGAAGTCTCAATTGGTTGTTCTTTAAAATCCTGAATTGGTGACCTTGCTAGTCAGCTAATGACAAATGTAGCAAATAGTTCTTTCCTATTTGTTTTCACAGACAGGGGTAACTGGTGCGTTCACTTCAGTCCATGGCATTGACTTGTCAGGACAAAACATTTTAGCATCTGATTTAAAACGTAGGAAATGCAGCTAGCTGTGTTCTGTTCAATCTCGGCTTGCCAGCCAGCCAAGTTATTTTGTGCATGCTTACATTATCAGTCAATACATGCATACAGTGTCTATTTCCCTTAGCGTTTGCGAACTTTCTTCTTTTCACTTTTTCCCTTCCCCCCTTGTTTCACCATTGCATATAAAGAAAATGTTTAGAAAAATACAATGATCAATTTAAAGTAAATCGTAGCCTAGTGGTTAGAGCATTGGATTTGTAACCCGAAAGGTTGTAAGATCGAATCCCCGACCTGACAAGGTACAGATCTGTCGTTCTGCCCCTGAACAAGGCAGTTGACCCCCCGTTCCTAGGCCGTCAGTGAAAATAAGAATTTGTTCTTAACTGACTTGCCTGGTAAAATAAAGGTAAAAAAAAAAATCAAGGCTATGAATATGCAAAACTGTTTACAAAACCATTGCACATCAACAAAGATTGTCGTGGTTCTCAGCAACTTGAACCAGCACTGAAATTTGAGCAGCAAAGTTAATTTCTCCCCCCTTAGCCGTATGTTTCTGCTCTGTCCTCCTCAGGTTGGACCACATCCCACCATCTCCCAGACAGATTTAAAGAACTTGGGAACCTCCCGTCCACCAGTAAAATCACCCTATCCCAGGAGTTTAGTCAATAGTGTGCAACATCACCGTTAGAAGTAGATCCACACGTTATTCTCAATCACGCAGAACTGTCGGCTCATTGTAACATATTAAGCTCATTCTTAAATACAGATGTGGGTGATTTCTACCCCAGGGTACAAAACCCAGTTTTGATTCCTGCCCAGCACAAACACCATGTTCAAATATTCATGGTTTTCAATTCAATTAGTTGAATGAGGTGTAAGTGAAGAGATGGAACAAAAACCTGTAAACTCCTGTCCTGTGTATAAAAACCTGTAAACTCCTGTCCTGTGTATAAAAACCTGCGGCTGTCATGACAAAATGTGCCCTTGTGTATTGGACAAGCTTCTGAATGTTGAATGTTCATCTCCATGATGTCCCTCGCTTGGGGGTGGTAAAATGTTAATTCTAGCTATTGACTTTATGCTGTATTGTCTTTCTCCCCACGGTATTATCTCCCCACTGTGCTGGTTTTGATGCTTGGGCATCTGGGGGCTGCAGTTCATCTGTCTAATCCCCTGCAAGGAGAGAGAAAGGCATTAATTAAAAATATTACAATGGTGTATTCATTTAATGTAATATATATATATATATATTCCTGTTTGATATGCATGCATATAATTACATTGAACATGTCCACCTTTGTAATATGTCAGTGTTTGTGTTGTTTCCAATGCATTTAGCTTACATTAGGATGAAGTGATCGTGGCCTTCTAATTGTATTGCATCATATCGCCTATCAATATTAGGTATCAATACACAAGGTGCATGAAAGCTTGCCTGTTAATCATCCACGACCATGTAGCAGCAGACCAAGCAATTTGCCATGAGTTGGTGTCAGCTTAATTCACTAACACTAACAGGGACTGAGAAAATCGATTATGTTGTTTACTTGTTATTCAAGTTAAATATTTCCATTCTGGGATAGTTGTTCACTGGATTGCTAGCACTAGTTGCTCATGCTGCTACATTGGCTACAATGTGAACAGATGTAGCTAGCTAGCATGAAAGCTAGCTTTGTTGACGCATGCTGTGTGAGGAGGCAGCGTACTGTTTAGGTTAGAGGTCACGTCGAGTTACATGAAAAAATATAGCGGATTTTAAGCACTCTGCAATCTCTCATACGAGACTGTATGCTCTCTCAGGTGTTCTTGGAAGATCAGCCTTGAAAGAACGGGATAATGCAGAACGCAAGTGTGCATTTTGGAACAGGAGGAACAGAAGGAAATTATGGGCACATTAATGAAGTTGCTTCCTACTGCTCATCTATTTTTTTCTCAGCCTCAGTGATTTCAGCTGCATCCCAAATGGCACCCTATTCCCTATTTAATGCACTACTTTTGACGGGAGCACCATGGGTCTGGTATGCTTGGTTCCTCTGATTTCACCAATCACATGGAGGGAAAAGGTTAATGGCAGTCTATTCTAAGAATTTCCAATTAGATTTGATTTGCCCTCTGGCGGTCCAGGCAGGCTTTGTTGTTTTACCCTTTTGTTGTGTTTTTACTTGTTAGCAGCTGTGTTGTGTTGAGAACTTTATGTGTGTGTGTGTGTGTGTGTGTGGTATGAGTGGAGCGCTCCTCCTCTCTCATGCTCCATTGATCGCCTCTAATCTAGTTTGGCCTCCCTCTGGCATTAATTATGTTTATCTGTGACATACATCATTGGCCCGTTCAGCTCCTCCCTTGACTAATCCAATCAGATCCACTTCTGTGGCCTGTGTGCTGCTCTCACCCAATCAGATATATTGAGTATGTGTCACAAGAGTTGTGTCCAGGCAGCTTTCCCTACCCTGTTTTGCCCAACTGTCCAGAATGCAAAGATCCCAGTATAGGCCCACCCAATGCCAGGGTACAAGAGAGAGAGGCAGGATCACCTAGCGAAGCTTAGCCAACCCCTCTGACCTGCACTGATTCCCTCTCTGCTCTACGTGCTGTTGGAAAGCTGATGGAAGGAAAGACGCTGTCTTTCAAAGTGAGATGAGTGCTCATAAAGACGCAGTGAATGTTGTCTTTTATCAGCCATCCATAAGGAGGTTTTCCATTTGATTGACAGATCAGCAGAGATCCTGGGGAGCACGGACCAAGTTGTTTCCCTCCCAGGAAGGACCTAAGGTGTGGGATTTCAGCTCCCCCTCTTCTTATTGTGATTTCGGGAGAGGTGGTGTGGTTGGCAAACGTGAGTTGTGGGAACAAGGAAGCAAAACCTATATACTGAATTGCACTTGGTGAAATACTTGTTTGTACGAAGACCCTCATTTTTTCATTTAACACTTTGGGAGCAGCATACCAGTGTGCTGATTTTTATTTTCTGGTAAACGTGGATTGCCTGTTGGAAGTGGAACAACCAGTGAGGCGAGATGAGCTATATGGTGGTGAACAATGTGCCCCTTGGAGACACCCACAGGTGCAGCGTTCCTATCTTACTGCCTCCTCCTATGGACGGCCTGCGGCCCCGGCTCCTGCAGAAGCGTCTGTCTATAGATTTGTTGAGGACCTGCCGCACGCCCGACCTTAAGTGGCCCTCGCTGGTAACCATCTGCAAGTGGAAGCAGACCCTGACCGAGAGGCTACTGAAGAGACATCGCAGCAGTGTCAGCTACCTTCAGGTCAGCCTTCAGGATATTGAGTAGGGTGAAGAAGCCTGTAGACATAGATCTTGGGTCAGTTTAGCATTTTCCCCATTCATGGTATAGGTAATGATAGGGTGAGCGGAAGCTGATCCTAGATCGGTTCCCGGAGCTCAGTATGTACAGAGCAGGCCACTTATCACCCAAATTACTTATAGAGGTGAAAATGGCTTGTGGTGATAATATCCCTTGGTATTTCCAAATTAAATGACAAGCAGAAATGTCTCAAGGTATGGATGTGCATCTAGGCAAATGGTATCTGTAAATACAGAGACACAGTGACCAGTTAGTTTAACAACAAACATTTTTTTGCCTACAAACTCATAATGTACGTTGGTTAATTTATAGTGTGTTTGAAAATGATGGATCATCAGTAGAAGTTGCACTTTGACCTTCTAATGGAGTTTTCCTCTCATTGCGTATAGTGCAACATCGGATGCAGTCACAGCAGTGTTATTATGGCCTTTCAGAGGGAGCTGTGCCCTTCTCTTTGTTGTATTGACCTATCGAGCATGTTTCATTATTCAACGAAAGGTTTGGGTATCTGGCCTTGAGACAGCAGTATTGTAGAGCAGAATATTTGCGTCATGGTCATGCTAAAGAAATACTGTTCATTCTGCTTGAAAAAAACATTTTTTTTTTTTGTTGTCTTATATTTGGTGGAATGAAGCATGCTGCTCCATTTAACAGGACATTGACATGTGTCAATACGTTTATGAAGTGGATATTTTGAAATATTTTAGACAACTGGCAGCACATGCTACAAACGGTAAACAAATGGAAAACCTTATACAATGTTCCACTTAATTAGTTTCTGCATTTGTGTGTGTTGCATGGGTTGCTTGTCACATGCCTACAGGGTCCATTTTAGGACACCCTCAGTCTCAGCGCAACTGTTCTTCTATGGACACCATACATTATAACAGAAACATGATTATCTCGCAAGTGATAGAGGAAAATGGCCGGCTAAACCCTGTCAACTAACATGAATTACATGTAAAAAATCAACTAAACATTTCACCATGTCATTGGATTTAGGTTCAAAGTTGGGTAAAAAGCTGGCTTTATGTTTTGAAATCCAATCCGTTTTCCACGTTGATTCAAGCAGTTTTTGCCCATTGGGAAGGATGGCATGTCACAGACAGGTAAAAGGTTACCCGGGTGCCTTGATGACTGTTCTACTGGCAGTGTCTGCAGCTGCTAGTTGCCATTGCATGTTGCTGAAAGACCACGAGCTGTTAACACACATTGGTCAGGATATCCTGTTTTTATTTACTCTCATTGAGTCCCTTGTTAACTGTGTTTTTTAGGGTCGCTCTGACTGGTTATCCCAAACTGTTTTCCCCCTGGGGGTTTGAGACCTCTGGTTTCAGCCAGATTCTGTTGCTTTAGCCAGGCAACCTACCGCTCCCCAGATTCAATATTGATCATTCAGTTGATATATCGCTTATATGCCGTGACTATCAGTTTAGTGCATATATGCCTGGTGCATATATGCCTGATGCAAATATACTGTATGTGTGGGTATGGCTAGGGTTACAAAATTCAGTTAACATTCTCAAAATTCCCCTGGTTTTCCACAAATCCTGGTTGGAAGATTCCTGGAATTAACAGGGAATAAGCAGGAAATCCAGAATCCTCCAAGCATGGAATTCTGGAAAACCAGAGAATTTTGGGAAAGTTGCCAAGATTTTGCAACCTTAGCCATGACCAAACTGTATCTTTGCATCAGGAATATATGCACTAAGCTGATCATCTATATTAGACCTTTAAATAAAGTTAAACCAAAATTTGAAAAAGAAAACCCACTATGGGGTCCGCCCCAGCATCCTCCTCTGTATCTCCCGCTGGTAAGTCTCTAATCAGTCGCAGCCACATCTCGGTAGAATAATCTAGAATATCTCAGCGCCTCACCCTTGCCTTCCGCCATTAAATAATCATCAGCTTTTCATTTTGCATGTAGCTCTTTATGTATACCCTCTACAACAGAAGTCTGCAACAGCTTCTGATATCTCCCTGAAAGGTCTTTCAAATCGTAGACCCAGAATGGAGCCGGAATGGAGCTGGAATGGAGCCGGAATGGAGCTGGAATGGCTCCTTTTGCTGCATTAAATTGGCTAAGTGGCGCTGTGTGTGCATGCGCGTGTGGTTCAATGAATGATTATGCTCCACTGCCCTCTTTGTATCCTGTATTCATGTGTGGAATCGATAGTTAGTCAGCTTTGTGTAAACTAGTAGCAGCTGCCATTGTACAGTGATGCCACCCTCTCTGAGTACTGTCACCACGGACCCAGGAAATGCAGAAGTGTTGACAGTACTACTTGTGTTGTATTGGTGTGCAGAGGGTTGTGATTGGGATGACATTTCCACTCCATTTACTTCACATGTGGTCAAGCTATTCAGATATCTCAGAGTTAATCATCATGTACACAAAAGGTCCTGTTGCTGTGTCCTTCTACCATCCCCAGCAGTACATTTGTATTTTTCTCAGCTCTATAGGAAGTGTCGTTTACTTTGTTAACCTCGAAAGTCATATTGAGAAAATAGCAGCATTTTAAAGGGGAAATCTGTGATTGCTACCTTCTTTTTAAAAACGTTTCAATTGATTATATATACACACTGATTCTTGAAGAATATAACTTATAAATGCCTCATGCGCTTAGTTCAACTGTCATACCTCATCAGAATCTAAAATATGCGCTTTACTCCAATGTTTGTAAACAGAGTAAATGTAAACAAACATGGTTAAAACTATAATATGGATATAATTTGTGGTCGGTCCTTGTATCCATAGCTCTGATTTGAGAATGGTTACTTTTCTGCAACCCCATCACTCAAATTTTTACCGAAACAGTGGCAGGGGAGTGGCCTTTGTTAATTGTGGATTGCCCCTTTAAGATGGTTCTAAACTGGAGTACACAATGTGATCACTTGTCTATAAAACATAAAAACTGAGCTACCAGTGCCTCCATGTGGACATCTAATGAAGTACAAGTGTCTTTCTCCCTCAACGCTCTGCTTAAAAGAAATAGCAGCAATTGGTCCATAAAGACATGCTTGATCTGCCAGACTGCCGCTGGGTCCCCTGTGTCATACTAAAGCTTAGTGTACTGCCAAAGGGTAGGCTATGTTTTTTATATCATTTCTCAGATATCATACTACATTAAGCTCGATATCTGTTTCCTTCTGTGCATCTATTGTGAACATTATACTCTTTGAAGGGAATGCAGAGAAAGATTCAGCCATTTAGTTGTTCAGATATAATCTCAATTTCTTTCTCTTAGCATGCTCCCTTTGTCCAGAGGCTTAAGGACAAGGCTCTGCTTCCGTGTGACTGCAGTTCGAGTGGCCCAGCACTGTTCAACAGAATGGAACGGCCTCAGTAAATGACCTGTCAGGATTTGACAGGCTCTTTCACCTGGGTGACTGTTGAGGGGGTCAAATTATTTTTGAGAGGAGTGGCAATTGAGGCAGATGGAACTAGGGATCTGCTCATAATTGCCTTTTACTGCATGGTATAAGGAAAAACGTACTAAAGTACCCAAGGAAGGGTGGAGTGAGTCGCCAGATATTCAACAGGATGATACTGTCCAAGATGAATTTGCACATTTATATAAATTAATGAATGAAACGCATGATCTAATGGAAACGATTAGGGCTGTGGCACTCATTAAATTTTGTCAAGATGAAAACTGTCATGTGGTAGACTAGTTGACCGCTAATTAACATAAACACATTTAGCATCTCTACGAGCCTCTACAAGCCTACAAGCCACTGATGTTGACCTTAGGAACATTTTACTTTAAAAAGTCTAATAAATCCATTTAATATAGCCTACACCAGCACAATAAATCCATTATTTATTGTAGGCAGGTCTAAAGAAACATGATATGAAGAAAATGTAGCCTATTTCAGAAGAACAGAATTGCATATTCTGAGTCGTCCTTATGTTCGGCCCTGATCTGACTATGCCAAATGGCCGTGGGCTACACTAGTTCATTTAGCAGACAAGATTTGCTTATAAATTCCGTGACATTATTTTATAGTAAGAAGAATACCATTGAACATAGCTGAAATAAATAGAAAGGATATTTTTCCCAGAATATTTCATAGGGCTATTCTGTGTTGAGTGGTTAACAAAGTGATCCTTTGAAACAGGTCCTCCTATATGCTTCATTTAGAGTTATTTGTACACTTTAGTTGTGATACAAACCTTAGGCTGTATGTTTTGATATCTAATAGGCCTACATTCTGAGGCTGCATGATGCGACTAATGATGATGTTGAAAAAAAGTTGCATGAAAGGCAGGGCACTGCTTTGTTTCTTGCACAGGCTGCATGCACACACTTCATCAGTCTCTCATTCACAATTTGACAAGCACTTCTCAATGTAATCGGGTCTTTCGACATGTATTTAACCAGGTAGGCTAGTTGAGAACAAGTTCTCATTTACAACTGCGACCTGGCCAAGATAAAGCATAGCAATGTGAACAGACAACACAGAGTTACACATGGAGTAAACAGGACGTGTTTCCTGTTCATTTTCATGCCAACCAGGTAGGCTACTCCAGTTCCGTGAAGCAATGTGCTTAATATTAGGTAAGTTGAGAAATAAATATAGTAGGCCTAGCCTATATAAAGCTGATGGGGGGGGTCTCTCTTTTTAATAGAGGTCATCAAAACTCTGCTTTATATTAGCTCTCGCTGGTGATCCTATTAGCGCAAACTCTGAATGCCAGGGCATTTGATTTTTCGATTGCATTTGCATTGATGTCAGAATGATTAGTGGGACAATAGAGCATTGAGTACCAGGCCATTAGCGACTGGCCATTAACAAGTTTGGTAGGCTACTAATGACCATCAGGGTGCAATTTTGGAGAAGCCTAGTTACCATGATTCAACAGTCACGTGGAATTTTACAGCGGTCATGACTCATGACTGCTATTGTGGCGGTCATCATAACAGCCCTACATATGATAAAAAGGACCTGAGAGGTGAAAGCTGTATGGAAGACCTTTTGAAACCTTTTGTTTCTTGTTATATCATCTCCTTTTTTCGTCTTTATTCTAAATGGAATCCCATTAATAATGTCAACGGCGATTGGGTAGACTCTACTGTGCAAGTCAAATACAATTGCATCATCTGTAAATAATTCAACACCAGCTACTGATCAATGAGTCAACAAGTGAAATGTGGGAACAGTCTTGTGACAACCCCAAAATTCTGTCTGTATTAGTCCAATGTTTTTTGTTTTTTTTGTCTTTCACAAACTATGTATAGCTTCAAAACTATTGTGCCAATCTCATAGACTATCAATCATTGCATCTATCTATGAATAAGTGTTTACATCGCCCCAGCCCCATCCTTCAGTTTAGACCTTCCAAAACAAAGTTGAGAGTCAGGCTGTGGGAAATGATAGATTGTGCCATTAATGGAACAGTGACAGGTCTGACAGGCTTACATTTCGAAGCACCTCTAGGAGTCTAGACAGGAACCTCAATGTAGCTTTTTATTTTATTTTAATTATTTTACCTTTATTTTACTAGGCAAGTCAGTTAAGAACAAATTCTTATTTTCAATGACAGCCTTGGAACAGTGGGTTAACTGCCTGTTCAGGGGCAGAACGACAGATTTGTACCTTGTCAGCTCAAGGATTCGAACTTGGAACCTTTCGGTTAATAGTCCAATGCTCTAACCACTAGGCTACCCTGCCGCCCCAGCTTAGTCAATTGATCTCAACTTTTCCCTAGGTACTTACACTATATATACAGAAGTTTGTGGACACCCCTTCAAATTAGTGGATTTGGCTATTTCAGCCACACCTGTTGTTGACAGGTGTATAGAATCAAGCACACATTCATGCAATCTCCATAGACAAACATTGGCAGTAGAATGACCTTACTGAAGAGCTCAGTGATTTTCAACGTGGCATTGTCATAGGATGCCACCTTTCCAACAAGTCCGTTCGTCAAATGTATTCCCTGCTAGACCTTCCCCGGTCAACTGTAAGTGCTGTTATTGTGAAGTGGACACTTGTAGGAGCAACAATGGCTCGGCCGCGAAGTGGTAGGCCGCACAAGCTCACAGAACGGAGTGCTGAAGCGCGTAGCATGTAAAAATATATATATGTTCTCGGTTGCAACACTTACTACCGAGTTCCAAACTGCCTCTGGAAGCAACGTCAGCACAATAACTGTTTGTCGGGAGATTCATGAAATGGGTTTCCATGGCCGAGCAGCCACACACAAGCCTAAGATCACCATGCATGCACAATGCCAACAGTCTGCTGGAATGGTGTAAACCTTGCCGACATTGGACTCTGGAGCAGTGGAAAAGCGTTCTCTGCAGTGATGCATCTGGGTTTGGCGGATGCCAGGAGAACGCTACCTGCCGAATGCATAGTGGCAACTGTAAAGTTTGGTGGAGGAGGAATAATGGTCTGGGGCTGTTTTTCGTGGTTCGGGCTAGGCCTCTTGCTTCAAGTGAAAGGAAGTCTTATCTCTACAGCATACTAGCATACTAGGCATTCTAGACAATTCTGTACATGACAATGCACTCATGCACAAAAGCTAGGTCCATACAGAAATTGTCAAGATAGGTGACTGGCCTGCACAGAGCCCTGACCTCAACCACATCGAACACCTTTGAGATGAATTGGAATGACAACTGCGAGTCAGGCCTAATCGCCCAACATCAGTGCCCGACCTCACTAATGTTTGTGTGGCATCTACTGGAAAGTCTTCCCAGAAAAGTGGAGGCTGTCAAACATCTCATTCCATGATTTTGGAATGAGATGTTCGACGAGCAGGTGTCCACATGCTTTGGTCATGTAGTGTATCTAGCACCAGCATCCCCTTCCCCCAATCCGGGCCTTAACCCTTAATGGGGAGAATGTGAAACTGATCCAAGATCATTGTCTAGGAGCAACTTAACCCCACTCCTAGTCACTCTTCACACAACAAGTTGGCTTGCCAAAACAGTGACTCTACTCTGTGAAACCAATTCTCCACAAGGCCTGCAGGGGGCATTGCTGAGCTCTGGCCCGGTTTTGAGACTTGCGTTTCTGTCAACCCCACAGGATCTTCCCCCAGTACTGATGCTGTCAGACACACTCAGTATCCATTCACACTCCTGTCAGCCTCAGAGTGGGAGAGGATGCCTTCCGCAATGTAATTAAGCCCCCACAAACATTGAACTGGCAGAGACCGACACCAATGCCTGCAGAAATGATGTAACTCCCACATCTTTAATGGTCAACTGCAACCAAAGAAGCTTCTCAGCTATGGAAGCTGACTTTTTCACCCTTGGCATTGCCATGTGTCACATTGTGAAGTCACGTTTTCTTGACTTTGCTGGGACTGTTCAGCATAAGAAAAAAAAGTGTAATATGGTAGATAACAGTTTCATAACAGAATTAAAGGTTGAACATGAGGAACATTTCTGCACTATTTTCTGGAGCACTTTTTCTTCTTACCCTTCAAGCCTAGATTCAGAACATAACGGCTGCTTTGTGGATAAGGTCCATTATGTATCCATTCAGTTTTATTTCTAAATCTATAGGTAGACAGAACTTTTTTTTGCCCTTGAGAGGTAAATTTGTCTTGCACATAAAATGTCCTATGTCCTAATTATCACTACTTCATAAATGTGCACTTGTTCACATCCCTTCACTGATTTGAAAGTAAATGACTGGTATAAGAAATATGGTGAAATCTCCCACCAGCCCAAGGATTTTAGATTTGTGGGAAATAGTGAACGAGTTTACATTTCAAGAGAAGGTGGAGAGGTCACTGGTGGGAGGCACCCTGGATATCTGATGAAATCGAGCTGACATAGATCCGGAGTGCAAAGGATTAGTAGTGTAAACAGCAGATTGAGATTAGAGTTGGTCTGCAAAAATGTGTGCGTGTGTGTGTGCATGCATGCATGCATGCATGAGTAAGTGTGTGTATGTGCATGCATGCATGCGTGAGTAAGTGGGTGTATGTGCATGCATGCATGTTGAGTGGTAGGCGACCTGTATTGGGAAGACACTATAAATGCATTCATTATGTGGTGGTCTATGGAAGTGTTATACCATCAAGGCAACTCTGTAGTTCATGTAATTCACCAAACCTAATCTTGGCCACTTTGATTGCCTTATAATTGTATTCTGAGACCAGTATGTTATACTGATTTCCATAATGTCCTATCAATGTAGAAACAGAATATCTGATACCTCTCAATGAAATCCAGGATTCAGAGTATCCTCTGTCATGTAGAAGTATTTCTGTCCTGTGTTGTTATCAAGCATTCTGTAGGCTCTGGGTACTCCATTGTAGTGCTTATCTCTCAAAGTTGGAGTATGGTGAAGTGGCCTTTAGACACTGATCTTGGGTCAGGTTAGCATTTTCACTACTAATGGGCAAGGTTAGGATTTCCGGAGCCTCAAAGGCTGCCTGGAAAGAAGCATGTCACCAATGACATCGGGTCTGATTACAGCCTGGTCTCATAGACTAGACTAACATAGTAAATGTAAATCCGGAACACTAGAAATTAGTATGATATGTTGGTATGGTTACTTAAGGCAAAAACGAAAGCAGGGTGGTCGGTCGGGCGTATAGGTTGTGAGTTCAAAATCTCATCAGGGACAACTTCAGCATTTTAGCTGATTAGCAACTGTTCAACTACTTACTACTTTTAACTACTTTGTAACTACTTAGCATGTTAGCCCATAATTATATCTTCCTGATTCCTGCTTACAAGCTAAAACTAAAGCAGGAGGTACAGTGACTCGCTCAATATGGAAGTGGTCAGATGACATTACATTTACATTTAAGTCATTTAGCAGACGCTCTTATCCAGAGCGACTTACAAATTGGTGCATTCACCTTATGACATCCAGTGGAACAGCCACTTTACAATAGTGCATCTAAATCTTTTAAGGGGGGGGGGTTACTTTATCCTATCCTAGGTATTCCTTAAAGAGGTGGGGTTTCAGGTGTCTCCGGAAGGTGGTGATTGACTCCGCTGTCCTGGCGTCGTGAGGGAGTGTGTTCCACCATTGGGGAGCCAGAGCAGCGAACAGTTTTGACTGGGCTGAGCGGGAACTGTACTTCCTCAGTGGTAGGGAGGCGAGCAGGCCAGAGGTGGATGAACGCAGTGCCCTTGTTTGGGTGTAGGGACTGATCAGAGCCTGGAGGTACTGAGGTGCCGTTCCCCTCACAGCTCCGTAGGCAAGCACCATGGTCTTGTAATGTAAACTGGAAGCCAGTGGAGACGGAGGAGCGGGGTGAGTGAGAGAACTTGGGAAGGTTGAACACCAGACGGGCTGCGGCGTTCTGGATGAGTTGTAGGGGTTTAATGGCACAGGCAGGGAGCCCAGCCAACAGCGAGTTGCAGTAATCCAGACGGGAGATGACAAGTGCCTGGATTAGGACCTGCGCCGCTTCCTGTGTGAGGCAGGGTCGTACTCTGCGGATGTTGTAGAGCATGAACCTACAGGAACGGGCTACCGCCTTTGTTAGTTGAGAACGACAGGGTGTTGTCCAGGATCACGCCAAGGTTCTTAGCGCTCTGGGAGGAGGACACAATGGAGTTGTCAACCGTGATGGCGAGATCATGGAACGGGCAGTCCTTCCCCGGGAGGAAGAGCAGCTCCGTCTTGCCGAGGTTCAGCTTGAGGTGGTGATCCGTCATCCACACTGATATGTCTGCCAGACATGCAGAGATGCGATTCACCACCTGGTCATCAGAAGGAGGAAAGGAGAAGATTAATTGTGTGTCGTCTGCATAGCAATGATAGGAGAGACCATGTGAGGTTATGACAGAGCCAAGTGACTTGGTGTATAGATGATGACGCGGTTGCTACACTACAGTTTTGCTATTACAGACTGGAATATGTTCTGGGATTCATCCAATGGCATTGAGGAGTATACTGTACCACCTCAGTCACCAGCTTCATCAAGAAGTGCATCAACGGTGTTGTCCCCACAGTGGCCATACGTACATATCCCAACCAGAAGCCATGGATTACAGGCAACATCCGCACTGAGCTAAAGGCTAGAGTTGTCGCTTTCAAGGAGCGGGACACTAATCTGGATGCTTATAAGATATCGCACTATGCCCTCCGCCGAACCATCAAACAAAGCGTCAATACGAGAATAAGATTGAATCCTACGACAACGTCTCTGATGCTCGTCGGATGTTTCAGGGCTTGCAAACTATTACTCACTTCAAAGGGAAACCCAGCCGCGAGCTGCCCAGTGACGCAAGCCTACCAGACAAGCTAAATGCCGTTTATGCTCACTTCGAGGAAAACAACACTGAAACATGCATGAGAGCACTAGATGTTCCGGACGACTGCGTGATCACGCTCTCCATAGCCGATGTGAGCAAGACCTTTAAAGAGGTCAACATTCACAAAGCCGCAGGGCCAGATGGATTACCAGGACGTGTACTCAAAGCATGCACGGACCAACTGGCAAGTTTCTTCCCTGACATTTTCAACCTCTCCCTGGCCGAGTCTATGGTGGTCTGTTTCAAACAGACCACCATAGTCCCTTTGCCCAAGAAAGTGATGGTAACCTGCCTAAATGATTACAGCCCATAGCACTCACGTCGGTAGCCATGAAATGCTTTGAAAGGCTGGTCATGGCTCACATCAACACCATCATGCCGGAAACCCTAGACCCACTCCAATTCGCATACCACCCCAACAGTGCCACAGATGACGCAATCTCAAACCTGGACAAAAGGAAACCGTAACGTATTGTGTAATTCGCTCTGGATAAGAGCGTCTGCTAAATGACTTAAATGTAAATGTAATGTACGTTTTACTCATTCGTAACATATTGTACTTTTGCAAATTCGTAACATGTAATACGAATTGGGTGATGGACAGCCACAAATGAATACATTCCATACGAAACATAACATATCATACTAAATGTGTCTCGCACGACTTTGCTATCACAGTCACACACAGTATCTGTGGATGTGCTCAAGTTCGCGTCACTCTGTTTCAGCGTTGTAGCCAGGGCACATAACAGTTGGGAAGTTGAGCCTCGTACTTCAATGCTCTTAGCTGTTGTGGAAATGGACCCACAATGTGTTTATTTTCTGCATCTGCATCATATTGCGGAGTCTATCTTTAATCTGTTGTGAAATTTCTAGTAGGGTTTTTCAACAGTTGTGCAGTAGTAGATGTCAGTGTGGGGCATTAATCTTATTGAAAAGCAGCTGGATATTTTAGCCTGAGCGGTTTAGCATCAATTACTCCATCTAAAGCCCTTCGCTTGTGATTAAATCTGACGCTGGAATAAAAAAATAGACATTTCATTGAATAAGGAAGTGCCAGTGACCTTATTCTTGCCAATGCATGAATCATTTGGCCACCTACTTAAATTCTATCAATCATGGAGTGTGTATTGTGGTCATTGGTCATTGATTAATAGGCCACATGCCTTGTGCTGAGACGCATTTCAATCTCCACAATGTATTGTCATTGTCCAAAGGACAAGAAGAACACATTTTTCTTTATTACCATTTTATGAGATAGCATTTGAAAATCCTTCAATGCCATGCAGTCTACCGTATGAATTACAGTTATACACAGAGAAATATGTATCATTAAAACTACAAGTGACAATGATTCAGTTAGAAACTCAAGTAGCGAGAAAGACAGAAGCATTTGTAATTGAAAACAGAGAGGCTGTCTCCACCTGAACCAATTTGTAGTGCAGGCTCTGGTCTCAAATTCCCAGCTGTGCGGAGCATAGATTGCTTCTGCCTGGATTCGTGGATGCCGTCATGTTGTGCTGCAGGTTGAGTCATCTATTGACAAAGAGCTACCAGCCAGCCCATGGCCAGCAACGCAAAAGATCCTAGCCAGCCCCTTCTCTCTTTGCTCATCTCTGCTTGTCTCTCTCTCCTTTTCTCTCTCTAATTCAGCTTTTCTTTCTCTCTCTCTAATTCATCTCTCCTCTCTCTCTCTCTCTCTCTCTCTCTCTCTCTCTCTCTCTCTCTCTCTCTCTCTCTCTCTCTCTCTCTCTCTCTCTCTCTCTGTGTTTCATCTCTGCTCTTTGTTATTCTTCCACCTTCTATCTCTGCCCCTGACCACCCCTTATCTCTCTCTTTCTATATCTCTCTCACACACACAGCTGCTGCTTGGCTGCTGCTGCTGTTGTTGCCTCTCACTTTCCTATCATGCCTGGTCTCTAACAGAAGTACAGGCTCTCTGTCACCACTCACTCACACACATGCACACGCACTCTCTCTCAGAGCAGGGAAACACACACACACACACACACACACACTGCCAACTTAACAGTGTCGTTTGTTAATTTATCGTTAGAGGAGTCGAGCATCACCTCCCTTGTTCACAGAGCACGGAAGACAAGAAACCTTAAAGAGAGAGGGAGCAAGGGATTGCACGGGGCAAGATAACTGCTGCCTACCTGAACAAACAGCAGAGCTGCTTTGTGGAGATGGACCGAAGGGGTTGTGGAGAGGTGCCGTGCTATTGTGGATGGCAGCAGCAACCGCCCCAGGGATACCACTATGGCTCAGCCTCAGGGGGTGCTACTCTGCCCCGGCAGAGGGGCCGTCTTATGGCTACCCACTCTGAAAGCTCTTGGAGAAGCCCAGGATGCTCTGTGGTCCGCGCCAAAGGAGGCAGCTGTGACCTGTGGTCCGAATGCGGCTGTCCGCAGAGTCAGAGCTGGCAGGACCACTACCAGGTAACCAACCATTCATGCATTTTGGTCCAGATCAGAGCAGCTCTAAGGGGACCATTAGGGTGACAGGATTGAGAAGGGATTTTGTTATATAGCAGTATAGGACCACGGGTTAGGTTTGTGTGTGTGTGTGTGTGCGTGTATGTGTGTAAGAGTTTGTGTTCCCCTTGGCGCCGTATGGGAGGGAATGAGTTGCCGTCTCAGCAAACCCACTCACGGGCAATAGCCGAGGTGCTGAATTTGGATTATAGCTTTCGTGTGTAATCTTCAGGGTTCTTGGTTGACGGCTGGGAGCTGCATAGAGCTGGAGAACTTTACAATATTAAGTAGCTATGCCAATATGCCAACAAGCATTGTCTTAACAAGAGGACAAAGCCTAAACTAAATGCAGATAGGATGCATTTTAATTGAGACATTCATCTGAATCATTACTCTGTTTTACTGTGTTTTCTAAAAACAAGACTTCTGTGAGATTTGCCTCAGAGAGTGACACAAGCTGTAGGCAGATAGATGGGTGAAGTCGCTGACCTTGAGCTTGGTTCAGTTTAGTTTTTCCCCACTAATGGTTAGAGTTTGGGGAGGGGAAGCTGATCCTAGATCTGTACCTAGAGGAAACTTCACCCCAGAGCAGGCAGATACCCAGTAGGCGTCACATCTAAAATGATGTGTGAGTTGAGGATGCGCTGTTCAAAAGATGCACTCTTGCATAATATGTGAATGTAGCAATGCTTTCTCCTCCCAGTCCATTAGCTTGGTGATGTTAAAGTGAATAGCTGTACTCAGCAAAAAAAGAAACGTTCCTTTTTCAGGATCCTGTCTTTCAAAGATAATTCGTAAAAATGCAAATAGCTTCACAGATCTTCCCATGCTTGTTCAATGAACCCTAAACAATTAATGAACATGCACCTGTGGAACGGTCATTAAGACACTAACAGCTTACAGACGGTAGGCAATTAAGGTTATGAAAACTTAGGACACAAGAGGCCTTTCTACTGACTCTGAAAAACACCAAAAGAAAGATGCCCGGGGTCCCTGCTCATCTGCATGAACGTGCCTTAGGCATGCTGCAAGGAGGCATGAGGACTGCAGATGTGGCCAGGGCAATACATTGCAATGTCCGTACTGTGAGATGCCGAAGACAGCGCTACAGGGAGACAGGACTGACAGCTGATTGTCCTCGCAGTGGCAGACCATGTGTAACCACACCTGCACAGGATCGGTACATCTGAACATCACACCTGCGGGACAGGTACAGGATGGCAACAACAACTGCCCGAGTTACACCAGGAACACACAATCCCTCCATCAGTGCTCAGACTGTCCGCATCTGTCCGCATCCTGACATGACCCTCCAGCATGACAATGCCACCAGCCATACTGCTTGTTCTGTGTGTGATTTCCTGCAAGAGAGGAATGTCAGTGTTCTGTCATGGCCCGCGAGGAGCCCGGATCTCAATCCCATTGAGCACGTCTGGGACCTGTTAGATCAGAGAGTGAGGGCTAGGACTATTCCCCCCAGATATGTCCAGGAACTTCTAGGTGCCTTGGTGGAAGTGTGGGGTAATATCACACAGCAAGAACTGGCAAATCTGGTGCAGTCCATGAGGAGGAGATGCACTGCAGTACTTAATGCAGCTGGTGGCCACACCAGATACTGACTGTTGCTTTTGATTTTAACACCCCCTTTGTTCAGGGACACATTATTCCATTTCTGTTAGTCACATGCCTGTGGAACTTGTTCAGTTTATGTCTCAGTTGTTGAATCTTTATATAAATATTTACACATGTTAAGTTTGCTGAAAATAAACGCAGTTGACAGTGAGAGGACGTTTCTTTTTTTGCTGAGTTTATCCGTGATACACTGTGAAATAGTGTGTTTGCACGGCTCGTGTGCGTGTAGGCCCTCGTCTTTGTGACTGAAAATCTTGTCGCCAGAGTTCATTGACTTACGAAAGTGTTTTTAAGACTTTTGGGAGAGTGTGGACAGAGGCTCAGGTGAGTAAGTGGGCAAAACAAACACACACACACACTATTTGGACTTTGAAATATGAATGTATTTTGGCATTTTTAATGGGTCCACATGAGTCATTGATATAAATAAATCTTAATTATACACAGATAATAATCACAGAAACTGCAGCATTGTTTATTGGGCTGCTTTGTATTTAGACTTTGGCAAGCCTGCTATCTGCACCATAAGCTTTTTTACATGTCCTAACATTATTTTAAATCTCAACTTCTGAATGAAACCATATCATGTCATTTCATGGTATTGGCAAACAGGGTTCAAACAGGGTTCAATGTCTTTTGCTCCCAGGTGCACTATTGTAGTGTATTGACCAAGGTTATTAGAGAGAGGAATGAGACTATTTGTGGTTCTCAGTTTGTGAGAGAAGTGGCACAATTCCAGTGAGTAAAACTGTCTGAAAAGACGTAATTTCATTAACATAATTGTTTGAAATTATGTATTTTCAACTATACTGAACAAAAATATAAATGCAACATGCAACAATTTCAAACGATTTTACTGAGTTACAGTTCATATAAGGAAGTCAGTCAATTGAAATAAATTAATTAGGCCTTAATCTATGGATTTCACATGACTGGGCAGGGGCACTTGGGAGCCAGGCCCAGCAAATCAGACACAAAAGGGCTTTATTACAGACAGAAATACTCCTCAGTTTCATCAGCTGTCCGGGTGGCTGGTTTCAGATGATCCCGCAGGTGAAGAAGCTGGATGTGGAGGTCCTGGGCTGGCGTGGTTACTAGTGATCTGTGGTTGTGTGGCCATTTGGGCATATTGCCAAATTCTATAAAATGACGTTGGAGGCGGCTTATGGTAGAGAAATTAACATAGAATTATTTGGCAACAGCTCTGTTCGACATTCTTGCAGTCAGCATGCAAATTGCACGCTCCCTCAAAACTTGAGACATCTGAAGCATTGTGTTGTGTGATTAAAACTCCACATTTTACAGAGTGGCCTTTTATTGTCCCCAACGCAAGGTACACCTGTTTAATGATCATGCTGTTTAACCAGCTTCTTGATATGCCACACCTATCAGGTGGATGGATTGCCTTGGAAAAGGAGAAATGCTCACTAACAGTGTCACGCCTTGGCCATAGAGAAGCTTTTATTCTCTTTTTTGGGTAGACCAGGGTGTGACTAGGGTGGGCATACTAGTTTCTTTATTTCTATGTTTTCTGTTTTTATGGTTTGGCCGGGTATAGTTCTCAATCAGGGACAGCTGTCTATCGTTGTCTCTGATTGGGAATCATACTTAGGCAGCCTTTTTTCCTTTGTATTTTGTGGTTAGTTGACTTTGTTAGTGGCACTATAGCCCTAGTAAGCTTCACGGTCGTGCCCTCATTCTTTGTTTTGTTGGCGACATTGACATAAATAAAGGAAAATGTACGCTCAATTTGAGATATTTTTGTGCAAATTGAACTTTTCTGGGATCTTTGATTTTGGCTCATGAAACATGGGACCAACACTTTACATGTTGTGTTTATGTTTTTGTTCAGTATAGTAAAGTGTCAATGTTGGAGTTGCCTATGGGAAAAATCTGTCCAAAACAGTGTCAGATCTGACAGTCAGTTTTTGGGTTGTTTGGTTGTCTATCTGTCATTGACAGATAAGGCACTATGCCATAACATAAAAATTCAGACCATAATAAAAAAATATGACTTCCCAATTCCAAATACATAACCAATCTTGGCAATTACAATGGGATCATGTGTGACGTCTAGTCAAGGTTTGCTTTAAACCTTTATGCAATGCATGCTTATTTGGTCCGATGAATAATGTTTGTGCAACCGTAGCACGACTGAAATTGCCATGGGGATGTGTGCCAAGAGCAAATAATGTCGGAACATCCATCAACAGGGCTACAGGATTTCAATGAGGCAATGCAGCACTCTGGTTTTACTAGAGTTTCCCGTTGATACATGGGGCTGAACAGAGAATAGTTGCATCCAAAATGGGACCTTTTTTCTCTGTATCACTTCTGTCTCATTTGCTATATCGTCCTCTCCTCTTTTACTGTGCTCCACTCTCATTTCATCTCTACTCCTCTCTCTACCCCTGAATCCCAAATCACCCCCTACCCAGCAAACTAAAAATGGATTCTGTGAAAGCTCCCAGAACATTTCTTAGGTTACGGGCAAATGTTCTCATAGCACAAAAAATGTCTCGCTGTGCTGATGATTATACAATGTTTAAAGCATTCGCCCGACATTGCAGGAACGTTCCAGAACACATTCTGTCAGTTTTCTAAAGGTACCCAGAATATTTCATTAGGTTGTGGGTACAGTCTGGTGGGAAAATTGTGGGGACATCCATATTTTTTATGACACATTTCTTCAGGTTGGAGTAACTTTGTGGTGATATGACGAGATACGGTTTGTTCCCAAAACACAAACCTGTCCAGTTGTGCTGATAATTACAATATTTATATTAGGTTGGAAAAAAACATTCACCTGATGTTGTAAGAACGTTCCCAGAACACACTATTTCATGTTATTTAAAAAAATATTTCTGTAGGTTGTGGGAACATTGTGGAGATATGACACGAGATCTGTCCAGTTCTTCTTCCAGACATTCTTGTAATGTTTGTTTATGTGTGCACAAAACATTCCATCAATGTTCTTTGAATGTTATTCCTATGCTCCCAGACTGACAAAATTACATGTTGAACAGCCCATTAATGTTTCTTTAATGTAACAACAATCCATGTAGAAACACATTATGGCAAATATTTGCAATCACATCACAATGTATTAGACATTTATTGTACATACACTACTGTTCAAAAGTAGTGGGGTCACTTAGAAATGTCCTTGTTTTTGAAAGAAAAGTAAACATTTTTAATCCGTTAAAATAACCTCAAATTGATCAGAAATACAGTGTAAACATTGTTGATGTTGTAAAGGAAATTGTAGCTGGAAACTGCATTTTTTATGGAAGATCTACATAGGTGTACAGAGGCCCATTATCAGCAACCATCACTGCTGTGTTCCAATGGCACATTGTGTTAGCTAATCCAAGTTTATCATTTTAAAAGACTAATTGATCATTAGAAAACCCATTTGCAATTGTTAGCACAGCTTACAACTGTAGTGCTGATTAAAGAAGCAATGAAACTGGCCTTTAGACTAGTTGAGTATCTGGAGCATCAGCATTTGTGGGTTTGATTACAGGCTCAAAATGGCTAGAAACAAAGACTTTACTCTGAAACTCGTCAGTCTATTCTTGTTCTGAGACATGGAGGCTATTCCATGTGAGAAATTTCCAAGAAACTGAAGATCTCGAACAACGTTGTATACTACTCCCTTCACAGAACAGCGCAAACTGGCTCTAACCAGAATAGAAAGAGGAGTGGGAGGCCCCGGGGCAACAACTGAGCAAGAGGACAAGTACATTAGAGTATCTAGTTTGAGAAACAGATGCCTCACAAGTCCTCAACTGGCAGCTTCATTAAATAGTACCCGCAAAACACCAGTCTCAACATAAACAGTGAAGAGGAGACTCTGGGATGCTGTTTGGCATCTGTGTTGGCTCTAAGATAATTTACCACCAGCTGTCTCTGTGCTGTGGTGGGCCCGAAAACCAGATTGGAATACAGAAATACAGCTGTTTGAAAACCAATTTCTCCAGAATTTTGTTTAAGAATAGGTTGGAGATTGGCTCGAAAATTGCTAAGAGCTGAAGATTCTAGATTACTTTTCTCCAGAAGGGGATTCACCATATCAGTTTTTAGTGCAGTGGGGAAAATGCCTGTGTACAGGGATTGAGGTTTGGCTCGCTGAGGGTTGTTATTAACTCCAAAGCGCTCACACATCACTGTACCCGAGAGTGGGTTGGCCTTCCTTAGTTCATCGGAGATTAAATCAGTGGTACGTTTTTATTTACAAGGCCATATTGAGACAGCTCCAATTAAAACTATTGCCTCCGCTCACATGATTGTGTTTTGTTGAGGCCGGTACAAAGCTAGGGAAAAAAGCTTTCCAGTTCTCTACCCCTTCTGGTTGGAATGCGCTTCAAAAGGTCCTGAAATTACACAGGCTTGTCCCTTTAAATTAGTTGAAAGCTAGCCTAAACACTATGATGGAAAATTAATCAATGTTTTGAACCCACACGTGGCGCCACACGTTCCCAAATCATCTTGCTGTTCAATGTTTAAATGTATGTCTTTTTTTAAACTGTAGTGCTTTGTGTTTTATGTTGTAAATGTGTCTACAACTTTGTGCTGTATTTTAGCTTTTTGTGTGCTGTATTTTGGCTTTTTGTGTGCTGTATTTTGGCTTTTTGTGTGCTGTATTTTGGCTTTTTGTGTCCTGTATTTTGGCTTTTTGTGTGCTGTATTTTGGCTTTTTGTGTGCTGTATTTTGGCTTTTTGTGTGCTGTATTTTGGCTTTTTGTGTGCTGTATTTTGGCTTTTTGTGTGCTGTATTTTGGCTTTTTGTGTGCTGTATTTTGGCTTTTTGTGTGCTGTATTTTGGCTTTTTGTGTGCTGTATTTTGGCTTTTTGTGTGCTGTATTTTGGCTTTTTGTGTCCTGTATTTTGGCTTTTTGTGTGCTGTATTTTGGCTTTTTGTGTCCTGTATTTTTTGTGGCTTTTTTGTTTTTGTGTATTTTGGCTGTATTTTGGCTGTTTTTTGGCTTTTGTGTGCTGTTTTTGTTTTTGTGCTGTATTTTGGCTTTTTGTGTGTGTATTTTGGCTTTTTGTGTGCTGTATTTTGGCTTTTTGTGTGCTGTATTTTGGCTTTTTGTGTGCTGTATGTAGGCTTTTTGTGTGCTGTATTTTGGCAACATTTTGTTACGGCAGTGTCCTAAAAACATTACTGTTAAATTGTGTTATTACATTACCTGGAAACCTAATGAGAATGCTCTGTGGTGGTTGTTACACATTTTGTGCACAAATTGTTTGTGAACGTTAGAAGAACATTCTAAGGATATTTCATTAAAATCAGTTTCTACAACAACAAAAAAATCATCAAAAACATTATTTGAATGTTTTGGGGATGTTACCATCCTAATGTAAGAAAACCCTAACTAGAACTTAATGGGAATCTTAGCTAATGTTCTGGGAAGGTTCCCTGTTTGCTGGGTAGACTCTCCTCCCCGGGCACACCTGAAGGGATTGGATAGATGTACGCAACATGGTACTTATTTCACCTTGTCTTCTGATGGGCTTACCCCTGTCCAGGGGGGCAGCAGGTAGCCTAGTGGTTAGAGCATTGGGCCAGTAACCTAAAGGTTGCTAGATTGAATCCCCAAGCTGACAAGGTAAACATTTGTCGTTCTGCTCCTAGGCCGTCATTGTAAATAAGAATTTGTTCTTAACTGACTTTAGTTAAATAAAACATGAAAAAAAGTCAAATCCAGGAGGGACTACATTGATTTGGGACTACCTTTCTCTCCCCCTCATCTACCTCCCACCATCATTTAAACCATTCTCCAAGACCGACCGCAACTTTCTTTCCTTTGCCGCAACCTTGATGTTTTCTCCTCTCTTAATAATCTCTCTCTTGTTCTCCTTCTCTTGATTTGCTTTTGTTGTTGACTGTTTTTACATGTGAACAAATTCTTGTAAATGATAGATGTGTTATTTCTACGCATGGTGCACTACACATAGATTCGCCCTTAAATTATTGAGCAAAATGAACTGGAGCACGATGGCTGCACTGAGAAACTGGAGTACAGGGTTCTCAACATCCCATACTAAAGTAACAGCTTAAGATGTGTCTGACAGGATAAAAGTTTCCCATTTGTTATGTTTTGATCAGCACCAGTGGTGCTACAGTGCCTTCCGGAAGTATTCACGTCACTTGGCTTTTTACACATATTGTTGTGTTACAGCCTAAATTTAAAATAGATACCATTTTCATTTATTTTGTCACTGGCCTAATGTCAACGTGGAATTATGTCTTCTGAATTTTTGACAAGTTAATTAAAAATGAAAAGCTGACATTTCTTGAGTCAATAAGTGGTGAACAACTTTGTTATGGCAAGCCTAAATAAGTTCAGGAGTAAAACGTTTTGAGTTGCATGGACTCACTCTGTGTGCAATAATAGTGTTTAACATGATTTTTGAATGACTACCTCATCTCTGTACCCCACACATACAATTATCTGTAAGGTCCCTTAGTCCAGCAGTGAATTTTAAACACAGATTCAAACACAAAGACCAGGGAGGTTTTCTAATGCTTCGCAAAGAAGGGAACTTATTGGTAGATGGGTACAAATAAAGAAAGCTGACATTGAATATCCCTTTGAGTATGGTGGTTATTAATTACACTTTAGATGGGGTATCAATGCACCCATTCGCTACAAAGATACCGGTGTCCTTCCTAACTCAGTTGCTGGAGAGGAAGGAAACCTCTTAGGGATTTCACCAGGCCAATGCTGACTGTAAAACAGTTACAGAGTTCAATGGCTGTGATAGAAGAAAACTGAGGATGGATCAACAACATTGTAGTTACTCCACAATACTAACCTAAATTGACAGAGAGAACAGAAGGAAGCCTGTACAGAATAAAAAATATTCCAAAACATGCATCCTGTTTGCAACAAGGTTCTAAAGTAATCCTGCAAGAAGTGTGACAAACCAATTCACTTTTTGTCCTGAATACAATGTGCTATGTTTGGGGCAAATCCAATACAACACATTACTGAGTACCACTCTCCATATGTATCAGCATAGTGGTGGCTGCATCATGTTATGGGTATAATTATTAAGGACTGGGGAGTTTTTCATGATAAAAAATAAACAAAATGGAGCTAAGCACAGGCAAAATCCTAGAGGAAAACCTGATTCAGTCTGCTTTCCACCAGACACTGGGAGATTAATTCACCTTTTAGCATGACAATAACCTAAAGCACAAGGCCAAATCTACACTGGAGTTGCTTATCAAGAAGATGGTGAATGTTCTTGAGTGGTCGAGTTACAGTTTTGACTTAAATCGACATGAAAATCTATGGCAAGACCTGAAAATGGTTGTCAAGCAATGATCAACAACCAACTTGACGGAGCATGAAGAACTTTGAATAGAATAATGGAACATTTACACAATCCAGCTGTGGAAAGCTCTTAGAGACTTACCCAGAAAGACAGAACTGTAATTGCTGCCAAAGGTGCTTCTACAAAGTATTGACTGAGGGGTGTGAATACTTATGTAAATGAGATATTTCTGTTTTTAAAATGTGTTACAAGAGGTATGAGTATTTTCTGAAGGCATTGTAAATGTTCATGTACGTTATTTGCCGAGGAGTGAAAGGCTAAATCATTGGCAGCATAAGTGGTTGAAATAGTTGTTGATATATTCTGCTACATTGTGCAGTCAAATATAAGAAGTTGCCTGCATCCCAAATGGCACCATATTCCATATAGTGCACAACTTTTGACCAGAGCCCTATGGGAGCCATTTGGGATGCAGCCGTCTTCAGCAGAAACATTTTCACATTTCATCCCCAACTAATCGTCAGTAATCCACAGACAGTGGCTTGGTGACATTGCCAAGTTATTGCATGTTTTATACATTTGAGGTGGAATTCCGATAGCTAAAAGGGTTCTTATGCAATACAAATTGTACCCTATTCTCTATGTAGTGCAGTACTTTTAAATAGACCCGGATGGAACCTGTTCATAATATGTGCACTTTAAAGGCAATAGGGTGCCATTTGGGACGTGGTATTAGACTTGTAATTAACAATGCTCTGTGTATTGTAGTTATTAACACCTAATTAACCCCAGATGTAGATCAGACCAGGCTCCCCACAGTGAATCCCGATCAGTCCCCTTTCTTGCAGGTTCAGGCTCTTTTTGAATTTGTCTGTCCTCTGTTCCTCGCATCATCTCTCCTTGTGTCCTTCTCAAAACACATTGGAGGGAGGGACTTTGGATCATATCCTCCAATACGGTTGACGAGGAGGTGAGGAGATGGGATGCAAGGAATCACAGGAAATTTAGATAGGACCTCAGACTTAATATGCTTCTCTGAAAGAACTGATGTCAGTGTGCACCATTGTCAAGAGAGGAAGACAAAAATTGTTTGGAAATGCAGTCAGGCAATAGTACAGTGTCTGTACCTGGTATGTACTGCATGTATTCAGCTGTGTGCACATGACTTATACTTGCACACATGCTGAGTACCAAGCTAGTGTGTGTGTGCGTGCGTGTGTGTGACATTACGATGAATATTGCATGGGAAAAATCTAGCTCCTCACTCCTCCCTTACACATAGTGTAAACTAGACCAGTGTGGTTTTATGGAGTCCCCAAAAATTGTCAGCATTCAAGTTTACAACATGGAGCACTTGCAGTACAATGCAAAAACTCTTACGATGATGCATGTGTTTTGCATCATATGAGGCATTCTGCATCATAAGTTCTTTGTCTGCAGTGAATGCTTGACTGACTTGCACAATTTTGGGGGGGATTGTATTAACAGTGAACTAATTAACAACATACATTGAGTCTAGTATTCCTGGTAAGGCATAAAGGTTTACATTCATTTTCATTTTAAATATAAACTGCCTTTGAATAATAATCATAATCCTGAATAGCCCCTCAATTGATTTCTTTGAGTGCTGCTTATTTAAATGCACTCAAATCAATCTTCCCCTCTCCCTTTCTCTTTGCACACGTGCATGCACACATACACACATGCTCTCTCTCTCTCGTCCTTCCTCTCCCTGATTGAGAGAGATTGTGTGGTTGAGAATCTATGCAGTCAATTAGCAGCAGTGCATTGTAAGCAGAAAGTGTCTCAATCAGAGATATTGATTTACCAACAAACACCATTCTGCCTCAAACACACACACACACACACACACACACACACACACACACACACACACACACACACACACACACACACACACACACACACACACACACACACACACACACACACACACACACACACACACACACACACACACACACACACACACACACACATCAGTCTACCAGCTCCAAACAATTTGTAAAAATATAAAGGAGCTTTGTTTGATGGAAACATCGAAAGGTTTAGTAGAAAAGGCTGAAAGACACTGGAATCACTTGCCTGAGCCAGCCTTTCCCTTTCAGGGCATTCTGTAAGAGTGAGCACCAGAAAGGCTATTGGAAGATAATGTGGAGCCATCTTATTGCTTCGAAGTATCTGGCTGTCAAAGACCTGCAAATACAGTGCATTCAGAAAGTATTCAGACCCCTTCACTTCACTAAAATGAATTCAATAAATTCTTTCCTCATTCATCTACAAGCATTCATCCCCATAATGACAAAGCAAAAACAGGTTTTTAGATTTTTTTGCAAATGTATTACAAATAAAAAACAGATACCTTGTTTACATAAGTATTCTGACCCTTTGCTTTGAGACTTGAAATTGAGTTAAGATTCGTCCTGTTTCCATTGATCATCTTTGAGCTATTTCTACAACTTGATTGGAGTGATTTGGAAAGGCACAGTGTTGCTCTGGCATGCACTGTCAACTGTGGGACCTTTATATAAACAGGTGTGTGCCTTTCCAAATCATGTCCAATCAATTAAATTTACCTCAAGTGTACTCCAATCAAGTTGTAGAAATATCTGATTGATGATTAATGGAAACAGGATGCACCTGAGCTCAAGTTCGAGTCTCATAGTATAGAGTCTGAATACTTACACTGCCTTGCGAAAGTATTCGGCCCCCTTGAACTTTGCGACCTTTTGCCACATTTCAGGCTTCAAACATAAAGATATAAAACTGTATTTTTTTGTGAAGAATCAAGAACAAGTGGGACACAATCACGAAGTGGAACGACATTTATTGGATATTTCAAACTTTTTTAACAAATCAAAAACTGAAAAATTGGGCGTGCAAAATTATTCAGCCCCCTTAAGTTAATACTTTGTAGCGCCACCTTTTGCTGCGATTACAGCTGTAAGTCGCTTGGGGTATGTCTCTATCAGTTTTGCACATCGAGAGACTGAATTTTTTTCCCATTCCTCCTTGCAAAACAGCTCGAGCTCAGTGAGGTTGGATGGAGAGCATTCGTGAACAGCAGTTTTCAGTTCTTTCCACAGATTCTCGATTGGATTCAGGTCTGGACTTTGACTTGGCCATTCTAACACCTGGATATGTTTATTTTTGAACCATTCCATTGTAGATTTTGCTTTATGTTCTGGATCATTGTCTTGTTGGAAGACAAATCTCTGTCCCAGTCTCAGGTCTTTTGCAGACTCCATCAGGGTTTCTTTCAGAATGGTCCTGTATTTGGCTCCATCCATCTTCCCATCAATTTTAACCATCTTCCCTGTCCCTGCTGAAGAAAAGCAGGCCCAAACCATGATGCTGCCACCACCATGTTTGACAGTGGGGATGGTGTGTTCAGGGTGATGAGCTGTGTTGCTTTTACGCCAAACATAACGTTTTGCATTGTTGCCAAAAAGTTCAATTTTGGTTTCATCTGACCAGAGCACCTTCTTCCACATGTTTGGTGTGTCTCCCAGGTGGCTTGTGGCAAACTTTAAACGACACTTTTTATATCCGGATATCTTGCCGGTTAAATATAAATATATATGGATATCTATCTTTAAGAAATGGCTTTCTTCTTGCCACTCTTCCATAAAGGCCAGATTTGTGCAATATACAACTGATTGTTGTCCTATGGACAGAGTGTCCCACCTCAGCTGTAGATCTCTGCAGTTCATCCAGAGTGATCATGGGCCTCTTGGCTGCATCTCTGATCAGTCTTCTCCTTGTATGAGCTGAAAGTTTAGAGGGACGGCCAGGTCTTGGTAGATTTGCAGTGGTCTGATACTCCTTCCATTTCAATATTATCGCTTGCACAGTGCTCCTTGGGATGTTTAAAGCTTGGGAAATATTTTTGTATCCAAATCCGGCTTTAAACTTCTTCACAACAGTATCTCGGACCTGCCTGGTGTGTTCCTTGTTCTTCATGATGCTCTCTGCGCTTTTAACGGACCTCTGAGACTATCACAGTGCAGGTGCATTTATACGGAGACTTGATTACATACAGGTGGATTGTATTTATCATCATTAGTCATTTAGGTCAACATTGGATCATTCAGAGATCCTCACTGAACTTCTGGAGAGAGTTTGCTGCACTGAAAGTAAAGGGGCTGAATAATTTTGCACGCCCAATTTTTCAGTTTTTGATTTGTTAAAAAAGTTTGAAATATCCAATAAATGTCGTTCCACTTCATGATTGTGTCCCACTTGTTGTTGATTCTTCACAAAAAAATACAGTTTTCTATCTTTATGTTTGAAGCCTGAAATGTGGCAAAAGGTCGCAAAGTTCAAGGGGGCGAATACTTTCGCAAGGCACTGTATGTAAATAAGGTATTTATGTTTGTTATGTTTAATACATTTACAAACATTTCTAAAACCTGTTTTCATTTTGTCATTATGGGGTATTGTGCGTAGATTTGTAAAAAAAAAAAAACGATATATTTAATCCATTTTAGAATAAGGCTGTAACCGGCCTCCCGAGTTGCGCAGCGGTCTAAGGCACTACATCGCAGTGTTGCGGCTTCACTACAGCTTGGAGTTCGATCCCAGCCTGTCCTTGCCTGGGAGTCCCATAGGGCGGCGCACAATTGGCCCAGCGTCATCCGGGTTAGGTAAGGGTTTGGCCGGGGGGCTTGACTTGGCTCATCGTGGTCTAGCGACTACTTGTGGCAGGCCGGGTGCCTGCAGGCTGACATAGGTCGTCAATTGAACGGTGTATTCTCCGACACTTTGGTGCGGCTGGCTTAAGGGTTAAGCGAGCAGGTGTTAAGAAGCGCGGTTTGGGGGGGTCATGTTTCGGAGGACGCCTCTTCTGGGCCCGTTGGGGAGTTGGAGCGATGAGACAAGTTCGTAATCACAAAATTGAGGAGAAAATGGGGGTAAAATGTTAACTGTAACGTAACAACATTTGGAAAAACTCAAGGGGTCTGAATACTTTCCGACGGCACTAGCGTCTAGAGGAAGGCTCTGGAATTCTTCATGATACAGGGTGAAGTCACCACATGATCCAGAAGCTGTCCTTTGGATCCATTTATAGAAAGCAGGACACTGGTGGGTCCAGGCTTCTCTTGCTTTTTCTTATCTTTCTCTCCCCCTTTTTCTCTCTTTTTCAGGCGAGTCCCGCCCCAATAATTGTCAACACGGATACTCTGGAGTCTGTACCTTACGTGAGTTCCTTTTTCAATTTTCGGCAATTGATTTTATTATGTTTAAGTACGAACGGCATATATTTCCATGTGGATTGATTTGAGTGCAAGATGCAACTTCATGCAACCCTATACCCACTTTAAGTAGTATTTACAGGTAAGACTTTTCAGCAATGGTTGTCAATGGCCGAACGTTATATTCTTAAATATTTATCTGGAACACAACATACGGGTAATATGGGTAAAAACAAATAAGGCCACTATTGTGAATTATTGATAGTTGTTATAAATAAAACAACTACACAGGACCACTGATTTGTACAGCCCAAAAGCCATCATTTTGGTTTGGCATCAGAACTTTTCTCTTAACAGATATTTATTATTGATGGTTTTTATTTGTTGGCACTGGGACTCAAAAAGTCCTTCAAAAAGCCATTTGGACACAATTTGGAGTGAGATGCTAAATTAATGAGTAAGAGTTAGGGTGAAAATAAAGTATCCCAACAAGAATATTACTGATTACTGCACCTGTACATAGCCCATCTATAATTTAGCCCAAACAACTACCTCTCCCCCTACTGTATTTATTTATTTTGCTCCTTTGCACCCCATTATTTCTATTCTCTACTTTGCACATTCTTCCACTGCAAATCTACCATTCCAGTGTTTTACTTGCTATATTGTATTTACTTCGCCACCATGGCCTTTTTTTGCCTTTACCTCCCTTCTCACCTCATTTGCTCACATTGTATATAGACTTATTTTTCTACTGTATTATTGACTATATATTTGTTTTACTCCATGTGTAACTCTGTGTTGTTGTATGTGTCGAACTGCTTTGCTTTATCTTGGCCAGGTCGCAATTGTAAATGAGAACTTGTTCTCAACTTGCCAACCTGATTAAATAAAGGTAAAATAAAATAAATAAAAAGAAGCCATAGATAACAGGCAACATTTGCACTGAGCTAAAGGCTAGAGCTGCCCCTTTCAAGGAGCTGGACACTAATCCGGACGCTTATAAGAAATCCCACTATGCCCTCTGACGAACCATCAAACAAGCCAAGGGTCAGTACAGGACTAAGATTGAATCATATTACAGCTCCTCTGATGCTCATCGGATGTGGCAGGGCTTGCAAACTATTACAGATTACGGAAGCGCATCCGCGAGCTGCCCAGTGACACAAGCCTACCAGATGAGCTAAATGACTTCTATGCTCGCTTCAAGGCAAGCAACACTGAAGCATGCATGAGAGCACCAGCTGTTCTGGACGACTGTGTGGTCACTCCCTCCGTAGCCGATGTGAGTAAGACATTTTAACGGGTCAACATTCACAAGGCCGCAGGGCCAGACGGATTACCAGCATGCGCTGACCAACTGGCAAGTGTCTTCACTGACATTTTCAACCTCTCCTTGACCGAGTCTGTAATACCTACATGTTTCAAATAGACCACCATAGTCCCTATGCCCAAGAATGCTAAGGTAACATTCCTAAATAACTACCGACTCGTAGCACTCATGCCGGTAGCCATGAAGGGCTTTGAAAGGCTGGTCATGGCTCACATCAACACCATCATCCCAAAACCCTAGACCCACTCCAATTCGCATACCGCCTCAGCAGATCCACAAATGATTCAATCACACACCACACTGCCCTTTCCCACCTGGACAATAGAAGCACCTATGTTAGAATGTTGTTCATTGACTACAGCTCAGCATTCAACATCATAATGCCCACACAGCTCATCACTAAGCTAAGGACCCTGGGACTAAACACCTCCCTCTGCAACTGGATCCTGGACTTCCTGACGGGCTGCCCCCAGGTGGTAAGGGTAGGCAATAACACATCTGCCACGCTAATCCTCAACATGGGGTCACACAGGGGTGCGTGCTTAGTCCCCTCCTGTACTTCTTGTTCACCCACAACTGCGTGGCAAAGCACGACTCCAACACGATCATTAAGTTTGCTAATGACACAACAGTGGTTGGCCTGATCACCAACAACGATGAGACAGCCTATAGGGAGGAGTTCAGAGATGCCAGGACAACAACTTCTCCCTCAACGTGTACAAGACAAAGGAGCTGATAGTGGACTACAGGAAAAGGTGTGCCGAACAGGCCCCCATTAACATCAACGGGGCTTTAGTGGAGTGGGTCGAGAGTTTCAAGTTCCTTGGTGTCCACATCACTAACAAACTATCATGGTCCAAACACACCAAGACAATCATGAAGAGGCCACGACAACACCTTTTCCTCCTCAGGAAACTGAAAAGATTCGTCATGGGGCCCCAGATCCTCAAAAATGTATACAGCTGCACCTTGAACTGCATTGTTTGTTAAGGGCTTGTAAGTAAGCATTTCACGGTAAGGTGTTGTATTCGACACATGTGACAAATAAAACTTGACTTGAAATTTGATTTGGGGAAATTGAAGTTGATGTTGTGGCTTGGACTTTGAGCAAATTCTTGGACTTTAATTTTCTAGGACAAGACAGGATAAGATTGACCTATGATCTAGAAATGAATCAAGTCCTATGGGTATGTTCATGTGTTATGTAAATTGTTACATGATGTTTTTACATATTTACACTGCTAAAGAAAGAAGATACAGTATGTTCGGGATCAACCTAAAACTTGAATAGTCCCTGTGAAATTGATTTGTCCAAATAATCAGTGATGCAAAGACCAGCTCGTCAGAAGAATTGTCTTGTAAGCCTCATATCCAGATAGACGTTGGGGGTGATTATTATTATAAAGGAATGGAAGACACGAATACAAGACTACCATGACAAAGGTTAGGGAGTAACAAGCTACATGTAACTGATTACAAAAAACTGTGACTGTAATCCGTTAAATTACCAGCAAAAAGATTGTAATCAGATTATAAATGATCACTTATAGGATTACTTTTAAATTCAGGAAGAATATGCAGATTTTTTTCTCTCAATGACATTCAAATCAGCATTGAAAAAAGGCACGAGTTTAAGTTTGTTCCACCTGAGTGAGTCTGACCACAAATCAGAGACCACTATGATGACACACCAAATGCAGGAATAGGCTTTTGTAGGCTATAGCTATGTCTTCCAATGGTGCGACTGCTGTCGGCATCCAAAGATTATACATTGAATTTGAATATACGCTTGGAGGTAAGGATGACAGCAGTGGTGTAGCCTACGGGCGATATGGATCACTTATTATTGATATCTAAATAGGGGTAGATGTAACATAGTAAACTAAAACCCTGGATACTCAAATTAGTATGATATGTTACTTTTGGTATGGTGTGTGTTAATTTGTGGATGTCCATCATCCATTTCGTATTATATGTTACGAATTACAATTTACTAACGTTAGCTATGTGGCTAGTTGGCTAACGCTAGCTAGGTGGCTAACGTTAACTAGGCTAGGAGTTAGGGTTGGAGATTCAGGTTAGGTTTAACACCCACCCACCCATCCATCACCCCAACCCAACCGCAAGTAACCTTCTGTCTTATGCAACCATACCCAACGTAACTTATTATACTAATTTGAGTCTCCCGGATTTCCGTTTACTATGTTACGTCTAGTCTAGAGACCAGGCTGGTGTATTTTAACCCAATAATGGTTGAATTGAAGAAGTTTTGAACTGCCTGTAAATCATTGTTTTTCGACCAGTGGACACAGCCAGTGCATAGTGTGGATCCCAGCGTATGGAATAAAGTTTGAGGGAATTCGTCCCTTCTCAACTCCTCTGTGGGATTGTGCTCCACATACTGTCAAAAACGAGTTTCATTTAAAAAGACCATGAGTGGTGGTTTTATTTCTCAATCTAATTTGTGTGGATACAAAAATATTGTCCATAGTACTAACGGACACATGCTCAAACTCATACACTTTTAAAACTCTTAAACAGCTGCAAATGATCTAGATATCAAAGTGTCCATTAGGCCTATAATACAGCAGGTGGCATTCATATTCTTGAAGACCAAGGGGTATTAAATTAATGGGAATAACTGGAGATCTGACAGACTTAGTTTTGTAAAGATATAGCCAAATTGTATTTTAATTTTATTTGAAGTAGAAAGCAATGGGTTAGAAGAAGCCCACATAACCCATAAAGTCAAATGCAACATCCATTTATGGCCAGCTATGCAAACTCTAACATTGATTTATCCTGCTATAGATGTCCATCAATTGGGAATATTTATTTTCGTAATACCTCTTAAGATCAAAGTAATCTAAAAGTAACTAAAATCAATCAAATTACATTACTGAGTTTGGGTAATCCAAAAGATACGTTACTGATACATTTTGGACAGGTAACGAGCAACTAACAGATTACATTTAGAAACTACCCAACCCTGACTATGCTCACACGTCTGTAAATAAGAAACTAAGTAATGTACTGGGTATACATCATTGATTTTAGATTTTGTTTTCCCACAGGTGAACGGGACAGAAATTGAATATGAGTTTGAAGAAATCACGCTAGAGCGGGTGAGTTGATAAACACACGATCAGAAAATACTCTATTTAAAATTACCGGGAGAGGACATTACAGTCATTTAAATTGAACGAGGGATGCCATATCCTGTCTCATGCTCATCTCAGACATGTCCCATAAAGGGCTTCATAAACTAGGAAGTGTAATCGTTGAATGTGACAGGCAGGATAAGTTAATAGGCCAATATGTTTCAAATGATATTGACCCCATACACCTGTTACGGGAGGAATAGAAAAACAAGAAGCTAACTGATACTATTTTGAAGCTGCTGGAGAAGCTAGATGACTCCATAAACTGAATAACAGAATAACAAACTGTGGTTGCGTCACCATTTTTATTTCAAATTGATGCATGAAGAGGAAAGCCTGGGGTTACTGTGCCTTTGACAAACTTAAACCGGAACCCGTTTTACTTTCCACTAAAGCTAATTGATCTTAGCCAGACAAGCTAGAGTAGCACAAACATCCATGTCCTGCGGGTATTTTGAGCAGGCCAGCCCTTAATTGGGACATAGCATTTGCATGACAAAAGCCAGGACTAACATCCCCAAGGCTCAGTGGCCAATAAGAGGCTTAGCTTGGCTGCTGAATTACATTTTGACAGCTAAAAAAAAAGGATCCTTGTGACCTGAAACAATAAACTAGAATAGGAAAAGGTCCGTTCAGCCAAAGGAAGTGATAATTCATCCAACAGCGGAGGCTGAAGCATTTGGTGCTTCACTGCACAGCTCACCCTTTGACAGGCAAGAGCAGAAATAAACAGGGTGGCTTTAGAGTGGCTCATGCTGACTCTGCATCTGTATATTCAGGCTTCACCTCACAGGACCCTTTATCTATGCACTCCACTTCCATTGCCCTATCTAGCCAATGGGCTTTGATTATGTGTGCACTTGAGTGAGCTAGCTATCATTACTTCCATCGCAGCCTGGTTGAGCTGTGTCCGTCAGCTCAGCCTACAGAGTGAATGTTTAGTCAAGAGATGCCCCTACTAGGGTTGCAGAACTCCATGAACTTTCAATAAATTCCCTGATTTTCCAGAAATCCTGGTTAATCTTGGTTTCCTGCTTATTCCCGAATTCCGGCCAACTGGGATTTGGGAAGAAACTGTGAATTTCTTGAAAGTTCCCGGAATTTTGCAACCGTAGACCCTACTCCCATCAGCTAGCAATTGCATCAAAGCATCCACATTCATTTTGTAAACGCGTCGAGGGGGATATGGCTCATAAAAATGATAGAGCTTTGTTGTTGTACACAGAAACATTGTCTTTGAGAATTCTGCTTTCGCCTCTGTATTATAGTTATGAAGTCATCTTCTGGGGACTCCATTGCGGTCAAGCGCAAACTTGAAAATTATACCATACGAATGAATCCGTACGAAAATGAAGTTCATAAATGTGTATTGTCAATTCATTTAAAAAAAAACTTAAATCTAAATATGAACTCGTATTAGATGTTTATTCAGGCATTATATAACGTTTTGCTATGAAAGTATGTTTTCAGACATACAGTATGTCTAGTATACTCTGTCAGACATTACACTTGATGCTAACACTTCTCACTTTCAAATAGTACACTTAGGAATTATATTTATTTCACTATAAAACGTGTTTTCAGACATATTTCTTGTACCCATACGTAGAATGTATGCACACATGACTGTAAGTCGCTTTGGATAAAAGCGTCAGCTAAATGGCATATATTATTATTATTATTATTATTACTCGAAAATACTAAATTGGTCCTAGTTTCTATTAAGTTGGGGGCTTGTATTATGCAAATTAGACAGTTTGTTGAATTCTGGGAAAACATGCTCCTGCAAGACAATCGCTAAATTGTCAAAGGAATTTTTAAACGTAGAGTTAGTTATGAACTTAACATTTTAAGTGTGTGACCCACGAAGCTGAACAGATATTGTATTTTTTATGTTGGATGTAATTTAGGATAGTTTACAGGTTAGCATTATAAGGAATAGAAGTGTAACATTACTGCGAGATGTATTATTCATTGTTCCTCATGCTCTACAGGGGAACTCAGGGTTGGGCTTCAGCATAGCTGGAGGGACAGATAACCCCCATGTCGGCGATGACCCAGGGATCTTCATCACCAAGATCATCTCTGGTGGCGCGGCAGCAGAGGATGGCAGGTTAAGGTGAGTGCTATAGATCGAGCCCTTTTACAACTGAAATCTTCACTGAAGACATTGAGTTGGCAAAATGCTCTGGTATAAATGCGGTCAGAATGGATGGCTCGAGGACTCTCATCTATCATTGGATCTAAGTATATTTGTGCCATGTTTTGAAGGCTTTATCCTATAACGGAAAAGCTGGAAGGGTTGTTTTCAGATTTTTCCCGAAATGTTATCTTACTTCGAGAGCTGTTCTTTGACAATTTGTTACAGAGATCTCTGTTCACATTGTCTTTGTTCAACGCTAACTCTCCATGGGATTGCATTCATTCCAGAAACTATCCCTAAACACCTCTATATAAATCTCACATGTGGTACTACATACAGCAGACTACAGGTAACTGGCAAAATACAGTCAGTAAATGAGGGATACGAAGTATATTGAAAGCAGGTGCTTCCACACGTGTGGTTCCTGAGTTAATTAAGCAATATAGCCAAAATTACATTCAACATAAATATACAATTTCTGTTTAGCTTCACACACTTAGATGTTAAGTCCACCACTGACTCTACGTTTAAAATACATTTAGAGATTCTCTTGCAGGAGCATATTTTCCCAGAATTCCACATACTTTCTCATTTGCATAATACCATTTATTATTATGTTTTTAAGATGTGCACAGAGATTAGTGGAAAAGGCCTACTCTAGAAGACATGATGGGTTTTGACATCGTTTCAGTATTATAGTTAGGCACACTCCTCTTGTGGTTACTTATTCACTTCACCGTCTGGGGGAATTGTAGCTTAACATTACTTATTCTAAGCATCTTCTTGCTCTTGCGTTTTAGCTGAATGTAAATAGGAAATACTCAAAGGCTTTGCTCTGGGAGCACTCTACATAACACAGGGCTTTTGGGATGCTTAGAGTACCACATAGTTAGTAAGATGACAGGGTAAATTAAAGGGGAAGTTCAGGATTTTACAACTTGATGTTAGATGGTTCCTCACCCTGAAAGTAGGTTTGGTTTTCTTTAAACAGCCACTTTTCAGCTAGCTTCTGCATTGCATTGCTTTCTCTTCGGGGGTTGAGGCTGGGTTTCTGTAAAGCACTTAGTGACAACTGCTGATGTAAAATGGGCTTTTTAAAATAAACAAGACCGATTGAGTGACTAGCCACATCCAGCTAACAATCAATGGAAGTGGTAGATGCAATCACTCTCTTTTTTAATGGACAAATCACCTTGAAGTATCATCAAAACACATATGGAGTTGATTTCAGTTGATTTGGCGATGAAAGTGACAATGGTTCAGCATAAGTTCAGCATAAAATCCCTTTTTATGGTGTAAACGTTTTGCTATGGTGTGCGCTAATGAATACAACCCAGCTGTATCATAAATCAGACCAACCCAGCAAAATCAGAAGTGTTAAACTCATTGTAGTGTTAATTTGAACACTTTTACGGTATATCAGAGTATCGGAGCGGAGCATGCCTAATTTGTCGCCTTACTATGTTGTTGTCTTAGGTCTCTCTTTATGCAGTGTCGTCTCTCTTGTCGTGATGTGTGTTTTGTCCTTCAGTTTCTTGGCAATTTCTCGCATGGAATAGCCTTAATGTCTCAGAACAAGAATAGACTGACGAGTTTCAGAAGAAATGTATTTGTTTCTGGCCATTTTGAGCCTGTAATCAAACCCACAAATGCTGGTGCTCCAGATGCTCAACTAGTCTATTGCTTCTTTAATCAGAACAACAGTTTTCAGCTGCTGCAAAAGGGTTTTCTAATGATCAATTAGCCTTTTAAAATTCTAAACTTGGATTGGCTAACACAACATGCCATTGGAACACAGCGAATTTGGAGCTGCAGTTCATTTTTTTGTGAGCGTGGAATGTTTATTGTCAAAGTGGTAGGAAAGGACATTGCGTGGGATTTGAGTGATGAGTGGATTTCTAACTGCTCAACTCCGCTCACATAATCTGGTGTATATGCATCCACACTCAACAGAATGAATTTCACACTTTCAAAAGTGTGAACTAATAGACATTACACTATACACTACTGGAGTTAACTCATAGGCATTTCACTCGACATTGGAGTGAACTAATTAGTATTTAATTTTACAGTGGAGTGAAATATAATGAAATGGTATATGGTGTAATGACTAATTTGTATATTTCCCAGGGTGCCTTTTCTTTTTGAGTGATTTGTAGAGTTACCATGTATTTTTTAGTAACCCAGACATGGTTGTGGAATTATCATTAAAAGTATTCAAATTAAACTATGACTATTTACATTACATATATCATAAGGCTTTACTTTGATGGCCTAGTTTGAACTTAACTCGGTGTAAGGAAACTCCTCATTTACAGGCCACATCAGGCCTGCAAGTCACATTATGAGGGCTTGCAACGTGATGTGTAATTCCTATTGGAATCCAGACAGAGTTAGGATATCAAGCAGTTGTAGTTTTTATTCACCTGTAACCGATATTCAGAATGACTGTCAGGATAATGGAAATGGGTAAAGGAGACGACCTTAACCATTTAACCTGGAACAACCATTTCAGTAAAGGTGCAATACATCTAACTAACTGATCGGATTAGTTAAGAAAACTATATGTTATTTGTCTTTGTGTAGCACAAGTTTAATCAATCAAATCAATGAACATATAAAAACACAGACTAAAAACAATCCTAAAAAAGCTACCTGCAGTAGAGCATGCTGGAAAATACGTTAATGATGGGCTCTCCACAGTGTAAAACAATAGCTCTGGTTATTAACACCAACAATTTGGGTTATTTGACACCACTGAGTGTTAACACAGAGTACATTCAACTCCTCAATCAACACTAGAAATATAACTCTGATAAATCAACACTGGCCAATTTGCAGTATCCATTCAACTTTGGACATTGTAAATGCATATAGTGTACAACAAATGAACAGAACTCACTGCAGACCAAGGCATCATGCTGAGCACAAGCATAGAAACACAGCTTTTATGTGTGTAAATAGGCAGAATCTCTCGCTCTGCTTGAGTGTGTGTGTGTATGGGGTCCCAGCTGGTCCCTTACAATGCGCCTCAGGAGAGTTCTGTTCTTGAACGTGGGGGCATGGATGTTTGTGGCCTCTCTTGAAGGGGTTAAAGGGTCACACTGCAGCAGGGGCCTTCTACTCCCCCTGCCACACGTACACGTACATGCATGCACAAATACTATCCAGGTTAAGGCTCATGTTCCCATCCTCTTTTTTCCCTTGCAGAGTGAATGACTGCATCCTGCGGGTGAATGATGCGGACGTGTCCGAGGTGTCCCACAGTAAGGCTGTGGAGGCACTGAAGGTGGCCGGCTCCATCGTCAGCCTCTACGTTCGCCGGAGGAGACCCATGCTGGAAACTGTCATTGAGATCAAACTCATCAAAGGACCAAAAGGTTGTTTTACACTCCCTCTCATCTTTCTATCTATCTCATATTTTGGGGATAGAACTCTCAGGTAAAATGTGAAAGGTTATTACATTACACCATGTTGGACAAATTCCCATTCCCTTTCCCTTTCCGTCTCAATTTTCGTCTCTCTCTTTTCTCAATTTTCATCTCTCTCTGTCTCAATTTTCATCTCTCTCTGTCTCAATTTTCATCTCTCTGTCTCAATTTTCATCTCTCCATGTCTCAATCCCCCCCCATCATCATCATTACTTTCTCAATATATCCCTCTGTCTGTATCTACAACTCATTTCCTTTCGCCTTGTCTTCATTTCTTTCTCTTTTGCTCAGAAAGTATCAGTGATTTTTAAGGGTAAACCGGATAACCATGCACATCCAGTATCCTTTGTTTTATTTAGTATTTTATCAGTGGGGGTTTGTACCACCCCCCCCAGCCCCCACACTGAGAAATAACTTTGATGCATTATTTATATCAAAGAGATGAGTCATCACTGGGGAAAAGCTGCAGTGAATCCATGGGTGTATTCATTAGGGCACACTGTGGCAAAACGTTTTGCAAATGAAAACGTTTTCCGACAAAAAATGTGGAATCTTAAGTTCAGGTTAGTCCCTCTCCATTTTGAGCACTTTTGTCTCCTAGTGAATACCCCAGATTGGGAGATGGATGAGGGAGGAGAAGAGATTTGGAAAGCGACATTGTGTGGTCTATAATTGATGCTGCTAATTTCTTACCCTGACAACAGTGCCTTGCGAAAGTATTCGGCCCCCTTGAACTTTGCGACCTTTTGCCACATTTCAGGCTTCAAACATAAAGATATAAAACTGTATTTTTTTGTGAAGAATCAACAACAAGTGGGACACAATCATGAAGTGGAACGACATTTATTGGATATTTCAAACTTTTTTAACAATTCAAAAACTGAAAAATTGGGTGTGCAAAATTATTCAGCCCCTTTACTTTCAGTGCAGCAAACTCTCTCCAGAAGTTCAGTGAGGATCTCTGAATGATCCAATGTTGACCTAAATGACTAATGATGATAAATACAATCCATCTGTGTGTAATCAAGTCTCCGTATAAATGCACCTGCACTGTGATAGTCTCAGAGGTCCGTTAAAAGCACAGAGAGCATCATGAAGAACAAGGAACACACCAGGCAGGTCCGAGATACTATTGTGAAGAAGTTTAAAGCCGGATTTGGATACAAAAAGATTTCCCAAGCTTTAAAAATCCCAAGGAGCACTGTGCAAGCGATAATATTGAAATGGAAGGAGTATCAGACCACTGCAAATCTACCAAGACCTGGCCGTCCCTCTAAACTTTCAGCTCATACAAGGAGAAGACTGATCAGAGATGCAGCCAAGAGGCCCATGATCACTCTGGATGAACTGCAGAGATCTACAGCTGAGGTGGGACACTCTGTCCATAGGACAACAATCAGTTGTATATTGCACAAATCTGGCCTTTATGGAAGAGTGGCAAGAAGAAAGCAATTTCTTAAAGATATCCATAAAAAGTGTTGTTTAAAGTTTGCCACAAGCCACCTGGGAGACACACCAAACATGTGGAAGAAGATGCTCTGTTCAGATGAAACCAAAATTGAACTTTTTGGCAACAATGCAAAACGTTATGTTTGGCGTAAAAGCAACACAGCTCATCACCCTGAACACACCGTCCCCACTGTCAAACATGGTGGTGGCAGCATCATGGTTTGGGCCTGCTTTTCTTCAGCAGGGACAGGTAAGATGGTTAAAATTGATGGGAAGATGGATGGAGCCAAATACAGGACCATTCTGGAAGAAAACCTGATGGAGTCTGCAAAAGACCTGAGACTGGGATGGAGATTTGTCTTCCAACAAGACAATGATCCAAAACATAAAGCAAAATCTACAATGGAATGGTTCAAAAATAAACATATCCAGGTGTTAGAATGGCCAAGTCAAAGTCCAGACTTGAATCCAATCGAGAATCTGTGGAAAGAACTGAAAACTGCTGTTCACAAATGCTCTCCATCCAACCTCACTGAGCTCGAGCTGTTTTGCAAGGAGGAATGGGAAAAAATTTCAGTCTCTCGATGTGCAAAACTGATAGAGACATACCCCAAGCGACTTACAGCTGTAATCGCAGCAAAAGGTGGCGCTACAATGTATTAACTTAAGGGGGCTGAATAATTTTGCACGCCCAATTTTTCAGTTTTTGATTTGTTAAAAAAGTTTGAAATATCCAATAAATGTTGTTCCACTTCATGATTGTGTCCCACTTGTTGTTGATTCTTCACAAAATAATACAGTTTTATATCTTTATGTTTGAAGCCTGAAATGTGGCAAAAGGTCGCAAAGTTCAAGTGGGGCGAATACTTTCGCAAGGCACTGTATAAGCGTCCCATGTGTTTTTCACACGTCAGTTGGCCGGAGTTGAGACAAACCCACTGTAATCAATGAAACATGCTATACTTGCCGCAGAAGCAGCATATCCGTGAAGCAGCAAAAACACAAGGCTCTCTTTGCTGAATGATCTTTCTATCCTTCAAGTCTATTTTCCAGTGCTTCAGGTGTCTGTGAAGTGTACTAATATACACTCACTGGACAGTTTATTAGGTACATCCATCTAGTACCGGGTCGGACCCCTCTTTGCCTCCAGAATAGTCTGAAATCTGTGTCGGATACATTCCACATGGATGTTGGTCCATGCTGACGCGATGGCATCAAGCAGTTGCTGCAGATTGGACGGCAGTATATTCATGCTGTGAACAGCCCGTTCCATCTGATCTCAAAGATGCTCTATTGGGTTGAGGTCTGGGAACTGGGCAGGCCACTCAAGTAAACTGAACTCGATGTCATGTTCCAGGCAATGTTTTTCCACACCTGAATTGTCCAGTGTTAGAGATGCCGTTTCTGGTCCGCCTGGTCGCTTGCACAATTCTTGCCATTCTCCTTCGACCTCATCAACGAGCTGTTTTCGCCCACAGTCCTACCGCTGACTGGATGTTTTAGTTTGCCACACCATTCTCGGTAAACACTAGACACTCGTCATGAAAAGCCCAGGAGGGATCTGTCGCGCCTGGTACCGACGACCATACAGCATTTGAAGTTGCTTAGGTCCCTCGTGTTGCCCATTCCAACGTTCAGTCGAACAGTATCTGAATGCCTGTCTGCCTGCTTTATTTAACAAGCCACGGCCATGTGACTCACTGTCTGTAGGAGCAATCCATTTTCGTGAATGTGGTGTTGTACCTAATAAACTGTTACTGAGTGTAAGTGGCTTGTGCTTGTGATCCAGAGGCCGCAGCCCAGACTGCTAGATCACACTAGGCCACAATACCTTTTTTTAACCTCCACCCCACATCTATTTCTCCTCAGGGCTGGGCTTTAGCATCGCAGGAGGGGTGGGCAACCAGCACATCCCGGGGGACAACAGCATCTATGTAACTAAGATCATAGATGGCGGTGCAGCACAGAAGGACCAGCGCTTGCAGGTTGGAGACAGGCTGCTTATGGTAAGTTACTGCAGCTTCACTACCCATACCTTGCCCTGTCCTCATCCCCCATAGGTGGACCATACTGTACTGTCAACGTGTTATACTGCGTAACAATCTTCATAACACATTTATTAAACATCATTCATAAGGAGTTTTGAAAATAAAATGTAGCTTTATTTATCCATTGTGCAACGCAATAGTGAGTAGTGTGTAAGAAGGTTGGGTACTGTGACAGTAAAATATAGATTTATGTTGTATAATGCATAAATTAAGATCTATTCAATGGGACTTTTATTTTGAAAACTCCTTATGAAGGATGTTAAATACATGTGTTATGAAGGTTATGCGGTATAATTATTTTACAGTGACACACTAATATAGTGTATAAACAGAGACCCATATATTGCCCATTGTGTGTATGAATGTGTAAATGTTTATTTGTTAAAGGGCCCTGTTTTCAGTAATAGCATATCCTGCCATAGTTAAGTGTGCCAATTGAATGTGTGAAGAATATGTGTGTTAATTCAGGACTGGCTGATAATTTAATTGTAGGCCCTTGTCACCAATTTGAGTTGATTACATTCAGGTGTACTAAGGTGAATAGGAGAGTGGCCGTGTTAAAGACGATTTATGCTCATCCCGGCGTCTGCATTCGCCGTACAGCATTTACTGCGATGCAGCATCTTTCTAAGTCAGGGCATTCTTACATCTAGCGCCCGGCAGAGCCGTTGTCAAGGAAGTGAGTTTGTTTATAGAGGACGTACCGCCCCCACCTACCGTCAAACAATCATGTCAATGAAGAGATATACGTAGTCATACGGAGCACTCTGCATTGTTACGCAATTTGGGAAGTGCACAGCGATGCAGTATAAAGCTTGATTTGGCCTCCGCAATTGGATCACACCCTCCGTACGGACCTTTTGGAATGCATTTATGGATCAAGCATAAATGTATTTTTAGTTGGAAGCAAGGATAGAGGAGAGCATGTTTTCTAGATGTTATGCTCTTACCTGTTTTTTTCTTTTAATCCTAGTTTTAGCCTGTTAGCTCTTCGTCTGATTTTAACCTGTTGTTGTATCTATCTATTTATTCAAATAAATTCAATTTTTTTTGTAAAATTGTTCCTGTCTTCATGAAACCTTTTTGATGTGTACGAGGTAACGGCCAACTTCATCACAACTACAGAAATCTGTTGTGTAGTGTTGTTATAGTGTTGTAGCAAGTGAGTTGCTTAACCACAGTTAAATTCAACTAGCTACCTTCCTGCTGCCTCCAGCTCTGGAGGATCCTGGGCTATCATAATCTGCATTTGGCAGGCTGCACTTGGCAGCACCATGTCAGTCTGGCATTAAAGGAGTGGAACGTAAGGTTTAAAGAGCGACTGCCCCTTAAAAGCAACTTCTCGCTTTGAGAATGGCTTATGTGGCATCGCTGTGAGTCACAAAAATAATTGACTACATAGATTGACTACAATGTACATATGACAATATTTTAAAAGGTCAATAGCTCCACATTTCAATGACTTAACTTCAAACCAACTATAAATTGTAGATATGAATTTACAAATATTGAAAGCCTTTAATGAGATAACTAAAAGATATGCAACATGAAAATATTGTCCCATTTACACTCTGCAATTTATTGACGGTCCCTAACTATTCCCTGAGATTGTCTATCGAATGTGTATACAACTTTGCCAGGGTTGCACACCAGCCGGATGTAGCTAATTGGCTAAATAATTTAGGTAAATCTTCCCACCTGCGAACAGACACAAGGGACTCCCACATCAAACCACACCCCGAAACAAACTCACGTTTGAATTCAGTCATGGCCGAAATCTCTCTCAAAACACAGTACAGATCAAATAAACAGTAGCTGCCAGGACTAATATTGGTCCAATAAAAATAGCACCCTGTTGGATTGGATAATATTGTGTTCATTTGTTTGATTCAAGTTCTATTTAAATCTGTTATGGATAGGGTATTTAATGTATTTGGGCCTTTTTAAGTGAATTACTTTGTAAAAGTGGATGATTTAATGAACCAAATCTTAAAACGAGGCCAAATCGGGAATTGCAGTCACCCTTTAACTTTCTTACGTTATACCTGAGATTTTCTCCATGCACACAGGTGAACAACTACACTCTGGAAGAGGTCTCCCACGAGGAGGCAGTAGCCATACTGAAGAACACGTCTGACGTTGTCTACCTGAAGGTGGGCAAGCCCACCAGTGTTTACTTATCAGATCCCTATGGGCCACCTGATATCACGCACTGTGAGTTTGTCACCTCTTTTTCACCCCTCTACCCACCCGTTTGGCCAGTTTCCCAGACACAGATGACGTTTAGACCTGGACTAAAATGCATGCTCAATGGAGGTTCTTCAATAAAGGTTCTTAGTCCAGCACTAGGCTTAGTCTGTGTCTGTGAAACCGCCTTAGAGAACTTTAGTTTGTCGTCCGAGTTGTGTACAACAGAGCAGCATTTGAGTTACAAATGATGTGAGCAACCTCTGCTGTTGTAGACCTGGACAGTCTTCTTTCACTTCGCAAATAAATATGTTTCATTCACACTGATGCGGTATGCTTGTTCATTATCCCTGAGTTTAGATACAGAGGCTTCACAAGAACGTTATGTGAGTTGGGATTGTTTTAGAGTGCATTGTGTTTGCTACGTAGTACTTATTTAACCTTTCTCCCTTGCCATGTAAACTTAAATTCCAAAACATTAGTGTGTGGGCCTCCAAACGACATTCATTTTATTGATTGATAGGTTAGTAATGTCAGAAAGCTGAAGTCTGAAGTGCTGTGTACACCCTTGTTGTTTCTTTCAAGCGTTCTCTCCAGCAATGGAAAATCATATCTCTTCCGTGGGAAACAACGGCACTCTGGAATACAAGTGCAGTCTTCCCCCCATGCCCATCTCCCCCGGAAGGTACTCCCCCCTCCCAAACCAACTACTCGGGGAAGAGGACATAAACAGGTTGGATGGTTTTTCCTTCTTACGGTAATTACATCCCTTCCTACTAGACGCCAGTAGTATTACAAGTAGAGTCTCGTCACTTCAATCCACCCCATTTGTATTGAAACTCAAAAGCATTTCTAGACGACGTTACAAGTTGATGGAATTGATTGCTTTGGGGATTACAAGCCCCCCCCTCCCCCGCACCTCCCTTCCTAATTCCTTTGACCCAGCTGTTTTGATCCAATGCTGTCCTCCACTCAAGTCCATTCTTTCAACTGTGTTGTGTTGAAGCACTATGTTTGATCTGGCGGTATATTTGAGATGCATGTGAAGATATACTGAAGGATGGCATAGTCAGGTTTTGTACCTTTACGACCTTTGTAGTTTTTCCGCTTCGTCCTTTAATCTTATATGTATGTAATAATGGACCAGACTATCGCGGCTCTGAACAATCAATTCAGCTTAAGACAACAAACTAGCTATTTCAGGGTTTCACAAAATGGTTTATTCTTTGATCTAGTTATTTTAATTTTGGAAGTTGGTCTATCCCTTCTGTGGTATTACATCAGTAGTGGTTGCAGATGGTTTTCATTCTGGGTTTTTTCAGTGAGATGTTTTCTGCAAGGCAGTTGATTTTTCTGAGTGGGTGCTTAACCTGAAAATCTCTGTCTCACTCACTCACTCACACACTCACACACTCACACACTTAACATCCACATTAAACCGGCGCTCCCTTTCCAAAGGAAGGAGCCTCCCTTCAAGAGGAGTTTGTCGTAGCACTGAACCACTGTCTATGTTCTATAACTCCCAGAGTGGAAGGACAAGTGCTGTTACGACGTGGGGGGGTGGAGTTTCCAATAAAGCTTCTACTAAAGGAGAGAAGTAGAGTGTTTGATATAGTGAATTTGCATTTACTCTGACACATGGCATACGTGTTACTCCAAGCAATATCCTACATGGGCTGCGAGTTGATTGGCTCAATGTCCAGGCAAATGACTTAGCCGACCATGTGGAGAAAAGATGTTTCAAACCTGTAATCAGCTTTCCAAGACAAGAAAGTCTAGACGATCATCACGACAAGAGAAACTAAGACCAACTGCAAGCCACTTTATTCAAATGTATCCGACCACATCAATCGAATTTGTCTTGATGTGTTCCGTAACTGAAACAGAATGCATAATAGATCAGTACTAGAGTGCCAAATAATTTAAATACATCTTTTAATCTTCACATTTTTGTATATAAAAAAAATGCTTAACACTTTTTTTTTTAATGCATTCTGATTCTGTCTTTATAAAGTAGTGTCCTAGTTTAAAGTTACATACCGTTGAGCATGTAATAGATAGTTCGAGATTGTTTTTTTAAGCACACTGGATTTTAAAGCACACTGGATTTTAAAGCACACTGCAACAGATCCCTTTGAGAAATGGCCTATGTGGCATCAATATGCGTCAAAAACAGTTATTCCAGTGTCAAAATTACAAAGTGTAAAATGTAAAGACTACAAAGTGTAAAGTGTAAAGACTACAAAGTGTAAATAGGATCATTTTGGCCATAAAGTCAGTCTTGTCTAAAATAGAGTTTGGAATATCCGTGCGTCACACCGGGTAAATTGCGGTTGGGTTTTGATTTGACAATGTCTATTTGCCCACTAACACGGTGTGAACAGCTGCGGTGATTGCTCTTCATCCACGGACAGCACGGACAGTGAGATAGACCTGCCCAGCAGCTCCGACTGTTTACATAAGACAACACGTTGCAATGTTTTTAACTTGAGAAATACAGCACCAAGCACCTTAGTTAGATTTAAATTTACGAAAAAATGTAAGCATTTATTACAGTTATCTTAGATTCATTCTGGGGATTTTGACGAAGTGAAATAGACACGGGAAGCCTATCAAATGTTATTGGTCATATACACATATTTAGCAGATGTTATTGAGGGTGTAGTGAAATGCCTGTGTTCCTAGCTTCAACAGGGCAGTAGTATCTAAAAATTCACAATACACATACATCTAAAAGTAAAATAATGCAATTAAGAAATACATAAATATTAGTACAAGCAATGTCTGAGTGACTAAAAAACAGTAGAGTTCAGTATATACATACAAAATGAAGAAAAGCATGTAAACATTATTAAAGTGACTGGTGTTCCATTTAAAGTTACCAGTGATTCCATGTCTACAGTTGAAGTCGGAAGTTTACATACACTTAGGTTGGAGTCATTAAAACTAATTTTTCAACCACTCCACAAAATCCTTATTAACAAACTATAATTTTGGCAAGTCTGTTAGTAATTTTTCCAAAAATTGTTTACAGACAGATTATTTCACTTATAATTCACTGTATCACAATTCCAGTGGGTCAGAAGTTTACATACACTAAAGTGACTGTGCCTTTAAACATCTTGGAAAATTCCAGAAAATGATGTCATGGCTTTAGAAGCTTCTGATAGGCTAATTGACATAATTTGAGTCAATTGGAGGTGGACCTGTGGATGTATTTGCTTGACATCATGGGAAAATCAAAAGAAATCAGCCAAGACCTCAGAAAAAAATTGTAGCCCTCCAAAAGTCTGGTTCATCCTTGGGAGCAATTGCCAAACGCCTGAAGGCACCACGTTCATCTGTACATACAATAGTACGCAAGTATAAACACCATGGGCCCACGCAGCCGTCATACCACTCAAGAAGGAGATGCGTTCTGTCTCCTAGAGATGAACGTACTTTGGTGTGAAAAATGCAAATCAATCAGAACAACAGCAAAGGACCTTGTGAAGATGCTGGAGGAAACCGGTACAAAAGTATCTATTTCCACAGTAAAACGTGTCTTATATCGACAACCTGAAAGGCTGCTCAGAAAGGAAGAAGCCACTGCTTCAAAACCGCCATGAAAAAGCCAGACTAGCCAGACTACTTTTTGGAGAAATGTCCTCTGGTCTGATGAGAAAAAAAAATAGAACTGTTTGGCCACAATGACCTTCGTTATGTTTGGAGGAAAAAGAGGGAGGCTTGCAAGCCGAAGAACACCATCCCAGCCGTGAAGCATGTGGTGGCAGCATCATGGTGTGGGGATGCTTCGCTGCAGGAGGGACTGGTGCACTTCACAAAGTAGATTGCATCATGAGGGTGGCAAATTATGTGGATATATTGAAGCAAAATCTCAAGACATTAGTCAGGAAGTTGAAGCTTGGTCGCATATGGGTCTTCCAAATGGACAATGACCCCAAGCATACTTCCAAAGTTGCGGCAAAATGGCTTAAGGACAACAAACTCAAGGTATTGGAGTGGCCATCACAAAGCCCTGACCTCAATCCCATAGAAAATTGGTGGACAAAACTGAAAAGGCGTGTGTGAGCAAGGAGGCCTACAAACCTGACTCAGTTACACCAGCTCTGTCAGGAGGAATGGGCCAAAATTTACCCAACTTAATGTGGGATGTTTGTGGAAGGCTACCCAAAATGTTTGACCCGAGTTAAACAATTTAAAGGCAATGCTTCCAAATACTAATTGAGTGTATGTAAACTTCTGACCCACTGGGAATGTGATGAAAGAAATAGAAGCTGAAATAATTCTCTCTACTATTATTCTGACATTTCACATTCTTAAAATAAATTGGTGATCCTAACTGACCTAAGGTATAAGGTATATGTAAACTTCCGACTTCAACTGTATGTATTCCTCTTGTCCAGATGTGATAGGGCAGTGTGCAGTGCGATGGCGATTGCATCGTTTGTGGATCTCTTGATGCGGTATGCAAATTGAATTGGTTCTTGGGTGTCAGTTAAGGTAGAGCTGATATGATCTTTATCTAGCCTCTCAAAGCACTTCACGATGACAGAAGTGAGTGCTATGGGGCGATAGTAATTTAATTCACTTACCTTTGCTTTCTTGGGTACAGGAACAATGCTGGACATCTTGAAGCAAGTGGAGACTGGGATAGGGAGAGATTGAATATGTCTGTAAACACTCCAGCCAGCTGGTCTGTGCATGCTCTGAGGATGAGGCTAGGGATACCGTCTTGACCGGTAGCCTTGCGAGGGTTAACAAGCTTAAATGTCTTACTCATGTCGGCCACAGAGAACGAGAGACAACAGTCCTTGGGAGCGGACCACGTCGGTGGCACTGTGTTATCCTCAAAGTGGGCGAAGAAGGTGTTTAGCTTGTCCGGGAGCAAGACGTCGGTGTCTACGACGTTTCTGGTTTTTCCTTTGCAATCCGGGATTGTCTATAAACCCTGCCACATGCTTCTCATGTCTGAGCCGTTGAATTGCTACTCCACTCTGTTTCTGTACTGAACTTTTGTTTGATTGCCTTACAGATGGAATAAATAATTATACTGTTTGTATTGACCATATTCCCAGTCACCTTGCCGTGGTTAAATGTGGTGGTTCACACTTTCAGTTTTGTGCGAATGCTGCCATCTATCCACGTTTTTTGGTTTGGGTAGGTTTTAATAGTCACAGTCTCAGTCACTGTCCGTGTATAGTCACAGAACTCAGTCACTGTCCGTGTTTACGTCAATGCCATTCTCAGAGGCTACCCGGAGCATTTCCTTGTCTACGTGATCAAAACAATCTTGAAGCATGGATTCTGATTGGTCAGATCAGCGTTGAATAGAACTTAGCACGGGTACTTCCTATTTGAGTTTCTGCGAGGAGCAGAATGCAGAGCAGAGTTGTGATCTGATTTGCTGAAGGGAGGGTGGGGGAGTGTCTTTCAGCCATCCTGGAAGGGAGGGTAACAATGGTCGAGACTTCTTGGGGCGTGGGAACTACAGTGTCTCATGGGGGGCAAACACTATCCAAACGTGAAGAATAGGTCAGGAGAAACACCTCCAAGACTGAAATCTATTTTTTCTAATGAGCAACAGATAAACCCACGTGTCAATCAGCATGTTCAGTAGCTCTTTAATTCAGAGGGTGGCCCTGATAGTTAACAGGGTTGGGGTCAATTAAAATTGAAGTCAGTCAATTCAGGAAGTGATTTGAATTAAGCCTTTTTTAAATGATTGAATAGGTATTTCAGTTTAATTCCTGAATTTACAGGGTTAGTTTTAATTGAAGTCAAATTTACTAGCTAAACATTGGAGATGGCTGCCTTCTTGCAAGCTTAAACCCAACTTTGCCATTTTGTGCTTCTAACAGACTAGTCAAAGCTCAAACCAAGTTTATTCACCCACTGGGTCAAACAGCTGAAAAGACAAAGACATGTTCCCACCAGCACAAGTATTTATACCCTTCTATTAGGCGGCGTGTCCTCCTTCCACATCTAGACGGCCAATACATCTCTGTTGCTAGGCAGGAACTCAGGCGGTGTGTGTTGTTAGGTTCTAATTTTCAGAGTAAATAACGCACGAACACTAAAAGCTTAACCATTTACATTACATTTACATTTAAGTCATTTAGCAGACGCTCTTATCCAGAGCGACTTACAAATTGGTGCATTCACCTTATGACATCCAGTGGAACAGCCACTTTACAATAGTGCATCTAAATCTTTTAAGGGGGGGTGAGAAGGATTACTTTATCCTATCCTAGGTATTCCTTAAAGAGGTGGGGTTTCAGGTGTCTCCGGAAGGTGGTGATTGACTCCGCTGTCCTGGCGTCGTGAGGGAGTGTGTTCCACCATTGGGGAGCCAGAGCAGCGAACAGTTTTGACTGGGCTGAGCGGGAACTGTACTTCCTCAGTGGTAGGGAGGCGAGCAGGCCAGAGGTGGATGAACGCAGTGCCCTTGTTTGGGTGTAGGGCCTGATCAGAGCCTGGAGGTACTGAGGTGCCGTTCCCCTCACAGCTCCGTAGGCAAGCACCATGGTCTTGTAGCGGATGCGAACTTCAACTGGAAGCCAGTGGAGAGAGCGGAGGAGCGGGGTGACGTGAGAGAACTTGGGAAGGTTGAACACCAGACGGGCTGCGGCGTTCTGGATGAGTTGTAGGGTTTAATGGCACAGGCAGGGAGCCCAGCCAACAGCGAGTTGCAGTAATCCAGACGGGAGATGACAAGTGCCTGGATTAGGACCTGCGCCGCTTCCTGTGTGAGGCAGGGTCGTACTCTGCGGATGTTGTAGAGCATGAACCTACAGGAACGGGCCACCGCCTACATGTTTGTTGAGAACGACAGGGTGTTGTCAGGATCACGCCAAGGTTCTTAGCGCTCTGGGAGGAGGACACAATGGAGTTGTCAACCGTGATGGCGAGATCATGAAACGGGCAGTCCTTCCCCGGGAGGAAGAGCAGCTCCGTCTTGCCGAGGTTCAGCTAGGTGGTGATCCGTCATCCACACTGATATGTCTGCCAGACATGCAGAGATGCGATTCGCCACCTGGTCATTTAACCAAGTTGAATTCTTCACAAAGGGTCGACACAGCTGTATTCAGATAAAGACATGTTCCCACCACCACGAGTATATATATATATATATATATATATATATATATATATATATACTCCACTTTAGACACTCCTCCTTCTCTCCTTACATCTTATTGTTCGACAGGAAGACGAAGTGATACAGTATTAAACCGTTCTGTCTCCCTTCAGGTGACCTGACCTGACCTCAACCCCCTTGATGTCTAATCCAAAGCACTCCACCCGTTTCACTTATAGCGCTCCTGTGACTTCCTCCCGTCCACCCAGCACATTCCAAAACCATCTGTCTCCTACAGATAACCATTCACTTCTGATGTGACCTCCATTCTCTACCACCCCTCAGACACTATAGTATTACTTCTGATCGATCGTGTCTCTAGTGTAGCAACGTTCAAAGTTTAACCCAGAATCCAACAGTGTGTAATATAACTGCTCCTTGTCACTTCGTCTGACGTGACCTCGGCCCACATTCCTCACTCCTCCCTAATCCACTGCTATCTAACTTTATCAGTGACTGAAATCAGACTGGTACCCTTTGGCCCACTCCATAAGATCCATGAGATTTCAAGCTAGAATCCAGCAGTGCCAACATAGCTATATGGAATATCCAAATAGTTTTTTGCCTTAGATGAAATTAAGATTAAATAAATAAAAATCTTAAGAAATCACAATTTTCAGTTTTGGTTCATGTTTGAGATCTCTCCCTTGGGGATTCATTGATCTTGGTACTATAAAGGGCCTAATGCAGTGCTTTTCTCCACTTTTTTTGTTTGTGTATAAAGTCATCTTTTGTTCACAGAGTTTTGAACACTTTTTTTAAACACCAAAATTGTTGACAGGTTCATGGGAAATATAGCATTACCAGAATCTGTAAATTAATGTGAAATTAATTCAACAACAGTTTTGATAACCTCCATTGCTGACACGTGTAGTGCCATCACTAGTTGTGAGTGATTAGTGCTTTTTGAAATTGGTTTTGTTTTAGTTCGATCATTAAAAAATAATTTATTTTAAGTTAAAAGCACTATGCATTATGTGGTTTGAATGCTGGAACACAGAATAAAACAATGAAAGTGAATGGTAGCGCTTATCACTTATCAACCATCATTTATTCACATGACTTTACTTTAAATACATTTTTCAGTTGTGTATTGTATTTGTTACATTTTATTACAAAATCTCTATTTTAGTAGTTCTTCGGAGTAAATAAGGAGTAAATACTTTTATGCCTGCTGAATACCAGCTATCAATCACTTAGATCATGTATTTTCAGGTAGAGATACCTCGCAAAGTAACTGCTCTCTCCCACTCAATCACACATTCTTCTGTCACCTTCTCTGTGTCAGCCGAATGTTGCAGGTGAAAAAAACACACAGACTGGACAAGTAGATGCGCAATGGATTGTGGTCTTTGTATTCAATTACCACTTTCTGTGTTATGTAGAATTTTGGCCTGTTGGAAACTACAACTCCTTACTACATTGCACAGTTCGGGCTTGATCTAATTTATCTAGAGAAACTGTGTAATGTGCGCAATGAAATAGTTGTCAATTAGTTGTTTAAAAAAATGAAAAATAAAATACATTAAAGTACAACGTAAGTATTTTTTGGGGGTATCTGTACTTTACCATTTAATTTTTTTACATTTTTTACTTCACTACATTCCTAAAGAAAATGATGTACTTTTTACTCCATACATTTTCCCTGACACCCAAAAGTACTCATTACATTTTGAATGCTTAGCAGGACAGAAAATGGTCCAATTCATACACTTATCAAGAGAACATCCCTGGTCATCCCTACTGCCTCTCATCTGGCGGACTCACTAAACACAAATGCTTTGTTTTTAAATGATTTCTGTGTGTTGAAGTGTGACCCTGGCTATCCGTAAATAAAACTAAAACAAGAAAATGGCTTAATATAAGGAATGTTTTATTATTCGTACTTTTACTTTTGATACTTAAGTATATTTTAGCAATTACATTGACTTTTTATACTTAAGTATATTTAACACCAATTTTTTAAAACTTTTACTCAGGTAGTATTTTACTGGGTGACTTGCACTTTTACTTGAGTCATTTTCTATTAAGGTATCTTTCATTGAGTCCTTTTCCACCACTGCCTACAATTCGGTAAAATAGCTCAGCACAAACCATCACATACTGTACAAAGGTGTTATAAAATATCCAAATAAGTCCATTTACACCTCACAGACAAAGTTATCGCAGTATAAATCTATAAATTGCCTCGTTGGCTAAATGGGATTTATTATTATTATTATTATACGTTTGTCCCCAATGCCCAGGTAGGCGCTCTGTAAGGTAGACGCACAAGGACTTGCTGATTCAGTCGCTGCAAATAGTAACGACAGGTCACGCCTGCTGTCTGCCAAATCCTTCTGTGTTTCTGTCAGACCAATTGGGGAGATGTGTAGCTGACAGAAACTGAGCACGCGTTTGGCCCTGAATGGCTGCCAGTCTGTGTGCCTCTGCAGCTGACAGCATGCTTGGCTGGCTTTGATACTGTGACACGGCTCAACAAATGTAGGCTGCGTCCCAAATGGCACCTTATTCCTTACATAGGGCACTACTTTTGACCAGAGCCCGGGAATAGGGTGCCATTTGGGATGTGGGATGCAGCCGTAATTAAATGAGCCCCCAGCAGGAGAAAGCACCCCTCAGGACAGACTATCTATTCAGACAGGAATAGCATGAAATGAGTGGGGAGACAGAGAGGGAGATGTAGAATATCATTGGGGCTGTGATTCATAGCCATGCTGGGGTGGTGTATACAGTGAGCTCCAAAAGTATTAGGACAGTAACAAATGTTTTGGCTCTGTACTACAGCACTTTGCATTTGGAATAGTACAATTGCTATGATGTTAAAGTGCAGACTGTCAACTTTAAATTGAGGGTATTTTCATCCGTATCAGGTGAACCATTTAGAAATTACACCAGTTTTTTTCATAGTCCCTCCCATTTTAGGGGACTAAAAGTATTGGAACAAATTCACTTACTGTATATGCTGTGGGGAAGTGTGAGGGCCTTCTGGGCCTTCAAAGAAACCATAAGGATTTTTTAAAATATATATATATTTTTTCTTTCTTCTATTTCATTTTACAATAATTTGTATGATCTTCTGATTTAATCTCTTCAGTTTGTATTGGAAATAAGGGTTTTCTTTGGTGGTCTCTGGGTTTAACCTCATAGTCATTGTATCATTTTGAAATCTAAAGACGTGGAATACAGAGCCAAAGCAACAAGAACATTTGTCCCAATACTTTTGGAGCTCACTGTATGTGCTGCAGGCTGCGGAGATTCCCGCAAGACCAGGCTCAGCCATGGGATAGCGGATCTCAACTGCATCTACAGTCAGTGTCTGTCACTCCCTGACCCTAGAGATCCTTTTTATTCTCTATTTTGGTTAGGTCAGGATGTGACATTGGTGGGTAGTCTAGTTTTTTTCATTTTTATGTTGGCCTGGTATGGTTCCCAAACAGAGGCAGCAGTTGTCTCTGATTGGGGATCATATTTAGGCAGCCTTTTCCCACTGGGTTTTTGTGGGATCTTGTTTTTGTGTAGCTGCCTGTGAGCAGCCCAGAACGTCACGTTTCATTTTCTCCTGTATTATTTTTGGTGAGTTTCATATTTATTAAACATGTGGAACTCTTAAGTACGCTGCGCCTTGGTCTATTCATTCAGACGATCGTGACAGTGTCACTATCTCTGCTCTGTTTAAATTAGATTAGACAAACAATACTTGAAATAAAAGTTTGTTAATGTAAAGCACAACATGCAATCTACTTGTGGCCTACAAAGACGGTGAATGGGCCTCAAATGTATGGGTCTGTGATACATTAGACATTTAAGTTGATGTTTGATTTCAATATTTCACTAAAGCTGGCTACAGAAGCAGTTGAAGAGTGGTCGTAGTCAGTTTAACTGTGGCTTTAAGGCACCTTACTATTTTTTTTAACCTTTATTTAACTAGGCAAGTCAGTTAAGAACAAATTCTTATTTTCAATGACGGCCTCGGAACAGTGGGTTAACAGCCTGTTCAGGGGCAGAACGGCAGATTTGTACCTTGTCAGCTCGGGGATATGAACTCGAGGCAATTAAAAACAATGAGCTGCTGCACTTGAATGGGTAAAAACCATAAGGATGTGGAGACTTGGTATAAAGGTGCTATTTAATAAGAGGGGTAGTCTATGGACTGGGAAAAATGGGGATTATGGCCACCATTCGGTAAATGGAAAATGTAAAAAAAATAATTCATTTATAGTGGGGCTTACTTTTCCCATCAAGGCACCCTTCATTGTGTCTTGAGTGTCTTGATAGGAATTATACAAGAAGAAGCTAGCTGGGAGCTATGATCGGATCGTATTTCATCAATTAGACTCAGAGAAGTGAGCTTAGAGAGTGCAGGAGCGTAGCAGCAGGAGGAGAGTGAGATCTGGGTCTGTGCTGTACTGCGGCATACTCAGAGCTGTGGCCAAGTAGAGGCATCACGAGCCTGGGCCATGCGACATGAAGTGGGGGTAGTAGGGGGTGGGGTGGTGAGGGAGCGTAGTACGGGGAGAGATAGAAAGTGGGCCACTGAGCAGGACATGGCTTATATCCAACCACACTGGTTTCATCGGCAGGAGCAAAAAGAATGACTAATGCAGCCCTGTAACCAATGGAGCATCACACACGTTCACACTTATACACTGTGAATGATACGTGCACGTCTGTACACTCCACAACAACTTTCTTAATAGTACTGCACATAAAGTGTATTAGAAAATATAAACGGCACACACATTTGCCCATTATATAAATGCTCACATAATGGACAAATACTGCGCACAAATCGTTACTTATTTCAACTTAAGGTGCTTTTAAAAAATAATCATATTTTACCTTTATTTAACTAGACAAATCGGTTAAGAACATTCTTATTTACAATGACGGCCTACCAGCAAGTAAAAGGCCTCCTGCGAGGACGGGCCTGGGATTTAAAAAAAACAATACTATACAAATATAAAACACACATTACAACAAGAGATACAACACAACACTACATAGAGACCTAAAACAACAAGGCAGCATCACATGGCAGCAGCAAAACATGGTACAACTTTAACTTTAGCCTGCAGCTTTGATATTTGCTGAGAGAAAGATAGTTCACCATCTAGCTATACTCCCAAGTACTTGTAGCTCTAAACCCTCAGAGGTAGTAATCACACCTGTGGGAGGAGGGGCATTCTTCTTACCAAACCACATGACATTTGTTTTGGAGGTGTTCAGAACAAGGTTAAGGGTAGAGAAAGCTTGGGACACTAAGAAAGCTTTGTTGTAGAGCGTTTAACACAAAATCCAGGGAGGGGCCAGATGAGTATAAGACTGTATCATCTGCATATAAATGGATGAGAGAGCTTCCTACAGCCTGAGCAATGTTGTTGATGTAAATTGAGAAGAGTGTGGGGCCTAGGATCGAGCCTTGGGTTATTCCCTTGGTGACAGGCAGTGGCTGAGACAGCAAATTTTCTGACACTGCACTCTTTGAGAGAGGTAGTTAGCAAACCAGCCCAAAGACCCCTCAGAGACACCAATACTCCAAGTTTAAGGATCTCCCACAAGAATGGAATGGTCTACAGTATCAAAAGCTTTGGCCACATCAATAAAAGTACCAGCACAATATTGCTTAGAATCAAGGGCAATTGTGACATCATTGAGGACCTTTAAGGTTGCAGTGACACATCCATAACCTGAGCGGAAACCATATTGCATACCAGAGAGAATACTATAGACATCAAGAAAGCAAGTCAGTTGATTATTGACAAGTTTTTCCAACACTTTTGATAAACAGGGCAAAATAGAAATAGCCTATAACAGTTAGGATCAGCTTGATCTCCCCCTTGAAATAAAGGACAAACCGTGGCTGTCTTCCAAGCAATGGGAACCTCCCCAGAGAGGAGAGAGAGGTTAAAAAGGTCAGCGGTAGGCTTGGCAATGATAGGGGCAGTAACCTTAAAGAATAAAGGGTCTAAACCATCTGACCCAGATGTTTTTTTGGGGTCAAGTTTAAGGAGCTCCTTTAGCACCTCAGATTCAGTGACCACCTGCAGGGAGAAACTTTGTAGCGGGGCAGGGGAAAAGAGGGAGGAGCATCGGGGATAGTCGCATTATGAACACAGGCTGTAAAACAGTGGTCACTAAGGTCATTACAGAAAACACCAGACTGATACCTATCAGGATTATTTGTGAGGATAACATTGAGGAGAGTAGCCTTTTCTGAGTGTTTGGAGTCATACCTTGTGGGATTTGTAATAATCTGGGAAAGATTTAGGGAGTCCTATTGTATTAGGACTTGGTCAGGTGGTTTAAGCATGTCCCAGTTTAGGTCACCAAACAGGACAAATTCAGACTTAGTGTAAGGGGCCAGGAGAGAGCTTAGGACAGGTAGGGTACAGGCCGGTGCTGATGGTGGACGATAACACCCAGCAACAGTCAACAAAGAGGTATTTGAAAGTTGAATGCTTAAAACCAGCAAATCAAATTGTTTGGGGACAGACTTGGTGGAGACAACCGATCATTGAAGGTGATCCTTGGTAAAATTTGCCACTCCACCACCTTCGGAAGGTCTGTCTTGCCGAAAAAGATTATAACCAGAAAGGTTAACATCAGTATTCATAACATTTTTCCTTAACCATGTCTCAGTAATAACAAACACATCTGGATTGGAGCTGTGAACCCACACTTTCAGTTTATCCATTTTAGGTAATACGCAGAAATCAGTGAAACAGATATCAGAGCACAAGTCAGAATTGGGGCTAGCAACAGTAGATGGGCCAGGGTGTACATGCACATTTACAAATGTCATCAACAGTAATACAATCAGGGCATGGCAGAGGACCAGGAGAGCTCTGCAGTGTTGATTTATGACATCTGAATGTGCATTAGATGGCAACAAGATCATATTATACAGCAATTTCATCAGGTAACAACTATACAAAGTCGGTGAGAGGTGGTTAGAATAGGATGGGAGGCTAAAAGTCTATGTAACCACTAGAGAGTCAGAGTCCCGAGTGTGGAACAAACCTAGTCTGTCCCACGGTTGGGTAATTGAACCATATCAATAATGAACCTTTGGCAATGAGGACTTTGGCAATGAGAATTTTAGAAATGCATTATGGTGGTCCCGTTTGTAGTCTCTATTGGAAGGAATATATTTGATTATCAAACATTTCTCCCTGATCAAACACTTTGTGTCATCCTCTGTAGCATGCGTCCAACTGTTTGTTGTGTCAAAGACAAAGAACACATATGCATGCTCTGTCTTCGTTTGGCATTTATGCTAAATGCATACCAAGTATATTGTAGATATAAAGCTATTAGTATTTGTAATTCTAATTAATAAAACCATGTCTATTCTGATCCTTTTTGCAGTTTTCCTTCGTATTGCCACCCTGATTCTGACTCTGTTATTGCACTTCCTTTGTTGGTCTCATCTCTTCCCCAATCAGAAATGCCTCAATAGATGACGGAGAGGGTCACAGGTTTGATTCGCAGCACTTCCAGTTGAGGTGAGACATTTCAAAATGACCGCTGACCCTCATGTTTGACCCTCATGTTTGTCCTCCCATTCCATCTGTGACACATCTTTGTCCTCATTTTATCCTCTAATGCAAGACAGAGTGTTCAGTGGGTAACATACATATACGTGTGCAAAAGAATTGTGCAAAGTGCAAAAATGACCAATAAACTTCACTGTAATCTGTCAGTGTGGTTTAATTTGAGTTAAAAAATAGAGATTATAGCATTAAGAGGCATTATTTATGTTTTGCTCAGTTTCCTAAGCTCAGGTATATTTAAAAAAAAAGTAATTTATGTGTGCTGTCTGAATATGGATCCCTGTTACAGTTCTCATATCAGTTTCCTTTCAAAGCGGCCTCCTTTTGCCCTGAGCGGGCTTTAGTGATGTGAGTAAGTAGCCTTGTGCGAGCCGGAGTGGCTCATAGGCTCCTGCACCCATCTCCTGTTCCTGTAGCAGCTTTATGTATAGGTATACCCCCTTAACAGGATGCTAGTCTATTGCAGGGCCTTACCCTCAACCTATATCCTTAATGCTGAGTGCCAAGCAGAGATGCTTTGGGTCCCATTTTTTTGTCTTTGGTATGACTCGGCCGGGGATCGAACTCCCAACCTTCCAATCTCAGGGCGGACACTAACCACAAGGCCACTTTAGTGATGTGCATACTCGGAATGCGCATTGACAAAATTGTTGATAAAAATAAATAAATAAATAAATGAAGCTTCAAGATTTTCAGATTGTTCAGTAATGAATATAGATTTTCAGATTGTTCAGTAATGAATATAGATTTTCAGATTGTTCAGTAATGAATATAGATTTTCAGATTGTTCAGTAATGAATATAGATTTTCAGATTGTTCAGTAATGAATATAGATTTTCAGATTGTTCAGTAATGAATATAGATTTTCAGATTGTTCAGTAATGAATATAGATTTTCAGATTGTTCAGTAATGAATATAGATTTTCAGATTGTTCAGTAATGAATATAGATTTTCAGATTGTTCAGTAATGAATATAGATTTTCAGATTGTTCAGTAATGAATATAGATTTTCAGATTGTTCAGTAATGAATATAGATTTTCAGATTGTTCAGTAATGAATATAGATTTTAGTTCCCGCATATGTTGTCACCGGCTACCACCCCATACTGATGGTAGTAGGCTTTCCTTTACTGGTACTATCATGGTGCAAATCACTTTGTTTCATACTAAAAAACAAGTTTGACCTTTTTTTTTGCTTATAGTCAAAGATAAAGCGGATGGAAACCTCACTGGAGCGGTAATGTTAGTTTGGCATGTGGTGAAGTTGAAACTTGAAACTAGTGAAGTGGAAGTCTGCAGGAGGGCTCTCTGTGCCGACAGCATGGAGGGGGGGGGGGATTGAGTGCTGATTCTTTTGTGGAATCCAAATTCTAAATAAATAAAAAAAGACATGTAACAGTAGGTGTTTTGCATGTAAAACAACAAAAGCCTGAGCGCACATGTAAATGCTTTATAAACCAAGGTTTAATTCTTCCTTTTCCACTCCCATAACATAGGTGTTATTTGTCTATTCTGTTCTGTTTATCTCTGTCCCTCTGTTCTGTTTATCTCTGTCCCTCTGTTCTGTTTATCTCTGTCCCTCTGTTCTGTTTATCTCTGTCCCTGTTCTGTTCTGTTTATCTCTGTCCCTCTGTTCTGTTTATCTCTGTCCCTGTTCTGTTCTGTCCCTCTGTTCTGTTTATCTCTGTCCCTCTGTTCTGTTTATCTCTGTCCCTCTGTTCTGTTTATCTCTGTCCCTCTGTTCTGTTTATCTCTGTCCCTGTTCTGTCCTGTCCCTCTGTTCTGTTTATCTGTCCCTCTGTTCTGTTTATCTCTGTCCCTCTGTTCTGTTTATCTCTGTCCCTCTGTCCTGTTCTGTCTCTGTCTCCTCCTACTCTCTGTACTAACCACTCTCTCTGCTCTATTCTCCTACCCCCAGGCCTCCTGAGCCAGTTTACAGCACTGTGAACAAACTGTGTGACAAAACACCTTCTCCCCGCTGCTATTCCCCCATGGAGTGTGACAAAAGCCTCCTCCACTCCATACCCTTCCCTCACTATCACTTAGGCCTGCTCCCTGACTCCGAGATCACCAGGTATTCTACACGCTGCATGGCATAGCTTTGCATTGTATTGCACGGCATGGCATGCCCCTTACTCTCTTCATATCCTCACACACACTCACTCGTTCCCAAAAGAATCTCACTCTTCTAAGCCTTGCATGCCTCTCCTACCTCTCTATCCATGCCCCTTACTCTCTTCATATCCTCACACACACTCACTCGTTCCCAAAGGATCTCACTCTTCCAAGCCTGCATGCCTCTCCTACCTCTCTATCCATGCCCCTTACTCTCTTCCTATCCTCACACACACTCACTCGTTCCCAGAGGGTCTCGCTCTTCTAAACCTGCATGCCTCTCCTCCCTTCGGCTCCCTCTCACTCCAGGGGGTCTGATCTAGTCCAAACCTGCTGGCCTTATCTTTCGCAAACACATTTGGACCCCCCTGAAGACGGGCAGTGTTGTTATATATAAGTGAATGTGTTTTCTCTAAAAGCGTCAGAGTATTCGGTAAATGTGGTTTTAAAAGTGGTATGTTGAAGCCTGTAGCAGCTACTCAGACACACTCAAACACAATCAAGCGCACTTAACGCACCAGATGCTTTTACACTTTTTGTGAAGCCGGTGGTCGGTGTGATCGCAACGTTAAAGGGGCCAGATGTGATTTCACTGGTCATATATATTATATACACAAAATCTCAGACTGCTTGACAATATATCTCTTTCTTAGCTCTCCCTGAACACATTGTAGTTGAACTCTCAAGCACTATTTCCCTTCTGGATCAGGATGGCCTCCACCTTCGTTATGTTTTGCTTGTTTGTTTAGATTGTCAATGATCTGCATTATGTTATGAAAACTAAAGTAGTTCCTAATTGGCCTCCGTGGGAGTTATTATACAAATAATAATAATACAAAAAATAATATAGATATTACATCAACAAGAACAGCAGTAGACTCTTTTTACATCAATTGAAAAATAAGTATGGAGGTGCTATTTTATATGATAACGATCAAGATTCCGTTAGTGGTAAGCATACAATAGTTTGTCTTTCATTGATTGTTTGCTCTTTTTCCTAGTAACCAGCACTTTGCCATCTTTATCTCGTTTGTGCGGGGCTTATTTATTATTTCAGCTTGTTTATCATTTCTGCGTTAGCAACGTATCTGGGCGTACAATCAACAGAGCTGGGGTGTGATGGTAACCATGAATAAGGCATGAGGTGTTAAAGTGCTAGTCGGACCAGATCAGTTCAACTGTGCGCCATTCATATTGTTGAACGTTATAAGGCATTTAAAAGGGTCACTTTGCTCAACAACAACAAAAACGTCTTTAGTATTTTGTTCATTAGTCCACTGTTGATACGGTCTCCAAAAATGGTGCATGTCAGCAGTAAAGTTAAGAGAAAGCACTTTCAGTAAAAAGTAAAAAAGTGTGATGTGTTTTTCATCATATAATGCATTTATCATCATCATCATCATCATCATCATCATCATCATTTGTAGCTTTTTACTGAAAGTTTTGAAAATGTAACTGCTGACAAGAATACATCTGTGAGACCATATCAACAGTGGATTAATGAACAAAATACAAAAAAATATATGTTTTTGAGTCAAGTGATCATTTAAGTCTGATGCTACATTTGGGAGGCCGTGTTGCTCCTTAACAGAGGAAAGGCAGACAAAGTTGCTCTGGCGAGTGGGTCAGCACCAGCCATGAGACTGGGCACTTGGCAAACCCTGCCTTCCAGCATCATTACGTGGAGTCCCTTGACTACTTTCATATTTGAATGAATTGGCCTGCTGTTAACTATGCAGGTCATTGCAGAGCTTGTTCGATCAGGATGAAGGAAATGGTGTTGTGTGCATGTGGCAGCAATGCTGGGAAGTTTCACAAAGGACAGGTGGAGGAGGGTTTGTTTTGTATTAGGGCAAAATCAAACTTACAAGGGACCTTTCAAACTGCGCTGACAATTATGAAGACAGTCAATGTAGTTATTTAAAAATGGCTTAAATGCAAATGGAGTAGTCTGCTGTTTTATTGGTTGTTGAAGAGTCTTCCAGTTGAAGCACACTACCGCAGGACTTTACCACTGTCTGGTCATGTGGATAAAACAAAGATATGATTTTATAAATCGGGTGATTGTTTTTTTTTTCAACTATTTGTCAGGATATTGCTTCACTTGGTTTCAGTCTGTGCCATTTGTATCATACCACACGAATGCTTTTGGCCTGAAATGACAAATATGGATGGAATGATCTTCATAGATTCGCTCTGGATGTGCCGACTGAAATGGAATACATTTCGATGACTTTCCCTATGCTTGATGTGTCTGACATGTCAAACACTGGTTACTGAGATGCATTAGAGAGCCATTGAATGTGGCATTCAATAAGCCTTTATTGATTGCTCAAGTGTAGCTGACATAATGTATCGATGTACTGTAGGGTGAAGCTGCCCTTAGATGCTGACCTTGGGTCAGTTTAGCATTTTCCTCACTAATAGATATAGTTTGGGTTAGGGGAAGGGAACCCGATTCTAGATCTCTAACTAGGGGAAACTTCAACCCGGAGCCCAGAATTTATTAGTCCATTTGACCTTAATAATAATGTTTTTATGAGATATATTTATGTTTTATTAAGGAGCCTTAGCTACCGTCTCCTTTTACAAAGACTTAGAATATTAGAACATATTAGTATTTAATCATTTCTTTTGTTAAAGGGGAACGTTTTGTCTAATTACTCATTTGGTAGGCATGAATACTTCTTTGTCTGGACCCTAATTAACTAGAAGGCGGTGTGTTTCCAGTGGCTACGTCCCAAATCGCACCCTATTCCCTATACAGTGCACTACTTTTGACAAGGGCCTATAGGGCGCTGGTCAAAAGTAATACCCTATGTAGGAAAGAAGGTGCGCGTTTGCGACGCACGCTGCGTTTCGGATTGCCTCATCTCCGTTTCAATTTGCATTCCCTCTGTTGTGAGCCGAGTGCACTGCCTCTTCCATTCCCGTAATCCAGTTCCAACCTGAGAACGCTGTGGTATTGTGAGGCGACTTCTCAGAGGGAGCAGAGAATAATCAAACTGTCTCTTTAAAACCTACTCTAGAATGCAAGGGTGTGTGCAGTTCCAAGCATTTCTCAAAGGATTTTGTTTTCGTCACTCATTCTTCTGTAAATTGAGTAAGTTGAGTGAGAAAACACAAGTACTTAGAGCATCTAGACATGGTCATGTTCTGTGTACAGTGTTGTTTTTGCTATAACAACTCGAATGGAAATCACGCAACGTTATTTTGACCAGCGTTGACATCGCTTTGCAGTATAAAGTAGTCACACTTATGCAGAGCAGGAAGGCACTCGTGGTTATAATTCGTTATATTCTTCAAGAAACAATGTGTAAATATGAAGAATTGAATTTACCATTGAACAGATTCTTGGACCTCCACATAAAAAAAACGAAATTCTAGTTGAACCCCTCATGCCTTGTGCTAGCCTGCTCCACAATATAACTGATTACTACCTAATGCTCACCGACTGTGGCTCTCACTCTCTCAATTCAATGGGAATTATTGGCATGGGAAATGTATTGTATTGCCAAAGCAAGTGGAATACTTAATACACAAAGGTGAAATAACCAATCAGAAATTAACAGTAAACGTTACACTCACAAAAGTTTCTAAAGAATAGAGACACTTCAAACGTTATATTATGGGTGTTTACAGTGTTTATAACAATATGCAAATAGTAGAAGTACAAAAGGGAAAATAAATAAACTTGGGTTGTATTTCCATTTCTCGCTCTCTCGCACTCTCGCTCGCAGAAAATGAGTGGCTGTGGGTGGATGCTGATAGAGGAAGCCCACCCACAGTCATTAGCAATATTTCAATTTCTAAACTGTGTTGTGCACACTCATTATGCGATTGCTGTAAATTGAGTTATATATCTGTCAGTATTTATATTTTCACTTGTTGCACAAAGGTTATACAGAATATCAGACCAATTAACATTCGTTAACTTTTGCAGGAAGGTTGAAAATAAACGTTTTCTGGACATATGAAATGTTGAAGCAAAGCACATATGCAGTAGATATGCTCTGTAACCTACCCAGCAGTCTATCCAAAATGGCGGTTTGCTTCTCACTTTCATAGCATTCTCCTTACGACATTTTCAGATTTTAACACTTAAATATCAAAGGGATGCATGAGTACAAAGATTCTGGGAGAGCCTAACGAAAGGTGACATGAAATAATGAGGCAAGAAGATAGAGGCATTTCATGGAGCATTCTTAATGCATAGGCGGAATTGGTTGTCTGAGCTTACCCAGAGAGAGGTGGAATTCACAACGAATGTTCTGTTTTCTCATTCGCCCACATGATTACGGTGAGATGCCTGTGGTTGCCTTGGTGCCGCAAACACAAAATTAGCTATTGCTGGTGTGCTGAATAGATTTTACAGAACCATGTTAGCATTAGCATTTTGACTGTGGGCCACCTCCCCGTGTCCTAGCCTAGAATGGCCTCTGGTGGGCTTCCAGCTACCTGACCGTTCCTCTCTCCATATCAATGTGTTTCAGCTGTCTGTGTTGCTGTCACAGGGGGGCCTTTGGGGACACTGGGAGGGCAAGGGCCCACTCGAATGATTTATTAACAACCCTGGCTTAAGTACCATGTGTATACTCACAGAAGCATAATGTAATAATGTGTTCACTAGAAACCAAATGGAAGAAAACAGCCGAAAAAAGGAAGGACTACCTGAACTTGTCCAATGACAATCTCTGATTTGAATGCATCTCAATCGCCTTTTAAAAGGGTGCGTCTACCGTGGCCTTTTCCGCCCGTGCACCACACCTATGGAACTCCCTTCCAGATAGTCTCCAAGCTGTTCAGACTGTTGGAGATTTTAAAGCAGTCCTTAAGACTCATCTCTATCAACAGGCCTATCCTTCCTCCCAGCCTTTGATTGTTGCTTTCATGATATGGTCAGATATATTTGTTTATAAAAAATTAAAAACTATATGTCTATGTTATTCACTTTGAGATTGTACTTGTATATTGAAAATCACTTTACAAATGTAATACATGTAGAATTATTATTAATGAGAGTGGTGAAGGCAGCTTGTCATTCCTAGCAACCGGGTCAACCATGCTCATTGTCTCTCAAATCATTAAGAATACCTGCTCTTTCCATGACATAGACTGACCAGGTGAATCCGGATGAAAGCTATGATCCCTTATTGACATTACTTGTTAAATCCACTTCAAATCAGTGTAGATGAAGGAGACAGGTTACGGTTAAAGGAGGATATTTAAGAGACATGGATTGTGTATGTGTGCCATTCAGAGGGTGAAGGGAAAATACATAATATTTAAGTGCCTTTGAACAGGGTATGGTAGTAGATGCCAGGCGCACCGGTTTGTGTCAAGAACTGCAATGCTGCCAGGGATTTCCACGGTCAACAATTTTCCGTGTGTATCAAGAATGGTCCACCACCAAAAGGATATCCAGCCAACTTGTGGGAAAGATTGGAATCAACATGGGCCAGCATCCTTGTGGAAAGCTTTCAACATCGTGGAGAGTCCATGTAACCTAATATTAGTTCATGTTTTTCCCACTCAGCGTATTCTCAAAGCTGGTCTAAGCACAGAATATGTATATATCCCCATTTCCATGGATATAATTACATCCCAACCAATATTATTAGCTACATTAAGAAGATTTCAAACACATGGCTGCATTTCAAGTTCAGTTCAAGCTTTTGTACTACATTAAAGGACATTCAGATGCCATCTGGAGTTTGGTTGCCATCTAGTGTTACATTTTGGAAGCAATGCTCTGTTGGGTGCTGGCAGGATACGCCATGCAGACACTGATGGTTGGTCCTGCCCTCAGCTGTATACCAAAACAAGTGGCGGAGACCGCGCTTTGTTCTTTTACTTTACGTGCTCTATTTTGTTTTATAGATGCGCTATTGCAGGGGTTTCCAAATCCGAGCCTGAGGGTCCGGATTACTGCTGGTACTGCAGTCCCCGATTAGAGGTAGGGCTGTGACGGTCAAGGTTATTTGTCAGCCAAATGACACCGGTCGCCGTTCTAATCGTTTGAGTTGGCTACAGCAAGGAGCAACACAGTTCCATCACGTTACCACAGAAACTCACTCAGTCGCACGTCATCTTTTTGAATGCCTGGATTTCCCTTTTTCAGTCAGCTGATTATTCCACGACACAACATTCTAAAACTGGCTCTACTTTTGTCTCCTCTCCTCCTTCCTGTGGGCTGTAAATCAGGCTTACTTTTACTTTTCTGCTTTTGGGTAAAGTTTCTGACTTAAAGATGAAGGACATTTTTTGAAATAAATACAATTTTAAACTAAAAATAATGATATATACAGTAGGGAGAACAAGTATTTGATACACTGCCGATTTTGCAGGTTTTCCTACTTACAAAGCATGTAGAGGTCTGTCATTTTTATCATAGTTACACTTCAACTGTGAGAGACGGAATCTAAAACAAAAATCCAGAAAATCACATTGTATGAATTTTAAGTAATTCATTTGCATTTTATTGCATGACATAAGTATTTGATACATCAGAAAAGCAGAACTTAATATTTGGTACAGAAACCTTTGTTTGCACACACTGCAGCAGGGATTTTGGCCCACTCCTCCATACAGACCTTCTCCAGATCCTTCAGGTTTCGGGGCAGTCGCTGGGCAATATGACTTTCAGCTCCCTAAATATTTTCTATTGGGTTCAGGTCTGGAGACTGGCTAGGCCACTCCAGGACGTTAAGATGCTTCTTACGGAGCCACTCCTTAGTTGCCCTGGCTGTGTGTTTCGGGTCGTTGTCATGCTGGAAGACCCAGCCACAACCCATCTTCAATGCTCTTACTGAGGGAAGGAGGTTGTTGGCAAATATCTCGCGATACATGGCCCCATCCATCCTCCCCTCAATACGTTGCAGTCGTCCTGTCCCCTTTGCAGAAAAGCATCCCCAAAGAATAATGTTTCCACCTCCATGCTTCACGGTTGGGATGGTGTTCTTGGGGTTGGACTCATCCTTCTTCTTCCTCCAAACATGGCGAGTGGAGTTTAGACCAAAAAGCTCTATTTTTGTCTCATCAGACCACATGACCTTCTCCCATTCCTCCTCTGGAACATCCAGTTGGTCATTGGCAAACTTCAGACGGGCCTGGATATGCGCTGGCTTGAGCAGGGGGACCTTGCGTGCGCCGCAGGATTTTAATCCATGACGGCGTAGTGTGTTACTAATGGTTTTCTTTGAGACTGTGGTCCCAGCTCTCTTCAGGTCATTGACCAGGTCCTGCCGTGTAGTTCTGGGCTGATCCCTCACCTTCCTCATGATCATTGATGCCCCACGAGGTGAGATCTTGCATGGAGCCCCAGACCGAGGGTGATTGACCGTCATCTTGAACTTCTTTCATTTTCTAATAATTGTGCCAGCAGTTGTTGCCTTCTCACCAAGCTGCTTGCCTATTGTCCTGTAGCCCATCCCAGCCTTGTGCAAGTCTACAACGTTATCCTTGATGTCCTTACACAGCTCTCTGGTCTTGGCCATTGTGGAGAGGTTGGAGTCTGTTTGATTGAGTGTGTGGACAGGTGTCTTTTATACAGGTAACGAGTTCAAACAGGTGCAGTTAATACAGGTAATGAGTGGAGAACAGGAGGGCTTCTTAAAGAAAAACTAACAGGTCTGTGAGAGCTGGAATTTTTACTGGTTGGTAGGTGATCAAATACTTGTCATGCAATAAAATGCAAATTAATTACTTAAAAATCATACAATGTGATTTTCTGAATTTTTGTTTTAGATTCCGTCTCTCACAGTTGAAGTGTACCTATGATAAAAATGACAGACCTCTACGTGCTTTAAGTAGGAAAACCTGCAAAATCGGCAGTGTATCAAATAATTGTTCTCCTCACTGTATATATATATATATATATATATATGTTTTTTTTTGCGTTTTTGACGGTTATTTTAATTTCATGACTATCTTCATCCTTAATCGATTATCCAATTATCATGCCAGCCCTAATTAGATTGAAAGAATGAAAATGGTCCAGATTAGAATTTGTCTGCTCTATTCACAGTTCAGATTTGTGGTAGGCAATGAGAGAATCAATTGGTTTTGCTCGACTCCTTGCGTCCTCTCCTCCGTACTCTCCTCGCCTGCTTTTGAAAATGGTCAAACGTAATCGAGGAGACATCAAAAGATTTCAAAACACTTCCGTGCTAGCAGGTGGGAGAATACTCTTGTGTGACCTCTGCCAATGGATATCAGTAGAATAGCATACTTCTCTGTTCACCTACTAACAAGTTGACACACTTTTCGACCACTTATCGGTTTCCAGCTCACGGAAGAGAGGAGGATGCAGGAGTCGAGGAGAGGACAGACTTAACCCAATTGAGAACCACCCCTAAATTGAGAAACTCCCCTTGTATTATAGGAAAACTTACTAATCACTATGCTCGGACAATGTCGTACCCTAACCTTATTTCACAAATGGTTTGAGACACACCTTAAATGTTTTTATCACTGCTTTACCCAATTACTTTAAAGCAGTATTTCACAGATTTTTTTTACTTCATATTCAAAGGTGACATTTTCACACATAGTGGTATGGTGCTGAATGATGTTAAAAATCTGTGAAGTGTTCCTTTAACCCCCCAGTAGATGGCAATCTATTGTTATGTAACAAGTGTTAGGCCTGTCACAACAGTCTGTCGAAGCGGGAACCTACAACCCACAGCGCAGCACTTTGCAACCAGGTCAGTGACAATGTATATGTACAGTATCAAGCATCTCAGCATAGGAGTGCTGATATAGGATCAGTTTTAACCATTAGAGCACAATGCGTAAGATTACATGGGACCTTGTCCTAGATCAGTGCTCTCACTCTGAGACTCATTGCTATCGATCCCTATAACATGATTTCCAGACTTCATCTGTCTTTAGACATAGTCTCCTACTGTTCTCAAGCAACTCAAAAAGACACCTGGCAAGGGACTCCGAACCTTCTAGCCTTACTTTACATACATTATTAACTATATCATTTTGTTGGTTTGACAGCGACAGCGCTCCCTTCAGAGTAGATTGGTGGCACTACAGGGAAAATAAGTCTCATCTCTCCAAAGAGTCCTTGAGGAAGGTGTCCTCAATGTCCTGATTGCTATTTGACTTTAGCCCAGTGGGAGCTGGTGGCAGATGCTAGCTCTCGGTCTTCATACATGGCTATGTGTGTGTGCCTGCGTGTGTGCGTGCATACATGCACACTTGTGACCTCACGCTCATGTGCAGGCTCCTCGTCTCCAGGAAACCAGTCAGAAATGGGACAATGATTTAAGTAGAGCACAATGCTCCTTTGGGCCTCTGCCATCTCTGTACTGTGCCTCGGCGCGCTCTACGTGCCCCCGCTTCTATCTGCTTGTGTGTGTGATTCTCTTTCTTCTCTGCCGGACGGACAGTCAAGATGCTAAGCCCCTCGGACTCGGATGCTGAGCTGATGTACTATCTGACCTGTTTGTACAGGGATCCCAGGAGGATGGTCCTCCACAAGGGCTCCACAGGCCTGGGATTCAACATCGTGGGCGGGGAGGACGGAGAGGGCATCTTTGTCTCCTTCATCCTGGCGGGAGGGCCCGCCGACCTAAGCGGAGAGCTGCGGAGGGGAGACCAGATCCTGTCGGTGAGTTTACCCCTACAGACGCACATAATGATATTTATACTGATAATGTTTCTACATATACACACACACACAGATATGCACATGTACTGTAATTGGCAGTGTACTACAAGGTTTGAGAACAAGATTATAATCCTGAGATGTCCCATTTTCAAGAATGTCCTGAGAAACAGTTACAATACAATTCCAAAACGACTACCTTATACACACAAGTGTAAAGGGATAAAGAATATGTACATAAAGATATATGAATGAGTGATGGTACAGAACGGCATAGGCAAGATGCAGTAGATGGTATCAAGTACAGTATATACATATGAGATGAGTAATGTAGGGTATGTAAACAAAGTGGCATATTTTAAAGTGGCTAGTGATACATGTATTACGTAGAGATGCAGTAGATGATATAGGGTACAGTATATACATATGAGATGAGTAATGTAGGGTATGTAAACATTATATTAAGTAGCATTGTTTAAAGTGGCTAGTGATATATTTTACATCAATTTCCATCCATTCCCATTATTAAAGTGGCTGGAGTTGAGTCGGTGTGTTGGCAGCAGCCACTCAATGTTAGTGGTGGCTGTTTAATAGTCTGATGGCCTTGAGATAGAAGATGTTTTTCAGTCTCTCGGTCCCTGCTTTGATGCACCTGTACTGACCTCGCCTTCTGGATGATAGCAGGGTGAACAGGCAGTGGCTCAGGTGGTTGTTGTCCTTGATGATCTTTATGGCCTTCCTGTGACATCGGGTGGTGTAGGTGTCCTGGAGGGCAGGTAGTTTGCCGCCGGTGATGCGTTGTGCAGACCTCACTACCCTCTGGAGAGCCTTACGGTTGTGGGCAGAGCAGTTGCCGTACCAGGCGGTGATACAGCCCAACAGGATGCTCTCGATTGTGCATCTGTAGAAGTTTGTGAGTGCTTTTGGTGACAAGCCGAATTTCTTCAGCCTCCTGAGGTTGAAGAGGCCTCCTGAGGTTGAAGAGGCGCTTCTACGCCTTCTTCACGACGCTGTCTGTGTGGGTGGACCAATTCAGTTTGTCCGTGATGTGTACGCCAAGGAACTTAAAATGTACTACCCTCTCCACTACTGTCCCATCGATGTGGATAAGGAGGTGCTGTTTCCTGAAGTCCACAATCATCTCCTTTGTTTTGTTGACGTTGAGTGTGAGGTTATTTTCCTGACACCACACTCCGAGGGCCCTCAACTCCTCCCTGTAGGCCGTCTCATCGTTGTTGGTAATCAAGCCTACCACTGTAGTGTTGTCCGCAAACTTGATGATTGAGTTGGAGGCGTGCATGGCCACGCAGTCATGGGTGAACAGGGAGTACAGGAGAGGGCTCAGAACGCACCCTTGTGGGGCCCCAGTGTTGAGGATCGGCGGGGTGGAGATGTTGTTACCTACCCTCACCACCTGGGGGCGGCCCGCCAGGAAGTCCAGTACCCAGTTGCACAGGGCGGGGTCGAGACCCAGGGTCTCGAGCTTGATGACGAGTTTGGAGGGTAATATGGTGTTAAATGCTGAGCTGTAGTTGATGAACAGCATTCTCACATAGGTATTCCTCTTGTCCAGATGGGTTAGGGCAGTGTCCAGTGTGGTTGAGATTGCATCGTCTGTGGACCTATTTGGGCGGTAAGCAAATTGGAGTGGGTCTAGGGTGTCAGGTAGGGGGGAGGTGATATGGTCCTTGACTAGTCTCTCAAAGTACTTCATGATGACGGAAGTGAGTGCAACGGGGCGGTAGTCATTTAGCTCAGTTACCTTAGCTTTCTTGGGAACAGGGACAATGGTGGCCCTCTTGAAGCATGTGGGAACAGCAGACTGGGATAAGGATTGATTGATTATGTCCGTAAACACACCAGCCAGCTGTTCTGTGCATGCTCTGAGGATGTGGCTAAGTTGCCGTCTGGGCCTGCAGCCTTGCTTGATACTACCCATCCCGCATGCGGGAGCGTAATCACATCCTCAAACTAATTAGCTGTTAAATGTTCCTAATCATGAAAATCACAAATGAAATATATTGAGATACAGCTTAGCCTTTTGTTAATCACACTGTCATCTCAGATTTTCAAAATATGCTTTACAGCCAACGCTAGACAAGCAATTGTGTAAGTTTATCATAGCCTAGCATAGCATTATGCCCTGCTAACAGCAGGCAACATTTTCACGAAAATAAGAAAAGCAATCAAATTAAATCATTTACCTTTGAAGAACTTCGGATGTTTTCACTCAGGAGACTCCCAGTTAGATAGCAAATGTTCCTTTTTTCCAAAAAGATTATTTTTGTAGGCGAAATAGCTCCCGTTTGTTCTTCACGTTTGGCTGAGAAATCGGCCGGAAAATGGTCACTACAACGCCAAACTTTTTTCAAAATTAGCTTCATAATATCGACAGAAACATGGCAAACGTTGTTTAGAATCAATCCTCAAGGTGTTTTTCACATATCGATTCAATAATATATCCGTCGGGACAATTGGTTTCTCATTAGAAGCGAATGGAATAATGGCTACCCCAGTAGTTTACGCAAGATTTTCTGCAGGAGCCATCATGTGACCACTCGCTCAATGTGGTCCCTTACGGCTATTCTTCAACATAAATGCGCAAAAAGACGTCACAATGCTGTAGACACCTTTTAGAATACGTAGAAAACGTAAGCTCATTCGTAGCCCATTCACAGCCATATAAGGAGTCATTGGCATGCAGCGCTTTCAAAATATGGGGCACTTCCTGATTGGATTTTTATCTGGGTTTTGCCTGTAACATCAGTTTTGTTGCACTCACAGACAATATCTTTGCAGTTTTGGAAACGTTAGAGTGTTTTCTATCCAAAGCTGTCAATTATGTGCATAGTCGAGCATCTTGTCGTGACAAAATATCCCGTTCCAAAAATGAAAATACTGCCCCCTAGTTACAAAAGGTTAACACGTTTAAATGTTTTCCTCACATGGGCTGCAGTGAAGGAGAGTCTGCAGGTTTTGGTTGCGGGTCGTGTCAGTGGCACTGTATTGTCCTCAAAGCGGGTAAAAAAGTGATTTAGTCTGCCTGGGAGCAAGACATCCTGGTCCGTGACAGGGCTGGTTTTCTTTTTGTAATCCGTGATTGACTGTAGATCCTGCCACATACCTCTTGTGTCTGAGCCGTTGAATTGTGACTCTACTTTGTCTCTATACTGAGGCTAAGCTTGTTTGATTGCCTTGCCGAGGGAATAGCTACACTGTTTGTATTCGGTCATGTTTCCGGTCACATTTCCCTGGTTAAAAGCAGTGGTTCGGCTCTCAGTTTCACGCGAATGCTGCCATCAATCCACGGTTTCTGGTTTGGGAATGTTTTAATCGTTGCTATGGGAACGACATCATCAATGCACTTTCTAATGAACACGCTCACCGAGTCAGCGTATTCATAATTGTTGTTGTTGGACGCAATGCGGAACATATCCCAACCCACTTGATCGAAGCAGTCTTGAAGCGTGGAATCAGATTGGTCGGACCAGCGTTGAATAGACCTGAGCGTGGGAGCTTCTTGTTTTAGTTTCTGTCTGTAGGCAGGAAGCAACAAAATGGAGTCGTGGTCAGCTTTTCCGAAAGGAGGGCGGGGGAGGGCCTTATAAGCTCGCGGAAGTTAGAATAGCAATGATCCAAGGTTTTACCAGCCCTGGTTGCGCAATCGATATGCTGATACAATTTAGGGAGTCTTGTTTTCAGATTAGCCTTGTTAAAATCCCCAGCTACAATGAATGCAGCCTCAGGATGTGTGGTTTCCAGTTTGCAAAGAGTCAAATAAAGTTTGTTCAGGGCCATCGATGTGTCTGCTTGGGGGGGAATATATACGGCTGATTATAATCGAAGAGAATTCCCTTGGTAGATAATGCAGACAACATTTGATTGTGAGGAATTCTAAGTCAGTTGAACAGAAGGACTTGAGTTCCTGAATGTTGTTGTGGCCATACCACGTCTCATTAATCATAAGGCATACGCCCCCGCCCCTCTTTTTTTTAAAATTGGGGCGGCAGCGTAGTCTAGTGGTTAGAGCGTTGGACTAGTACCCCCGAGCTGACAAGGTACAAATCTGTCGTTCTGCCCCTGAACAGGCAGTTAACCCACTGTTCCCAGGCCGTCATTGAAAATAAGAATATGTTCTTAACTGACTTGCCTGGTTAAATAAAGGTAAAATTAAAAAAATAATAATAATAAATTACCAGAAAGATGTTTGTTTCTGTCGGCGCGATGCGTGAAGAAACCAGCTGGCTGCACCGATTCCGTTAGAGTCTCTTGAGTGACCCATGTTTCCGTGAAGCAAAGAACGTTACAGTCTCTGTTGTCCCTCTGGAATGCTACCCTTGCTCAGATTTCATCAACCTTGCTGTCAAGAGACTGGACATTGGCAAGTAAAATACTGCATAGTTTCCTAGGAACGCGAAGTGAGGCGGCCATCTCTGTCGGCCCCGGAAGTACTGTTGTTGACACACTTACGGTGCATTCGGAAAGTATTCAGACCCCTTGACTTTTTCCACATTTTGTTACGTTACAACCTTATTATAAATGTTATTAAATTTTTTTTTTTTTTCCCCTCATCAATCTACACACAATACCCTATAATGACAAACCAAAACAGGTTTTTAGACATTTTTGCAAATTCGAAAAACTGAAATATTACATTTACATAAGTATTCAGACGCTTTACTCAGTACTTTGTTGAAGCACCTTTGGCAGCGATTACATCTTTGAGTCTTCTTGGATATGATGCTACAAGCTTGGCACACCTTTGTTTGGGGAGTTTCTCCCATTCTTCTCTGCTGATCCTCTCAAGCTCTGTCAGGATGGATGAGTGTCGCAGCACGGCTATTTTCAGGTCTCTCCAGAGATGTTTGATCTGGTCCCTAAGCCACTCCTGCGTTGTCCTGGCTGTGTGCTTAGGGTCGTTGTACTATTGGAAGGTGAACCTTCGTCTCAGTCTGAGGTCCTGAGCGCTTTGGAGCAGGTTCTCATCAAGGCTCTCTGTATTTTGCACTGTTCAGCTTTCCTTCAGTCCTGACTAGTCTCCCAGTCCCTGCTGCAGAAAAAACATCCCCACAGCATGATGCTGCCACCATCATGCTTCACCATAGGGATGGTGCCAGGTTTCCTCCAGACATGACGCTTGGCATTCAGGCCAAAGAGTTAAATCTTGCTTTTATCAGACCAGATAATCTTGTTTCTCATGGTCTGAGAGTCCTTTAGGTGTCTTTTGGCAAACTCCAAGGGGGCTGTCATGTGTCTTTAACTGAGAAGAGGCTTCCGTCTGGCCACTCTACCATAAAGGCCTGATTGGTGAAGTGCTGCAGAGATGGTTGTCCTTCTGGAAGGTTCTACCATATCCACTGAGGAACTCTAGAGCTGTGTCACAGTGACCATCAGGTTCTTGGTCACCTCCCTGACCAAGGCCCTTCTCCCTCAATTTCTCCGTTTGGCCGGGTGGCCAGCTCTAGGAAGAGTCTTGGTGGTTCCAAACTTCTTCCATTTAAGAATGATGGAGGCCACTGTGTTCTTGGGGACCTTCAATCCTGTCTCGGAGCTCTACGGACAATTCCTTCGAGCTCATGGCTTGGTTTTTGCTCTGACATCCACTGTCAACTGTCCAATCAATTGAATTTACCACAGGTGGACTCCAAGTTGTTGAAACATCTCAAGGATGATCAATCGAAACAGGATAGACCGGAGTTCAATTTCGAGTCTCATAGCAAAGGTCTGAATACTTAAGTAAATATTTTTAATACATTTGCACCAGCAAAAATTTAAACCTGTTTTCACTTTGTCGTTAGCGGACAGTGCTTGTAGATTGATGTGGGAAAAAATGATTTAATTCATTTTCGAATAAGGCTGTATGTAACATAACAAAATGTGTAAAGTCAAATGTACTGTAGATGTTTCAAGCAAACCGCTATAGTCCCTGTGCCCAAGAATGCAATGAATCATGGATCTTGGAGATCTCGGAAGAGGCACTGCAAGTGTAACTATGCTGATGTAACACTTCATTATGTTTCACCATGAAAACAGTTCTCATGGGTACACAAATCCCATATAATGTAGGCCTATGCCATTGCAAAATCGAATGCTTGTAATCGAACGTTAACCTCTTCTAACACCTTTTTGGCCTACTGTCATTAACGTATAGCCTTCTTGTTGATTGTGCACATGTGCAAAAATTGCCATTTGTGTGTAGATTGATGAGGAAAATGTTGTATTTAATCCATTTTAGAATAATAACGTAACAAAATGTAGAAAACGTCAAAGAGTCTGAATACTTTCCGAATGCACTTTATGTACAAACATACAGTATACACATGTGGGTGCAAACACATGCTGGCATCGTATATCTGGAGCCTTTGAGGCAATAAATGAACAACATGTTGACCAACTATTCCAATGTTTGTCTCATTACTCATACGTATAAAAAAAAAAGAACATCATTATTTATTTATTTTACCTTGATAATTTCACTATTTTTGGATTATTTTCACTGATTGTACAAAACATTAGGAACATCTGTTATTTTCATGACTAACTGACCAGGTGAATCCAGTTGAAAGCTATGATCCCTTATTGATGTCACTTGTTAAATCCACTTCAAATCAGTGTAGATGAAGGGGAGGAGACAGGTTGAAGAAGGATTGTTCAGCCTTGAGACAATTGCGACATGGCTTATGTGTGCCATTCAGAGGGTGAATGGGCAGGACTAAAGATAATTGCATTTGAACGGGGTTTGGTTAAAGGTGCCAGGCGCACTAGTTTGAGTGTGTCAAGAACTGCAACGCTGCTGGGTTTTTCACACTCAACAGTTTCCTTTGTGTATCAAGAAGGGTCCAACACCCAAATGATATCCGGCCAACTTGACACAACTGTGGGAAACATTGGAGTCAACATGTGACAGCATCCCTGTGGAAACGCTTTCAATACCTTGTAGATCCTCTGCACTGACAAATTGAGGCTGTTCTGAGGGCAAAAGGGATTGCAACTAAATTTTAGGAAGATGTTCCTAATGTTTTGAAAAACGTTGCAGTTCTTGACACCCTTTTTTGAAATAGATATTTTTTCACAAATGCAGTGTACTGGGCCTTTACTAGTATTAGAGGACTGACATAGACGTCAGCAGCTCGACAAAAAAAAAAAAGAATTCACCATCTCAGCTTTGCTCTTGCAAGAATCAATAGTTGGAATTGTAACAGTGTTGCCCTGTCCCTTTCTCTGTGATGTCATTCGAATAGAATCCAGATAGAACCAAACCTGTCCTTAAAAACTTTACATCACACGGTGCAGAGTTATGGGCAAAAACATAAAACATCCACATCATATTTTATATTTTTCTTGGTCAAATAACACGGAAACAACCACTTTTTGTGCAGTATTAATCTGCCATTCTTACAAACCTCTTAATGCAAAGGTACATTACTGTATTGTACATAGGCTGGTCATCTTGGTTTGTACCTATAGACTTACCATCACCATGAAGAAAACCAAGACACAATACGGTAATTGAGTACATTGAGACATAAAGTGGTTTGTGATGATGTGGCTCAGTTGGTAGAGCATGGTGCTTGCAATACTATGGTTGTGGGTTCGATTCCCACGGGGGACCAGTACGAAATAGGTTGCATTTGCAAGGTATTTCAAGAAACTGGAAGATATACGTAAAGCGAGTATTTTTTATAGTCCACAAGTAATATCAGATTCACTTTTTTTTGTACAGATAATTATCTGACTCGAGTTACAAATGCTGGTAAACACTCAAATACATTTATACTGAACAAAAATATAAATGCAACATGCAACAATTTCAAAGATTTTACTGTTACACCTCAAATAAGGAAAGCAGTCAATTTATATCAATTCATTAAACCCCTAATCTATGGATTTACCATGACTGAGAAGACAGATATGTATCTGTTGGTCACAGATACCTTAAAAAAAGGTAGGGCGTGTATCAGACAATGTGACCACTATTTGCCTCGTGCAGCTTGACACATCTCCTTTGCATAGAGTTAATCAGGCTGTTGATTGTGGCCTGTGGAATGTTGTCCCACTCCTCTTCAATGGCTGTGCGAAGTTTCTGGATATTGGCGGGAACTGGAACACAATGTCGTACACTTCGATCCAGAGCATCCCGAACATGCTCAATGGATGACATGTCTGGTGAGTATGCAGGCCATGGAAGAACTGGGACATTTTCAGCTTCCAGTAATTGTGTACAGGTCCTTGCGACATGGGGCCATGCATTGTCATGCTGAAACATGAGGTGATGGTGGCGGATGAATGGCACGACAATGGGCTTCAGGATCTCGTCACGGCATCGCTGTGCATTCAAATTGTCATCAATAAAATGCAATTGTGTTCATTGTCTGTAGTTTATGCCTGCCCATACCATAACCCCATTGCCACCATGGGCACTGGGTTCACAACATTGACATCAACAAACTGTTCACCCACACGACACAATGCACTGGCCTACGGTTGTGAGGCCGGTTGGACGTACTGACAAATTCTCAAAAATGAAGTAGTAGTAGTATAGTAGAGAAATGAAAATGAAACTCTGGCAATAGCTCTGGTGGACATTCCTGCAGTCAGCATGCCAATTGTACGCTCCCTCAAAACTTGAGACATACCCTACAGTAGCCTTTCTGACGCCCCTGCCCTGGCAACTTGATCAGAGTAGGCAGTTAAGGTGCATTTCAGCTCTGGCCTGATTTACATGTCTAAGAATAACTTGTTCCCTCTTTCTCTCAAGCATGTACTCTCAGGCACGTAGTCTTTCCCTCAGTCTCTCACTTTCCCTCCCACTTCCCAGTCTCTTCACGTCACACTGTCAGACAGGCATTGAATAGTAAGCACACAGGCACACACACACACAGGGGTTGAGATTAATGGGTTGAGAGGGAATGAGGGAGGGACCTGTTTAACTTGTTATTTTTTGTTTGCAGTTGTACAAAGTGGAAAATGTATGTACAGATCAATGTGTCTTTGTCAATGCAGGTTAATGGCATCGACCTACGCGGGGCCACCCACGAGCAAGCGGCTGCAGCACTAAAGGGGGCGGGCCAAACGGTCACCATCATTGCCCAGTACCGTCCCGAGGGTGAGTATCAGCTGTGACGGTCAATCACTGAGCTTCATGATCAAGGCGAAAGGCACATGACAACACACACTCTAGAACAGTGGTCGCCATCTCGTCAATTGCAAATCGACTGGTCAATCTTAAGGCATTCCTAGTCGATCAGCAAACTTTTCTGTTGAATAGCCAACGATAAAGCAGTGCACTCCCGTTTATTAAATTCCTTTCACGCTATTAGCGATAGGTACACTTGATTAACAAGACCAATTCAGTGGCCTTGTTCCCGCTCTGAGATTGGAAGGTTGGAAGTTCGATCCCAGGCCGAGTCATACCAAATACTGGTAAAATTAGACCCAATGCATCTCAGCTTGGCACTCCGCATTAAGGAGATAGATTGGGGGTAAGGCCCTGCGATAGACTAACGTCCTGCCCAGTGGTGTACTTGTACATCAAGCTGCCTCAAGCAACAGAAACAGAAACCTACTCCTCTGAGCCGTTCCATCTCACACAAGCCAAGGCTAGTGCAAGGCTACTTACACTTGATTAACTTTCCTGGTACACCGGGCAGGCGAAGTGGTCCCATTTTGAAAAATGTCATTAGTCTGAATGTGCAAATTCAGCTACCTGGGTGGTGAGAGGTGGACCCTCTGTTGCTCTCTCCCTACATTCGCTGAGAGACTGACCTTCAGATGCAGGCACTGCGAGTCCAGTGAAATGAAATAAAAAATGTTTCACTACCCAACCCTCATTCATACAGCACTGTTTTTAATGTTGCAATTGGCTCAGAAGAAGTGAATGACCACTGCCCTAGGATGACCACATCCTGTGTACAAATATTGACATAATTTCACACCGGGTTGCTTTGATTGGTGTGCCACGACATGCCATATTGGCTTAAAGTCAGCAATTGCATTTGGCGATACTTCAGGGGATGACTGCAGTAACAGTGAGTCATGGGCCTGGACTTTCAGAATCACTGTGTAAAGGTGCATTCTGGGAAGATTGTTATGTTCTGAATTGGTTTGTCTGAAGGTTGTCCTCAGAAACAGTAAAGGGTATGAGTTTGAGACTGTTTTGACACTGGGGATGTGAGTGCCTGCTTGAATCATGTGGTTGAGATTTGACCATAAAACAGACTGGCACACAGGACTCCCTGCTGACGATCACTCCCCAAACTGACGACTGCTCTCTTTTCTCACCCGTCAGAACTTGCTTTGTGCTCCCCGCGCCGGGCCCCTTCGCCAGCACCAGGTTTGTGCCATGTGATCAGCGCCCAGGGTCAAAGTTGAGCAATCTGGCCCCAGTGGCAGCTCTGAACATGGACGTTCCTCACGGGGGGCTTGGGGGGGAGGATTACTGGTCACGGGCAGTCCACTTACCCCTGCTCATTCACAGGCTTATTCCTTGTATAAGACAGCCCCTCCTCCCCCTTTTTGTCCCTCATCTTCCCATCTTGCAAGATCTTACCTCACCCTTCTCCTACACACCCACACACACCAACACATACAGTACACATACTGCAGATCGGGGTGGGCAGTATCCGGTATCCCGAATATGATACAATTATTATTTTGGATAAACGACTTCAGTCTACACCTGAATGTCTAAAATCATAGAGAAATTCTAAATCCTGATGTGGCCCTCAACAAAAATATTTCCCACCCCTGAAGTAATTGTGAATAACAATACAAACTCACATTTGCTCATAGAAATGTATTATCGGATAAGTACTTGTTGCCTTCACTAGCACACTGAACTGTCTGCCAATATAATTGATGACAATCAAATTAAAAGCTGTCAGTTCTGTTTTCCATAGGATTTTGGCAATAGAAGGTCAAATAAGAAACGTGGGAGTATTTGACAGCAATCCTTTCATTTTAGACTATATTGTGATGATGGTACATAACTGCTTGAATACAATCATCAAGCTTTGCAATTGCTCTTGCTTCCATATTATGGCAGGTCACCTTCACTGCAGGAAATGTAAAGGAAATACCAGTACAGTGCCATAAAATAAATTGTTGCTGAGTAATTGCTTGTCTATTTGAGAGCTTTTGGCAGTGTATCAAACCTCAAAACTTAGTGAAGATTTAACTGAAAGTTGAAATACCGCTTTTGATCATTCAGAACCGACTAACTAATAAATCAAGATGCAAGATGAATCGCTGGATATGCAAGTGTAAACAGAACCTCAAATCCCAATCCACACTTTACAACATTTGAATCCTTCCTTCCACCACCACGTTACCCTTCCACAGCCTGCGGTGAACACTGTATTACGTATTTCACTCTGCATGCACAGATGCATACCTCATTTCCATTCACCCCCCTCCTATATGGCTGTGACTGAATTCTTATGTTATGTCCTGGGTCATTTTTGAATTTGCGTGGCATTTGTGTCCCTTGCCTTTGCAACGATGAAAAACACGACATATAGTTTCACATCATACATGTTTTTTTGTATTATTTTGTTTATGTTGAGCTGTTTATAAATAATAAAACATCATATATAAAGTTCTTTATACTGCCAAACTTTGCAATGTTTAGAGCAGGCAAATTGGCTTGTCCCAGTAATGATCTGTTGAGTTCTCGTGACATGTTTTGGGGATTTAGAGATCAAATGATTATTTTAAATGCAGAAAGTTAGCAAAAATATGTAATATATTGTATAAAAACAAAGGTTGTGTGTTCCTTAGTTTCTTTGTAATGCACCAACTGTCGTAAATATAGAGACGAGAATTCAGTCACAGCCTGTCTTTCAGGTCTTGCTACTATACCCCAGCTCAGAGCCCTAAACCAATGCCCACTGTGCTTTTTATCCTGGTATAAGACATGATCTCACATCATCCATCAACACATCCTATTCCATCCATCAACACATCCTATTCCATCCATCCACACATCCTATTCCATCCATCAATACATCCTATTCCATCCATCAACACAGCCTATTCCATCTATCCACACATCCAATTCCATCCATCAACACATCCTATTCCATCCATCCACACATCCTATTCCATCCATCCACACATCCTATTCCATCCATCAACACATCCTATTCCATCCATCCACACATCCTATTCCATCCATCAACACATCCTATTCCATCCATCCACACATCCTATTCCATCCATCCACACATCCTATTCCATCCATCAACACATCCTATTCCATCCATCCACACATCCTATTCCATCCATCCACACATCCTATTCCATCCATCCACACATCCTATTCCATCCATCCACACATCCTATTCCATCCATCAACACATCCTATTCCATCCATCAACACATCCTATTCCATCCATCAACACATCCTATTCCATCCATCAACACATCCTATTCCATCCATCAACACATCCTATTCCATCCATCAACACATCCTATTCCATCCTATTCCATCCATCAACATCCTATTCCATCCATCAACACATCCTATTCCATCCATCAACACATCCTATTCCATCCATCCACACATCCTATTCCATCCATCCACACATCCTATTCCATCCATCAACACATCCTATTCCATCCATCAACACATCCTATTCCATCCATCAACACATCCTATTCCATCCATCAACACATCCTATTCCATCCATCAACACATCCTATTCCATCCATCAACACATCCTATTCCATCCATCAACACATCCTATTCCATCCATCAACACATCCTATTCCATCCATCCACACATCCTATTCCATCCATCAACACATCCTATTCCATCCATCAACACATCCTATTCCATCCAACAACACATCCCATTCCATCCATCAACACATCCTATTCCATCCATTCACACATCCTATTCCATCCATCAACACATCCTATTCCATCCATCAACACATCCTATTCCATCCATCCACACATCCTTTTCTCACTGAATGCAGTTTCCTTTCTGAATTGTCTTACCACCAAAATATGTCACTCTTCTTCCTAAATTGTGCTTGATAATGGCCAGATGTTCTAAACCTTTGTTCGGCGAGAGAGAAAAAAAGAAAATACATTTAAAGCCAACATTTAATTGTCTGTTCAATTCTTCATTTATTTATACTTTTTTGTGTTTGGTTTTATTCCTTCTAAAAATTACAGACCAACATTGCATTGGTGCAAAAACTTAGTATATAGGTAACAGAGAAAAAGTCATCATGGTTCATGACACATTCAAGTACATGCAGAGAGGATTTATTTTTTTAGGTAGCACATACTATTAATGTTTCCTTAAAAAAAATATATGTTAATACACTATTTAAAAATATTTTTTTCTGATTGCTAAGTTTCATGTCCAAATTATCCCAAAGTGTCTAAAATTGAATGTGTAGCTCAATAAAGTTGTAACAATATGATTTACCCATAAAACACAAAAGAAAATCGAAAATCATGGATATTCACTTGCATTGTGAATAGCATACAGACATGTCATAAGCCATGGAAAAAATGTTACAGAATTACAGAAATGTTGCTATGAAACTGCACACCACTGAAAGCATGGGTAAGGGTAAGGAAACCAATACAGTGCACTTGGAAAGTATTCAAACCCCTTCCCTTTTTCCACATTTTGTTAGATTACAACCTTATTCTGAAATGGATTAAATTAATATGTTCCTCATCGATCTACACACAATAACCCATAATGACAAAGTGAAAGCAGGTTTTTCAAAATTTTAGCAAATGTATAATAAAATGTAAAAAATATTTACTTAAGTATTCAGACCTTTGCTATGAGACTCGAAATTGAGTTCTGGTGCATCCTGTTTCCATTGATCATCCTTGAGATGTTTCTACAACTTGATTGGAGTCCACCTGTGGTAAATTCAATTGATTGGACATGATTTGGAAAGGCACACACCTGTTTACATAAGGTCCCACAGTTGACAGTGCATGTCAGAGCGAAATCCAAGCTATGAGGTCAAAGGAATTGACCGTAGAGCTCCGAGACAGGATTTTGTCGAGGCACAGATCTCGGGAAGGGTACGAAAACATTTTGCAGCATTGAAGGTCCCCAAGAACACAGTGGCCTCCATCATTCTTAAATGGAAGACGTTTGGAACCACCAAGACTCTTCCTAGAGCTGGCCGCCCGGCCAATCTGAGCAATCAGGGAAAAGGGCCTTGGTCAGGGAGGTGAACAACTACCTGATGGTCACTCTGATAGAGCTCCAGAGATGGGAGAACCTTCCAGAAGGACAACCATCTCTGCACCAATCAGGCCTTTATGGTAAGAGCGGCCAGACGGAAGCAACTCCTCAGAAAGGCACATGAGTTTGCCAAAAGGCACCTAAAGGACTCTCAGACCATGATAAACAAGATTCTCTGGTCTGATGAAACCAAGGTTGAACTCTTTGGCCTGAATGCCAAGCGTACATCTGGACGGGGAAGCATGGTGGTGGCAGCATCATGCTGTGTGGATGTTTTTCAGAGGCAGTGACTGAGAGAGTAGTCAGGGTAAAGGGAAAGATTAACAGAGCAAAGTACAGAGAGATCCTTGATGAAAACCTGCTCCAGAGCGCTCAGGACATCAGACTGGGGCAAAGGTTCACTCTCCAACAGGACATCAATCCTAAGCACACAGCAAAGACAACGCAGGAGTGGCTTCGGGACAAGTCTGTCCTTGAGTGGCCCAGCCAGAGCCCGGACTTGAACCCAATTGAACATCTCTGGAGAGACCTGAAAATAGCTGTGGTGCGAGGCTCCCCATCCAACCTGACAGAGCTTGAGAAGACCAGCAGAGAAAAATGGGAGAAACTCCCCAAATACAGGTCAAGCTTGTAGCGTCTCACCCAAGAAGACTCGAGGCTGTAATCGCTGCCACAGGTGCTTCAACTAAGTACTGAGTAGAGGGTCTGAATACTTAAGTATATATTGTATTTCAGTTTTTTTTTAAATACATTTGCAAATATAAAAATAAAAATAAATGTTTTTGCTTTGTCATTATGGGGTATTGTGTGTAGATTGATGAGGGGGGGGGGGAAACAATTTAATCAATTTTATAATAAGGGGTCTGAATGCTTTACTGCTCAGGTTTGCAGATGCGACTGTTTTTCATTATGCTTCTTAGTAGCTCAGCATGGTGCTTTTATTGCCAGGGTGGTGGTTTTGATTCCTGGGACCACCCATATTTAAAACATATGCATGTAAGTCGCTTTGGAGAAAAGGATCTGCTATATGGCATAATTATTATTATATATTATAAGTGGCGCAAAACAAGATTAGACAAATCTCAAATTAAAACGGTAGACCTGGCATCTTTGTCAAACGAAACAAAGATTAAGGAATGGCTCTTTCGACACTCAAAAGGTTTTTCTTCAGATGACACGATTTTCCTCGGACACATTACAAGACCTGTTTTAGGACCTCACCTCTCGTTAGATCACTGAATATCTTTCTCTCTTTTTCTTTCTCTCTCTCTGCATCTCAGTATTGCAATGCCAGAATTTGTCAACACTGAGAACGGTCTTTCTGCTGGTTGTAATGCGCATCCTCATCTCTCTCATTTGAAGGCACAGCCTGGGCGAATCTGTTCTTATTCTCCCCAAAACTGCATTCTCAGGGGGAAGCACATTACATGTGTCTGGGAAGAAATTGGCTTTAAGACTCGCGGATTCCCTCTTTGGATGATTTGTTGTGTTTGTGTCCATGTATTTTGTATGGAACCTTACTGATGTAAACTGTTCCAGGAGATGTTTTTTGTCCAATCTGAATAATGAACTCTCTCCGTCCAAACGTTAGTCTGATTGACTGGGTCATGCGCTCTCAGTCCTGCTTTAGCTGACTGCTATACCGAGGTTTAAACATTTTAAAAAATATATATTTTTTTATTTATTTTTTATTTTTATTAACAACAAATCAATACATAAAGCACATGAGGGAACACAAGCATACATAGATTACAAACAATGGACAATCGAGCTAGGGGGTACAATATCACATTACAATTACACAATGACCTTATTAAGGGACATGCATATACTTACAATTCTAACAGCTTTTTGTTAGTAGAGCATTTAACCATCTTATTAAAATACAGTTCAATTTATTTTTGTAGGATACGAAAATGTGGTTTTCTGTTTGTAAATTTACATTTGTGTATATGAAATTTGGCCAAAAGAATAATGAAATTAATTTCATAAAAATGATTCCGCTTATTTCTATTGTATGTAAAGAATCCAAACAGTACATCTCTCCACAATAGTGTAAAATCTTCATAAATGTGTTCAATTATAAACCTACTGATGTCTTGCCACAGTTTTCTTACATGCATACAATGCCAAAAAAGATTGTTTCTGGGTGGTCATTACAAAAGGAGCAATTTGAGTTGATGTTTTCCTTAAACTTCTTCATATAGTGGTTGGCAGGATAATATTTATGAATAATTTTAAAGGAAACTTCCTTAATTTTGTTAACAAGTAGGTATGTTGTGGGCTTTAGGCTGAAGTGAGTCTTTCTGCCTCATTAGCTGAATGGCTGCCCAGGGCTTCAGATACGACTTCTGCAGCAGCGTTTTATTACAAGGATAGTTCACGCACATTATTATCTCACATTTAATTACATATTTAGTTTCCTCACAATCAAATCGGTCTATGGAAAAAAAATATATACTTTTTGAGCTGGTTTACCTAGCCACGGTCACCAACCCCTGACTCACATCCAAATCATTTAAGTATCTTCAAAGCTACACAATCCCTTTCAGAGACCTTGTGATTATTATTATTTTTTTAAATAATTATTATTAGGATTTTTTTTGGTCTGGTAGGGGGCTTTGAACCTTTCTCCCAAATGTCATCACAGTAGGTTTCATGAGATAGTATTAGCATTATGTTAGCATATTGTGGTCAAAATGTAATTAAACCGCTGACTTCAAAGTTTTTTATATATATATCATCCCCAAACTTTATATAGAGGTGTTGTCATGACAACTTTCAAATTGATGGAGCAAAGTGGCATGGAGTTCAATGGAAACACAGTTTGCCATTTCTTCTTGGAAGATATCATTACTGCTTTTCTGAGCATTTCTATATTTTTCTTTCTGCATTGTTGAAAAGGGGCCCATAAGTAAGCATTTCACTCTTAGTCTACACCTGTTTTATGAAGCATGTGACATCAAATTTGATTTAAATAAGATTTTAGGTTTTTGTGGATGTTTGGTTTGGATGGGAAGAAGCATGGGGCTTCGACTATCCTGAGAGCAACATTTTAAAGGACTATCTGAGCTTTCTGTACTGCATGTGCCCTTCAGACACTGTCTCTAACATTGACTGCTTTCTGCACAGTATGTCGAGAATGTTACCTTGCATAGGGTGTGGTGGAGGGAGGGGGAGTTTGCAGACTCTCAGATCTGTAAACAGAGCATTCAATCAATAGGACAGTGTAAGGTGAAGTTTCCCAAGACGCTGATCTTGGGTCAGTTTGACATTTTTCCCACTACGGCGAGGATTGGGGGAGGATAAGTTGATCCTTCATCTGTACGTAGGGGATTTTTACCCCCTGAGCCAATAGGACTGCCATTATCGAACCTGTTCTCTGTCCTGTCCCACAGCCACCTTCATGACCAGCCTTTGCAACCTAGTATTTTGAAACGAGACAAATTTGACAAGGCAAATCACTGGGAATGCACTTTCTAAGCAACAGTAAAGGATCTTTAATATTGACCAAATCATTTAAATATTATGATAAGCATATTGACGTCTTCATTCAACTTATTACATTAAAGAAACAACAAAAAAAATGTTTTAACTTTTGGACACAAATATATATCGGGGAAACAAAATCAGCCATTACAACAGAAAAATTGCATAAAAATACATGCCAATATCAGTGATATTTTTACATAGTAATACTGTACATACATCAATCAATATAAATCAGTTGAAAACATTGGTTCTGTCCATTGAAATGTAAGCATTTAAACAAATATATATATCTTTGTTTTTATCCTAAACGTCACAATAATCCTTTAGGGATGCATCCCAAATGGCACCCTATTCCCTACACAGTGCACTACTTTTGACCAGGGCCAACCTAGGTTACTGTTCTGAACAGATTCCCCCCTTCTTTCCATTGCAGTGTAGGGCAGTATACATTGAGTGTAAAACGGAACGTTATTGTACTCCTGGGTGTTGTCTTTCCCTTGCAGAGTACGGGCGCTTCGAGGCCAAAATCCATGATCTGCGGGAACAGATGATGAACCACAGCATGAGCTCTGGGTCCGGATCCCTCCGAACCAATCAGAAACGCTCCCTTTACGTCAGGTGGGTCTCTTTTGGACTGTCATCCCAAATAGATAACATTTACCTTAATAATGATTATAATAGTATGTCTCCTTCTGTTACCATCACAGAGCACAGTTTGACTATGAGAAGGCCAAAGACAGTGGCCTCCCTAGCCAAGGCCTCAGCTTTAGATACGGGGACATCCTCCACGTCATCAATGCCTCAGACGATGAATGGTGGCAGGCCCGAAGGGTGACCCCCGATGGGGACAGCGAGGAGATGGGGGTCATCCCCAGCAAGAGGAGGTGAGTGTTGGATGTGCTAAACAAAACCGTAACGTGGTTGACCAAAAGGCTAGCTTCTGATCCGGGGGGACTTTTTACGTCCCCACCTGTTCGCACATTTGCTTGAGAGATGCTAAAAAAAAAACATGTTCCCCAACAAAAATAACATTGGGTGTATCATTTTACTGCAATAAATACTTAATTCTACACAAGCTATACTGAACAAAAATATAAACTCAACATGCAACAAATTCATAGATTTGACTAAGTTACAGGTAATATAAAGAAAGTCAATTGAAATAAATAAATTAGGCCTTAATCGATGGATTTCACATGACTGGTAATACAGATATGCATCTGTTGGTCACAGATACCTTAAAAAAAACTAGGGTCGGGAAACAGAAAACCAGTCAGTATCTGGTGTAACCACCATTTGCCTCATGCAGCACGACATCTCCTCTGCATTGTAGAGGTATTGTTAGAGAGGGGTAAAGAAAGCTTTTTGTTCGGGTGACTGGCAGGTATTAACCCAACCGAAAGGAAAAGAGTAGGATAGATCCCGCTACCAGACACACACACATCTGCAAAAGTGACTGGCTGATTTAGTACGATATTTGAAAATAAAAGAAACCTTAACTTGACAACAAATGAGATATTGGCAAAACAAACTAACAGTTAAAACTAAGTAAATATAAATAAACATATCTAGTATTGGCACAGGCCCAGATTTAGTACGGCCCGCGGAAATCATGCTCAAATCACATGAAGAATTTGCGATAGTAAAGTTTGTAAAAACGTATTTCTTATTCAAATGAAAAGCCCAACGAATACTCGCCTTTGTGTAATGGTTTAACTACCACCGCTGTGGGACATTTATTTTGAATGCACGTATAAATAACAACTACACGAGGACAGACAGTGGCTGACACACTTCACAGTTACAATTAGTAGCTAGCTAGACATTTTTTAAAGAAAAGGAAAGGAGACAATGAATGTAGGGTGTTCCAGCAAGGGTGGACATCGAACTACTTCTCAAATCTTATTTGTCACATGCACGTGATTAGTAGATGTTCCTGCAAGTGTAGCGAAATGCTCTCCTTATTTGAGGCATCAGGGAAAGCTGTGTGCTTAGTGTGGAAAGCGTCGCAGTCTTGAAAGACTACAACTTGTCTCGACACTTCCAGACGAAGCATGCAGAGAAATATTAGGAATATGTATTCTGAGCAGAGGGCAAGAGCATCGACAGAGTTGCTTATTCAGTTGCAAAAGCAGCAAGGACTTTTCACGAAACGGCCTTCAGCAAACGACGGAATTGCGAGAGCCAACGTTAGCTACCGTATGTACTGTCCCACAAAATTGCTAAACATAGCAAAGCCATTCGCTGAGGGCGATTTTAATTTAAATAATGTTTCATTGACTCTGCAGCAATACTTTGCCCCGACAAGAAAGAGCTGTTTGAAAATGTTCCCTGGCAAGACGAACAGTGACACGGCGTATTGTAGACTGTGTGAAGCCCCACAAAATGACAAGCAAATCAATTGCAGCAGAGAGAGCATTGGAGAAATGGAAAATCCACTCTAATATGACTTCTTTTTTTCTTCTTTTGTGTGTCTTTCCTTGCACTGGCAGGGTTGAGAGGAAAGAACGAGCACGTCTAAAGACAGTGAAGTTCAATGCCAAACCTGGAATGGATTCAAAAGGGGTAAGTGCTAAGATCTTATACTAAGGACTGGCAAGTCAACTTAACTTTTGAAGACGTTTTACGAAATGGAAACGCTTGTAAACCCACATACTGTATATCAAATACATTCCTTTAAGTAGAAAAAGTAGCCTCTAAACGTAGTTTTTATCTGAATTAATGTGAAATTAATTGGATTACCCTCACATTAGGAGAGGCTGTGATAGGCTAATACCAGAGATGGCCATAAATGACTAAGGTCTCTCTGCCTGAGTGGAAAAGACATCAACACATCTCTACTGGCTGTCCCCTCTCCCTGACAGCTTTCCCTCACAGCCCTGACCCTAAATAAACATTGCACATTAGATAATTAGATTTGTTTTAATGAAGCATTCTTTTAATTTCATGAAACTCCCAGCCTCTGCAAAAGCAGAAGCCAAATTACCATACTTTGTACTCTTATTCAATTTTGGACATAACAGCAGGACATTCAGCCATGTTCATCAATGTTTTTGCCTACCTATGTTACAAGTAAAGAGAAGATTTTTGTTTGTATTTGCTGCACTCTTATTTAAAAGGGTTCCAATAGGTTTTGGAGGGTTAGGCCATACAAATGTATTTAAATGTTTAACAGATGCCCCTCTTCTTTATTAAAATAAATAAATAATGTAAAAGTTGTATTGACTAATTGCAAAAAAGAATGTCCTCAAGCTTCCAGTAAGGAGATACACAACATCCTCTTAGATTATGGCTGAAGTATTCCTCTTTTAGCCTCCCAAAGAGGCAAAAATCTCTTGATTTGGTCACTAGGTGTTGAACTAAGGTCGATATAGTATTTGAACAAGAAGGTCCACTTTTGTATTTATTTTATTTGCTTGCGTGCCTCAAAAAGAAGAAGATATGTTTAACATTTTATTACATTTGTATGGCCTTAGGGTCTACCCAGAACCCTTTTCATCTGAATAAGCTTGTCTGCTGGGCAAGTATCCATGGCAATGTCATAACTAGCTCTGAATGTGTTTCTTGTAAAGCAGACTTTTGAAACATGAAATGGTCCCTGTATTTTGATGTGGCTCTGGGCCAAACTTTCAGCACGAATGGGCTAAGAAGCAGGATTTTTCCAGCAGTTGTGTCAATACAAGAATCATTTTACAGTCAGTGACTTGCATAACTGATCAGGTTTAAATCCCTGAAGGTGTGGGAAGGAATGTATGCATCGTTTACAGCATGTCCTTTACAGCTGTGATTAATAGCAATAGGACACTAAGTATGCGTCCCAAAAGACATCATATTCCATATATAGCGCACTACTTTTGACCAGAGCCCTACGTGTGTAATATATGTACACATTGCAGTAGTAGCGTTGCTGTATCCTTCTCAATTGAAAATGACCACGATACTTAGCCTGTCACAGATGTTACCTACGTTAACAAATATGCCAGTATGTCAAACCTTCTGATACCCCTGTGTAAGAATCACAACCACTGTGATACATGATACAGCTTACTACTCACACTACTTGATACAATTCTCAACTTTTATGCACACTGTAATCCACCCATTGGACACATTTATTTCAGCTGACAGTTAGAGCCAAATGTATCAAACACATGCAGTTGAGGTTGCTATTGAACCAGTTGCGGTGGTCACTGCTGGTTCAAAGAATATCCCTTTTAGAATGGGTTCACGAAGTACATTTCTGCAAATGAGTGTCCGCCGCAGATAAACACGACAACTGCTATTCCTTCAGTCTCCTCCACGCTGGCCTCCAAGCTTCTCAAACAGCGCTACTCACATTTTAGCTCCTAGAACTCCCAACCGCCATGGCATGGGATCTCATCCCTCCACCTCCCGAAGTTCGAACCTGCATGATTGTTGGACAGTCATTTGTGTCTCAGCCATGTTCGTTATTTCATAGCATGATCCTGGTAACGTGTTTGCTGCATGGCGTACCACATATCGGCAATTATGTGTGTTTTCTTTTCAACACCTGTTCTGTTCTGTTGTTTTAGTTTTATTCTCAAGTGTTTTCAGAATGTTTCGGGTGCAATTATGGCACATGAAGTAACTGATGGCAGATGTTGCTGTGTAATTCTTCTCCATCACAAATTGAGTCATTTTGACGGTGTCTTTGTCAAACCGCATCTTTGTTGTTGCAATTCGAATTTGTAAAACAAAATTCATTTATTGAATATTTTCTTTGCAAAATCAACAACATTCAAAATGATTAGGCTATTATAGTTCAACCCTGCTTTGAGGGATGAATCCGCTAGTGTAGCGTCAGTACAGTCCGTCATGTGTAACATTTCTGGTGACCACGCCATCAATTCTTCATGTCCCACATATTGCAGCTAGTTGGTTTGTCAGCATGAATGTGGCAACAATTAGAGCTCCCTGTTTGCCCCACCCCATGCTTTCTTTCCTCCACAGTCATTCAATGACAAGCGTAAAAAGAACCTCATCTTTACACGAAAGTTCCCATTCTACAAGAACGAGCTGGGTGAGCAGGATGGCAGTGATTCCGAACGTAAGTACTGTAGGCTCGAACATGCTCACACATACAGGTACAAACACTGACACAGGTACATATAGGTGATACATAGGTGCGCTGTCAAAACGTGCGCCGGTCTCCCTCCTTTTTTTTCTCTCTCTTTTGGCTCTGGTGGAGTGATGGCATCTGGGAGCTCAAGTCAGGATCTGCCTGTGTCAAGCACTGAGCAGTCACCAGTGGTTCCTCAACTTCCCCCCCAGGGCTCATCTATCATGTATGACCTAAAAAATAAATAAATAATGTATTTTTAATTACAGCATGTGAGGATTACTGAAAGGGGTGATAAAAGAGAACTGAAACTGTACTGGTGCTGAGCTAGTTAGGACCGGTTTAGGCTGGTCGTCTGGTGTCTGCACAGTGTCTGAACTGAGACCGATGATCTGAGCTGGACTAACCAATCTTGCCTTTCAGGATTTCACCGTTTCACCTCTTTAATGCCACTTACCATCTTCCTTCCTCCTTTCCGGCTATCCTTGCCTTCTCTCCTTGTCTTTGCGCTCTTGGGACGGCCATGTAGGACATCCCAGGAATAGGTGATGACGGGTATGGGACAAAGACGCTGAGTAAGTTGGTTTAGGAATGGTCCCGTCTGTTCAGTCAAACAAAATTCCCATCCCCCCAAAAACATTTCCCTTTTGAGTTTGGGCTCGTTTCCCCCCCTCTTTGTTTTTTGGCTACCTTATTAACTCTTATTGATAGCCTGTTTGCATGCTGTAGTATCACGACTCACTTTGGGACCTGAGTGTCTTGATTTCTGTCACCTCCTAACATTAAGATTGTTTGCATGCCACAAAAAAAGAAAGACGGAAACAAATGTACTTTTTTTAATGCAACTATTCTGTTTATAGTAAATCTCTGTCTCTTTCTATAACAGACAGGTGTTGTCTGTTTGGATATACACGGACCATCTGAATGGGATCAGCTCTTTTTAGGCTGGCATGCTAAGGGGTTCTTACTGTCAATGCTATGTATATTTGTGCTTTTTAATTATCTCACTTATAGTACATTTTGAATGTTTCTCCATGGAATGAGTTTCATACATTGTTGAATCCCATGAAAAAGAAAGGTGTTCTTGTATCCCATTTCTTTTTCTGTCACATTTTATTTTACTGCGACAATGATGGACACCCACCCGTGTAACGTTTGCTTTCTCTTATATAGTATTATTGATGTTATGTTGAGTCCATATCCCGGGATCAGAGTACAAATAGATGCAGAACAAAATCATGTTGGTACTGTCTTGAGTTTCATTTGAAATAAATAAAAAAAGCAAAAATTATGTGAAGTAGATTGACACTTTATAATGACAGCAGAACTATGGCTAGTATGGGGGGGTTGATGTCGCTGTGTTTTGCGCATACTAACTAAATAACTTAACATGCCATCTCCAAGAAGCACCAATTAAATACAACTGTGAGTTGCCAGATAACAGTTCATATAGGTTTTCTAGGTGTTATGCTGAAGCCTTCGAAGTGAAGCAGGGCACTTGGGTGTGTAATAGTAGAAGGTTAAATCAATCGTGGCAAAGAGTTTTTTTTTTTTAGGTTTTGAAACAAGCGCACAATGTGATCATCCTCCTGAGAGCTATAGTCGTGACCTAAATTAAATTAGGCCTATATTGACAAAAGAAACTGATTTGATGTCATATTATTTAAGTGTATGGACAAGTAATGCAATGAAGCGACCAATATATCACCATAGTCATAACTTGACTCGTGGTCAAGGGTTCCTTTTGAGGTCCATATGGCAGTCCCTACCAGCTGTAGTTTGATTATCCACTCAGTACACTCATTTGTGGCCACAGCTGTAAATCAAAACACATCCACTGGTCGTAATTTCAGGCGAGAGAAAAGAACCTCCGAGTTTGTTTGTTTGTAAAATGTATACTTGAAAAGCCTGTTTGCATAGTGCAGCAGAGGAGTTGAACTCCCTTGGCAACAGTCACAATTCACTTCGAAAGCATTATAAACTCTCTCAATCCCTATTTTTAGTATGGCGAAGTCACAATTTACACCAAGAGTCTTTTCATTGCAAGTGTCTAATCACTTCTTTACGCATCCAGATTGACATTTCTCCTGTCGTGAGACACTTGATCATGAGAATAAGCATGAACGTGTATGTCATGTTTGTTTTAGTAACCGTTTTCTGTTTCATAGTAGCTATATTAGTAACCGTTTTCTTATTGTTTCATGTCACCAGGGAGTCAAGAGGACATGATTCTCTCTTATGAGCCTGTCATTCGACACGAGAGTGAGTACTCCAATCTTTCATCAAAGCGCTCCTTGTTAATGCCTCAGCACTTTTTCAGTCAGTGAAACATTAGCCACTTACACATTGTCAGGCTATATCCATGCAAGCCAATGTGTACTAGTGCCACAAGGTTTTAAAATCCAGATATAAAACAATTGATGACTTCCTATTAACTCCTGCAGGAAGGCTCAGGCAAGATTCAACAAGTTCTTCCATACTAGTTATTTACAGGAAGTAATCACTTGTTGAGTCGAGACATCAAGCCCGTTCTGGCACTAGCATGCATTGTCTTGCTCGGGTATAGCTTGACAATGGGTAAGTGGCTATTGTAGTAGAATTGCATGCCCAAAATTACTGCAGAGAGTAACGCTAGGGGGAGAGTTATAGCCTCAAACGTCTGTAAATTAGTCAATCGACACCATTTGATCTTTCAGTTAATTACACCAGACCCGTCATAATCCTTGGACCGATGAAGGACAGAATCAATGACGACCTGATATCAGAATACCCGGACAAATTTGGCTCCTGCGTGCCGCGTAAGTACCTGTACATTCGCAAGGAAACCAGGGGCCTTGGGTATCAAGCATCTCTGAGTAGGATCAGTTTTGCCACTTATATCAAAATGGATAATGTTTCATGGACAGAGAGGACCTGATCCTAGAGCAGAACTCCTACGCCGAGATGCTTGATACATACGGACCCAGGAGTCAGTCTTCCACGCCGTCTTAGGGTGTTTGTTGCTGCATCACAAATGAATTGTGTGATCATGTGCCCTTGTGATTAGCTCTCCCTATAAACAGTATATAACACCATTGCCCTTATAAATTCCACTGTGCTGCCAATACACCATTGTGGTAGTGGGTATATCCATCTCTTTCATTTGTTATGTCATTAAAGTGTTTGATTCATTATTTTTCCTAATTTGTCATTAAAAGGCATTTCATTTTTTCCCCTTACATGTTTTTTGGGGTTCTTTGTTTTGTATATTACATACTTGGTTAAATTATCCATAGATGATTTCTTGACGACAATAATAATGTAGGATCTTATTATTCCCTTCTATTCACATGTGCAATTTAATTTAACCATTAAAGGGACGTTCAGGGTTTTAGAACTTTATGTTAAATGGTTCCTCACACTGAATGTAGTCTATGGGCCAGGAGACACTGAAATCCATGGTTAGGTTTTTCTTGAAACAAACTATTTTTTTTCACAATCCAACAGAAGCTATGGGAACACATTTGGATATAGATTTACGGACAACAGGATTGTGTGTTTTGGTAATTTTTTGTTTAAAAGCTTTGACTGTTGTAGACCAGTATGGAAGATAGTGAGGCTAGTTCAGAGGTTTGTGGACAGTAGTGTTTCTGGCTTAAAGGAGCATTTTACTCAAATCATTTCACACATTTCTTGTCTGTACAAAATGAATGTGGTCTCACAATCCAATTATTTTGCACATACACGCCTCATGGTTGTCTTAATAGTAGGCCTGGAGAAAAGTTTGGGAACTTTTTTTGCTCCTATTTGATTTTGAGAATCAGGAGACTGAACGTCATGTAATGAAAGTGATCATGAAAACTTGCATTTTTGGGACTATCAAAATTGGACTAAACTAAATTTGAGTATTTAATACTATTGTATATTTCACATCACTGTGTACTTGATGTCATATTTTTTGTTTTCATTTTGTTTGTTTTCATTTACTTATCTTTCTATCTTTAAAACCAAATAAAGCAGCTAACAGTTCAGGGCATCGAGGTAAGTAAGCCATGTCGTTGCTGGTATACAGAATATATGTAGTATAACAAAGTTGTTGGTAAAGTCAATGTAGTGAAAGGTAGTAGAATAGGTTCCACTCTGTTGTAAGTATTTGATTCAAAATGTGTTTGTAGAGGTATTGAAATGTAAAGATACACAAATGCCTCTATACACAGTTACCAGGAGATCTATAGATTCACCGTGGGGAATGTGTAGATTTCTGTTCTCACTGGTAAATCTATATATTCCCCGGAAAAACCGACATTTTTTAACCAATGCGATAGAGAATCTATAGATTTCAGTGCTCCAGGGCAATTTCAAGTGTAAAGTCATTTCCAATTGAGCTGACATCTGCAGCGTTTACCGTGAATGTAGTCTCTGCGAACGCGCGGACATTGCCTTTAATTTAAATTTCAACTGTGTTATTGCACTGAACTTCGGCGAAACGGATTGAATCGAGCCCTTAGAGTATCATAACACTTACACTGGGTTTACATTCTATCACACTGAAAACCCTACACCCTCCAGATTTCCGCTTAGGTGTACTAGTTATAATCGGTTCAAAACGATCATGTTATTTTGAAAAATGTTCTAACAGTGAACAATGAATTAGTTTGTTTACACACACAAACAGGCAGTTGTGTTTGTATCTGCACTGTGATCCCACTGTGCCTGCCTTTTGTAACTATATTGTAAATAAAAAGGTATCAGTCACTTATTGTAAAGTGGGACCATACTAACAAATGACATTAAGGCTAGAATCCTTAGTTGCTACAGCCATTTGTGGACTGAAAATTAAATATCAATACTCATTGATTGTTGAAGAATATAACTTTATAAATGGCTCATATGCTTAGTTCACCTGTCGTACCACATCAGAACCCCTTAATACAAGCTTATTTCACTGCAATGTTTGTAAACAATGTCAATGTAAACAAATCGTATATAGCCTTAAAACAATATTTTTTATATAATGGATGGTCAGTCCTTGCATCCTTAGCTCTGTCTGTGAATTTGAGAGGGGTTACATTTCTCCAGGCCCGTCCCTCATCTTTCTACCAAAAGAGGCGGGGGACCGCTTTATTGTTTCAATTAAGGACTCTATCTTTAAATGTTGTCTTGCGAACAACCTTTTTTCCCCTGATTGTTTAAAGACCTTGATTTCAAAGTGGTTGGAAAAAGTTTCTTTTTCTAACTGTTACGATTCCCTTTTGGCCCAACAGTCTAGGGGGATGGTAATGAGACCCGTAACATAACAGGCAAATTATAATAGTGACAAAGTAAAAGTGTGAACGAAATAACCAGGACAACTGAAATCTACCGTCAAACTCAGGGTTTATTAATAAACACACGGTAATTTGGGGGAGCAGGAAAAGGGGCTGAGCTGGACCCAAGGAAAGAAACAAGTATTCAAAAACACCCCTAAGCTAGACTAGCCTACTTTAACAACAGCTAACTAACCAAAAATACAGTGGGTGGTCCGCCCAGTTCTAACTAGTGTATTTAACAAAGTTTACCTACGGGCAAAGTTTACCATGGGCGACTTGTCTTGGTTTCCCCTTTACCCACCAGCAAACAAAAAAACAAACACCATAACCAAAACAATACTCACAGGTGAGGACAAAGTGCTATGGAGGTGCTCAAACAAAAGAGAGGTCAATACACAAAGAGAGAGTGAAACACAGAGACCTACAGACATGACATTTACAGAGAGATTGAGCTCTAGAGCAAACAACTGACAGGGTTTTTAAACCAAGGAAAAGGAACTGTGATTGGTAAGGAAACAGGAGGAGGTGTGTCTTCTGATTGATGATTGGTGACTGATTGGGGAGTGATGAGTTTCACCTGTGAGGGGAGAAGGAGAGAAAAGAACACAGGATACACACACACAGGATACTGGTATCCGTAACACTAACAAATAGATAATGTTTGATAAAAATAAAACATTTGAAAGGTCACGGTTTCGACTCTGAAAAATTATCTGTCGATGTTCCCTTAAGCAAAGCACTCAATCCCAATTGCTCCTGGAAGTCGCTCTGGATAAGAGCATCTGCTAAATGACAATGTATTTTTTTTTAAATGTCATCCGATGGACGGCTGTAGATGTCGTCTGATTTTGAGACACATCTCCCTATAATTTGGGATTAAATATATCCTTGACGTTTATCTAGAATCATATTGAATTTGTTTCAAGGACACAATTACACTTATGTTGTTAAACCAATCACTCTAAAAACTGCCCCCTCTATAACTCCCCCTTCAATAATTTGCACATTCAGTTAAACAATTTCCTCCTTTTACATTGTACTTTCTGTATTTAAAAATACTTTCTTTTACCTCTTTGCCTCCTTCTCTTGTACCAAAGATACCACTCGATCAAGGAGGGACTACGAGGTCGATGGGCGGGACTACCATTTTGTAATGTCCAGAGAGCAGATGGAGCAGGACATCCAAGAGCACAAGTTCATTGAGGCGGGCCAATACAACGACAATCTCTACGGAACCAGTGTTCAGTCGGTCAAATATGTGGCTGAGAGGGTAAGTGTCAATGTTGCAATTGAGATTTTTATATTTATATATATATATTCCACAGGCAAAAAATGAATGGTGACAGACAGCGGTACACAAACCCAATGTTGACTATGTGTATGCACTTCCCATTATATAACCTCACACATTTAGTCCTATGCTAACCTAACCAGGTGGCAGTGATTGTTTCCTGTAACAAATTCTGCATCCATCCTAAACTTTTTATACACAAACCAATAGCATTTCTTGAAATAGGTCAACTTGGACACCCGAGAGGTATATATAAACTTCCAAATTCAAGGGCTGCATTTCAAACACCTACAAGACACACCCTCCTCCACTTACCCTCGCCTTATGTCCTTGGGGGAATCCCCGTGGCCATCTTTGCTATCGGTTCAAACGATTAGCCAAGCAAGGGAAGTTGACAACGTAATTCCCTCGGCCCGTGTTTGTGATCAAGTTTGCGAGTGTACAATTTTGTTCACTCTGGGGCCTGAAACTCCACATAATTTCTTTGTGGATTTTGATGTGGCCTTGGGGTTAATGTCTTGCTGGAAGATCCTCTTGAGGGCTAGGTTCAGCCTGGCAAAGGCAACCAGGTTTTTGGCTAAAATATCCTGCCACTTGGTAAAGTCCCCAGGACCAGTGGAAGCAAAATAGCCCCATAACATCAAAGATCCACCACCATATTTTACAGTAGGGACGAGGTACTTTCTGCATATGCATTGTTATTTTGAAGGAGGAACCCACCGCTGGTGTGCATGGTCAAAGACCTCTACTTTCGTGTCATATGACCATAGCACCGGTTCCAATCCAAGTGTCAATGCCATTTAGTGAATTCCAGGTAGTGCTGTGGTCACACAACCTGAAAATTAGCGCTCTTTGGCCCAATGGTGTGCGTAGATTTGTATGACTTTTTAAACAAAATCTCTTTCTCTGAGCAATTGTATTAGTATAAACAAATATCATTTTCCAATTTCTTTGAGCATATAATATAGCTTAGTATTTGTATTTATTTATTTTTGTTACAAATTGCAAGAACATATTACTCTGGAGTCAGATGTTAACAGAATGTGTCATTTTGGCCCATTAAACACAATATGTTTCATGTGATAATTAGGCAGGTCTGTTTCTGAAAAAGAAAGGACATTCTTGCCTACTTCACCCATATATATATATATATATATATATATATATATATATATATTTATTTATTTTTTTGCAAAAAATAATTGTGTGTAGTCACTGGTGGTAAAATTTGTCATACTTGTGTAAAAGTAAAGATTCAGTACCTTAATTGAAAATGACTCAAGTGAAAGTCACCCAGTAAAATTGAATAAAAAATATTTGGTTTTAAATATACTTAAGTATCAAAAGTAAAAGTATAAATCATTTAAAATTCCTTATATTAAGTAAACCAGACTGCACCATTTTCATTTTTTGGGGGGTTCATTTATGGATAGCCAGGGGCACACTCCAACACTCAGACATCATTACAAACGAAGCATGTGTGTTTATTAATGAGTCCGGCAGATCAGAGGCAGAAGGGATGACCAAAGATAAGTGAATGAATTGGACCATTTTCCTGTCCTGCTAAGCATTCAAAATGTAATGAGTACTTTTGTATGTATGGGGTAAAAAGTACATTATTTTCCTAAGAAATGTAGTGAATTAAAAGTTGTCAAAAATGTAAATAGTGAGGTATAGATACCCCACAAAAACTACTTATGTAGTAATTTAAAGTATTTTTTACTTAAGTACTTTACACCACTGTGTGGCGTTCCAGTAGTTAGCTACACCACTACATGGGAAAAAAAGTTATTAACTTCTGAACTACCAAGATTTTAATTTAGTTCAACTACCACAAAGCTACTGCAAAATGTAATTATATTAATAGTTGAAATACATGTAGTTCACTACTTTTCAACACTGTCCCCTTCTCAACACACTAACACAGTAAATGTTATTCTACATTTAAAAATGAGGGGGACTCGTGAAATTCTAACCCATGCCAAAATCTGACAATTACGTGGAGCAAGGCACTACACAGAGAGATATTTTACCAGTCAGTCAACTACATTTGATGTCGTTGCTTTAATTATCAGAACCGTTAGACTTCTGTTAAGGACACTTCCATGAACAAGTGTTGGATCACGTCCAACTATGTTGACGATTTTAATTGGCTGTTAGGAACCGGATATAATCATGAATTTGAACAGGATATAATCACTGCCACCTGGTAAGGTTAGCATATGGCTAAATGTTCCAGGTTATGTAATTAGTATAGCTAACATGTCGCCTTTAATCACGTGCAACTACGTCAACGATTTTAATTGGCTGAGAAATACAAAATGTAGTTTCCTGTATGTTGCAACCACACAAAGATTTTACATTTTTTAAAGTCTGTTATTTGTCTTCAAGCATAATTATCCCTTTATACAGTTTGTACTGTTTACCCCTTCTAGTAAAGTATTACCAGATTCTTTGTCAGAAACAGTAATTTCACTGAATCAAGAACATCATGTGAATTCAATGATTATGTACAGTGCCTTGTGATTTGTTGTTACAGCCTGAGTAAGAGATTTTGTGTCACTGGCCTACACACAATACCCCATAATGTCAAAGTGGAATTGTGTTTTTAGACATTTTTACAAATTAATAAAAAATGAAAAGCAGAAATGTTGAGAGTCAATAAGTTTCAACCCCTTTGTTATGGCAAGCCTAAATAAGTTCAGGAGTAAAAATGTGCTTAACAAGTTGCATGGACTCAGTCTGTGTGCAATAATGGTGTTTTTAACATAATTTTTTAATGACTACCTCATCACACACTATGTCACCACAAAGACCAGGGAGGTTTTCCAATGCCTCGCACAAAAGGGCACCTATTGGTAGATGGGTAAAACATTTTTTTTAAAGCAGACATTAAATATCCCTTTGAGCATGGTGAAGCTATAAATTACACTTTGGATAGTATATCAATACACCCAGTCACTGCAAAGATACAGGTTTCCTTCCTAACTCAGTTGCCGGAGAGGAAGGAAACTGCTCAGGGATTTCATGATGACTTTAAAACTGTTAGAGTTGAATGGCTGTGATTGGAGAAAACTGAGGATGGATCATCAACATTGTAGTTACTTCACAATACTAACCTAAGTGATAGAGTGAAAAAAAGAGAGCCTGTACAGAATACAAATATTCCAAAATATGCATCCTGTTTACAATAAGGCACTAAAGTAACACTGCCAAAAATGTGGAAAAGCAATGTCCTGAATACAAAGCATTATGATTGGGGCAAATCCAATTAAACACATCACTGAGTACCACTCTTCATATTTTCAAGCATAGTGGTGGCTGCATCATGTTATGGGTATGCATGTCATCGACAAGAAAGTATTTTTTTGTTAAAAGAAACAGAATAGAGCTAAGCACAGGCAAAATCATAGAGGAAAACCTGGTTCAGTCTGCTTTCCAACAGACATTGGGAGACAAATTCACTTTTCAGCAGGACAGTAACCTAAAGCACAAGGCCAAATATACACTGGAGTTGCTTACCAAGACAACATTAAATGTTCCTGAGTTTGCCTAGTTACAGTTTTGACTTAAATTGGCTTGATAATCAATGGCAAGACATGAAAATAGCTGTCTAGCAATGATCAGCAACCAACTTGACAGAGCTTGAAGAATTAAAATGAGAATAATGTTCAAATATGATATAATCCAGGTGTGCAAAGCGCTTAGAGATTTACCCAGAAAGACACAGCATCACTGCCAAAGGTGATTCTAACATGTATCGACTCAGGGGTGTGAATACTTATTTAAATGAGAAATATTGCAAAAATATATTGCAGCATTTTCTAAAAACATGTTTTCGCTTTTATGTAACCCAACAACATGTGGAATAAGTCAAGGGGTATGAATACTTTCTGAAGGCACTGTACATAAACTGTTTCTTTCTTCTTTCAGCAGGGTAAACACTGCATACTTGACGTGTCGGGGAATGCCATTAAACGACTACAAGTAGCACAACTCTATCCCATTGCCATCTTTATAAAGCCCAGATCCATCGATTCATTAATGTGAGTTCTCATCTCCCAACTCATGAACATATTATTACATAGCAAATGTGTTTAACGGATATGCAATACAGTAGAAGGCGCTGACATCAAGTGAGTGCAGAATGTATTTTAGGTCACCAAAGTGGGCAGGGGGCAATTCAGGCAATTAAGTGAACATGGGAGTTGAATTGACAAATACAACAGCTGCAGACAGTAGAATTTATGGGTCCGGTTTCCCAGACACAGATAAAGGGCTGAAGATCAGCGATTTAAATACGAAGGTCATTTCCGATTTAGCCGACATATAGAAGCGATTAGAACGGATGCAGTCTCTGCTAATGACCGAACATTGCCTTTAAATTGACATCGCCCTGTAGCGCAGCTCTTCAGCACTACGGATTAAATCCAGCCCTAAACCTATTCCTGGACTAAAAGGCACTTTCAATGGAGAATCTCCATTGAGCTTGCTTTATAGTCCAGGACGAGGCTTAATCTGTGTCTGGGAAACCTCCCCATGGAGTCTGAGGCCTCACAACAAACATCTGTCCCCAGGGAGATGAATAAGAGGCTAACAGAAGAGCAGGCCAGGAAGACATTTGACCGGGCCATGAAACTGGAGCAGGAGTTTGCCGAGTTTTTCACAGGTACAGTATCCATGAGTTAAAGATGAACATTGTTGCACTTTTTAGACAAAAGAGTTGTAGTCGTGTCGATTTCAGTGCCACCCATGCCGATGTTTACAGTTACGAGGCCTCATTTCTTAACCTTCTATAGATTTCACACAATTTTGGTGCACATCGAGATCCTACAATTAGTGGGAACATTGCATACTGTACGCCCCAAATTATAAAGCAGATCCATACTGTAATTCTGCGCATGTGAACACGCATTACAACCTTGCCTGGATAATGCCCTTTATTCAACTTTTATGGTGACAAATAACACCCTTATTTGCTGTATGACAAGGAACAATTGGAACTAAGCAACTAGTACATTTGATAAACTACTTTTAGGATTTTTTTTAAGCATCAGCAGAATGTTTGTCTTTTGAATTGACTATTTCAACCTAACCTGTGGTAGTAAATGTCACCACAATATGTTATATGGGTGCGATGTATTGTTCTCCCGAACAGTATGTACATTACTAAAAAATAATGTCCTTCTCAGTGGACAATGAGCAATTTTATTCTGTAAGAAAATCATTTCTAAATGGTTAGGTCTGTCTGTACTGAATGTCTCCCTATGTTTTGCAGCCCTTGTTCAAGGGGACACCTTAGAGGAAATGTATAACCACTGCAAAATGGTGGTAGAGGAGCATTCAGGACCCTACATTTGGATCCCGTCAAAGGAGAAATTATGAGAACACACCACTTTGGCAGGGAGATTGGACTGCTAGAAACAAAATACTTTGTAACTTATGATCAATTGTAATGGCAATTTATATTGTTCCTAATTATAGCCAATTAATATTCTTTTTTTTTTGTTATTGTTCTTTTTTTTCACTTTCAATATGAATGTTCCTGAATGTACACCACAAAGTTCAAAAAAACATTTTTGGCCTAAAAAATGTTACTGTTTGTATATTTAATGATTTTTATTTTTAAGAAAATGTTAAGGAAATTAAATAAACATGGGCATGTGTTCACCTCGACTGCGTGGAATTTCAAATGAATTTTAGAAGATGGCAGATACAAGTCATTGCCACACCAACAAAGGAGGAGGGGAAGGAAATAATATCAGCTTCTTTTGCTTTTCTCCACCCAACAGCTAGCACTTTGTGTCCTCTGACGCTCACCTCACATCAATAGTTGACATTTTGTGTGACTTGCATCTATGCACTCACATGGCCCTTGGACACAGTTCATCATACTCCTGCTATTTTTACATTGTTATTTTGTATTCATTTTATTATGTTGTGAATCCAGATTTGTTGGACATTTTAAAATTTGAATAAGAATTTAAACTTTGTTTATTTTGCGGATTCTTTCATTCTTTCATTGTTGAGATGCTTTGAGGGCACAACAGCACAGAATATTTATTATAAAGATGTATAACTTTGATTAAACATTTTATTTGAAAAGGGTATCTTGTTTGACAGTGCAATGTTTATTTGGTGATGCTGGGCAAATGGAAAACTACTCGTCAAGAACTTGGGAATATAAGGTTCTATCTGCATTCTTGTCAATTATTGACAGCCTTGTTCTGTTCAATTATCTACCTATATAGCACAATTAATTTTAAATTCAAAAGAATACTATATAAATTGCTGACACCATTCAAACCAATTAGGGTTCGTAACATTGAAGCCAATTATCTCACTCATATTTTTGCAGATCGAACCTTAGAGTCCCAAGTCCTTTGAGGACTGATATTAAATGCACTGTGGTGGGCCCACAAGTCTAAGGCCGTATTCACAAAGAATCCTAATGTGAAGAATTGCTCCCAAGGCTGCGTTTACACAGGCAGCCCAATTCTATTTTTTTCCACCAATCACAGCAGCTCTTTTTCAGACCAATAAGTGATAAATCAACAGAATTGGGCTGCCTGTGTAAACGCCTATGTGGCATAGTTCAGAAATTACACTGTTTTAAAGCATATTTATTTTCTCCAACTTTCAGGCTTCTCATGAGTTTGATACTTTATTAATTACGGTCTATCAGAAGTTCAATGGTCCTTACATTATTTCAGATGTTTTATACTGTTCTAATTTGTGGAATATTAAGGTATCACATTGAAATAATCATCACCTATGAAGATACTGATTGCTCAATGGCACGGACTGGGGTGACTTTGGAGATACGCACACACTTGTAGTGCAGAACCAGATGATGTGGTGCGCAGTGAAATGAGAATATGCCCCTAACGGCCCTGCTACACTATAGCCATGGGACGTCTGTTATTTCCGTCAGCCATTGTGGAAATGCTCCCTTTGAAATCAGTGAAAGCTGCTTCACTGCCTGTGTAGAGCTGGCGTAGCGTCACGTCCAATGGCCAGTGTCCAAGCTAACGCATTCATTCTATCTTGTGAATTGAAATAAAGTTTATTTTGGTTGCATATGGCCTTGACTGTAGACCGCACTATTTACCAAGAGAGTTTTAATCTATATTTTTCGTAACTGTCTATTTACCATCACAAACTGATGCTGGCACCACCCACCACTCAACGAGATGCATGGGGTCATAGGCAAAAATAAAATGCTCACCCAGAGGTGGTGCTCCTAGCATTGACTTTAATGCAGGAAAACTGAAACCTGTTTTACCTCATTTCCACCAGCATCTCACATGTGCCACCAGAGGGAAAGAAAAGTCTACATCACCGTTACTCCACACACAGAGACACATAAAAAGCTTTCCCTCATCCTCTATTTGGCAAATCTGACCATAACTCTTGCTTACAAGCAAAAACTCAAACGGAAAGTTCCAGGGACGCACTCAATACAGGACTGGTTTGGTAGCAAAGACTGGAATATGTTCTGGGATTCATCTGATGGCATTGAGGAGTTTACCACATCAGTCTCCTGCTTCGTTGGTAAGTGCATCGCTGCCGTTGTCCCCACAGTGACCGTACTTACATATCCCAACCAGAAGCCATGGATTACAGGTAATATCTGCAATGAGCTAATGGCTAGAGCTGCCACTTTCAAGGAGCGAGACACTAATCCAGACGCTTATAAGAAATCCCGTCACACCCTCCGACGAACCATCAAACAGGCAAAGCGTCAATACAGGACCAATATCGAATCCGTAATCTGGACACTACACCGGCTCTGATGCTCGTCGGATGTGGCAGGGCTTGCAAACTATCACAGATTACAAAGGGAACCCACCCACGAGCTATGCACGCTTTTATGCAAGCAACACTGAACTATGCACATGAGAGTACCAGCTGTTCCAGACGACTGTGTGATCACTCTCTCCGTAGCCGATGTGTGTAATACCTTTAAACAGGTTAACATTCACAAGCCCACAGGGCCAGATGGATTACCAGATGTATTAACCGACATTTTCAACCTCTCCCTGATCTAGTCTGTAATACCTACAATGCATTCGGAAAGAATTCAGACCCCTTGACTTTTTCAACATTTTGTTACTTCACAGCCTTATTTTAAAATTGATTAAAATAGGTTTTTTTCCCCCTCATCAACCTGCACACAATACCCCATAATGACAAAGAAAAAACAGTTTTTTTGTACATTTTGCAAATGATTTTCAAATAAAAAATGGAAATATCAAATTTACATAAGTATTCAGACCCTTTGCTCAGTACTTTGTTGAAGCACCGTTGGCACACCTGTATTTGGGGAGTTTCTCCCATTCTTCTCTGCAGACCCCCTCAAGCTCTGTCAGGTTGGATGGGGAGCGTCGCTGCACAGCTATTTTCAGGTCTCTTCAGAGATGTTTGATTGTGTCACGTCCTGACCTTAGTTCCTTTTTTAGGTCTCTATTTTGGTTTGGTCAGGGCGTGAGCATTCAGTTTTGTTATATGTTTTGTATTTCTGTGTTTGGCCTGGTATGGTTCCCAATCAGAGGCAGCTGTCTATGAGAACCATACTTAGGTAGCTCTTGCCCACATGGGTTTTGTGGGTAGTTGTTTCCTGTTTTGTGTTGTGTAACCTTGCAGGACTGTTTCGATTTTCGTTGTTTCACTTTTGTTATTTTGTATTCAGTGTTCAGTTGTAATAAATGTAGCATGGACATGTACCTCGCTGCATTTTGGTCCGATCTTTCCTATTCCTCGTCTGAAGAAGTAGACAATCGTTACAGATTGGGTTTAAGTCCGGGCTCTGGCTGGGCAACTCAAGGACATTCAGAGACTGGTCCAAGGTGAACCTTCGCCCCAGTCTGAGGTCCTGAGCGCTCTGGAGCAAGTTTTCATCAAGGATATCTCTGTACTTTGCTCCGTTCATCATTCCCTTGATCCTGACTGGTCTCCCATTACCTGCTGCTGAAAAACATCCCCAAAGCATGATGCTGCCACCATGTCTCACCGTGGGGATGGTGCCAGGTTGCCTCCAGACGTGACACTTGGCATTCAGGCCAAGGAGTTCAATCTTGGTTTCATCAGACCAGAGAATCTTGTTTCTCATGGTCTGAGTCCTCTAGGTGCCTTTTGGCAAACTCCAAGCGGGCTGTCATGTGCCTTTTACTTAGGAGTGGCTTCCTTCTGGCCACTCTACCATATAGACCTGATTGGTGGAGTGCTGCAGAGATGGTTGTCCTTCTGAAGGGTTCTCCCATCCCAACAGAGGAACTCTGGAGCTCTGTCAGAGTGACCATCGGGTTCTTGGTCACATCCCTGATCAAGGCTTTTCTCCCCGATTGCTCAGTTTGGTCGGGCGGCCAGCTCTTGGAAGAGTTTTGGTGGTTGCTAACTTCTTCCATTTAAGAATGATGGAGGCCACTGTGTTCTTGGGGCTCTTCAAAGCTGTAGACATTTTTTGATACCCTTCCCCAGATCTGCGCCTCGACACAATCCTGTATCGGACAAGTCCTTTGACCTCATGTCTTGGTTTCTGCTCTGTCATGCACTGTCAACTGTGGGACCTTATATAGACAGGTGTGTTCCTTTCCAAATCATGTCTGTTTTTATTTCATTTGCAAAAAAAATTAAAACCTGTTTTCGCTTTGTCATTATGGGATATTGCTTGTAGATTGATGACATTTTGTTCATTGTTTTTGAAACCAGTGGAAAGCTAGTGAAAAATGCGCTCTTGCAACATCTGCATAGTGTGTATCCCAGCCTATGGAATAAAAGTGGGGCTTTTATTGCTCAATCTAATTCATGAAGATAAAAAAAAATCCATAGACCTAATGGACACATGCTCAAACTCGCACACTTTTGATAGACTTAAAGGGGCAATCTGTAGTTGCTATCTATTTTTGAATGTATAAACTATATATATTAATGTAAAGATAATTTAACGTAGTAGAAAGCAATAGGTTAGAAGAAACTTACATAACCAACCCATAAAGTAAAACTTTACATCTATATATATAGCCAGCAATTTAAACTTTAACATTGATTTATCCTGCAATAGATGTTGTACAATTGGTAACATATATTTTTGTTTTTTTCTAATACCTCTTAAAGGGAAAATAATCTAAAAATAACTGAATGTAATCAGATTACGTTACTAAATTTGGGTAATCCAAACGTTATTTTACTGGTTAAAAATTTGGACAGGTATCTAGTAACTGTAACTGATTACATTTAGAAAGTAACCTACCCAACCCTGAACGGAGATTTTCCACGTTCCGGATTGAATCTATTCCTAAAGGACAGGTACAACAATATCTGTTGTATTACAACCAGACCAGGTACAACTTTGGTTAAGATAGATAAACAAGTTATGTAAAAGAAACGTTCTCTCACTGTCAACTATTTTATTTTCAGCAAACTTAACATGTGTAAATATTTGTATGAACATAAGATTCAACAACTGAGTCATAAACTGAACACGTTCCACAGACATGTGACTAACAGCAATTGAATAATGTGTCCCTAAACAAAGTGGGGGTCAAACTCAAAAATAACAGTCAGTATCTGGTGTGGCCACCAGCTGCGTTAAGTACTGCAGTGCATCTCCTCCTCATGAACTGCACCAGATTTGCCAGTTCTCACTGTGAGATGTTACCCCACTCTTCCCCCAAGGCACCTGGAAGTTCCCAGACATTTCTGGGGGGGAATGGCCCTAGCCCTCACCCTCCAATCCAACAGGTCCCAGACGTGCTCAATAAGATTGAGATCCAGGCTCTTCACTGACCATGGCAGAACACTGACATTCCTGTCTTGCAGGAAATCACGCACAGAACAAGCAGTATGGCTGGTGGCAATTATCATGCTGGAGTGTCATGTCAGAATGAGGCTGCAGGAAGGGTACCACATTGAGGAGGATGTCTCACCTGTAACGCACAGTTTGAGATCGCCTGCAATGACAACAAGCTCAGACGGATGATGCTGTGACACACCGCCCCAGACCATGACGGATTATCCACCTCCAAATTGATCCCGCTCCAGAGTACAGACCTCGGTGTAACGTTCATTCCTTCGACGATAAAGGCAAATCCGACCAAGAAGAGCACTTTTTGTCAGTCCTGTCTGGTTCAGCAACGTTGGGTTTGTGCCCATAGGCGACATTGTTGCCGGTGATGTCTGGTGAGGACCTGCCTGACAACAGGCCTACAAGCCCTCAGTCCTGCCTCTCTCAGCCTATTGCGGACAGTCTGAGCACTGATGGAGGGATTGTGCGTTCCTGGTGTAACTCGGGCAGTTGATGTTCGGATGTACCGATCCTGTGCAGGTGTTGTTACACGTGGTCTGCCACTGCGAGGACGATCAGCTGTCCGTCCTGTCTTAGTACGGACATTGCAATTTATTGCCATGGCCACATCTGCCTCCTTGCAGCATGCCTAAGGCACGTTCACGCAGATGAGCAGGGACCCTGGGCATGTTGCTTTTGGTGTTTTTCAAAGTCAGTAGAAAAGGCCTCTTTTAGTGTCCTAAGTTTTCATAACGGTGGTTTTAATTGCCTACCTAATTGCCTACCTAAGCTGTTAGTATCTTAACGACTGTTGCACAGGTGCATGTTCATTAATTGTTTATGTTTCATTGAACAAGCATGATAAACAGTGTTTAAACCCACTACAATGAAGATTTGTGAAGTTATTTGGATTTTTATGAATTATCTTTGTAAGACAGGGTCCTGAAAAAGGGATGTTTCTTTTTTTGCTGAGTTTAGCTGCAACCAATTTAGTTTTGCCTGCTTTCTGATACAGTTTGGGGTCCATTACATTCACTACCAAAGGAACAATCTATCTTGAATATGGGTGGCTCATTAGTTGTGTAATGCCATCATACCTTGTTCATAGACTGTTACAGGGTAAGGAAACCATTGTCATTTTGGAATTTGGGTGAAATCGCTCTTTAATTTATCCAGCTGGACCATCCTTCTAATGTATTAAGTCGTGGCCAAAAGTTTTGAGAATGACACAAATATTAATTTTCAAAGTCTGCTGCATCAGTTTGTATGATGGCAATTTGCATATACTCCAGAATGTTATGAAGATCAGATGAATTGCAAAGTCCCTCTTTGCCATGCAAATGAACTGAATCCCCCCCAAAACATTTCCACTGCATTTCAGCTCTGCCACAAAGGGACCAGCTGACATCATGTCGGTGATTCTCTCGTTAACACAGGTGTGAGTGTTGACAAGGACAAGGCTGGAGATCACTCTGTCATGCTGATTGAGTTCAAATAACAGACTGGAAGCTTCAAAAGGAGGGTGGTGCTTGGAATCATTGTCCTTCCTCTGTCAACCATGGTTACCTGCAAGGAAACACGTGCCATCATCATTGCTTTGCACAAAAAGGGCTTCACAGGCAAGGATATTGCTGCCAGTAAGATTTCACCTAAATCAACCATTTATCGGATCATCAAGAACTTCAAGGAGAGCGGTTCAACTGTTGTGAAGAAGGCTTTAGTGCGCCCAAGAAAGTCCAGCAAGCGCCAGGACCTTCTCCTAAAGTTGATTCAGCTGCGGGATCGGGGCACCACCAGTACAGAGGTTTCTCAGGAATGGCAGCAGGCAGGTGTGAGTTCATCTACACACACAGTGAGGCGAGGACTTTTGGAGGATGGCCCGGTGTCAAGAAGGGCAGCAAAGAAGCCACTTCTCTCCAGGAAAAACATCAGTGACAGACTGATATTCTGCAAAAGGTACAGGGATTGGACTGCTGAGGACTGGGGTAAAGTCATTTTCTCTGATGAATCCCATTTCCGATTGTTTGGGGCAACCAGAAAAAAGCTTGTCCGGAGAAGACAAGGTGAGAGTTACCATCAGTCCTGTGTCATGCCAACATTAAAGCATCCTGAGACCATTCATGTGTGGGGTTCCTTCTCAGCCAAGGGAGTGGGCTCACTCACAATTTGGCCTAAGAACACAGTCATGAATAAAGAATGGTACCAACACATCCTCCGAGAGCAAATATTCCCAACCATCCAGGAACAGTTTGGTGACGAACAATGCCTTTTCCAGCATGATGGAGCACCTTGCCATAAGGCCAAGGTGATAATTAAGTGGCTCGGGGAACAAAACATTGATATTTTGGGTCCATGGCTAGGAAACACCCCAGACCTTAATCCCATTGAGAACTTGTGGTCAATACTCAAGAGGCGGGTGGACAAACAAAACCCCACAAATTCTGACAAGCTCCAAGCATTGATTATGCAAGAATGGGCTGCCATCAGTCAGGATGTGGCCCAGAAGTTAATTGACAGCATGCCAGGGCAGATTGCAGAGGTCTTGAAAAAGAAGGATCAACACTGCAAATATTGACTCTTTGCATCAACTTCATATAATTGTCAATAAAAGCCTTTGACACTTTTGAAATGCTTGTAATTTATACTTCAGTATTCCATAGTAACATCTGACAAAAATATCTAAAGACACTGAAGCAGCAAACTTTGTGGAAATTAATATTTGTGTCATTCTATAAACTTTTGGCCACAACTTTATACACTACCATTCAAAAGTTTGGGGTCACTTAGAAATGTGACCCCAAACTAGTGTCTAGTTTCAGAAGCAGATGCCTCACAAGTCCTCAACTGGCAGCTTCATTAAATAGTACCCCCAATATACCAGTCTCAACGTCAACATTGAAGAGGCGACTCCAGTATGCAGGCCTTCTAGGCAGAGTTGCAAAGAAAAAGCCATATCTCGGACTGGCCAATAAAAAATAAAAGATGAAGATGGGCAAAAGAACACAGACACTGGACAGAGGAACTCTGTCATAGTTTTGATGTCTTCACTATGATTCTAGCACAGTGTATATATACACAGTACCAGTCAAAAGTTTGGACACACCTACTCATTCAATAAAAACCCTGGAATGAGTATGTGTGTCCAGACTTTTGACTGGTACTGTATGTTTCTTAAAATTTTAATATCTCCTAAATTTAGGACAGACACTTCAAAACCTTGTTTGTTATGATTTATTTTCTGTGTGCGTTTCTATGGCCTTTAGTAGTATTCTTTTGTCATACATAAAGGGGTTCTAAAATTCTAAAACAAATAGCTCAAATGATCCGTAATATCTTAAAACAATTCCATATGTCAGTTTAGCACCCCCCTCCGCAACATCTTAGACTAAAGAACTAAGCACTGGGTAAGTGCAGGCACTGGGTTGGAGGCAATACAGAGTTTGGACGGATCATCACCTGTCACACAGCGAGGCTGCATGCTCCTCAAACAGTGGTTGTTGCATGGAGTGAAATAACCGGAGTAGCCTGAACAACTTGCATATAAATGTTTTTTTTCCTCCATGTCCCTGCCCATTTGACAATGGACCATTCTAAACCTAAACAAATGTTACATATTGGTAAAGACAAGATTACATTTAGAAATGGGGAAAATATGATCAGCTGATGAGAGAACAGCGTATATCAGTCACAGCTAAAGTTGCTAAATAACTCGATCTAGCATATAGGACCTGTTTCAAATGATCACTTTTACGCTCAACATAACCACTTTCTTCGCACACTTGCGCGGGGATGGGCAAAATATCCTATCTATTTCATTCAGTCAAGTGCAATGATATTCTTCTTACTATACAATCATATAAAATAATGGCACTTCTCTGCTAAATGAACAAGCCTACTGCATGGGGCATAGCCAGATAACATACAGTAGGCCAACTCATCATCTGCTCTTCTGAAAAACATTTTCTTCATATCAAAATGTTTCTTTAGACCTACCTAAAATGAATAATGTATTCAAATCAAATGTATTTATATAGCCCTTCGTACGTCAGCTGATATCTCAAAGTGCTGTACAGGAACCCAGCCTAAAACTCCAAACAGCAAGCGATGCAGGTGTTGAAGCACGTTGGCTAGGAAAAACTCCCTAGAAAGGCCAAAAATGGTATTCATTGTGATGGTGTATATTAAATTGATTGTTCAACTTTTTAAATGTAGATGTTCCAAAGGCACGCATCAGGGGGTGGTGTGCATGGAAGCCTGGCGATGGTAAATGCATGTATGTTAATGAATGGCCAATTACCGCAACACCGGCAGTCTTTCGCATGACAACCGGCTGACAAGAAATTTGGCATGGCCTCTAAGACCCTCGCACACTTCTACAGATGCACCATTGAGAGCATTCTGTTGGGCTGCGTCACTGCCTGGTACAGCAACTGCTCCGCCCTCAACCGCATGGCTCTCCAGAGGGTGGTGCGGGCACCCCAACAAATCACCGGGGGCACGTTGCCTGCGCTCCAGGACATTACAGCATCCAGTGTCAAAGGAAGGCCAAGAAGATCATTAAGGACCTCAGCTACCCGAGCCACAGACTGTTCACTCAGCTACCCGAGCCACAGACTGTTCACTCAGCTACCGTCCAGGTGCATCAGAGCTAAGACAGAGAGACTAAAAAACTGCTCCTATTACCAGGCCATCAGCCCGTTGAACAGAAATCACTAGCCCTCTACTAGGTGATGCATACACTCACACAAAACACTGCATAATCTTGCGGTATATAAATGGTGTGCATTCAAGTAAATATCACTGCCACTATGAAAACTGTTAAATGCATCCCTAGTCTCTCCACCCACCCAAAACAATAGATGAGACAGACGATAGTTTAATACAAGAGCTGTATTTGACCAGAAAGGCAACTCGAAACAAAAAGGCATTCACAAATGTCAGTGTAAATATCATTCTTTCCAATAGAAAATCACCTTTAATAAATCCAAAATAACAATTACAATATATCAAAAAACTACATCCATAATATGTTCCATTGTCATTACCACAGTATTTCCAATGGAAATAGAAAACCATATGCAATTTAAGTACTATTATTTTTTTGCTTTAATAACAAATCTATACGATTGTAAGTGCGTTCAGGTGACGAGGCAGAGTTGCATTAGCTAAGATTGGCGTCTCATGTTAGCTGCCACCGAAGTATTATTAAGTACAGTACCTTCAGAAAGTATTCACAACCCATAACTTTTTTTCTTCACATTTTGTGTTTTAGATTATTGTCCTGCTGGAAGGTGAATTTGTCTCCCAGTGTCTGTTGGAAAGCAAACTGAACCAGATTGCCTGTACCTAGCTGGATTAAGTTGATTTTTATCCTAAAAAAACTAGTCTTTGCCGATACAAGCATACCCATAACATGATGCAGCCAAAACCATTCTCGAACATATGAAGAGTGGTACTCAGTGATGTTGGATTTGCCCCAAACATAACACCTTGTATTCAAGACAAAAAGTTAATTTCTTTGCATTATTATTTGAGTGCCTCACTGCAAACAGGATGTATGTTTTGGAACATTTATTCTGTACAGGCTTCCTTCTTTTCACTCTGTCATTTAGGTTAATATTGTGGAGTAACACGGTCATTGATCCATCCTCAGTTCCCCTCCCATAACCGTCATTTAAAATCACCATTGGCCTCATGGTGAAATCTCTGAGTGGTTTTCTTCCTCTCCGCCAACTGAGTTAGGAAGGATGCCTGTCTTTTTGTAGTGACTGGGTACACTATCCAAAGTGTAATTAATAACTTCACCATGCTCAATGGTATATTTTATTATACCATCTACCAATAGGTACCCTTCTTTGTGAGGCATTGGAAAACCTCCGTTTATGTGGTTGAATCTGTGCTTGAAATTCACTACTCAACTGAAGGACCTTACAGATAATTGTATTTTTATTTTACCTTTATTTAACTTGGCAAGTCAGTTACATTGGTCTGCAACTTTCTGTGGTGCTATGGCTGTTACCACAGTGACACGATGGCTGGATAGCGGCTGTGGCAGCATATTTAACCTTTATTTAAACTAGGCAAGTCTGTTTAGAACAAATTCTTATTTACAATGACGACCTACACCAGCCATCACCTGGATGACGCTGGGCCAATTGTGCCCTGCTATATGGGACTCCCAATCACGGCCGGATGTGATACAGCCTGGATTCGAACCAGGGACTGTAGTGACACCTCTTGCACTGAGATGCAGTGCCTTAGACCGCTGCGCTCTGTAGGGTACAGAGATCGGGTAGTCATTCAAAAATCACGTTAAACACTATTATTGTACAGAGTGAGTCTATGCAACTTACATGACTTGATAAGCAAATGTTTTTCTCCTGAACTTATTTAGCTTGACATAAGTGGTTGAATACTTATTGACTCAAGACATTTTCGTCTTTCATTTTGTATTAATTTGTAAAGAAAAATTCTAAAAGCAAAATTCCACTTTTTACATTATGGGATATTGTATGTGGATCAGTGACATATCTACATTTTTATCCATTTGAAATTCAGTCTGTAACGCAACAAAATGTGGAAAAAGTCAAGGGGGTGTGAATACTTTCTGAAGGCACTGTATCTTTAAGAAGATCCTACACAGTCAAGTACAAGTCCCTGGACTGCTTAGTGATACGTTGCAGTTGCCTGAACTGCAGCAGAATCATACCAGGTACAGTCCCCAACCTGCTCCACTCTTTTCTTATGTGGCGACTAGAAGAGTAGGCAGCGTAGAAATAGAATGGACAGAACAGGCATAGGTCTCCATGTCATTGGGAAATGGATATGGTTGGCAACCTATTGGATGTGCTTCACAGGGAGATAGGAAATGTCAGGCATTAAAGTGCGTAGAAAATATTTAGTCATTCTTTAAATAGATACAATTGTTCATCTAACATCCAATCAACAATTGTTCATTGCTTTTAGAGGACAATGCCCATTCTAATAATTATGTTTCTGTGTCCAGGTGGCAAACTGTCATCATATCCCATATCGACCCCTAACCCTATGTACTTGTGGAGATCTGAATGGATGAGACTGTCGTAAGTAATATGGTAATAGCTCCAACTTGCGCCGATTGGTTGAATTTAATTTTTCCATATTGCTTACACCAATCTTCTCACATCTCTACTAGAGAGGCAGAGGTTGCAGCGGCTGTTTTGGGATTGGGCCCTTTTGTCATCTATAGGTGGTCTGCTGGGGTTGTCTGTGCTACATGGAAAAGTGGGCATGGTAACTGGAATAGGACCCGGTGCAGACGGTCCTAGCTGATATGCTTCCGCTAATCACTGAGGTGAAAGAAAAAAAAAAAAAAACAGTTGATGTGAGGTGTAGCCAGAGCTCAGAGGACAACCAGTGGCTCCGGGGTGAAGTTTCCCCTTGGTAGAGATCTAGGAACAGGTTCCCCGGCCTCTAATCCTAACTTAACCATTAGTTGGGAAAATGCAAAACTGACCCAAGATCAGCACCTTACTTTTAATAGCTGTAGATGGACAGACAGACATTTAACCAGGAGAACACCCTTATTGTTGCGAGCTGGGATTTGTAGTTCCCTGACTGCTCCTGGGTTGTACAGAAACTACAGAGATAGGCTTCATGTGCGATTATCCTGATTCACAGTGCCCCCCTGTGGTCAACTACTGCAGTTCATTACAAAATATACAAAACATGTACTTCTGCTGCAGCGACCAAAGTTAGGTTGACTTTTAAATGTGCAACTGTTGGAAATGTACTGCGTTTCGATGGTGTGACCGATGATATTCCCTGAATTGTTTTCTCTAGTGAAGAGTAAGGCCAGAAATGGACACAGGTAAGATATGGGAGTTGACTTGGGAGGTGAGTAGAATAGAGTAAGGTAGGCAGTGATGGCGGAGCAAGAGAGGCACAGCAAAGCTCTTGAAACGAGAAAAATAACGGCAAACAGAATTTCGGGAAGAGTGCCGATTGGTACAATCCTAAACGTATAGGTATGTGGTGAGTAGAACACTGAGGGAGAACAGCCTGAACAGTGCAGGAAACGTATGATCCATCCACCACTCCCCACCATCCTCTGTCCAAGTACCAGTGGATATATGTTGAGAGACTATACTGGGTCTCTCCTCTGCAGCTCCTGGATAAATGCTGAAAGAGAAAGAGGGGGAATTAGCGAGAAAGAGAGAGGCTCCAAAAATCCTCACATATTGTCCGAACCTACAAAGGATTTATTTTAAATACCTCATGGATTAATATTTTTTTCTCAATTGTCATCATTACAAATCATATATATCAGTATGACTTATTCTGAGATACGATTTGTAATAATGACAATTGAGCAAATAATATGTGTAAAAGGTATATAAATATACTGCAGTGGCTGGAGCAAAAATGTATTGTGATTCTTATTGACTGTACTGTTAGTAACAAAAAAAGCAAATGCCAAGGAGTGCTCCTTGAATGGGATGGGCCAAATCAGGAACTCACCCCCGATAATTTCATCTTTCACTTTATGGAGCTCTTTTCTCACTTCCTCAAGGATGTCCTAAACACACACATCAAAATAGTATTATCTGAGAATGATGCCAATAGATTGTCTTTATCCACCATTAGTAGAGGAGCAATGGCCTCCTGTTATGTCTAGTCTACATGACAGTAATCCTTTAAACACAACATTAACAGGTCAAAGGTGGAGCTTACCTGTTTGATTCTCTCCATCTCTGTGCCTTCACTGCCTGTGCTGGCCGTGGTGTTGTTCACTGCCTTCATCCTGTTAAGAAACATATATAGACAGAGAGGAACGAGAGAGAGGAGCGAGATGGGAGTGAGAGCGATGGGAGGAGGAGAAAGTGAGAGAGAGGAGTGAGAGCGATGGGAGAAGGAGAGCGAGAGAGAGAGAGAAAGAGAGCGAGAGAGAGAGAGAAAGAGAGCAAGAGAGAGGGGCGAGAAGGGAGTGAGAGCGATGGGAGAAGGAGAGCAAGAGAGAGAGCAAGAGAGAGGGGTGAGAAGGGAGTGAGAGCGATGGGAGGAGGAGAGGGAAGCGAGAGAGAGAGAGAGGGGCGAGAAGGGAGTGAGAGCGATGGGAGAAGGAGAGCGAGCAAGAGAGAGAGGGGCGAGAAGGGAGTGAGAGCGATGGGAGAAGGAGAGCGAGAGAGAGAGAGAGGGGCGAGAAGGGAGTGAGAGCGATGGGAGAAGGAGAGCGAGAGAGAGCAAGAGAGAGGGGCGAGAAGGGAGTGAGAGCGATGGGAGAAGGAGAGAGATGAGAGAGAAACAGGTAGAGAATTGGGGGGGGGTTGAATCGTGGGACAAGATGGGCAGAGAGCGGGAGGTCAACAACAAAGACCGAGGATATGGAAGCTCGGTTTGGCCAAAAGTGGCGGTTTGTTACGCTCCCGAGTGGCGCGGTGGTCTAAGGCACACGAGTCAAGGCTGTATCACATCCGGCCGTGATTGGCAGTCCTATGGGGCGGTGCACAATTGGCCCAGCGTCGTCCAGGTTTGGCCGGTGTAGGCAGTAAATAAGAATTTGTTCTTTAACTGACTTGCCTAGTTAAATAAAGGCTGCCACGGCTGCTATCCAGCCATCTTGTCACTGTGGTAACAGCCATAGCAGACCAATGAGGAGTGGATAACACCCCTCTGCTGGTGTTGTACAGACATAGAAACTGAAGTATTTTCAAATCGTCAGTGTGGTGAGACTTTGGCTACATTACTTACAATAGGTTTTTTCCAACTATGTACTAGTACACCAGATTTAACTGTGTACATTGCAAATTAATCCACAACCAAGCCCAAAAAGAGATTGTATTTGAAAATAACAATTTCATACCTTGATTACATTGAGACACAATCACATCTCTTTTTGTAATTGTGGGAATACTTGGGAACAGATTTTCTAAATAAAACTCCCTGTGATTTTGGGGGATTTTATTTTTTATACCAAAAACGAAAATAATAAATATAATTTTTAAATTAAAAACATATTTTTGTGTGTGTGTGTGTTTGGGAGGGGGCAAAATAAATAACTTGCGGGCCTGTTGCCAACCCCTGGTCTAGGGTGTATAGAGGGTTGTTTCTGGGCTGGGCCTTGTCATTAGCAGGGGCAGGACAAACATGCTTAGTCAGACAGAGGTCATTGTAAAAGGCACTTACAGTGCAAAGCCATCGCAAAAAGACACTGTTGACTGATACCATCTCTTGCGCTATTTTTGTGACCCTTTTTAAAATCTTAACAAGATGGAAAAAGACAAAAACAGAGAGTACCAAATACATGACCAGGCCTTGAGGATTGCTAGGATCTAAAGCAGAGTGTTTCTCAATCCTGGTCCTGGAGAGGTGCATATTTTAGTTTTTGCCCTTGCACTGAAATACATACTGGATTCAATCAATCATCATCATCAAGCCTTTGAATAGAATCAGATGTGTTAGTGCTAGGGCAAAAACGAAAAATGTTCAAAGCATTGTGTTGCTTAATCCATTGGCACAAGAGGCCACACGTAGCACACAAGGCTATTGGTAGTTCCCTAGAGGGACACTCCAGGGTGAAGTTTCCCCTTGGTACAGATCTAATATCAGCTTCCTCTCCCCAATCCTAACTTCAACCATTAGTTGGGGAAATGCAAAACTGACCGAAGACCAGCGTCTAGGGGCAACTTCACCCTACACCAGTGGAGTAGCTGCGGAGAAGCTGCAGACAGACATGGAGCGCCAGCATTAGGGTCTAGGTATAAGGGTAGGGTGGGGCAAATAGGGTGTACCTGGGCAATGGGGCAGAGGATGGAGAAGGGGGGGCAGGAGGAAGAACAGGGGTGGTGGAGGTGGGGCTGCTCTCCTGCAGCTGGGTCTTGGTGGTTGAGTTAGTCCTGTTTGAGACATGCAAGATTCTCTCAAAACACAAAACACGCTTTCTTTACAGAGGTGGGATAGAAAAAGATTGAATTTGTGCCCATCTAGTTTTGTCCTCCCATAGTAAACATAAAAACAATTATTGTAGAAAAGTAATAAACAGGGAGGGAGGTGAACTGGGCTGTGATTTCCTGCACCACAGGCACGAGAGACGAGAGTGTGGTGGTGTTAATTCAACTGACCAGGGAGTTCCCTACCTTGGAATGGTGGCTGATTTCTCCCATGGTCTCCTGAGGCTGTCTGTCACGGCAAAAGGAAATCATGAGAATTATGAAACAAAGAATATATATGATATTTTAGTCAATAAAAGGCCAACAAATGCTTCACAGCTCAAATCAGACAAAGGAGAGGAGAACATTCATATGAGACAAGAGATCTGAGTTGTATTCATTAGTGCACACCGCAGAAAAAAAGAAAACTAATTGCAACAGAAAACAAAAATGGGTATGCACATGGGAGCTGTTTCTTGTTGGACAAGTTCAGCTAGTCCCTCACCATTTCAGTGTATTTTTGTTCATTTGGTGGTGCCTAATGAATATTTCTTGAAAACATATGCTTTCTGGAATAGCCTCCATGTGCACGCCCACTCAAATACAGAAAGAGTGAATGAAGACTTCAGCGGATCTACTCACCACCTTGGCCTGAGGACTTTGAGGAGTCTTCCTAAAAGCATAACATTACATTGGTTCATCCCTTTAGCACAGTGTGACTTGACTTTCAGCTTACACACACACACACACACACACACACACAGATTTATTATGAAATGATTTACAATAGACTTACATTGCTGGGCACATCCTTCTTTGCGCCTGGATTATCTGACATTTTCTTCCTGTACAAAAAGACAATGAAGACAACAGCTTAGCCTCTGCAATTTTACACACGCAAAGCCATATGATCGTAAGCACACACACACACTTAACAAACACTCATCATACATGTGGGGCTGGAAGAGTGTGTAACAAAGACTAAGGCAGTGGCTCACCGTCGGGCCAGGATGGCACTCATCTCCCCCATCAGATTTCCTCCCCCACCACCACCTCCTCCCCCTCCTCCCGATGGAGGGGGTGCTGCCGCACCACCATCCTCCTACAGAGATAAACAGGCTCCTTCAAGATTAATGTTTCCCTTCCTTCTTTAAGGAAATCACTGATCTGACACACAGATTTGTGAAATATGGAAACCATGCCTTCACCTATCTCCACTCACTTACAGACCAGTGATTACCTCAAGAAAGGGAGGAAGGAATGAAGCATTTGAAAGGTGTCCAACTCACTGAGTATACAACAATGTTGTAACGAAAACAGGAACTATTCTGGATTAGTGATTAAGAAAAACTTGAACGGCTATTTAGGAAATAAGTATTCCTGGTCTCCAAAGCTTGGAAGATGTAACATAAAATTGATCAGAAATACAGACACCTCACAAGAGTCCAGGCTCTGGCTGGGCCACATTCAGAAACTTGTTCCGAAGCCACTCCTGGGTTGTCTTGGCTGTGTGCTTAGGGTTGTTGTCCTGTTGGAAGGTGAACCTTCGCCCCAGTCTGAGGTCAAGGATCTCTTTGTACTTTGCTCCGTTCATCTGTCCCTTGATCATGATTTGTCTCCCAGTCCCTGCCGCTGAAAAACACCCCCACAGCATGATGCCAGGATTCCTCCAGACGTGACACTTGGCATTCAGGCCAACAAGTTCAATATTGGTTTCATCAGAGCAGAGAATCTTGTTTCTTATGGTCTGAGAGTCTTTATGTGCCTTTTGGCAAACTCCAAGTGGGCTGTCACGTGCCTTTTACCAAGGAGTGGTTCTCCCATCTCCACAGAGGAACTCTGAAGCTCGGTCAGAGTGGCAATTGGGTTCTTGGTCACCTCCCTGACCAAGGCCCTTGCTCAGTTTGGCCGGGCAGCCAGCTCAAAGAAGAGTCTTGGTGGTTCCAAACTTCTTCCATTTAAGAATGATGGAGGCCACAGAGTTGTTGGGGACCTTCAATGCTGCAAACATTTTTTTGGTACCCATCCCCAGATCTGTGCCTCGACACAATCCTGTCTCGGAGCTCTATGGAAAATTCCTTTGACGTCATGGCTTGGTTTGTGCTCTGACATGCACTGTCAACTATGGGACCTTATATAGACAGGTGTGTGCCTTTCCAAATAATGTCCAATCAATTGAATTTACCACAGGTGGACTCCAATCAAGCTGTAGAAACATCTCAAGGATGATCAATGGAAATAGGATTCAACTGAGCTCAATTTCGAGTCTCATAGCAAATAGTCTGAATGCTTTTGTTAATAATAAAAACCTGTTTTCACTTTGTCATTATGGGGTATTGTGTGAAGATTGATGAGGATTTTTAGTTATTTAATACGTGTTATTATAAGGTGTTAATGTAGCAAAATGTGGAAAAAGTGAAGGGGTCTGAATACTTTCCGAATGCACTGTATATACTGGTTGTTGGGGTGGGATTGGTGTGGGGTGTGGAGGGTCTGTGGTTGGCTTTTGTCCATTTCTTTGTCTTACTCATCGCTAAAAAAAAAAACTTTGGATGTTAGGTACTATAATTGAATATTATTAATAATTATTGTATGCTATCAATTAAAATGGCCAATTTGGGTGCAATCAATTAGCTTAATTTCTCAGAGATCAAATTATATTTCAACAAAATGTTTCCGTAATACTTATCTTATCTGTTTTTAACTACAGAAACGATTTCAGAACAATCTGAGATGGTGGGTATCATGGCTTGCTGAAATGTTAAATAAAGGTAAATATATATATATATAAATGACATGGAACAACCCCAGACACAGATACTTTTTAGTCCTGGACTAAAACAACTATTTCAATGGAGAATCACTCAAAGCACACCCCGGGGCGAACCAGAGCACATTAGATATGCTTTCCTGCAAGTGTGTGTTTGTGTGTGTCAGTCAGTTCCAATGATGAGGACAACCAATGGAAACAGGATGCAGCGGAGCTCAATTTCGAGTCTCATAGTAAATATAAAAACTATTCAGAACCTAAGTGCAAACTTTTTCTAAAAACCTGTTTTCGCTTTGAAAATATGGAGATGGTCGTGTAGACCAGCAGGATTGAAAAAATATATATTTTAGACAAGATTTTAAGGCAGCAAAATGTGAAGACTTCGTAAGGGGTGTGTAGACTTTCACTAGCAACTGTATATACAGTGCATTCGGAAAGTATCCAGACCCCTTGACTTGGGTCTGGATACCCCTTGACTTTTCCCACATTTTGTTACATTATTATTGTAAAATGTATCTACACACAATACTCCATAATGATAAAGTGAAAGAAAAATGGTTTCCAAATTAATAAACGATAAGAAAGGAAAATGTATTGATTGTTTTGTCTTCACACCCAAGTTAATACTTGTTTGAAGCCATTACAACTAAGATTCTTCCAACCGTTTTTGTCAAAATTACTCAGCAAATTTGGTTGGGAATCTGATATAACTGATTTTCAAGCAGATTTAATTCAGGACCGAGAGTAAACCATTCATGAACACTCAACACCTCTTGGAAAGCCGTCCAAGTATGTCTTTGGCATTAATTGTCCCACTGAAAAATGAAACTATCGCTGGATTAGGTTTCAGAAGACTATGACAGGTTTTCCTCCAACCTTTTTACCTGGACTTTGCTCCTTTCATATTTATTTTGACCAGAGTTAAAAACTAGAGGTTTGGGTCAAATCCAATACAACACGAGGGAAACTCTGTATTGCCAAGTATTGTGGTGGCAGCATCATGTTATGGGTATGCTTGTCACAGGCAGGGACTGGGGAGTAATGCATGTCAGGATCAAAAATATGAAAGAATCAAAGCCCAGGTAAAAAGTTACAGGAAAACCTGCCTCAAGACTTCTGAATACCTAAACGTGGGACAGATTTGTATTTTTCAGTGGGACAATTACACACATTTCACACCAGAATGGAGGGTCCAGTACAGTCTTTCATTTTTCTTGAATATTGTTGTCCATCAATGATTCCCAAACAATTGTAGCTAGATTTAGACAAAAACAATAGATATATGTTGCCCTAAGAGTTGTGCAAAGTTGGTAGAATCTTAAATAAATGTAACCGGAAACCCTCTTAAATAAATGTAACCTGGAAAATGGCCATGACACTGGTCTCACCTTGGCCGATTTGCGTAGTTTGGTTCCTGCTAGGGCTGCAGCTAGTCCCCCGGGCCCTCCAAGACCTCCTCCATCGCCCCCTCCCCCCCCTCCACCAGACTGAGGTGGGGCAGGTGGGGCCCCGGATCCAGGGGGTGGTGGGGGGCCAGGTGGGGGTGGGGGGCCAGGTGGGGGTGGGGGGCCTGGGGGTGGAGGCGGTCCTGGGGGGCCACCGGGGGCAGAGGGAGGAGCAGGCGGGGCTGCAGGGGGGATGGGTGCGGCCGGTCTCTCGTTCTCCAGCCGCTCTCTCTCCTGCTGCTCCTGCCTCTGCAGCTCCAGTCTGCGAGGGGGAGACAGAGTTCTTTATAAAATCATGTTCACAAACAAGTATAAACACAGGGACACACAAAAGGTGAGACACAATGTGAGATCAGTCTATTGTAGGTTAGAGTGTGTTACTGTAGATTAGTGTGTATACAGTATAGTAGATTAGAATAATATGTTATTTAGCAAACACTTTATTCCAAAGTGACTAACAGTAGTGCATGCATTCATTTTCATTTGGATGGCATCAGCAGGAATTTAACCTCCTACCCTGGTGTTGCAAGCGCCCATGCTCTACCAACTGAGCCACACAGGACCTGATTGTGTTAGCGTCTGTATTAGGTTTTAGTGACACTTAACATGTTTGTTCAGACACCAGTTTATACCAGTCTGGTCTATCCCATTATCAATGACCGGGCGACACTCCCCAGTAAACCTGTATATTCAAGGTAGAGGACACCTCAAATGGAGGACACAGCGTCATCTCAAATGGTCAACTATACCTGGCTGGCTCATGTCATAGGTTAAGCAGTTTTCTTCTGGTTCCTTGCAGTGAGGAGGATTCTCAAGTCTATTGCCATGTCTCTTGTATGGCTAGCTTTCAGCTGGAATATAGTCAGAGTCTCTTATATTGGTTAACTAAGTCTGCTAAATGACTTAAATGTAAATGTAATGTAAATGTTAACGCCAGTTTGCCTGTGTTTTCCTACCTCGTTTGTCCTGTAATGGCTTTGTTAAAAATACCATTTCGATGCCAATATACAGACATGTTTCAAACACATTTCTCATTTCAATACATCTTCTTTATGTTAATAGCTCTAACACCATCCCTTCAGTGACTACATAAAGTGTAATCCCCTGTGGAACCAAATGTAAATAGCTGTAAGAAGTAAATATGAGTCGCAATTCAACGGCTCAGACATGTGGCAGGGTCTACAGACAATCACAGATGAGAAAGAGAAAACCAGCCACGTCACGGACACCCAAGTCCAGACAAGCTAAACACCTTTGCCAGTTTTGAGGATAACACGGTGCCACCGACGAGGCCTGCTCCCAATGACTGTGGCCTCTCATTCTCCATGGCCGACGCGAGTAAGACATTTAAGCGTGTTAACCCTCGCGTGGCAGCTTGCCCAGACGGCATCCGCGTCCTTAGAACATGTACAGACCAGCTGGCTGGAGTGTTTACAGACATATTCAATCTCTCCCTATCCCAGCCTGCTGTCCCCACTTGCTTCAAGATGTCCACCATTTCTTTCTTGGGTACAGGAACAAAGTTAACTTAACTAAATGACTATTGCCCCATAGCACTCACTTCTGTCATCATACAGTGCTTCGAGAGGCTAGTTAAGGATTATATCACTTCCACCTTACCTGACACCCTAGACCCACTTCAATTTGCTTAGTCATAATAGATCCACAGACGATGAAATTGCCATCGCATTGACCTACCCCATCTGAACAAGGAATATCTACGTCAGAATTCTGTTCATTGACTATAGCTCAGCCTTCAACACCATAGTACCCTCCAAGCTCATTATTAAGTTTGGGGCCCTGGGTCTGAAACCCGTCCTGTGCAACTGGGTCCTGGACTTCCTGACAGGAAGCCCTCAAATGATGAAGGTAGGAAACAACACCTCCACTTCACTGATCCTCAACACAGGGGCCCCACAAGGGTGCATGATCAGCCCTCTCCTGTACTCCCTGTTCACCCATGACAGCGTGGCCACGCATGCCTCCAACTCAAATCATCAAGATTGCAGACAACATAACAGCGGTAGGCCTGATTACCAACAATGGGTCTCGACCCCACCCTGTGCAACTGGGTACTGGACTTCCTGACGGGCCGCCCCCAGGTGGTGAGGGAAGGCAACAACATCTCCACCCCGCTGATCCTCAACACTGGGGCCCCACAAGGGTGCGTTCTGAGCCTTCTCCTGTACTCCCTGTTCACCCATCGATGGAACAGTAGTGGAGAGGGTAGTAAGTTTTAAGTTCCTCGGCATACACATCACAGACAAACTGAATTGGTCCACTCACACAGACAGCATCATGAAGAAGGCGCAGCAGCGCCTCTTCAACCTCAGGAGGCTGAAGAAATTCGGCTTGTCACCGAAAGCACTCACAAACTTCTACAGATGCTCAATCAAGAGCATCCTGGCGGGCTGTATCACCGCCTGGTATGGCAACTGCTCCGCCCACAACCGTAAGGCTCTCCAGAGGGTAGTGAGGTCTGCACAACGCATCACCGGGGGCAAACTACCTGCCATCCAGGACACCTACACCACCCGATGTTACAGGAAGGCCATAAAGATCATCAAGGACAACAACCACCCGAGCCACTGCCTGTTCACCCCGCTATCATCCAGAAGGCGAGGTCAGTACAGGTGCATCAAAGCTGGGACCGAGAGACTGAAAAACAGCTTCTGTCTCAAGGCCATCAGACTGTTAAACAGCCACCACTAATATTGAGTGGCTGCTGCCAACACACTGACACTGACTCAACTCCAGCCACTTTAATAATGGGAATTGATGGGAGATGATGTAAAATATATCACTAGCCACTTTAAACAATGCTACCTTAACCTAGGTTAACTGCCTTGTTCAGGGGAAGAACGATAGATGTCCACCATGTCAGCTCGGGGATCCGATCTTGCAACCTTTCAGTTACTAGTCCAACGCTCTTATCACTAGGCTACCTGCCGCCCCATCACCGCTTGGTACGGCAACTGCACCCCCTGCTACCGCAGGGCTAACCAGAGGGTGGTGCGGTCTGCCCAACATCACCGGAGGCACACTGCCTTCCCTCCAGGACACCTACAGCTTCCGATGTCAACGACATCCACCACCTGGGCCCCAGCCTGTTCACCCCCCTATCATCCGGAAGGCGAGGTCAGTACAGGTGCATCAAAGCCGGGACCGAGACTGAAAAAAAGCTTCTATCACACAACCATCAGACTGTTAAATAGCCATCACTAGTCGGCTACCCCCAGCTACTCCACCCTGCACCTTAGAGGCTGCTGCCCTGTATACATAGACATGAAATCACTGGCCACTTTAATAATAGAACAACAGTAACTTTAATGATGTATACATACTGCTTTACTCATCTCATATGTACACTACCTCTCAAAAAGTTTGGGGTCACTTAGAAATGTCATTGTTTTTTAAATAAAAAGCCCATTCCTTGTCCATTAGAATGACATCAAATTGATCAGAAATACAGCGTCGACATTGCTAATGTTGTAAATGACTATTGTAGCTGGAAACTATCTACATAGGCGTACAGAGGCCCATTATCAGCAACAACCACTCCTGTGTAAAATAATTATAATTGAAAAAATTAGCAAACATTTCTAAAAGCATGTTTTGCTGTCATTATGGGGTACTGTGTGTAGATGAGTGCATTTTTTATTTATTTAATCCATTTTGAATTCAGGGTGTAACAACAAAATGTGGATTAAGTCAAGGGTAGGAATACTTTCTGAAGGGATGTTTATTCGGTTCATTACTCTCCTATCTGTAATGCTCAGAATTGTAGGCATGTGAACTGATTGGGATGGATTCAGTCTACAGTCTAGTCCAATATTCTGTACTTGTTGCTGGAATTCTAGGGGGCAGCGTTTTAGAACAGTCTATCTATACTGAGCATTGTGAGAGTAAAAACGTTGTGAACTTCATTTACCCTAGCAAAACTTAAATAAGTATAGAGACTTATACTTAAAATACACTAATTATCTACTAAACAACAGTCAGATAGGCAATAGCCAAGTTCCCTTTCACCAGTCTTAGTAAAACAATAACAAAAAAACAACACTTGCAATACTTTCATCTCCCCTCTGCTGACAGAAACCAGCCCCCCCCCCCAACTAAAATCATGTGAATGGTACCTCCTCTGTTGCTCCAGCTCCTCTGGGGAGGGTCCATTCTGGACAGGGAGAGAGGAGTGGCCTGAGGAGAGAAACTGAGTGAGTGAGTATTTTAGCAGTCCTGTTAAAATAATTTACAAAATGCATCCTTCCCTTCTCCTTCTGGCAGTAACTAACACCATTAGATAGATTAAAGCTGGAATCCTTAATGGTGAAACTGCCAAGTCCATTTGCGATATTACAAAGAAGTTATTGCAAACATCAACTTTTGTTCCTCTTCTCTGACATCATTGCATGCGCTATAGAACAGCAGAATATATACTGCAATTTGTTTTACCATCGACAAAAGCGGTGGGGCAGACAATGGCGCTGTTTCACCTACTGCAGATTAAATCTGCAGTAGGAAATCCAATCCAATCCGTGATTGCAGCGAGAAACAAAAGACAAAAAAGGAACTAGGACAAAAAAAAGTACAATTTCTTTTGCAAAATGTTTTTTTCTTCTTCAATATTTGATCCTATATTATAGATCCTACCTGAGTCAGTGAGTGCACTCAGCACCTCCAGAGCATGCATCATGCCGTTGGCGAAGAGAACGGCTTCCTCCTTGCTGCCGAAGTTCAGCCCCCACACCTGCCGGGCTTCCCGCCACTGGTGGAAGTTGGGTGTAGCCTGGCTGTACTTCAGCCTCTTGTCGATTGGGCAGTTGATCACCACCTAGGAGTGTCAAGCAGGAAGTAAAAAGGCAATGAGGACCTACAAGTGGAATGACAGTATGCGTTCACTGTGAGAATGTGTGTGTGTGTGTGTGTGTGGAACCTAGATTTGTCTTTATAGCCTTTGAATTTCAAGATCGTTCCCCTCACATCCCTTTATGTTCATCTATTGCTATTTATCAGATTATACATGTTGGTGCAACACGTGTATAAATCCCCTCTCTGTGGAACCAGTGACGCAGAGGTGCATTAAAAAAAAAACAAGAGCCTTTAGTGAAACTGAGCTACCATGTTAGACGAGGCGAAGTCTTGTGCTACTAGTGTGGACCCTCCATTGCCTTTCCAAAGCAACAGATATTTTGAAAAAGATGCTACGCTAGGATAAGTTTAACTAAAGTAGCCTTTAGGTTAGCAGTGGTGTAAAGTAATGAATTTTTAAAAATCATTTGGAAGTACTACTTAAGTCGTTTTTTGGGGTATCTGTAATTTACAATTTATATTTCTGACAACTTTAATTCCTCTTACATTTCTAAAGACAATATGTACATTTGTAATAATACATTTCCCCTATTAAAGCATCTTTACTTTTACTCAACTATGACAATGGAGTACTTTTTCCAACACTGTAGGCTAGGCTTTGTTAGGGCTTTCTAGTGCTAGTGTGGGTCTTCCACTACCCTAGTGTGAGAGGAAGGCATTAGCTCGAGAGCAGAGGTAGTGGCACACAGTAAACAGAAGTGAGATAGGGAAGACTGAAAGAAAGAGGAAGACAGCTGACACATAAAGCCCCAACAATACTAATGAGACTAATCTTGATGAGCAGAGGTTGCTGGCTGCATGTTGACATTCTGCAGCAACAGAAAAAGGACAAAGCCTAACCCACAATCTCTGAGTGTGATAGCAAGGAAACGCACAGGGGACTGGTTCCCATATGGTGTTATAGCACCCCCGTACTAACTCTCACAAGATTTACAGAGGAGTCAGTCTAAAATTGTTCAAACCAGTCAGCTCGACTGTACAAAGAGGTCCCAGAAGGAAAATGTTTACCCTCCTAGCCCAGCATCGTTCTCTACACAATATACAGTGCCTTCGGAAAGTATTCCTACCCCTTGATTTCTTCCAAATTGTTGTCCCTCAATCAATCTAAACACAATAACCCATAATGAAGGTTACTTATATAAATAAGTTATTTCTGATAGTCAAGGGGTCTGAATACTTTTCGAAGGCACGGTTTAAAGTACCAGTGAAAGGTTTGGACAAACCTACTCATTCAAGAGTTAGAATAATAGTGAAGACATCAACCTATGAAATAACACATATGGAATCATGTAGCAACACAAAAAGTGTTCAACAAATCAAAATATATTTTATATTTGAGATTCTTCAAAGTACAGACCCTTTGCTTTGACATCTTTGCACACTTTTGGCATTCTCTCAACCAGCTTCATGAGGTAGTCACCTGGAATGCATTTCAATTAACAGGTGTTCCTTGTTAAAAGTTCATTTGTGGAATTTCTTTCCTTAATGAGTTTGAGCCAATCGGTTGTCTTGTGACAAGGTAGGGGTGGTATACTGAAGACAGCCCTATTTGGTAAAAGACCAAGTCCATATTATGGCAAGAACAGATCAAATAAGCAAAGAGAAACGACAGTCCATCATTACTCTAAGACATGAAGGTCAGTCAATGCGGAACATTTCAGGATGAAATATGATGAAACTGGCACTCATGAGGACCGCCACAGGAAAGGAAGACCCAGAGTTACCTCTTCTGCAGAGGAGAAGTCCATTAGCGTTACCAGTCTCAGAAATTGCAGCCAAAATAAATGGACACCAATAAAAAGCCAATACTAAAGGACACCAATAATAAGAAGAGACTTGCTTGGGTCACGAAACACGAGCAATAGACATTAGGCCAGTGGAAATCTGTCCTTTGGTCTGATGAGTCCAAATTTGACTTTTTTTTGGGGTGTTCCAACTGCCATGTCTTAGTGAGACGCAGAGAAGGTGACAAGATGATTTCCGCATGTGTGGTTCCCACCGTGAAGCATGGAGGAGGAGGTGTGATGGTGCTTTGCTGGTGACATGGCCAGTGATTTATTTAGAATTCAAGGCATATTTAACCAGCATTGCTACCACAGCATTCTGCAGCGATAAGTCATCCCATCTGGTTTGCACTTAGTTGGACTATCATTTGTTTTTCCAAGAGGACAATGACCTAAAACATCTCCAGGCTGTGTACAGGCTATTTGACCAAGAAGGAGAGTGATGGAGCGCTGCATCAGATGACCTGGTCTCTACAATCCCCCGACCTTAACCAAATTGAGAAGGTTCACGATGAGTTGGACCGCTGAGTGAACGAAAAGCAGCCAACAAGTGCCCAGCATATGTGGGAACTCCTTCAAGACTGTTGGAAAATCATTCCAGCTGAAGCTGGTTGAGAGAATGTCAAGCGTGTGCAAAGCTGTCATCAAGGCTAGGGGGGCTGCTTTGAAAAATATAAAATATATCTTGATTTGTTTAACACTTTATGGGTTACTAAATGATTCCATATGTGTTATTTCATAGTTTGTAGAATAATAGTGAAGAAATCAATGTAGAAAATAGTCCAAATAAAGAAACTCTGGAATGAGTAGGTGTGTCCAAACTTTTGTATTAGTGGTGGTCACCAATATGGAATGTCCATTTCGATATCAGTTGCATTTTTCCATTTGATATCATATGGCAATGTACCCCTTTCTGTGACGTGAACTGTAAAATGCGTTTGATCTTCATTAGCCAACATATTGGTCGGGTTGTTTAATGAGCTTATTGATATGCCACACCTGTCAGGTGGATGGATTATCTTGGCAAAGGAGAAATGCTCACTAAGAGGGATGTAAACAAATTTGTGCACAACATTTTAAAGAAATGTGGTTTTTGTGCGTATGGAACATTTCTGGAATACTTTATTACAGCTCATGAAAAATGAGACCAACAATACATGTTGTGTTTATATTTTGCTCTGTCGATTATTAGACAGTGCATCTTAGGAATTTCTCTGTTCATGGTGTGTGTGTGTACACTAGTTACCTGCTGGTCACCCTGCATCTTGCGTCCCACCACTCGGAATGTGTTGGCTACGGGATTGTGGTAGATCTGGACCCTGCTGAAGGCCTGGCCCCCCTCACCCGCTGGCACCCAGCGCTTGTTACCATCATCATACTGCATGACCGTGGCTCGCACCTGGCAGATACTGGACTCACTGAGAAAGCAAGAGAGAAGAGAGGGAGGGAGTTGAGAGAGAAACAGGGAGAGTGAGAAGGGGAAGAAAGCGGGTCCGGGAAGTTCAAAAGAGATGAGGAGGCAGAGGAGGAGAGTTAATTCCCTGTTTGAGATGACTGAATTAACACTAACAAGATAGTCCCCATTACCCCATGAGGAGAGAAATGCACAACTGTGGACACGTTGCTTTATGGCACAGAGATGAGGAAATTCAAGATGGCTAAAAGAGATATGCATTACACAAAGCAGTCATTTTTAAAATAGAGATATGGTCACTTCTGCCTTTTTAGCACGTTTTTTTTTCTATAAAAAATAAATGTGACCAGCAGTAACACGTTAGCCAAATAACTGAAGTTGAGTGAAATTAGTTGAGTGGGGTGAGCTCAAGTCAAACACGACACCACTAGGTCTATTACAGTGACTGTATTAGCCCTACATCGACAGTCACCAGTCATGGCCGCAGTCAAATTCAACGTGACCGCTGAGTCACCGTAACTCGGCTTCTCCAAAACTGCGCTCCGATGCCAGTCGCTAATGTACTCAGTGCTCTATTGTCCCTCTAATCACTCTGACAGCAACGCAAATCACTCTGACAGCAACGCAAATGGAATCAAAAATCAAATCAAACACTTCATGAGAGCCCTGGCATTCAGGCATTTGAGCGGAATAGGACCATCTGCTGCGCAGCGAGAGTTGGCTCCTCATAGCTGGTTCCCCATGTTGAGCAACATTTATAGTCCTCTATAGGCCATGCAATTTCGTGAAACTTGAGTTTTGATTATCTCTATTAAAAAAAAGAGGATCCCATCAGCTTTCTATAGGCTAGGCCTACTATATTTAATTCTCAACATTCTTCAAATTAAGCACATTGCTTCCTGTTACAACCGGAGTAGATGGCCTGGCTGGCATGAAAATGAACCGCAGGAAAATAATCATCCATTCAAGTGCTTCCGAATGACATGTATTTACCCCCTGTAAACCCCCCAATTTTTCTGCGTCTTTTTCAACTCAGTCACATGCATCGTGGAGCCTAGCCCAATGTTTTGATAAGGTTCTTAATAAAACTAGTGGCCAATTCATCCTAAACGTAATCTATAAACCGTAATCTACAGGCCTAGGACCCCTGCAACAGGGTACGAGAGCCCATAGCCTACAGAGTGAAACTTGTTCTTATTAGCCGAGTCATTGCTCAATCGCGTGTGAAAACAGAGTTGACTGGCCACTATTTAAAAGAGGATCCCAGCTTTCTAGTTCTGCTATATTTGTATATTCTTACAATTAACCACATTATTCTGCTTTACAACTGGTGCAGCCTTCCTGGCATATTAAAAATGTAACTGCAGGTAACCTCCATTCACTATTTGAGTGCAGACTGAAAGATAATTCCACACAAACTGTATTATCTTAGGCTATACGTAAAGACCAGATTCAATTGAGAATATTCTGAAAATATTATCAAGTGCTTGTCAAATTGAGACACTGATGAAGTGTGTGCAGCCTGCACAAGAAACCGAGCAGAGCTCATGCCTTACATGCTACTTTTTTCAAATCATCATTCGAGTTGCATCATGCAGCCTTAGAACCCTAAGGTTTGTATCACAACTAAAGTTGCAACTAAATTAAAGCATATAGGAGGACCTCTCAAATGATCACTTTGTTAACAGCTCAACATCGCACTCCCTCAGAAATCGTTTGGGAAAAATATCCAAACACTGCATTTCACAGTAAAAAATCTCATACCAAACGGACAAGCATGGTGGTAGTGTGATGGTTTGGGGATACTTTGATGCCTCAAGACCTGGATGACTTGCCTTAATAGAAGGAACCATAAATTCTGCTCTGTATCATAAAAGTCTACAGGACAATGTCAGGCCATCTGTCTGTGAGCTGAAGCTGAAGTGTAGCTGGGTCATGCAGCAAGACAATGATCCAAAACACACAATCAAGTCTACATGAAGATGTCTAAAAGGTAAAAAATGTGACGTTTTGAAATGGTTAAGTCAGAGTCCAGACCTAATCCCAATTGAGATGTTCTAGCAGGACTTGAATGATGCAGTTTTCATGCTTGAAAGCCCACAAATGTCGCTGAGTTAAAGCAGTTCTGCGTGCAAGAGTGGGCCAACATTCCTCCACAGTGATGTGAGGGACTTATAATCAACTACATGAAGCATTTGGTTGCAGTCTTTGCAGCTAAAAGGTGGCACAATCAGTTTGAGAGTATGTGTGCAATTACTTTTTCACACAGGGGGAAATTGGGTGTTGTGTAACTTTGGTAATTCTATCAATAAAGCATCATTTTTTTCTGTTATTTGCAAACCCAGGTTCCTTTTTATCAAACATTAGTGTTTGGTTCAAGATCTGATCACTTCCCGTATCAAACATTTGCAAAAAGGCGAATACTTTTTCACGGCAACACATTTGGAAAGTATTCAGACCCCTCAGATCAGTCAGCCTAAAATTGTTCAAGCCAGTCAGTTCAACTGTACAAAGAGATCCCAGAAGGAAAATATGTTTACACTCCTAGCCCAGCCCTGTTTTCTACAAAGTATTCAGACCATTTGACTTTTCCCAAATTTTGTTACATTACAGCCTTATTCTAAAATGGATTACATTTGATTTTTCCCTCATCTACAGTTGAAGTTTACATACACCTTAGCCAAATACGACTCAGTTGCACAATTCCTGACATTTAATCCTAGTAAAAATTCCTTGTCTTAAGTCACTTAGGATCACCACTTTATTTTAAGATTGTGAAATGTCAGAATAATAGTAGAAATAATTATTTTTTCAGCTTTTATTTCTTTCATCACATTCCCAGTGGGTCAGAAGTTTACATCCACTCAATTAGTATTTGGTAGCATTGCCTTTAAATTGTTGGGAAGCTTGTGGACTTGTTTTACTGTAGAAATAGATACTTTTGTACCCGTTTCCTCCAGCAGCTACACAAGGTGTTTATACTTGCATACTATTGTTTGTACAGATGAATGTGGTACTTTCAGGCGTTTGGAAACTTCATTTGAGAGGCACTGAGTTTGAAGGTAAACCTTGAAATACATCCACTGGTACACCTCAAATTGACTCAAATTATGTCAATTAGCCTATCAGAAGCTTCTAAAGCCATCACATTTTCTGGAATTTTGTGATAGTGACTTAATCTGTCTGTAAACAATTGTTGGAAAAATTACTTGAGTCATGCACAAAGTAGATGTCCTAACCGACTTGCCAAAACTATAGTTAGTTAACAAGAAATGTTACTTCAACTATATCTACACACAATACCCCATAATGACAAAGCAAAAACAATGTTTTTTGAAAATGTTGAAACATGTATTACAAATAAAACGGAAATATTACATTTACATAAGTATTCAGAGCCTTTACTCAGTACTTTGTTGAAGCACTTTTGGCAGAGATTAGAGCCTTGAGTATTCTTGGGTGAGACTACAAGCTTGGCACACCAGTATTTGGTGAGTTTCTCCCATTTCTCTCTCTGCAGATCCTTTCAAGCTCTGCCAGGTTGGATGGGGAGCATCGCTGCAGTTATTTTCAGGTCTCTCCAGATGTTAGATTGGGTTCAATTCCGGGTTCTGGCTTGGCCACTCAAGGACTTGTCCCGAAGCCATTCCTGCGTTGTCTTGGCTCTGTGCTTAGGGTTGTTGTTCTGTTGGAAGGTGAATCTTCGCTCTGGAGCAGGTTTTCATTAAGGATCTCATTGTAGTTTGCTCCGTTCATCTTTCCCTCGATCCTGACTTGTATCCCAGGCCTTCTGCTGAAAAACATCCCCACAGCATGATGCTGCCACCAGCATGCTTCACCGTAGGGATAGTGCCGGGCAAACTCCGAGTGGAGTTTGGAAACGTGGAGTTTCCAAGTGGCAAACTCCAAGTGGGCTGTCATGTGCCTTTTACTGAAGAGTGGTTTCAGTCTGGCCACTCTACCATAAAGGCCTGATTGGTGGAGTGCTGCAGAGATGGACGTCCTTCTGGAAATGTCTCCCATCTCCAGAGAGGAACTCTGGAGCTCCATCAGAGTGACCATTGGGTTCTTGGTCACCTCTCTGACCATGAGTCTTCTCCCCCGATTGCTCAGTTTGGCCGGGCGGCCAGCTCTAAGAAAAGTCTTGGTAGTTCCAAACTTCTTCCATTTAAGAATGATGGAGGCCACTGTCTTCTTGGGGAACTTCAATGCTGCAGAAATGTTTCGGTACCCTTCCCCAGATCTGTGCCTTGACACAATATTATTGCACTGTTGGAGCATTTTCGCTGCACCTGCGATATCGGCAAATTTGTGTACGCAACCAATAAACCTTGATTTGATTCAAAGGTGTCGCATGCGGCGTTGCCAAGGTAACACTTGAGACGGTAAGTCTCAGACGCTTCCGCATCCTCTGCGGTGTCGGTGGTGTGACAAGTGAAACATTCTCCGAGTTCCTTACCCGGGGCATCTGAGCCCTGACCACTTCCTGCTCTCACAAACTGCTGCCTAAGTGCAAGTTCACACACACACACACACACACACACACACACACACACACACACACACACACACACACACACACACACACACACACACACACACACACACACACACACACACACACACACACACACACGCGTCGCACGGACACACACACACACGGACATACGCCCCAAATCACACACATAAAAAAGCATGCAAACAGGCACACACATAAGAGGTGTTATCCCAAGGTTTTGGGATTTAATCTTGTGTGCATTTAAATCCACCTCAATTAGGAGAGCCTTTCTGTCGTCTACTAATTTACTTTATCTGACAAGCATTTTGGTGAGTTCAGAGATCAAAAACAAATCATGACATAAACCCAAATTCTGCCATGTTCTTTAACAACAAAAAAATCACGACATGACAGCATAACTGTTTCAAAGTCACCCTTTTCCCTAAAAGGCTACCTGAAAAACAACAAGGTGACGTATGCAAATGATATACAAGGGTTGAAGACTAGAAGCAGTATTTGATGCTCAGATCTGCCTATAATGTGTGTGTCTGCCTCTACTCACCCCATTTTCCCTTTCTTCACCAACTCTTACTCTAGCACAATCCCTCCATCTGTTACTTGCTATCACTTTCAATTGCTTTATGCACCCGCTCTCTTTCTGTCACCCCTCCCCACATCCGTCTACATCTCTACATTGTTTCACAGCAACCTCCTCACCTCAGTCGCTCTCAGTTCTTAGGTGTTATCATTGTTTCCACCCCCACAGTCAGTTTCCTCCTCCATTTCAAAATGTTCACACCTCCCCTTCTCTCCTTTCACTCTCACCTCTCCCAACTTTTCGCTCCCTCTCCCTCTTTGTTTCTAGGAGTTGAGCCTTATCTGGGGTTGAGTTTGTTTACAGAACCCATGGTGCCCTCGGACTGTGTTCTCTCACTGCAGTTCACAGACTCTCTCTGTGTGTGCATAGTAAAAGGACAGTTAATTTAACTTTAATTTAAGAAACTGTTACTTTGCCACAAAACATTTGGTCCCAGTCCAAAGTATGTTATAGACTCCAGCAGCATACCACTCTGGATCCCACGACTGGCTTTCCTCTGAAGCTAAGCAGGATTGGTCCTGGTTGGTCCCTAGATGGGAGACCAGATGCTGCTGGAAGTGGTGTAGGAGGCACTCTTTCCTCTGATCTAAAAAAAATAAATAATATCCCATTGCCCTGTGTAGGGTTCCATCTTTTGGATGGGACGTTAAATGGGTGTCCCGATGCTCTGCGGCCACTAAAGATCCAATGGCACTTATTGTAAGAGTAGGAGTGTTAACCCAGGTGTCCTGGCTAAATTCCCAGTCTGACCATCATGGCCACAGAATCATCCCCAGCTTCCAATTGGCTCTTTCCTCTTCCCTGTAACTATTCCCCAGGTTGTTGCTGTAAATGAGAATGTGTTCTCAGTCAACGCAGTCAAAACAAACAAAAAAAGTACACAAAATTTGATATGATCCTATAAACTTCATGTTGGTGCTCATCTTTTTACATGGACATGACCCTTTGTAGAGGTTCCCAGGGGTGTGTTTCATTAATCTGAAGGTTTCCTTTCATGATTTCCTTCCTTTCGTTTGCATTTCAGAAAGCTGGATTAGAAATACCTGGTTTGAGTTTGTTATGCACTAAAACGGAAGAGAATGGACTGAAACAGGGAGGGGCTACTATATCCAATAAGCTCATTTTAGTTATCTGCTGCAAGACGTTTTAATAATAATAATAATAATAATAATATGTGCCATTTAGCAGACGCTTTTATCCAAAGCGACTTACAGTCATGTGTGCATACATTCTACGTATGGGTGGTCCCGGGAATCGAACCCACTACCCTGGCTTTACAAGCGCCATGCTCTACCAACTGAGCTACATGTATTCCGTTGCGTACCCTAATTAACAAGTTGACCCTGGTAGGGCATCCATCATATTGCGTTTACGCCTCTCCAATACTTTCAGTGCTGATGGAGAGGAGACGAGGAAATGAATCCACTTGAAATTATTGAGGCTCACCCCAGAAAAATTAACCAGAAAAGGCATTGAATTAGCTGACTCACACCCTGACTCACTCTAGACAGGTCCCTGAACGGTTTGTGCTGCATAGCCAACTCCTATAGTCAACTATGAATGTGACCTGGGTGACAGTGTTCCAGCCACAGACTCTCACTCACTTTGAAAACAGACACAAATACATGCAGAGCGTAATAAAAAAAACTCCCACCTTCAACCAAGACATTCTTTCTGTATACAACTATAAATGTATAGCGAGTAATACAGTTGCTAGTTCACCTTGCTAGCTACCAGTTTAAAGACTATCGCTATAAAAACAAAAAAAACACACGCAATTGACATGACACGCAATCATTGGTTGATGTCTGAGCAGGGGAAGGCGACCAAGACCTGTCTGCTGCAGGTGGCTCTCAGAGCTAATGAACCCTGATACAGACGAGAGCTATTTGTGATAGTCTTTCCCTACAGGTCAGTCAGTGGCTAACACGGCACAATCGCACAGACACACACAAAGTGAAGACATCAAAATAAGCAGAAGCAAAGAACAAAGGCACATTTAGAAATAGACTTTGTGTGAATGCAAGCGCCTCACACCATCATGCCCTTGCTAGTGGCTACAGGAAACATGGGTGTAAATAAAAATGTCCCCTTGCGGTCGGGTGTGTGGCAGCTGAGTCCCTTATTAATAGATCACGAAAAACATCTGAAAACCTACCTCTTCAAAGAGTACCTTGATTAGTACCTGAACCCCCACCCCCCAAAAAAACTATACCTTCATTGCACTAGCACTGACTTTGCTGACAGCGACTTTGTGGGAACTGTACTTCCTATGACTGATATGTGGTCGTCTCACCTAGTTGCCTTAAGATGGATGCACTAACTGTAAGTCACTCTGGATAAGAGCGTCTGCTAAAATGTCAATGTAAATGTGTGTCCATGATACTGTATAGTGGTATTAGTGACTGTCTGTAGTACTGCTGGTGTGTATGAGAGAGACACCAGTCCTGAGGAGGCATGAGTGACAACTATGCTTAATAACCGCCGTCACATACTGAAAGACAACTAGACACGGTCACCGCTGTTTGACAGCCACATACTGAAAGACAGCTATAAGTAACGTTAATGTGCTGACATCTCTCACAATCAGCCTCACATTCCTCATCCTTCCCCATCTGTCTGTTCTCCACACATACAGCTACTTCAGTTTATGAAGCCTTTATTAAAAACGGTAAAGTGATCGTTTCAAGTCATAAGTCTCAACCTCTGTTTCCCCTTTGTACTTTTTTCCTTTTAAGTCCCCCCCCCCAGGACTAGGCTTAATCTGTGTCCAGGAAACATTCCCTATGCGAGGATACCCACTTCTCAGACAGAGTTGATCATGATGTTATCGACGCCAGGACAGCGGAGTCAATCACCACCTTCCGGAGACACCTGAAACCCCACCTCTTTAAGGAATACCTAGGATAGGATAAGTAATCCTTCTCACCCCCCCCCCCCTTTAAGATTTAGATGCACTATTGTAAAGTGACTATTCTACTGGATGTCATAAGGTGAATGCACCAATTTGTAAGTCGCTCTGGATAAGAGCGTCTGCTAAATGACTTAAATGTAAATGTTATCATCCATTCACCATTTTATCAATTGACAACTCCATCAGTTGAGTTTCATTTACTGGCAGAATGTTCAATTACTGAGAAAGAAAAAAATATCTGACATGGGCTGCCTGTCTAAATGCAGCCTATTTGTCCTATTCTTCAGTCTTGTCTGGGATATTTATTTTAGTTGTCCAGGGTTGGGGAGTACATGTAATCCATTACAAAAAAAAAAAAAACTAATCCTTTACCAGAAAAACTATTGTAATCAAATTACAGATACTTTTGAAAAACTAGATTGCTTTGAGGATTTAAAAAAAAGTACAACCAAGATGGAGGACGGAACACAGCAGTGTAGATCACCTCAAGCTAAAAACGTAATATTCAATGTCGGTAAGTTAGAGTAAATATTAGCACTTCAAACCTTCAATCTGAAAAACACCACAAAACAGAGAAATTTAGCAATAAATATTACGAAAACAAGCAACACCCAAGCATGATGGAGAGTAAAACAGGAGAACCAATCTCAAAACGAAAACGTGACTCTTCTAAAGACACAATTTAATATTTTCACCACCGGGAATGATAAAGGTCTAAACCGATCTGTTAAAATCAATAAATGACAAACTGGGCATACTTGAACTAGTCAGTAAAGATATAAAAAAAAGAGTTGAAGGCCTCGAGATGAGTGACGAAAAAGCTGCGACATTGGAGAAAGACAAACAAGTTCAAATTGACAGTCAATAAGATTGAAACCGAAGTTAATGAACTTAAAAAGGAGAACACCGTTCTGAGAGAAGACTTACTTGACATACAGACTAGGTCCATGAGAGAGACTCTGGTACTTACAGGTGTAAGTTAGAGAGTTCCTCACAGTGCTTCAGATCCCACGCGAAGCTGTCGTTAAAAATCCAACTTTGAACGTGTACACCGTTTCGGACAGAGAGGGCAGAGGTATGAACGCCCAATCGTTGCCAAATTTGCTTGCTTTAACAATGAAATAATGGTTCAAAGCCTGGGGAAAAGACTTGCTGGCACAAAAACAGGCAAGAATGATTAGTTCCCAAAGGAAATTGAAGAACGGCGCAAAGTTCTGTATCCAATCTTCAAGGAAAATAGATCGAAAGGGAAACGCGTAGCTCTCGTAGTCGATAAACTGTATGTTGATAACCAAATGTTCAGAGACTCAAAGACTACTCCATCGCTATTCTAAAAATTACAAAGTTCTCATAGAGGAGGCAAATAATGAAACACACAATACTAGCAATACTAGCAATACAATACTAAAAAAAATAGATAGAAAAGCAATCTTCAAATATAACTAATTGGAACACAAGAAGGTACTAATTCGACATAAAAACATAGCAGACAGAAGACATAGAAGGCACATTATGTTGGTATGTGTGGATGTATTGTGATGGAAGGTGTGGTGTGTGCTTTTGGTGTTTGGGAAAGTGTGGCGTTAAGTGAGAAAGGAAATGGTTGCATATCCCAGAACCAATGTGTGTCTGTGAACAGGGGTTGTGAGAGAGCTTTCAATTTTGTGCTGGTGAGGGATATACATTTTATAATGAATTATACATACAATTTATGGTCCTATCTTGATGGAACGGTCCACAACCCTATACCCTAGACACCCACCTGAACAACCCAAACACTAAAGAGAAGTCCCCATCTGTTTTATGGGCCTGCGGTAAGGTGCCTGTACGCAGCCAAAATGCAGTCAGAGAGCTTCTAGAGCAGCACCGCCCCCTCAAGATTCTGAACCTGCCTGGCAGGGTTGGTCCTACAAACCAGAGCCTTCTGATGGGAGAGCATAATATACAAGGAAATTCTCAACACTGCTAATGAGAACCTTGACAATCTTGTACCTAGCCGGTGAAGATTCCGGCACCCAGGAAGTGGCAGTGCTGGCAATACTAGCTGCAGTAACCCATGGGGGGGGGGGCATATTATGGGAACCCATGGGAGGGGGCATATTATTGTGGCCTCGGTGGCACAAAATCATCAAAGGTTTGACTGCACAGAGATGCTTGGGAATATGGTTACAACGGGGACCATGTGTGGGTGTTTCAAGTTAAACACCCAATGGGTAATCAAATCTCCCCATTTCTGCAGGCCTTCTCATACAGCTGCAACTGTATATGCATTCGTGAATCAAGACCTTTCTTGAGTTGGGCTCTGGAATGGTGCAACTGTTGAGCATCTGAGTGTATAGGGGTTGAGTGTGTATGAGTGGTTGTGTGTGTGTGTGTGTGTGTGTGTGTGTGTGTGTGTGTGTGTGTATGAGTGGTTGTGTGTGTGTGTGTGTGTGTGTGTATGTGTGTGTGTGTGTGTATGTGTGTATGTGTGTGTGTGTGTGTGTGTGTGTGTGTATGTGTGTGTGTGTGTGTGTGTGTGTGTGTATGTATGAGTGGTTGTGTGTGTGTGTGTGGTTGTGTGTGTGTGTGTGTGTGTGTGTGTGTGTATGAGTGGTTGTGTGTGTGTGTGTGTGTGTGTGTCCCACAACTGCTGCGAGGGAGTAAAACATGTTAGGGACAATGTAGGATGAATCACTATTGTTTTCTAAAATAATAATTGCTTGCCAAAATGTAATTTTTGTAATGGCAATATTGGTAAGAGGTAACAATCCTTTGCATAAACTGCCTACATTACTACAAATATTAAATTGCTCATTAAGATATAAATTTGAGAGGTTGACCGATTATGATTTAACGGCGATACCTATAATTGGAAGACCAAAAACAGCCGATACCAATTAAATCGGCCGATTTAAAAAATATATATTTGTAATAATGACAATTCCAACAATACTGAATTAACACTTATTTTAACTTAATATAATACATCAATAAAATCAATTTAGCTCAAGTAAATAATGAAACATTCAATTTGGTTTAAATAATGCAAAAACAAAGTGTTGGAGAAGAAATTAAAAGTGCAATATGTGCCATGTAAGAAAGCTAACGTTTAAGTTCCTTGCTCAGAACATGAGAAAGCTGGTGCTTCCTTTTAACATGAGACTTCAATATTCCCACTTAAGAAGTTTTAGGTTGTAGTTTTATAGGACTATTTCGCTCTATACCATTTGTATTTCATATACCTTTGACTATTGGATGTTCTTATCGGCACTTTTGTATTGCCAGTGTAACAGTATAGCTTCCGTCCCACTCCTCGCCCCTACCTGGGCTCGAACCAGGAACACATCGACAACAGACACCCTCGAAGCAGTGTTACCCATTTAGAGCAAGGGGACAACCACTCCAAGTCTCAGAGCGAGTGACGTTTGAAACGCTATTAGCACGCACCCTGCTAACTAGCTAGCCATTTCACACCAGCCTAATCTCGGGAGTTGATAGGCTTGAAGTCATAAACAGCTCAATGCTTGAAGCATTGTGAAGAACTGCTAGCAAAACGCACTAAAGTGCTGTTTGAATGAATGCTTACGAGCCTGCTGGTGCCTACCATCGCTCAGTCAGACTGCTCTATCAAATCATAGACTTAATTATAACATAATAACACACAGAAATACGAGCCTTAGGTCATTAATATGGTTGAATCCGGAAACTATCATCTCGAAAACAAGACGTTTATTCTTTCATTGAAATACGGAACCATTCCATATTTTATCTAACGGGTGACATCCTTAAGTCTAAATATTCCTGTTATATTGCACAACCTTCAATGATGTCATAATTACGTAACATTCTGGCAAATTAGGCAGTCCAAACTGTTGCATATACCAATGAACGCAAGAGAAAAGACACAATTTCACCTGGTTAATATTGCCTGCTAACCTGGATTTCTTTTAGCTAAATATGCATTTGAAAAATGTATACTTCTGTGTATTGATTTTAAGAAAGGCATTGATGTTTATGGTTAGGTACAGATTGGAGCAACGACAGTCCTTTTTCGCATATACGCACCTCATTGATTATATGCAACGCAGGACACGCTAGATAAGCTAGTAATATCTTCAACCATGTGTAGTTAACTAGTGATTATGATTGATTGATTGTTTTTGATAAGATAAGTTTAATGCTAGCTAGCAACTTACCTTGGCTTACTGCATTCAATTAACAGGCAGGCTCCTCGTGAGGCAGGTGGTTAGAGCGTTGGACTAGTTAACTGTAAGGTTGCAAGATTGAATCCCCGAGCTGACAAGGTAAAAATCTGTCGTTCTGCCCCTGAACAAGACAGTTAACCCACCACTGCTAGGCCGTCATTGAAAATAAGAATGTGTTCTTAACTGACCTGCCTAGTTTAAATAAAGATTAAATAATGGTGTAATTTTTTATTTTTTTATTGGCCAAATCGGTGTCCAAAAATACCGATTTCCGATTGTTATGAAAACTTGAAATCGTCCCTAATTAAATCGGCCATTCCGATTAATCGGTCGACCTCTAATAAATAATACAAATCGAGGTGAGGTTGATGGAAATGCTTTTGGTGGTTGTTCTGCGGGTGTCATTGTGTGCTCTTTTCGAAGGATGGGTCCCAGTGTCTCAGGAGCCTTGGGATCCGGGGGTCTGCCAGTCATTGGGATGACAACCCAAATCGGGATGGGGAGGGGTTTTAGTGGGTGGAATAGTGGGGACCAATTGGAGGTTTACTTAGTACCAATAGACACTCAATCATGTTACGTTTACAAACATATTATGATAAATAGAATTTAAACTTGTGTCTCATTATGGTAATTGGTGTAATAAGTATAGCCAGTTATAATTATAATGGCTTAGCAGATAATTAGGAAAAGATTATCAGACTTACCTGGTTGAAAGAGAAGGAATATAATATCTATTGTTTCAAGGAAACTCATTCAACAATTTTAGATGCTTAATCAAGCTAGTAGTCTTCATTACTTTCTTATGTCATTCTCTCTGGCACCAAAAGTTGTGATAGGTGTGTTGATAGGGGACAGAACGCGGTCGGACCATCACATAATTGCCATATATAAACTCAGAAAAAAAATAAACGTCCCCTTTTCAGGACCCTGTCTTTCAAAGATAATTTGTCAAATAACTTCACAGATCTTCATTGTAATGGGTTTAAACACTGTTTCCCATGCTTGTTCAATGGACCATAAACAATTAATGAAGATGCAACTGTGGAACTGTCATTAAGACACTAACAGCTTACAGACGGTCGGCAATTAAGGTCACAGTTATGAAAACGTAGGACACTAAAGAGGCCTTTCTACTGAAAACACCAAAATAAAGATGCCCAGTGTCCCTGCTCATCTGTGTGAACGTGCCTTAGGCATGCTGCAAGGAGGCATGAGGACTGCAGATGTGGCCAGGGCAATAAATTGCAATGTCCGTACTGTGAGACGCCTAAGACAGGACGGACAGCTGATCGTCCTCGCAGTGGCAGGCCACGTGTAACAACACCTGCACAGGATCGGTACATCCGAACATCACACCTGCGGGACAGGTACAGGATGGAAACAACAACAGCCCGAGTTTCACCAGGAACACACAATCCCTCCATCAGTGCTCAGACTGTCCGCAATAGGCTGGACTGAGGGCTTGTAGGCCTGTTGTAAGGCAGGTCCACATCACCGGCAACAACGTTGCCTATGGGCACAAACCCACCGTCGCTGGACCAGAAAGGACTGGCAAAAGTGCTCTTCACTGACGAGTTACGGTTTTGACTCACCAGGGGTGATGGTCGGATTTGCATTTATCTTCAAAGGAATGAGTGTTATACCGAGGTCTGTACTCTGGAGCGGGATCGATTTGGAGGTGGATGGTCCGTCATGGTCTGGGCCGGTGTGTCACAGCATCATCGGACTGAGCTTGTTGTCATTGCAGGCAATATCAACGCTGTGCGTAACAGGGAAGGCATCCTCCTCTCTCATGTGGTACCCTTCCTGCAGGCTCATCCTGACATGACCCTCCAGCATGACAATGCCACCAGCCATACTGCTCGTTCTGTGTGTGATTTCCTGCAAGGCAGGAATGTCAGTGTTCTGCCATGGCCACCGAAGAGCCCACATCTCATTCCCATTGAGCACGCCTGGGACATGTTAGATCGGAGCGTGAGTGCTAGGGCTATTCCTCCCAGAAATGTCAGGGAACTTGCAGGTGCCTTGTTTGAAGAGTGGGGTAACATCTCACAGCATGAATTGGCAAATCTGGTGCAGTCCAAGAGGAGGAGATGCACTGCAGTACTTAATGCACCTGACTGTTACTTTTGATTTTGACCCCCCCTTTGTTCAGGGCCACATTATTCAATTTCTGTTAGTTACAGGTCTGTGGAATTTGCTCAGTTTATGTCTCAGTTGTTGAATCTTGTTATGTTCATACACATATTTACACATGTTAAGTTTGCTGATACTAAACGCAGTTGACAGTGAGAGGATGGTTCTTTTTTTGCTGAGTTTATAGTACTTTTACATAATTTCCTCATGGGCGAGGATATTGGAAATTTAATCAAAGCCTACTAGATAACTTGTTTTTAACTAGGACAGAAAAATGTATAACTGACTTTTTCCGACATAACATAGGTACAGCAGATCCCCTTATTGTATGGGACACGTTTAAATGTGCCTTTAGAGGCCATGCAATTCAGTACTCATCTATAAAACAAAAGCAATGTAGGTCAAAAAAATAGTCCATATTAACAGTACAGATACATAGCAATAAAAACTGTACCATAGAGGTTCAGAGTAAGTTAGAGGAAAAACAAAAATAAATTAGTCCGAATTTGATATGTTTGGTTCCAACCGCCATGACTTTGAGATACAGAGTAGGTTAACAGATGATCTCCTCATGTGTGGTTCCCAACGTGAAGCATGGAGGGAGTGGTGTGATGGTGGTTTGCTGGTAACACTGTCAGTGATTTATTTAGAATTCAAGGTACACTTAACCATCATCACTACCACAGCATTCTGCAGCAATACGCCATCCCATCTGGTTTGGGCTTAGCGGGACTATCATTTGTTTTTCAACAGGACAATGACCCAACGCACCTCCAGGCTGTGTAAGGTCTATTTAACCAAGAAGGACAGTGATGGAGTGCTGCATCTGATGACCTTTTCTCCACAATCCCCTGACCTCAACCCAATTGAGATGGTTTGGGATGAGTTGGACCGCAGAGTGAAGGAAAAGCAGCCAACAAGTACTCAGCATATGTGGGAACTCCTTCAAGACTGTTGGAAAAGCATTCCAGGTGAAGCCGGTTGAGACAATGCCAAGAGTGTGCAAAGCTGTCATCAAGGCAAAGCATGGCTATTTGAAGAATATCAAACATATTTGGATTTGTTTTTAAACTTTTTTGGTTACTACATGTTTCCATGTGTTATTTCATTGTTTATGTCTTCACTATTATTCTACAATGTAGAATAATAGTAAAAAGAAAAACCCTTGAATGAGTAGGTGTTTTAAAACTTTTGATCGGTAGAGTGTATGTATATATATATATTTTTTTTATCCCAGCCCCTGTCCCCGCAAGAGACCTTTTTGTAGGCAGTCATTATAAATAAGAATTTGTTCTTAACTGACTCGCCTAGTTAAATAAAGGTTAAATAAATTAAACAAATAAAAAATAAGAAAAGCAATTACACCTAACCTGCAGTTGGCCTACTACACCGTTATATTGTGTTTTTGCTACATAAATGGTTCCCAACCCTTTTCAGTTACTGTACCACTAACTGAATTTTGCTCTGCCCAGAGTATCCCTGAAGTCTTCTCAGGTACCCCTTGTGGATAGGCCAAGTACCCCCATGTGTCCTAATTCCTTCTCAGTGTCAAGAACATCGGTTATTTTTAATCAGAATTAAAAAGCTTTAAATTTAAAAGATGTATTTTGGCCCATACCTAGCCTGGAAGAGGGAATGTATGTAGGCCACTATTTTGCAATTAAAACTAAACTGCATGGGTCTACTGTAACTAATTGGTGTTGGAAAATGTTTACTCGAAACCTCTAAATCTGCCAATATTGCTACACTACTCCATTAGGTCTATAAATAGTCTGAACAATCGGGTTTTGGCAATTGTAGTGTATTTGATTTCTGAACAGCAAAGCAGTTCTATCCGAGCCAGTAGAATAAACCAAATTATAAAAAAAGGTTCGGAGAAATCTACTTATATATAAACGAAATGATATTCCATGTCTACATTCAAAAACTAGTCATCCGAATATGGTAAATACATCTGAGTATGGCCATGTTTTATCGACAGCTATAAAACACCGGTAGTCTACATTCGCACTATTTTACACACAAGTGCATAGCCCAAACATAAATCATGTTCGTAGGCTCTTTGTCGTGAATTTCGTTATTTCGAGAGAAAAAAAACTGACAAACGTTAATCTACCCTTGTTCCAATTTAAATAAAGAATCAGGACAATTAACACCAATGTTTAAAGCGCGACATTGTAACGTAGCACATTGAAACAAAAACAAGCAATTAGACAAAACAGATTTTCCACGGACTTAATTTACCTCATTGTTTGGCGGGACTGCAAATCCTCTCTCCCAAGCTAGATATTTGGTTTTGGATGAGTAGCCGGAGTAGAAAATAGAAGACATACGATATAACGATGGTAAAAATGTGATACACACATATATCAATCTAGCCACCCTATGACTGCACAAATAGGCGAAATAGACACCGGCACACCACGACAATTTCCTGATTCAAGGGAGGAGGTTGAATATAATTGTTGGTGCTTTCAAGATAACGGGGAAGTCGGAAGAAATAATGACGTCAGTGATTTGCAGGCAGTTGTGTAAAGTACTTATGAAATATATTATTTTTTAAAGTAAGTTAAGAAAACACCGTATTTAAAACGACTGCCTACCCCAGCCACACACAAGCGACGCTGGGTCAATTGTGCGCTGAACTATTGGACTCCCAATTACGACTGGATGTGATTCAGCCTGGATTCGAACGAGATACTGTGGTGTCGCCACTTGCACTGAGATGCAGTGCCTTTGACCTCTGCGCCACTCGGGAGCCCAAAACACATGTTCCCATACCAGGAGTCGAACCCAGGCTGCCTGGGTGAAAACCAGGAATATGGGACACATTCTACATCTTCAAATATACTTTAAAGTAGGCCTACTACTTCAACATTTTTGGGGGGTATTTGTACTTTACTATTTATATTTTTGGACAACTTTTACTTTTACTACACTCCATTCCTAAAGAAAAGAATGTACTTTTTACTCCATACGTTTTCCCTGACACCCAAAAGTACTGTTTTATGCTTAGCAGGACAGGAACATGGTCCAATTCCCGCACTTAATATCTCAGATCATCCCTACTGTCTCTGATCTGGCGGACTCACTAAACACAAATACTTAATTTGTAAATTGTCTGAGTGTTGGAGTGTGCCCCCTGGCTATCCGTAAATTTAAAAAACAAGAAATCATGCCGTCTGGTTTGCTTAATCTAATCAAATGGCTACCCAGACTATTTGCATTGCCCCCCCTCTACACTGCTGCTACTCTCTGTTATTATCTATGCGTAGTCACTTTAATATCTCTACCTATATATACATATTACCTCAATTACCATGACACCGCTGCCCCCGCAAATTGACTCTGTACCGGTACCCCCTGTATATAGCCTCACCTATTGTTATATTACTGCTGCTCTTTAATTATTTGTTACTTTTATCTCTTACTTTTTTAGGTATTTTCTTAAAACTGCATTGTCGGTTAAGGGCTTGTAAGTAAGCATTTCACTCTAAGGTCTGTTGTATTCGGTGCATGTGACAAATACAATTTTGAATTAATGTAAGGAATTTGAAATGATTCATACTTTTACATTTAATACTTAAGTCAATTTTAGCAATTACATTTACTTTTGATACTTAAATATACAAAATTAAAAATTAAATACTTTAAAAAACTTTTACTCAAGTAGGATTCTACTGGGTGACTTTCACTTTTACTTGAGTCATTTTCTATTAAGGTATTTTTACTTTTACTCAAGTATAACAGTTATGTGCTTTTTCCACCACTATTGTTCAGCCACAGCTCGGTGAAACGTAAGAGGCGGGTTACCCACTCACCAACAAATTGGACCTGCGTCCCTTGTATTGGCGTCTATTCTTCATGAGAATGTCGGCGATTTGGGCCTGGTCCAGTATTAGCAGTAAATCCTTTGCATCCGACTCGTTAAAGAAAAAATATTTGTCCAGTTCGAGGTGAGTAAATGCTTTTCTGATATCCAGAAGCACTTTTCGGTCATAAGAGACTGTGTCAGAAACATTATGTACAAAATAAGTTACACACAAAATAGCACAATTGGTTAGGAGCCCGTAAAACAGTAACCATCTATAAATTGTTGGCGCCATTGTAGATCAAAAGGCACATCAATAACAACCTGCTCAGATGGAGCCCAGACAGCAGTTTGCATCTCTCCAGTCCTGTGCAGAAAATACCCATTTGCACCTACATGTTGTACCAACGGGCTCCATTAGGTTGCAGCTGAGGAACCCCATCCATCAGCTTTACATCAGTGAGTTTGCCAGAGAACAGTTCAGTCAGAGACTGACACTTCTTACTCAGAACAGGGCATTTGATGTCTAGATGTTCTTGAGAGTTTAACACTATCTGGGCTTGCAGAAAGCCATGGCTCCTTGACGCTCACTACTGTGCCTCTACTCTCCAGACTAAACCCACAGCTCTCCATCCATGTGTAGGCCACCTGCTCATTCTCCTTACCATATGTGGTTGCTGAGTTCCCATGGGAACTCAGCAACAAATTTGTCGGGATTTGTTGAGGTGCGCACAGGAACCTTCTTTGCGGAGCTACCAGTGATCTGGAGATTACGTAACACATAACACACATGGGAGGCATTAGTGACCTCCTCCAACCTGGCACATTTACACTCCATCTTAACATAAACATCATAAAATGACAAGAATTTATGACACTGCATGTTGATGCCGTGTTCACCATGAGGATGCTGTAGCTGTGTGATTGCTTCTGAAACTTGATGACTGTTTGGTTTAGCTTTGATGCACTTGTGCAGAAGGCTCCCCACTAGAACATTGGCCCATTTCAAACTCTTCTTAAGTTCGTTGTGGGAGTGGTACGCTAGGAGTTGGAGGTAGAGATGTAGAAGCGGCCAGGGTGCTGTCAGAGAACTCATCACTTGGTTTGTGACATTTGAAACAGATCTTGGTCAACCTTTTTGGAGCTAAATACCGCTGTGTCCCCGAGCTCCACTGGCTTTGCTCATCTGTACAGGACACCCCTGTCAACCCTACATACACAGTATTCTGCACCTTCAACCAAAAACTACTGTTAGAATAGTCAATTACAGTACAGAACACTAGTTTACATGGTGTTCACATGTGACTAGTTTACACAGTTCCCTTTTATTTTTATTTTTTATTTTTATTTTACCTTTATTTAACCAGGCAAGTCAGTTAAGAACATATTCTTATTTTCAATGACGGCCTGGGAACAGTGGGTTAACTGCCTTGTTCAGGGGCAAAACAAACAGATTTTTACCTTATTAGCTTGGGGATTCAATCCAGCAACCTTTCAGTTACTGGCCCAACCTTACAGTTACTGGCCTCTAACCACGAGTCTACCTTCCGCCCCAAATTTAAAGGGGGAGATCAAGCTGATCCCAACTGTTATGGGCCAATTCCTATTTTTGTCACGTTCGGACTTTAGTTCCTTTGTTTTGTCTTTTGTTTTAGTATGGTCTTTTGTTTTAGTATGGTTTTCCATGATTTTCTATTTCTGTGTTTGGCCTGGTATGGTTCTCAATCAGAGGCAGCTGTCAATCGTTGTCCCTGATTGATAACCATATTTAGGTAGCCTGTTTTCAATTGTGTTTTGTGGGTGGTTGTATTCAGTCTTTGTGTGTCAACACCAGACAGAACTGTTCCGGGTTGTTCCTTTGTTATTCAGTGTTCAGTTTACTATATTAAAAAGATGAACACGTACCACACTGCGCATTGGTCCTCACCTTATTCTCCTTCATCCAACAGCCGTTACAATTTTGTCCTGTTTATCAACTGTCTATAGTATTCTCTCTGGTATGCAATCTGTTTTTTTGCTCAAGTTACGGATGTCTCACTGCAACCTTAAGCGTCCTAAATGATGTACCAATGCCCTTGATTCTAAGCAATGTTGTGCTGATATTTTTATTGACTTGGCCAAAGCTTTTGATACGGTAGACCATACCATTCTTATGGGTCAGCAAAGGAGTATTGGTGTCTCTGAGGGGTCTTTGGACTTGTTTGCTAACAACTTCTCTCAAAGACTGCATGGTATAAAGTCAGAACATCTACTGTCTCAGCCACTGGCTGTCACCAAGGGAGTACCCCAAGGCTCGATCCTAGGCCCCACGCTCTTCTCAATTTACATCAACAACATTGCTCAGGCAGTAGGAAAGCTCTCTCATCCATTTATACGCAGATATTACAGTCTTATACTCAGCTGGCCCCTCTCTGGATTTTGTGTTAAACGCACTACAACAAAGCTTTCTTATTGTCCAACAAGCTTTCTTTCCCCTTAAACCTTGTTCTGAACACTTCCAAAACAAATGTCATGTGGTTTGGTAAGAAGAATGCCCCTCCGATGTGATTACTACCTCTGAGGGTTTAGAGCTTGAGGTAGTCACCTCATACAAGTACTTGGGAGTATGTCTAGACAATACACTGTCCTTCACTCAACACATATCAAACCTACAGGCTAAGGTTAAATATAGAGTTGGTTTCCTCTATTGTAATCGCTCCTCTTTCACCCCAGCTGCCAAATTAACCGTGATTCAGATGACCCTCCTAACCATGCTAGATTACAGACACGTAATTTATAGATCGGCAGATAAAGTTGCTCTCGAATGGCTACATGATCTTTACCATTCTGCCATAAGATTTGGCACCAATGCTCCTTATAGGACACATCACTGCCCTCTATACTCCTCTGTAATCTGGTCATCTCTGTATACCCATCGCATGACCCACTGGTTGATGCTTATTTATAAAACCCTCTTAGGCCTCACTCCCCCCTATCTGAGATACCTACTGTAGCCCTCATCCTCCACATACAACACCCGTTCTGTCAGTCACGTGCTGTTAAAGGTCCTCAAAGCACACACATCCCTGGGTCGCTCCTTTTTTTCAGTTCGCTGCAGCTAGAGACTGGAATGAGCTGCAAAAAACACTCAAACTGGACAGTTTTATCTCCATCTCTTCGTTCAAAGGCTCAATCATGGCTGCTTCGCTTGATGTATTGTTGTCTCTACATTCTTGCCCTTTGTGCTGTTGTCTGTGCACAATAATGTTTGTACCATGTTTTGTGCCGCTACCATGTTGTTGTCATGTTGTGTTGCTACCATGCTGTGTTGTCATGTGCTGCTGCCATGCTATGTTGCTGTCTTTGGTCTCTTTATGTAGTGTTGTGGTGTCGCTCTTGTCGTGATTTGTGTTTTGTCCTTTATTTTTAATCCCAGCACCCGTCCCCGCAGGAGGCCTTTTGGTAGGCCGTCATTGTAAATAATAATGTGTTCTTAAGTTTTTTAAATGTATTCTATTTCACCTTTATTTAATCAGGTAGGCTAGTTGAGAACAAGTTCTCATTTGCAACTTTGACCTGGCCAAGATAAAGCAAAGCAGTTCGACACAAACAACAACACATAGTTACACATGGAATAAACAAACATACAATCAATAATACAGTAGAAAAGTCTATAAACAGCATGTGCAAATGAGGTAGGATAAAGGGAGGTAAGGCAATAGGCCATGGTGGCGAAGTATTTACAATATAGCAATTAAACACTGAAATGGTAGATGTGCAGAAGATGAATGTGCAAGTAGAAATACTGGGGTGCAAAGGAGCAAGATAAATAAATAAATATAGTATGGGGATGAGGTAGATTGGCTGGGCTATTTACAGATGGGCTATGTACAGGTACAGTGATCTGTGGGCTCCTCTGACAGCTGGTGCTTAAAGCTAGTGAGGGAGATAAGAGTCTCCAGCTTTAGTGAGTTGTGCAGTTCGTTCCAGTCATTGGTAGCAGAGAACTGGAAGGAGAGGCGGCCAAAGGAAGAATTGGCTTTGGGGGTGACCAGTGAGATATACCTGCTGGAGCACGTGCTATGGGTGGGTGCTGCTATGGTGACTAGTGAGCTGAGATAAGGCAGGGCTTTACCAAGTAGAGACTTGTAGATGACCTGGAGCCAGTGGGTTTGGAGACAAGTATGAAGCGAGGGCCAGCCAACGAAAGTGTACAGGTCGCAGTGGTGGGTAATATATGGGGCTTTGGTGACAAAACGGACGACACTGTGATAGACTGCATCCAATTTGTTGAGTTGAATGTTGTGTGTTAAGTGACTTGCCTAGTTAAAAAAAAGGTTAAATCAAAAGACACCAGAGATCACACAGTATAATAATGTTTACCATTGATGCACATACTAGCATTGGTTTTGAAATCGTTAGCTACCGGTAGAATCAGCCACCATGTGTCTGTATTTTCAATAATATTTGTACAATCGTAGCTATTTTAATGAATACTACCACTTAAATATGTGCTTTGTTGTATGGTATAACACGTCTGTATAGTTGTAAAATCGTGTGCATGTGATGCAGGCTACAGTAGTACAGTATAGTAACGTAAGCATGCTAATGGACAGTAGTTTATTTTCGGTTCCAGTCTATAGCTTTATTCACCATGTATATAGCAGTATCAGTCATGTATTAACTCGTACTGTCACGTTCTGACCTTTATTTTCTGTGTTTTGTGTTTAGTTAGTATGGTCAGGGCGTGAGTTGGGTGGGCAGTCTATGTTTGTTTGTCTAGGTTTTGGGAATTTCTATGTTTCGGCCTAGTATGGTTCTCAATCAGAGGCAGGTGTCATTAGTTGTCTCTGATTGAGAATCATACTTAGGTGGCCTGGGTTTCACTGTGTGTTTGTGGGTGATTGTTTCCTGTCTCTGTGTGTGCACCAGATAGGACTGTAATTTGAGTTTTCACCTTTCTTGTTTTGTTAGTTTGTTCATGTGTACCTTAAAGCATTAAAGAAGTACCATGGAAAATTACCACGCCGCGTATTGGTCCTCTGATCCGTTTCGCCTCTCCTCTTCGGACGAAGAGGAGGAAACTTTACAGAATCACCCACCACAATCGGACCAAGCGGCGTGGTAAAGGACAGCGACGACAGCAGCAGCAGCATCAACAACAGAGGCCACCATCACAGGACTCCTGGACATGGGAGCAGATATTGAACGGAGAGGGACCCTGGGCACGGGCTGGGGAAAATCGCAGCCCCAAAGCAGAGCTGGAGGCAGCGAAAGCTGATCGGCGGCAATATGAGGAGCCAGCACGGCAGTGCGACAGGTACGAGAGGCAGCCCCAAAATTTTTTTGGGGGGGGGCACACGAGGGGTGGTACTAAGCCAGGTAGCAGACCTGAGCTCACTCCTCGTGCTTATTATGAGCAGCGCATTACTGGTCAGGCACCGTGTTATGCGGTTGAGCGCACGGTGTCGCCAGTGCGTGTCCATAGCCCGGTGCGCTATAGGGCAGCCCCCCGAGAGTGCCATGCGAGTGTGGGCATTGAGCCAGGGCGTATGGTGCCTGCTCAGCGGGTCTGGTCGCCGGTACGCAGTCTGGGTCCAGGTTATCCTGCGCCGGCTCTGCGTGCTGTGTCTCCGGGGCGCTGGGAGGGTGCAGTGCGTCCTCTGCCTGCGCTCCGCTCGTACCGGGCAACTGTGGGAGTGGAGCCTAGGGGAGAGGTGCGTGTAGTAAGCACTAGATCTCCCGTGCTTACCCACAGCCCGGTTCAACCTGTGCCTGCACTTTTGAGGGTCCGGGCTCGAGTAGTTGTCCAGCCTGGGGAAGTGGTGCCAAGGTTGCGCACCAGAGCTCCAGTGCTCCCCCACAGCCCGGTCTTTCAGGCTCCTCCTAACACCAAGCCTCCTGAGAGTCTCCCCAGCCTGGTAGTTCCTGTGGCAGCCCCACGCACCAGGCTGTCTCTCAGTCTCCTCCCTGCAGGTGCTCCCGCCTGTCCGGCGCCGCTGCCGGAGCCTCCCGCCTGTCCGGCGCCGCTGCCGGAGCCTTCCGCCTGTCCGGCGCCGCTGCTGGAGCGTCCCGCCTGTCCGGCGCCGCTTCCGGAGCCTCTCGCCTGTCCGGCGCCACTGCCGGAGCGTCCCGCCTGTCCGGCGCCGTTGCCGGAGCCTCCCGCCTGTCCGGCGCCGCTGCCGGAGCCTCCCGCCTGTCCGGCGCCGCTGCTGGAGCGTCCCTCTGTCCGGCGCCGCTTCCGGAGCCTCTCGCCTGTCCGGCGCCACTGCCGGAGCGTCCCGCCTGTCCGGCGCCGTTGCCGGAGCCTCCCGCCTGTCCGGCGCCGCTGCCGGAGCCTCCCGCCTGTCCGGCGCCGCTGCCGGAGCCTCCCGCCTGTCCGGCGCCGCTGCCGGAGCCTCCCGCCTGTCCGGAGCCTCCCGCCTGTCCGGCGCCGCTGCCGGAGCCTCCCGCCTGTCCGGCGCCGCTGCCGGAGCCTCCCGCCTGTCCGGCGCCGCTGCCTGAGCCTCCCGCCTGTCCGGCGCCGCTGCCGGAGCGTCCCGCCTGTCCGGCGCCGCTGCCTCCTGTAGCAGCTCCACGCACCAGGCTGTCTCTCTGTCTCCTCTCTGCAGGTGCTCCCGCCTGTCCGGCGCCGCTGCCGGAGCGTCCCGCCTGTCCTGCGCCGTTGCCGGAGCGTCCCGCCTGTCCGGCGCCGCTGCCGGAGCCTCCCGCCTGTCCGGCGCCACTGCCGGAGCGTCCAATCCTGTCCGGCGCCGCTGCCGGAGCCTCCCGCCTGTCCGGCGCCGCTGCCGGAGCCTCCCGCCTGTCCGGCGCCACTGCCGGAGCCTCCCGCCTGTCCGGCGCCACTGCCGGAGCCTCCCGCCTGTCCGGCGCCTCTGCCGGAGCGTCCCGCCTGTCCGGCGCCGCTGCCGGAGCCCCTCAGCCCAGAGGCGCCAGAGCCCCTCAGCCCAGGGCGCCAGAGCCCTCAGCCCAGAGGCGCCAGAGCCCCTCAGCCCAGAGGCGCCAGAGCCCTCAGCCCAGAGGTGCCAGAGCCCCTGTCCCTCTGTCCAGAGCCCCTGTCCCTCTGTCCAGAGCCCCTGTCCCTCTGTCCAGAGCCCCTGCCCCTCTGTCCCGAGCTGCCCCTCTGTCCAGTGGGGTCATTGAGAGGGGCTTGCCATGGTGAGAAAGCCACGGAGGCGGAAAATAAGGCGGACAAAGACAAGGGTGAAGTGGGGTCCGCGTCCCGCGCCAGAACCGCCACCGCGGACAGACGCCCACCCAGACCCTCCCCTATAGGTCAAGGTTTTGCGGCCGGAGTCCGCACCTTTGGGGGTACTGTCACGTTCTGACCTTTATTTTCTGTGTTTTGTGTTTAACAGGGCGTGAGTTGGGTGGGCAGTCTATGTTTGTTTGTCTAGGTTTTGGGAATTTCTATGTTTCGGCCTAGTATGGTTCTCAATCAGAGGCAGGTGTCATTAGTTGTCTCTGATTGAGAATCATACTTAGGTGGCCTGGGTTTCACTGTGTGTTTGTGGGTGATTGTTTCCTGTCTCTGTGTGTGCACCAGATAGGACTGTAATTTGAGTTTTCACCTTTCTTGTTTTGTTAGTTTGTTCATGTGTACCTTAAAGCATTAAAGAAGTACCATGGAAAATTACCACGCCGCGTATTGGTCCTCTGATCCGTTTCGCCTCCAGTCTCTTCGGACGAAGAGGAGGAAACTCGTTACACGTACATGTATTATGTGAAAATGTGCCTTGCATTTCAATCGACACATGCATATTGGTGTGCAATGTATTGCAATGTTAGGGAGGCTATTCAATTCCCTTGACATTCTGCAAGCATGAATACTTTACAATAATTGAAGATATGCATTGTGTTAATCTTACTATTTCCCATGTAGATCTGACTTGCATTGAATGTTACACAACTTTACATGCATATGCTTTCCATAAATGCAGTGTGTACTTTGCACAGATGAAAACCATTCCATGAAGACATTCCCTTCCTGTATCTATCATGTAGGCCTAAGCATTTTCCGATTGGGAAGTGAACATTTCACACTTTCTGGCCCAAAATCAAATCAAAATACAATTGCCAAGCCTGGAGTCACATATGGGCAAAAGAGACGGAAGACTGTGTAGCCATGAATGAGATAGTTCTAGTGCAGACAACTGCCTATGACTATGCTCTGCAACAGTGTCAAATCTATTGTAACAACAATGGTTCCAGTTTTGACATTTGAGGCTTTCATATCCTTCCCCGGACACCTTCACGTCATTGTTCTACTTCCTGTTTACTGAGAAATTGTAATGTATGCATGGGTGCTTCAAAAATGGGAAATAAATTACATTCACCCAATGATTGGGCAATATATATTGACAGTGTAAAAGATAAGTTGTAAATGTAATATTATACTTGACATACCTAATGGAGTCAGTGACCTTGAAGTTGATGGTCAAGTGATTTTAGGTTGACTGAAATCACTTAACATGTAGCTACGAGTAATACGTGGATATGAGACATTTTCAAAACAACCTTTTGCTGCACTGCTCACCAAGCCTAAACATAGTAGGAAACCCAACATCCTCAGTGAAATCATGCAGAGGAGCCTACCACTAGAGGGCATTGAAATATCATTCTGTACATACAGTAGGAGTGCTGTAGCCCAGTGGTTCCCAGCAAGAGGTACTCGGACTCATGGGAGTATTTGGCCTATCCACAGGGTGTCCTTGAGAAGACTCATGAGACCATAGGCCTACTGGTGAGACCATCACGGCTCTCTCCGGATATACTTTCCCCATCCATACATGCAGCTGGGTTCTCAGTACATCATACAGACAAGAAGAAAGAACTCTCCGGGAAGTAGAAAGACGGTGGTGTATGTTTCATGATTAACTACTCATGGTGTGATTGTAATAACATACAGAAACTCATGTCCTTTCATTCTCCCGACCTAGAATACCTCACAATCAAATGCCGAACGTATTATCTCCAAAGAGAATTCTCTTCGGTTATGGTCACAGGTGTGAATATTCCCCCTCAAGCCGATACCACGACGGCCCTCAAGGAACTACACTGGACTTTGTGCAGACTGGAAACCACATATCCTGAGGCCGCATTTATTGTAGTTGGGGATTTTAGCAAAGCAAGTTTGAGGAAAAGGCTAGTTAAGTTCTATCAACACACTGACTGTACTTGTGCTGGAAATCGCTCAACCACTGCTACACTCCCCCTTCCAGGATGCCTACAAGGCCCTCCACCCTCCCTTCGGCAAATCAGATCACAACTCCATTTTGCTCCTCCCTTAATATAGGCAGAAACTCAAACAGGAAGTACCCGTGCTAAGGTCTACCTATTGCCCTTTGTACTGTTGTCTGTGCCCAATAATGTTTGTACCATGTTTTGTGCTGCTACCATGTTGTGTTGCTACCATGCTGTGTTGTCATGTGTTGCTGCCTTGCTATGTTGTTGTCTTAGGTCTTTCTTTATATAGTGTTGTGTTGTCTCTCGTCGTGATGCGTGTTTTGTCCTATATTTATATCTTATTTAATTATAATTTTTAAAATCCCAGCCCCCGTTCCCGCAGAAGTTTTGAGAGGCATGTTAAGGATCATATCAGCTCTACCTTACCTGACACCCTAAACCCACTTCAGTTTGCATACCGCCCCAATAGATCCACAGACGATGCAATCACCATCGCACTGCACACGGTTCTATCCCACCTGGAATACCTACAGTTGAAGTCGGAAGTTTACATACACTTAGGTTGGAGTCATTAAAACTAGTTTTTCAACCACTCCACAAATTCCTTGTTAAACTTCTTTAGGCTAGGGGGCAGTATCCTGAATTTCCGTATGACTGACGCACCCAAAGTAAACTGCCTGTTACTCAGGCCCAAAAGCTATGATATGCATATAATTGGTAGAATTGGATAGAAAACACTCTGAAATTTATAAAACTGTTAAAATAATGTCTGTGAGTATAATACGGCATGGCAAAAACCAGAGGTAAATCCATTCACAGGCCTTTTCAATGCTAGCCTATGGGATATACAAAAAAAATGCTTCCAGATTGCAGTTCCTATGGTTTACACTAGATGTCAACATCTTTAGACAGGGTTTCAGGCTTGTTTCTTGAAAACGAACAAGTAGTAGTTTATCCAAGGTGTTCTCATCAGGAAAGGTAGACTTTTGGCACGCGTGAACGAGGACGCGCTCTTCGTTATTTTCCTTTTCTATTGAACACTGTTCTTTCCATCTGAAATAGTATTGTTTATTTACATATTAGAGTACCTGAGGATTGATTAGAAACATTGTTTGACTTGTTTGGACGAAGTTTACCGGTAGATTTTTGGATTCCTTTGTATGCATGTTGAAGGAGTGGATTACTGAAATCAATGGCACCAACTAAACAGATTTTTGGATATAAAGAAGGACTTTATCGAACTTTAATTGTGTAGCTGGGACCCTTGGGATTGCAAACAGAGGAAGATCTTCAAATGTAAGTGATTTATTTTATCGCTATTTGTGAGTTTTGTGAAGCCGGTGCTGGTTGAAAAAGTATTTTGATGTGGGGCGCTGTCCTCAGGCTTAAGGACAACAAAGTCAGATTAACAAGACGTTAAGCTTTTAAATTATGTAAGACACTTGTATGTTCATGAATGTTTAATATTACAATTTTATCATTTGAATTTGGCGCGCCCCAACTTCACCGGAAGTTGTCGATTTTGATCCCGCTAGCGGGATCCGATCCCTAAGAGGTTTTAACAAACTATAGTTTTGGCAAGTCGGTTAGGACAACAATTGTTTACAGACAGATTATTTAATTTATAATTCACTATCACCAATGGGTCAGAAGTTTACATACACTAAATTGACTGTGCCTTCAAACAGCTTGGAAAATTCCAGAAAATTAAGTCATGGCTATAGAAGCTACTTGACATCATTTGAATCAATTGGAGGTGTACCTGTGGATGTATTTCAAGGCCTACCTTCAAACCTAGTGCCTCTTTGCTTGACATCATGGGAAAATCTTAAGAAATCAGCCAAGACCGAAATAAATGTGTAGACCTCCACAAGTCTGGTTCATCCTTGGGAGCAATGTCCAAACCCTGAAGGTACCACGTTCATCTGTACAAAAATAGTATGCAAGTATAAACACCTTGGGACCATGCAGACGTCATACTGCTCAGGAATGAGACGCGTTCTGTCTCCAACGTACTTTGCGAAAAGTGCAAATCAATCCCAGAACAACAGCAAAGGACCTTCTGAAGATGCTGGAGGAACCTGGTACAAAAGTATCTATATCCACAGTAAAACAAGTCCTATATCGACATAACCTGAAAGGCCGCTCAGCAAGGAAGAAGCCACTGCTCCAAAACCACCATGAAAAAGCCAGACTATGGTTTGCAACTGCACATGGGTACAAAGATCATACTTTTTGGAGAAATGTCCTCTGGTCTGATGAAAGAAAAATAGAATTGTTTGGCCATAATGACCATCGTTATGTTTGGAGGAAAAAAGGGGAGGCTTGCAACACCATCCCAACCATGAAGCACGGGGGTGTCAGCATCATGTTGTGGGGGTTGCTGCAGGGCGGACTGGTGAACTGGCATCATCTGGAATTAAAATTATGTGGATATATTGACGCAACATCTCATGACATCAGTCAGGATGTTAAAGCTTGGTCGCAAATGGGTCTTCCAAATGGACAATGACCCCAAGCATACTTCCAAAGTTGTGTCAAAATGGCTTAAGGACAACAAAGTCAAGGTATTGGAGTGGCCATAACAAAGCCATGAACTCAATCCTATAGAACATTTGTGGGCAGAACTGAAAAAAAGTGTGTGTGAGCAAGGAGGCCTTAAAACCTGACTCAGTTACACAAGCTCTGTCAGGAGGAATGGGCCAAAATTACCCCAGCTTATTGAGGGAAGCTTATGGAAGGTTACCCAAAATGTTTGATCCAAGTTAAACAATTGAAAGGCAATGCTACCAAATACTAATTGAGTATATGTAAACTTCTGACCCACTGGGAAATAACTAATTCGCTCTACTATTATTCTGACATTTCACATTCTTAAAATAAAGTGGTGATCCTACCTGCCCTAATACAGGGAATTTTTAGATTAAATGTCAGGAATTGTGAAAAACTGAGTTTAAATGTATTTGGCTAAAGTGTATTTAAACTTCCGACTTCAACTGTATATTTAAAAATTGTAATTAAATTCGCTAGCCTATACTTGTAACTTTGTAGGCCGCATGTGCTGCACCAGAATCGCATGCTATCTTCTGCTTTATCATGGTTTGAAGATGTGTCTAATTCCAGTCACTATAATACAGTATGATACTCTGCAGTACACTAATACAGTTCACCCCCAAAACGGTTAGCCTACTAGAGCAGTTTCATTTATTTACCCAAGAGAGCATATAACTAGCTACATCTATGGGCTTTTATGTTTTTCCATTGTGCATAATGTGCCTATATAGGCCTATGTATTGGAAAATGGCAAAATAATTTAGGCTTTTTTGGGGTTGGGCTCATTAAATGTTGCTTATGTAGGGATCATAAAATGTATTTAATATATGTCTCATCAGGCTCAGGTAGCATCAGGTTAGAATTTTCATGCTGATCAAATCTCTAATCAAATCCTGACATATCTATATGCTTTATAATGCTTTTGAATGACACTTCTGGTTTTGGCGGGAAATACTGGGAAAAGTGATTTATTCTCGGGATGGAACATTTGTAAAATACCTGGGAAATATTCAACCCTAGTGGGCACTTGCTGATGTTTGATCAGCAAATGGGTAAGTGATTGACAATCAAGTGTCAATCCCTGGAGTTTGTTACTTTTTGGGACCAAAATGTATTTGAGCTTTTCAGAGCGCACTTGTCAAGCTACTTCATTGACAAAAACAGAGTTGGAACTTAGCTCGAAAGTGATTTTGGGCCCTGAAACAGCATGTAGCTTGTGCTTTATTTATGATAGTTTGACAGCTTGAAGATGAATTTGTAGACATGTTATTGTTTTTAGAAATCAGTCCTGAGCTTGCAGCCAGACTTTCCCGACTAGATAGGCTGTATGAAGTGCACTGACTACATTTTAATTCAGATTTTTTTTACTTGAGAAATACGTCACCAAACACCTTAGCTGGATGTAAAAATACGCAACTGACCTCAGCAAAAATGTTTTAATTACAAATTGTATTTTAAGAAAGTGACTATTTTGAGGTAGTGGCTGCTGTTGCTATGGTGACTCAGGAGGGATGTCGTCCATGAAGCACGCAACATGGTCTATACCGTCTAAGATCTGATCCATTGTGTGTTGGAATATCGCTGGAGCTGTCGAGATTCCATAGGCCAAGCGATTGAATCTGAATAGCCCCTTGTGTATTGATGGTCATATACTGTTCTGACTCTGGATCCAGCTTCAGTTGCTGATAAGCGAATGCCAGGTCCAGCTTACTGAAAACCTTCCCACCAGCTAGAGTGGCAAACAGATCTTCAGCGTTTGGTAGTGGATATTCCTCTGGTAGTATGCAGCGATTTACTGTGACCTTGTAGTCACCACACATTCTGACGGTCTTGTCTTTCTTTGGGACTACAACAATCAGAGCGGCCCAGTCACCCCTCGCTACTTTCATGATTATGTTATTCTTCTGTAGGCGTTCCAGTTCCTTCTCTACTGCTTCCTTAAGAGCATAGGGAACCGGACGTGGTTTGTGAAAGATAGGCTTGGTTCCTTCTTGCACTCTGCCTTTTGCTGTGAAGTCTTGTATTTCACCGTAGCCATCTTTGAAAAGTTCTTTGTGCTTCTCCAGCATGTTAGTGAGTGTAGCCTGACTCACTGGTTTGTCATTTCTGAGACTGAAGATTTCTCCCCAGTTCAACTTGATCTTTTGTAGCCAGTTTCTGCCTAGCAAGGCTGATTTTTCTCCTTTAACAATGCCAAGCGGCAGCGTCCACTCCTTCCCCTCATACCGGACTGGTACCTGGATCTGCCCTAACACAGGAATAGTGTCACCAGTGTATGAAGAAAGGCGGATGGACGCGGGCTGAAGAGGGCACTCTTTCAGTTTTTCTTTGTAGAGTCTCTCTGGAACCAGAGAGACAGACACTCCGGTGTCCAGCTGCATTTTTACTGGTTTTCCCGCTAACTCCATGTTGAGATAGATTCCATCTTTTAGTTGTTGAGCTGTGTACACTGTGAACAGTTCCACTACTGTTTCAGTTGTACCTTCCTCGTCTTGTGCTGCGTCTGACACTTTGTGTGCTCTTGCTGTGCGTTTCGAGGCTTTACACACTCTCTGTAAATGTCCAACCTTTCCACAATGGTGGCACTTTTCCTTTTGGAATCGACATTCACTGTGCTGATGATGATCTCCCCCACATCTGTAGCAACTTGGCTTAGACCTTTGAGATGTGGGCTGCTTTGTTTTTGTGTAACCTTGAGGACGGGACTGAGAAAAGTGTGACATTTGTGAGTTTTTTTCACCACGTGCATCACTGAACTTGTGAACACCTTTCTGACGTTCTGCATGTCCCGATAGCTCAATAGTATCCCTGTGGGCAAGCTCGAGTCCAAGTTCTATATCACAGGCTTTCTTAAAGGTCAGGTCCTTCTCTGACAGGAGCCTTCTGTGATATGCTTCACCTGTGAGACCACATACAAACTTGTCTCGGAGAGCATCATCAAGAAATCGTGCAAATTCACATGTACTTGCCAGCCTTTTCAAAGCAAGGATGTAGTCAGCCACGGTTTCCCCTTGACGTTGGTCAAATCTGAAACGTTCTGCAATGAGAATTGGCTTAGGCTTGAAATACCTTGAAAGAGTTTCAGTCAGTTCTGCATAGTTCAACTCCACTGCTTTCATTGGTTCAATGAGACCTTTCAGCAATCCATACTCAGTTGGACCCAAAACACTGAGAAATACGTCTGCCCTCTTTTCATCTTTGATTTCATTTGCAGCCAGCCAACGCTCAAAACGCTCCAAATAGGAATCAAAATCCTCTTTTGTAGCCTCAAACTCTGGGACTCGACCAATGGTTGCCATTTTCACAGTTAATTGTTCAGTTTCCTTGTATTCCTTAATATTCTGAATTTTCATCTAATTCTTCACTTCAGAAGATTCTGCAATTACTTCATTCACTGCACTCATTTGTATTCATGTACACACCGTGTTACGTTCCTTCTTCCTTTTTTTTTCTTGCCAATATTTCTCCACTGAGATCGCCTAATTTCAATGGGTTCAATGACAGTTTTTTTGTATTTAACCACCAGAGGGCAGTGTCGCTATTCTGGACTCCAATAGTCTTGCTACTTGGCAGCTCCTGAATACTGTACTAGCAGTGCTAGCAGTGGTTAGCCTTCTATACTGGCGAAAGAAAAAAAGAAAAAAACTGACGAATTACATAATTATTTTGAGTTTCATTACTCACGCAACATTCTTCCCTTCAAGCAATGTCCGTTTATGCAGTTTAATCACCTCGTCGCCACTGTAATATTTGTGTTGTGGAGAAATGACCAGGCAGGAGACAGGAGTACAGTTAGTTTTCGTTTAGTCAAAACCCCTCGTGCTCTACAGTTCCCGGCACCCCAGTGCGCATGTGCATTTCCTATTAGGTGTAGTAATGTAACACTGCCATAATGCATTACTGCTTAGTAACAGCACAGTAACAAATATAAACAGATGTAGATCCCAGATACTACACATCCAAAATACAACAAATGTATAAAATAATTGCAAGGGGTCCCAGAAATAAAAAAGTTAATGAATGTCAGTTCAATACCACAAGGTTTCCAGTAAGTTTACATATAATATAGGCGCCTGTGAGGTCCCTGAGGACCGCCAAAACCTTGCCCGCCTTGCACTCAAAATGAGGCCTATTTTCCAGTGTCCCAAAATGGTTGAGAACCAATGCAATACATGTTAACAAAGTCCACCTTCTTAACATGTTATCAGGGTTTCAATGATCAACAAATTGCTGGCAGATATTTTCCTACTCTTGAGACTTCCAGCCTGTCTTGAAAACAGTACATTACTGACAACTACACGTCTGTTCTGAAACTGGAGCAGCTTGGCCCATGCTGGCCCATAGCCAAGTCTTTAACCTGCGGAGTCATCAGTGAACTGAAACATGGTCCTCTCAGCCTCACATGAAGACACTGGCAACAAACAAAAGAAAGATCAGCACCTCAAACTTAAATTCACCCAGGACACCTCCACTGGAAGCCTCCTGATACCTAACTGACTGACCTCTCCACTGCTGCTACAGGGGTATTTGTTGTGAAAATACTGGAGGAGCTGAGAAGGAGGGGTTCAGTTCTGAGTACCGATCTGAGGCCTCATCCAACTCCCCGTGAGAAGTGTCAAACCAACTTTTGCCACCCACGTTTAGACTGTCCTGGTCAAACCACTAGAGGAAACTTCAACCTCCAACTTACCATCCAAGACACTTAAAAAAATCTGCCCTATATTGATCCACTGCTTTGACAGGAAGATCGTCTTGAGTGACTCATGGATTCAATGGAGTCAATCAATGTTGTTGCTTTCTCAACAAAAGAACAAATAGCTTTACACTAGAGAGATGACCGCACACAGTCGACGTGAGCACTACTGCAGAACAAATATCAATTACACCAGGGGTTCCTGCAAGGGGTAAAGAGACAGTCTGAGTTTTCTTCTGCAGTGAAATGTTTAGACATTCAAGTTCTCCAATAGCAGAGGCAAGGTGGAGGCCCAGCACAGTCTTGCCTTTGCTGAAGTGCCTCAAATAAGCTACTGGCATTTGGCTGTTTTGGATGCAGTTTTGCCATCTCCTCTTGGCTGCTTGAGAACCCTCTCATACTGCCTAATACAGCTCTAATAACAAAAGAACCGACATATGTTTGCGGGTTTCAGGGTGGTCAATTTGTGTCTTTGGACGTGGCAGATATTTTCCCTCTTGAACTGTCCAGCCTGTCTTTAAAGACAACTACACTTTCCTGACCCATGGATGGCCCATAGAGTCTTTAACCTAACTGATGGACCCAGGAACTGGAACTCCTCTCAGCCTCAGTGGGGACACTGGCAGGCAGCCTGTGTAATCAGCACCTACTTGGTGTGCCCCACAATGGACATGGAGGCCTAATGGCTGCTGCCTCCTCACAATGCCTGTGCACCTGTGTATTTTCCCTGCCATGTTTGAGTCCTCAGAAGACACTACCACAAACAAAATTTGTTCCACTGTGAAAGGGGCACCATCTATGTTCAGTTCTGAGTAAGCCAGACATGGGCTCATCCAACTCCCAATGCTCTTTGCCACTTTCGCAGGACGTTTTAGACTGTCCTGTCTCCGACACCCTGTATAGCCCAATAAACCTCTTTGTCCAACAAGGTCATGGTCAAAAACACTGCCATATTGATCCTGTTTGCACCAGAATCATTTGAGTGCGTCTCAATGGATTCAATGAAAAGTCAATCAAGAGACCTTTCCATCAGCTGCAATGCTTTCGAATGACTTGTCTTGGCCCTGAGAGATGACCGCAATTTCTTTCTGTGCTTTGGGGCCTGTGTACATTGTGGAGACAGTCTGAGTTTTCTTCTGCAGTGAAATGTTTAGATCATCCTCTTCTCCAAGAACAGCAGAGGCAAGTGTGAGGCCCAACACAGTCATCCTTTGCTGAAGTGCTCAAATAAGCTTGTCCCTTTGAAGCTGTTTTGCCGCACCGCTAGTTTTTCATTAAGCAACACCTTGTGTCCCTCTCATACTGTTTACCCCAGCGCTGGATAACTGGGCACTGATTGGATTTAGTTGGTGTGCTGTTACAGTTACAAAGTGGGTTTCGGTGGGTTTGGCACTTTTGATGTGCTGTGAATTTTAAATGGCTTTTCTAACAGTTCCTGACTGGACTAATGAAGGCAGCATCTGCTCTTTGGCATGGCAAAACGATGGCTGGGTTCTTGAAAACCCATACGTGAAAATGCAAAACACTCCTTTAAAAGCGTGAAATGGCATATATTATATTAAATTAGAGAATACCATTTGATGGAACCCTAGGAATAGTGGGTGTGACTGATCAGTGAGGTAACTGAGCAGGCAGCCTGTGCCACAGTCCCCTACACAGTGTGCTCCACAATGGACATAGAGGGCAATGGCTGACACCTGGTCCTCACAATGCCTGTGCACCTGTCCCCTATTTTCCTGCCATGTTTGAGCACCAAGGGTGACTCCTGGTCCTAAGCCAGACATGGGCAAATTGTCCCAATACTATGCTGGTGCAGCTGGCAACAAGGTGACACCTGGTCCTGCTCGTGGCTGTGACACTGTCCCCAATACTGGTGCAGCTGGCACAAGGTTGACACCTGGTCCTGACCTGGCTGTTCCACCAGAGACATGGTGCAGCTCAACAATTAATGAAAAGTGTACAATCGGAAGAGACTGTGACACTGCAATCCCCTATGACTGTATTGGCAACAAGATGTTCAGAATTTCTTTCTGTGCTTTGGGGCTGTGTACATTCCCCTGGTGCGCTCTGGTAACCACTTCAGTAAAATGGGATCATCCTCTTCTGCCGTAAGTTTCAAAAGCTGTATAAATTCCCCTGTCATCCGTGCAGCTGGCAAAGGCTTGTCCCTGTCTTACTACATGGTCCTGCACGAACTAACAATTTTCATTAAGCAACACCTTGTCCCCCTGCTGCTGGATAACTGGGCAACATTTAGTTGGTGTGCTGTTACAGTTACAAAGTGGCGGTGGGTTTGGCAGATGTGCTGTGAATTTTACAATGGCTTTTCTACAGTTCTAAATCCTGCACTAATGGCTGGCAGCATCTGCCTTTGGCCAAAATATGGCTGGCTTGAAAACAGCTGGCAGCAAAACAAAACACACCTGGTCCTGCCGGGCTGTGACACTGTCCCCTATAAATGGTGCAGCTGACTGAAGGTGAGGTAACTGGACAATTCTGTGCCACTGTCCCCTATACTGGTGCAGCTGGCAACAAGGTGACACCTGGTCCTGCCGTGGCTGTGCCACTGTCCCTATACTGGTGCAGCTGGCAACAAGGTTGACACCTGGTCCTGCCGTGGCTGTGACACTGTCCCCTATACTGGTGCAGCTGGCAACAAGGTTGACACCTGGCAACAAGGTCCCTGCCTGCCGTGGCTGTGCCACTGTCCCTATACTGGTGCTGCTGGCAACAAGGTTGAGACACCTGGTCCTGCCGTGGCTGTGCCACTGTCCCCTATGCTGGTGCAGCTGGCAACAAGGTTGACACCTGGTCCTGCCGTGGCTGTGCCACTGTCCCATATACTGGTGCAGCTGGCAACAAGGTTGACACCTGGTCCTGCCGTGGCTGTGCCACTGTCCCCTATACTGGTGCAGCTGGCAACAAGGTTGACACCTGGTCCTGCCGTGGCTGTGCCACTGTCCCCTATACTGGTGCAGCTGGCAACAAGGTTGACACCTGGTCCTGCCGTGGCTGTGCCACTGTCCCCTATACTGGTGCAGCTGGCAACAAGGTTGACACCTGGTCCTGCCGTGGCTGTGCCACTGTCCCCTATACTGGTGCTGCTGGCAACAAGGTTGACACCTGGTCCTGCCGTGGCTGTGCCACTGTCCCCTATACTGGTGCAGCTGGCAACAAGGTTGACACCTGGTCCTGCCGTGGCTGTGCCACTGTCCCCTATACTGGTGCTGCTGGCAACAAGGTTGACACCTGGCAACAAGGTTGACACCTGGCAACAAGGTTGACACCTGGTCCTGCCGTGGCTGTGCCACTGTCCCCTATACTGGTGCAGCTGGCAACAAGGTTGACACCTGGCAACAAGGTTGACACCTGGCAACAAGGTTGACACCTGGTCCTGCCGTTGCTGTGCCACTTTCCCCTATAGGGGTGCTGCTGTGACACTGTCCTCTGAAGTCTCTCTCCCTGGCTCTTTCCCTTTCACCACCATCACTGCCTTACAGTCTGTAGTTATATTTTATATATATATATACATTTACATGTACATTTAAGTCATTTAGCAGACGCTCTTATCCAGAGCGACTTACAAATTGGTGCATACACCTTATGACATATATATATATATATAGTTTTGTAACAATGTACAAATGGTTAAAGTACACAAGGGTAAATAAATTAGCATAAATATGGGTTGTATTTACAATGGTGTTTGTTCTTCCCTGGTTGCCCTTTTCTTGTGGCAACAGATCACAAATCTTGCTGCTGTGATGGCACACTGTGGAATTTCACCCAGTAGATATGGGATGAAATTGGATTTGTTTCGAATTCTTCGTGGATCTGTGTAATCTGAGGGAAATATGTATCTCTAATATGGTCATACATTGGGCAGGAGGTTAGGAAGTGCAGCTCAGTTCCCACCTCAATTTTGTAGGCAGTGAGAACATAGCCTGTCTTCTCTTATTTATTTATCTGTTATTTTACCAGGTAAGTTGACTGAGAACACGTTCTCATTTACAGCAACGACCTGGGGAATAGACCTGGGGAATAGACCTGGGGAATAGACCTGGGGAACAGGGGAGAGGAGGGGGATGAATGAGCCAATTGTAAACTGAGCCATGACTCTTGAGAGCCATGTCTGTCTACGGCGGCCTTTGTCAATAGCAAGGCTATGCTCACTAAGTCTGTACATAGTCAAAGCTTTCCTTAAGTTTGGGTCAGTCACAGTGGTCAGGTATTCTGCCACTGTGTACTCTCTGTTTAGGGCCAAATAGCATTCCAGTTTGCTCTGTTTTTTTGTTAATTCTTTCCAATGTGTCAAGTAGTTATCTTTTTACTTTCAAATGATTTGGTTTGGTCTAATTGTGCTGTTGTCCTGGGGCTCTGTGGGGTGTGTTTGTGTTTGTGTACAGAGCCCCATGACCAGCTTGCTTAGGGGACTCTTCTCAAGGTTCATCTCTCTTTAGGTGATGGATTTGTTATGGAAGCTTTGGGAATCGCTTCCATTTAGGTGGTTGTAGAATTTAACGGCTCTTTTCTGGATTTTGATAATTAGTGGGTATCGGTCTAATTCTGCTCTGAATGCATTATTTGGTGTTCTACGTTGTACACAGAGGATATTTTTGCAGAATTCTGCATGCAGAGTCTCAATTTGGTGTTTGTCCCATTTTGTGAAGTCTTGGTGAGTGGACCCCAGACCTCACAACCATAAAGGGCAATGGGCTCTATGACTGATTCAAGTATTTTTAGCCAGATCCTAATTGGTATGTTGAAATGTATGTTCCTTTTGTTGGCATAGAATGCCCTTCTTGCCTTGTCTTTCAGATCGTTCACAGCTTTGTGGAAGTTTTTTTTATTTTTTATTTCACCTTTATTGAACCAGGTAGGCTAGTTGAGAACAAGTTCTCATTTACAACTGCGACCTGGCCAAGATAAAGCAAAGCAGTGTGAACAGACAACACAGAGTTACACATGGAGTAAACAATTCACAAGTCTATAACACAGTAGAAAAAAAGAAAAAAAGATTCTATATACATTGTGTGCAAAAGGCATGAGGAGGTAGGCGAATAATTAAAATTTTGCAGATTAACACTGGAGTGATAAATGATCAGTTACCTGTGGCGCTGATGTTTAGGCCAAGGTATGTATAGTTTTTTGTGTGCTCTAGGGCAACAGTGTCTAGATGGAATTTGTATTTGTGGTCCTGGCGACTGGACCTTTTTGGAACACCATTATTTTGGTCTTACTGAGATTTACTGTCAGGGCCCAGGTCTGACAGAATCTGTGCAGAAGATCTAGGTGCTGCTGTAGGCCCTCCTTGGTTGGTGACAGAAGCACCAGATCCTCAGCAAACAGTAGACATTTGACTTCAGATTCTAATAGGGTGAGGCCGGGTGCTGCAGACTTTTCTAGTGCCCGCGCCACCGTTGATGTATATGTTGAAGAGGGTGGGGCTTGCTGCATCCCTGTCTCACCCCACGACCCTGTGTGAAGAAATGTGTTTTTTTGCCAATTTTAACCGCACACTTGTTTCTGTACATGGATTTCATAATGTCGTATGTTTTACCCCCAACACCACTTTCCATCAGTGTGTATAGCAGACCCTCATGCCAAATTGAGTCGAAGGCTTTTTTGAAATCAACAAAGCATGAGAAGACTTTGCCTTTGTTTTGGTTTGTTTGGTTGTCAATTAGGGTGTGCAGGGTGAATACATGGTCTGTTGTACGATAATGCAGAGGATTTTCCCAAGATTACTGTTGATGCATATTCCACTGTATTTATTGGGGTCAAATTTGTCTCCACTTTTGTGGATTGGGGTGATCAGTCCTTGGTTCCAAATATTGGGGAAGATGCCAAAGCTCAGGATGATGTTAGAGTTTTAGTATAGCCAATTAGAATTTGTTGTCTGTATATTTTATCATTTCTCTATCTCTCTCTCTCTCTGATTTCCATGCTGCAGCATACATTTGCATACAGTTACAGCGCAGTTCCGGTGGACATTAGGGCACAGTACAGTCAACAGTATCCCGGTTGTCCAAATGAGGAAGCCATTCCCATACACAGGATAAATCAACGTTGTTTCTAAGTCATTTCATCAAAATAAATCTATGTTAATCCTTCCGATCATGTTAAATCAACATGGAAAACTGATTGGACTTGAACGAAGTCATCAACGTAAAGACGATTCATGAATTCCTTTTATCCAGAAAACATTTAACCTTAATCCAATGACACGGTTCCATTTTTGTTTATTTCACTTTGAATTCACATTAGTTGACCAATCAAAATTAGACCTTGAAATGACGTCTGTGCCCAGTGGGATGTCTGTCAAACCTGTCACCAGGAGTCCATAGAAATGTCATCATATTCCATTATATAGAACTACATATTTTCACACAATGTAACGGCATTCTTCCGTCAAAGGAGAGGAGGACCAAAATGCAGCGTGGTTAGAGTTCATGTTTTTTAATCAGAAAACTAAACATGACCACAAATATAAACTGTGGCAAAACCGAAACAGTCCTATCTGGTGCAGCAAACACAAAGACAGGAAACAACCACCCACAAAACCCAACACAAAACAGGCTACCTAAATATGGTTCCCAATCAGAGACAATGACTAACACCTGCCTCTGATTGAGAACCATACCAGGCCAAACATAGAAATAGACAAACTAGACACACAACATAGAATGCCCACCCAGCTCACGTCCTGACCAACACTAAAACAAGGAAAACACATAAGAACGATGGTCAGAACGTGACACACAAACATAAACTCTACGACCATTATGTGAACGTTTAAAACAACATACTGTAGCCATACTAGCTCTATGAGCTACACTTCCCAGTAAGTGTTTTAACCCTATTGGTGGGATGTGTAGGGTGTTTGCCTTTCATGCCAGTGACTTGGGTTCACTTCCCTTTCGCTACAATACTTTCAATAGATTCTCCCCTTCAGTAAGTCTGAAGAATAGGGAGGGAGACTCAGCTATTGAAATTAATTGATAACTTTTTGGTATTTTGTGTGTGATTTAAAAAAATATATTATTATGATGTATTATTATGATGTATTATTCATAAATTGTATGCTCATTACAACGAAGGGCAAAAAAAACAACAACAACATCCTACCCCCTCGCCCATGATTCCCCAACCCTTTTTAGCTTTTACCTTACAGCAATAACCTCTGAGGCTTACACTTTTTCTTTAGTACCATCCATGCTGACAGTTTCCTGAGGACAATTGAAAACCATTCTTAGCTATGTAAATATTCTCTTGCTGTTGTGTTGGGATGTTCTTCTGTTGACCTCTATTGCATTTGCATGTTGTTCATGTCTTGCTGCTGCAGCTGTATTTGCCATTCAGAATCCAGTGAAATGAGCCATGAGTCTCTCTCTCTCTCTCTCTCTCTCTCTCTCTCTCTCTCTCTCTCTCTCTCTCTCTCTCTCTCTCTCTCTCTCTCTCTCTCTCTCTCTCTCTCTCTCTCTCTCTCTCTCTCTCTCTTATGTAAAAAAAAAAAGGTGTTATCTTTTTCAACATTACCCATAGGAGAACCCTTTGAAGAACCCTTTTTAGTTCAAGGTAGAACCCGTTTGGTTCCAAGTAGAACAATTTAGGGGTCCATGTCGAACCCTTTCCACATAGGGTTATACATAGGTCCCAAAAGGGTTCTCCTATGAGGACAGCCGAAGAACCCTTTTGGAACCTTTTTTTCTAAGAGTGAAGGACCAGTTGTGGAAAAATTACTTAATTGTCAAACTTGAGTAAAAGTAAAGATACCTTAATAGTATTTGAGTTTAGTGTGTCCGCCAGTTAAGAGGCAGTAGGGTTGACAAAGTATTCTATTGATAGGTGCGTAACGAGTGTTACGAGTACTGAGTACTTTTGGGTGTCATTGGAAAAGTTATGGGAGTTTGAATGGAGGTGGTTTGAATGGAGAAATCTCTGTGCGTTCACATGCCACATTCTACTGTCTGTTTCCAAAAGCAGAATCACTCAAGAAATCAACAGACATGAGTGGGGATGTAAAGCAGTCAACGGGAGGGCATACAGTAGACTAATTAACCCTTTCTATTGCATTTGAATGATCATTGTCTTTGTTTTTTGAGCGACCTAAATCTGCCAGACAATTCAAGCAGGGTGGAAAAGAAAAGGCAGATTTTCCTAACAGTTCAGGCTGTGGCTATTCTATGCATGCTCCTCTTACTCCGACCATGCCCTCTGTCCAGGCACTGCCGGCCCACATTTGCATGGCTTGAATGTGTAAGCTAGATTCTCACTCCCTGGGATGTAAAAACAATTGTGGGACCAGTTAAAGAGGCTCAGGCGCACAGTCAACGCAGGTGCGCACCAGTAAAAACGTCCCTCTCCGCCCCGCTCCTACCATCGCAATGAGTGCTATGGAAATGAGCGTTGTGATTTTCTTGAGCTACCTGGACAACGGACATTGGTTGGAAGGTATAGGAAGGGTGGTGATGGAAGGACTAAGGGCAGGTGTGTGTGGGGGTGGGGGGTGTAAGGTGATACCAGGTCCTGTAGCTGAACACAAAACCAAAAGTGGTGGGATGCAGGAGTGTTTAACATTAGACTCAGGATCAGAAAGTTGAAGATTCATACAGAGACGAGAGAGAGAAAAAATAAAGAGAGAGAGAGAGGATGCCGCGGTCATTCCTATTGTATAAGAAAAATAAGAAACAGGGGGCCTGTGGAGGATGGAGGTGGAGAGACTCAGTTCAGACAGACTGGAAAGAGGACAACAGACCAGGTCAGTTCTGGATTCTTATAATTTTGTAAATAGCAGTATCTGAGAAAATAGTAAAAATGCAACAACAAAAAAAGGGAGAAAGAGAAAATAGATACTGCCGTGTTGAGGCAAACAGTGTGTGTGAATTGTTTTGCTCTATAATTACTGTATTTATTGCAATGTATTTATTTCAATATCGCTTTGATAAATTCATATTTATAAGTAAGATGATCTGTATTTTATTTAGTTTGAATTGTAGTCTTGTATTTTTTAGGAAAGTTACAGGTTTGTTTAATCAGAGGATAGAATATTATAGAATAGCCTCACAGGCAGTTTGATACTGACGTTGCCTCATATGCTGGTTATTTCTCATGAATAATATGTCTGTGCATGTTCTGAGTCTGTCTCCCTACCTTTTCAGTGAGTGAGAATGCTGAGGTACAGTCTGCAACATTCAACTGCCTTGACCAACCCAAACCTGTGGCTCTGTCAGAGCCAGATACCCCCTCCTTGACTTCAGCACATGAGGCAGGGCCAATAAGTGGACAAGGACCAGTACCAGGGGAAGAACCAGGGTTAGGGCCAGGCAGGGGCCATGGTTGGTCTAATCTCCTCTCTCGGACCATGGGCCATAATCATTTTTATCACCATGTTGCACTGGCTCTGATCTCCCGAGCCAAGGTAAACGTTTACGAGCTATGCATGAAATGTCTGTTAAACGTTTACTTGAAAACTGGAAATCAAGTGATCCTCCATCATTGGGATGGTGCAAGAATCAAATGCATTATATTTGAATATTGAAAGGGTGTGGGCAACATAGAATGGCAGAGTGGCTCAGTTTGAGGTCATGTGACATCGAGGCTTGCAGACGCTGGAGATGGAGACAGTGGGAGCATGTGGGTCTGGGCAGGTGATATGTCGTTGATGTTTGTGTGCGTCTGTACGCTACATTTTGTCTGTGTATGTTTACATTGTTTGAAAAATACAAGCTTACCAAAAAATTGCTGTAAAACCACAGTTGTAGGGCTACCGTACATAGGTAGAGAGTTTTGGAATGCCAAATCAAGGCTGATACACTCTTTAAAAAAAGGGTTAAAGAAGGGTTCAAGTCATGATGTTGAAGGAATTGTCCGTAGAGCTCCGAGAAAGGATTGTGTTGAGGCACAGATCTGGTGAAGGGTACCAAAAAATGTCTGCAGCATTGAAGGTCCCCAAGAACATAGTGGCCTCCATCATTCTTAAATGGAAGAAGTTTGGAACCACCAAGAGCTGGGCGCCCAGCAAAACTGAGCAATCGAGGGAAAAGGACCTTGGTCAAGGAGGTGACCAAGAACCCGATGGTCACTCTGACAGAGCTCCAGAATTCCTGTGTGGAGATGGGCTAACCTTTCAGAAGGACATCAATGAAACCTGGCACCATCCCTATGTTGAAACAAGGTGGTGGCAGCATCATACTGTGGGGATGATTTTCAGCAGCAGGGACTGGGACACTAGTCAGGATCGAGGCAAAGATGAACAGAGCAAAGTATAGAGAGATCCTTGATGAAAACCTTCTCCAGAGCACCCAGGACCTCAGACGGGGGCGAAGGTTCACCTTCCAACAGGACATCGGATTCTGCTCTCTACCAAAGAATATTGAAGGAGAATATCAGCCATCAGTTTGTGACCTCAAGTTGAAGCGCACGTAGGTTCTACAGCAGGACAATGATCCAAAACGCAAGTCCACCTCCGAATGGCTTGAAGAAAAGAAAATTAAGGTTTTGGAGTGGCCTAGCCAAAGTCCGGACTTGAATCTGATTGAGATGCTATGGCGTGACCTTAAAAAGGCGGTTCATGCTCGAAAACCCTCCAATGTGGCTGAATTAAAACAATTCTGCAAAGAAGAGGGGGCCAAAATTCCTCCACAGCGATGTGAAAGACTCATTGCCAGTTATCGCAAACGCTTGATTGCAGTTGTTACTGCTGAGGGTGGCACAACCAGTTATTAGGTTTCGGGGGCAAGTACTTTTTCACATAGGGCCATGAAGGTCCGGATAGCTTTTTTACCTTAATAAATAAAATCATCACTTAACTGCATTTTGTGTTTACTTGGGTTATCTTTGTGTAATATTTACATTTATTTGATGCTCTGAAACATTTAAGTGTGACGTGCAAAAAAATAAGAAATCAGGAAGGGGCAAATACGTTTTCCACAGCACTGTACACACACACACACTAGTGGAGGCTTTAAAATTTGAAAACATTTAGATAGAACTATGCCAAATATATTCACGTCACTCAAAAATTGATTAAAACACACACTATTTTGCAAAGAAGGTCTACAGAAGCCCTGACAGGGTAGCACCTGGAGGACACCTAGCTTCCATCCTCCTCTGGATGCATTGACTTAAATACAAAACCTAGGAGGCTCATGGTTGTCCCCCACTTCCATAGACTTACACAGTAATTATGACAACTTCCGGAAGATGTCCTCCAACCTGTCAGAGCTCTTGCAGCATGAACTGACATGTTGTCCACCCAATCAAAGGACCATATAATGAATCTAGCACTGAAAGGATTAGCTACAGCTAGCTAGCACTGCAGTACATAAAATATTGTGAGTAGATGACTCGTAGAGAGAGAAAGACAATAGTTGAACAGTTTCGAACAAATTAATTTCTTCCAAAATGAAGGAGAAGCAAGAGAAATAGAGAGCGAGAGAGAGTGACTGGGACTGTAGGTAAAGTGGAAAAAAAGACACGTTTGGACACACTCATTCCAGGGTTTTTCTTTATTTGCACTATTTTCTACATTGTAGAATAATAGTGAAGACAAACTATGAAATAACACATGGAATAATGTAGTAACCAAAAAAGTGTTAAACAAGCATATAAAAACAGATTATTAAAACAAGTATTGCATTAGAACATAGCTAGATCTAAAACAATTGGATTGTATTTGAAAATCACTATTAGTTCAAGATTAGTAACACTAATCAGGCATTTTATGATAAACAGCCCAACTCATTTTGCTCCTAACAATTCTGGGCTCACGGTTCAAGCTTACTAAAATGGTTATTCAAAAAGTTTTAAACAGCATTTATAAAATATGTTATACATACAGTATAAGGAACCTTTAAAAAGTGCCACCCCCTCCCCTTATTTCCTCTCACCTCCTTGCCTCTCCTCCACTTCACTCCCTTCCCAAACTCTCCCCGCTCCACCCTTCTCTCACCTTTTCTTCACTCCCCTTCACATACTGCAAGTCCCTGTGCTCCAGTTGTAGCTCAATGGTTTCCAAAGTGTCTTTTATGTACCTCCAAGTAGACAGAAAGGTTCTTCTAATGGTTGGATGGACGGGATGTCTCAGCATGGCATTCACTTTTGAGCGAGGAGATTTGGAATTTCCAATGCTTTGGAATCTTTTATTTTTACATTTTCCTTTTCTCTTTCTCTTTTTCCAAGGTGGCTTGATGTTTCTTGATCTCTGTCTTTGTATTGTTCTTTCTTTGACCTTGACGTCTTTGCCTAAAACACAGTAAGCACTATTAGTATTGTAATCAATCGACCAATCAGTTAATCAATCAGTTATTCAATGAATCAATCAGCAAACCATTCAATAAAAAAACCCACAAAAAAAACATAATAGCATGGGCTTGGTTTAGTAATATAGAATAGAGCATAAATATAAGGAACTTTTGTGAACACAACTCAAGTATATCCTGAATAGTAAAGCATTAAAGTGCCCATCAGCAAGCTTGCTCTAACCTTGAGAGCCTTGACATTGGGTCATGTTCAGGAAGTGGGGGAGGGGTAAAATATGCCCTACCTGTTGCTCTGGCCTTTCTTCTCTCTTCGTCTCTCTCCATTGTTTCCTTAGAACACGCTTCTCTCTCTCACTGACATCCACTACCCTCTTCTTTTTCCATCTCCCTGTCTCTCTGTCATCTCTGTCTCTTTTTCTCAAGCTACTTTTGTCTTCTTTCTGGGTCTGTATCACGGCATGATCGGTAACGCTGCTGCATTTCTGGACCACTGAGTTATGGTGCCATTCCCTAACAGAGACTACTAATGACACCTGCCTCTGATTGAGAACCATACTAGGCCGAAACATAGAAATCTCAAAATCATAGAAAAACAAACAGACTGCCCACCCCTACTCATGCCCTGACCATACTAAATTATGACAAAACAAAGGAAATAAAGGTCAGAATGTGACACCCTGAGGGGCCTTATTGCTATTATAAACTGGTTTTCCAATTTAATTAGAGCAGTAAAAATAAATGTTTTGTCATACACGTGGTATACGGTCTGATATACCACAGCTGTCAGCAAATCAGCATTCAGGGCTCGAACCACCCAGTTTCTAATTTATATTTGAAATTGGTAACTCTAATGAACTTACCCTCTGCAGCAGAGATAACACTGGGTCTTTCTTTCCTGTGGCGGTCCTCACGAGAGCTAGTTTCATCATAGCGCTAGATGGTTTTTGCGACTACACTTGAAAAAACATGACTGCCCACCTTGACTTAACGTAATAATGGACTGTCATTTCTCTTTGCTTATTTGAGCTGTTCTTGCCATAATATGGACTTGGTCCTTTACCAAATAGGGCTATCTTCAAAGCTGTCATCAAGGCAAAGGGTTGTTACTTTGAAGAATCTCAAATCTAATCTCAAATCTAAAACATATTTTGATTTGTTTATCACTTTTAGGAGGAAATGGGAAGTAGTACAAACAAAGAAAAACCCTGGAATGAGTAGAAATCAGGGACACAAAATATTAAATACAGCAACAATAAATACAGTAATCGTGAAAAAAAGGATGACAGATATTTTAAAAAGTAGGACTATATAAAATAATAAATACATATGTTGAATATTTTATGACTTAAAAATATTGTAGAAGTGGATAAATAGCACGCAGGGACATGGCAAAAACACCTACATCCACTGAAAACAAAATGGTCAAAATGCATAAAATCCCCTTTTGAGAGTCATATCTTTTTTTTTTTTATAGTAAAGGACACCTAAACTTGATATTTTAAGCCCTTTGGAACGAAACATTTTAATCTAAATAAGAGGTGTTATTTCCTGGGGACAGAAAAGGCACCGCATAACAGGAATGAGCCAGCCTGCCCATGGAAGAAAATATTAAAAATGTTCGCAACAGAGGCATTTGGAATGTTATGAATTTCGAGATATGCATTATGAAATAAAACATGTTCAAACAGGGGTGAGTTTATTTTGAGCACCTGCCCCCGCACACACCCTCCTCACCCTCCCACCAGGTATCCGTCCGTACCGCTGTGAGCTGTGTGACAAGGCCTTCACCCAGCGCTGCTCCCTCGAATCCCACCTGAGGAAGATCCATGGCGTTTTCCAGCAGTATGCCCACCGCCAGCGTCGCTCCAAGATCTTCGTGTGCGAGGACTGCGGCTACACATCCAACCGGCCCGACGAGTACTTCCTCCACATGTGCCAGTGCCACCCGGGCAGCCAAGCCCTGCACCGCTACTACCGCCACCAGGCACATGAGGGCGCCAACAACATGCTCTCTCAACACAAACCCAGCCCCTTTTTTATTTATGCTACGGCTGGGTATGATATGGGTTAATTAATACTCCGGAGTGAAGTTTCACCTAGGTACAGATATAGGATCAGCTTCCCATTCCCAAACCTTAACCATTAGTAGGGAAGATGCAACATTTAGATGAGCGTCTACAGGCAACTTTACTTGTTTCTGCCTTAGCCAATTCCTTTGTTGTTACCTTGTCACAAAGTAGATAAAGTCTAGCACCAAGGCTAAATGCGTCACAAGCATTTCGCTACACCCGCAATGACATCCACTACACCCGCAATATCATCTGCTAAATATGTATATGTTGGCCTCCCGGATTTCGCAGTGGTCTAGGGCACTGGTAGCTGTGCCACCAGAGACTCTGGGTTCGCGCCCAGGCTCTGTCGCAGCTGGCCGCGACCGGGAGGTCCGTGGGGAGACGCACAATTGACCTAGCATCGTCCGGGTTAGGGAGGGTTTGGCCGCATAGGGATATCCTCGTCTCATCACGCACCATCGACTCCTGTGGTGGGCAGGGCGCAGTGCGCGCCAACCAGGTCGCCAGGTGCACGGTGTTTCCTCCGACACATTGGTGAGGCTGGCTTCCGGGTTGGATGCGCGCTGTGTTAAGAAGCAGTGTGGCTTGGTTGGGTTGTGTTTCGGAGGACGTATGGCTTTCGACCTTCGTCTCTCCCGAGTTGTCTCTCCCGAGATTTGTTTATCACTTTTCTGGTTACTACATGATTCATTCCATATGTGTTATTTCATAGTTTTAACTAATTAAGCGGTCTTCATGAGAGCCGGTTTCATTATCGTGCCTGAATTTTTTTGCGACTGCACTTAAAGAAACTTTCAAAGTTCTTGACATTTTCCCTATTGACTGACCTTCATGTCTTAAAGTAATGATGGACGGTTGTTTCTCTTTGCTTATTTGAGCTGTTCTTGCCATAATATGGACTTGGTCTTTTACCAAATGGTCTACTGTATACCAACCCTACCTTGTCACAACACAACTGATTGGATCAAACACAGGAATGGAAAGAAATTCCACAAATGTACTTTTAACAAGGCACACCTGTTAATTGAAAGGTGACTACCACATGAAGCTGGTTGAGAGAATGCCCTTTGAAAAATCTAAAATATATTTTTTGGATTTGTTTAACACTTTTTTTGGTTACTAGATGATTCCATATGTGTTATTTCATAGTTTGATGTCTTCCCTATTATTCTAGTAAAAATAAAGAAAAACCCTTGAATGAGTATGTGTCCAAACTTTGACTGGTACTATATATATATATATATATATATATATATATGAGAGATAATACACAGTGAATAACAAATATTAATCACAGTTAGAAAATAACATGGCTATATACAGTGAGTACTAGTACTGAGGCGGTGTGCAGTGGTACGAGGCAATTGAGTTAGTTATGTACTGTATATAGGTAGGGGTATATAGGTAGGGGTATATAGGTAGGGGTAAAGTGACTCGGCAACAGAATAGATAGTAGCAGCAGCGTATGTGCAAAAAAACAGTGAGTGAAAAAACAGGTCAATGCTCCAGAGTGACGCAACGGTCTAAGGTACTGCATCTCAGTGCAAGAGGCGTCACTACAGTCCCTGGTTTGAATCCAGGCTGCAGGACATCTGGCTGGGACTGGGAGTCCCATAGGGCGGTGCACAATTGGCCCAGCGTCGCCCAGGTTTGGCCGGGGTAGGCTGTCATTGTAAATATGAATTTGTTCTTAACTGACTTGCCTACTTAAATACAGGTTCAATAAAAAAAACATGCAGGTAGCCATTTGATTAGCTATTTAGCAGTCTTGTTTAGCAGTCTTGTGGCTTGGGGGGTAGAAGCTGTTCAGGGCCTTGTTGGCTCCAGACTTGAAGCACTGGTACTAATTGCTGTGCTGTAGCAGAGAGAACAGTCTGTGGCTTGAATGGCTGGAGTTTTTGACACATTTGACATTTGACACACGGGCCTTCCTCTGACACAGCCTGGTATAGAGGTCCTGGATGGCAGGGAGTTTGGCCCCAGTGATGTACTGGACCGTACGCACTACCCTCTGTAGCGCCTTGCGGTTGGATGCCAAGCAGTTGCCATACCAAGAGGTGATGCAGCCAGTCAAGATACTCTCGGTGATGCAGCCCTAGAACTTTTTGAGGATCTGGGGGCCCATGCCAAATCTTTTCAGCCTCCTGAGGGGGGAGAGGCGTTGTCATGCCCGCTTCACAACTGTGTTGGTGTGTTTGGACCATGATAAATCCTTAGTGATGTGGACACAGAGGAACTTGGAAGTTCTCGACCCGATCCACTACAGCCCCGTCAACGTGAATGGGGGCATGCTCAGCCCTCCGTTTCCTGTAGTCCCCGATCAGTTCCTTTATCTTACTAGCGATGAGGTTGTTGGCCTGGCACCACACTGTCAGGTCTCTGACCTTCTCCATATAGGCTGTCTCATAGTCGGGTCGTCTGCAAACTTAGTGATGGTGTTGGAGTCGTGCGTGGCCACGCGGTCGTGGGTGAATAGGGAGTCCAGGAGGGGACTTAGCACGCTCCCCTGAGGGGCCAGATGGGTTGTTGCCTACCCTTCTGAAGAGTGGCCCTTCAGAAAGTCCAAGATCCAGTTGCAAGGGGGAGGTGTTCAGTCCCAGGGAACTTATCTTAGTGATGAGTTGAGGGCACTATGGTGTTGAATGCTGAGCTGTAGTCAATGAATAGCATTCTCACGTAGGTGTTTATTTTGTCCAGGTGGGAAAGGGCATTGTAGAGTGCAATAGAGATTGCATCATGTCAAATCAAATCACATTTTTGCAATGTTATTGCGGGTGTAGCGAAATGCTTGTGTTCCTAGCTCCAACAGTGCAGTAATATCTAACAATTCACAACATTACACACATATCTAAAAGTAAAAGAATGGAATTAAGAAATATATGAATATTAGGACTAGCAATGTCGGAGTGGCATTGACAAAAATACAGTCTAATAGTATACAGTACATACATATGAAATGAGTAAAGCACTATGTAAACATTATTAAAGTGACTAGTGTACCATTATTAAAGTGACCAGTGATTCTGTGGATCTGTTGGGGCGGTATGCAAATTAGAGTGGGTCCAGGGTGTCTGGGATGATGGTCCAGGGTCCAGGGTGTCTGGCAATGACCAGCCTTTCAAAGCATTTTGTGTAAGTGTTATGGGTCGATAGTCATTTAGAAAGGTTACCTTGGTATTCTTGGACACAGTGACTACGGTGGTCGGCTTGAAACATGTAGGTAATACAGACTGTCAGGGAGAAGTTTAAATTGTCACTGAAGACACTTGCCAGCTGGCCAACGCATGCTCGGATAACGTGTCCTGATAATCCATCTGGCCCTGTGGTCTTGTGAGTGTTTCATAATTAACTACTTATGGTGTGATTGTGGCAACGTACAGGAACTCAAGTCCTTTTGTTCTCCTGATTTGGTATAACTTACTATCAAATTTCGACCACATTAACTCATTTTCAGGCCTGCATATTCCACCTCAAGCCGACACCGTGACAGCTCTCAAGGAACTACACTGAACTTTGTGCAAACTGGAAACCCCATATCCCAAGGCAACATTTATTGTAGCTGGGGACTTTAATTAATAAAGCAAATCTGAGGAAAACACTACCGAAGTTTATCCTACTGTTACAAGTTGACAACTTTTACGCTTACACAATTTCTATTTGGACCTAGAGATGAGTCAGGGGGTTTCTTAATTACTGTTCTTTTGGGTGTCGTGCATCCTCCATAGTGACTGCTGTACACAAATGGTACATGGGCTTAAACTATTACGGACTACAACTGGAAACCCAGAGTTGTAGTCCGTAATAGTTTTCAAGCCCTGCCACATCCGACGAGCATCAGAGCAGTGTGGTAGGATTCAGTCTGAATCCTGTATTGACGCTTTGCTTGTTTGATGGTTCGTCTGAGGGCATAGTGGGATTTCTTATAAGCGTCCGGATCAGTCTCCGGCTCCTTGAAAGTGGCAGCTGCCAAGTGACGCGAGCCTACCAGACGAGCTAAATGCCTTTCATGCTCGCTTCGATGCAAGCAACACTGACGCATGCATAAGAGCACCAGCTGTTCTGGATGACCGTGTGATAATGCTTTCGGTAGCCGATGTGAACAAAACCTTTAAACAGGTCAACATTCACAAAGCTGCTGGGCCAGACGGATTACCAGGACGTGTACTCAAAACATGCACGGACCAACTGTCAAGTGTCTGCACTGACATTTTCAATCTCTCCCTGACTGAGTCTGTAATACCTACATGGCTCACATCAACAGCATCCTCCCGGACACCCTAGACCCACTCCAATTTGCATACCGCCCCAACATATCCACAGATGACGCAATCTCAATCGCACTCCACACTGCCTTTTTTCACCTGAACATAAGGAACACCTATGTGAGAATGCTGTTCATTGACTACAGCTCAACGTTCAACACCATAGTGCCCACGAAGTTCATCACTAAGCTAAGGACTCTGGGACTAAACACCTCCCTCTGCAACTGGATCCTGGACTTCCTGACGGGCCGCCCCCAGGTGGTAAGAGTAGGCAGTAACATGTCTGCCAGGCTCATCCTTAACCTTGGGGCCCCTCAGGGGTGTGTACTTAGTCCCCTCCTGTATTCCTGGTTCACCCATGACTACGTGGCCAAACACGACTCCAACAACATCATTAAGTTTGCTGACGACACAGTAGTGGTAGGCCTGATCACCGACAATGATGATGAGACTGCCTCTAGGGAGGAGGTCAGAGAACTGGCAGTGTGGTGCCAGGACAACAACCTCTTCCTCAATGTGAGCAAGACTAAGGAGCATGGACTACAGGAAAAGGCGGGCCGACTAGGCCCCCATTAACATCGACGGGGCTGTAGTAGAGCAGGTCGAGAGTTTCAAGTTCCTTGGTGTCCACATCAACCACATGTATAAATAGTTTGTGGTCCAAACATACCACAACATTCCCCCTCAGGAGACTGAAAAGATTTGGCATGGGTCCCCAGATCCTCAAAAGGCACACACCTGTCTAGATAAGGTCCCACAGTTGACAGTGCATGTCAGAGCAAAAACCAAGCCATGAGGTTGAAGGAATTATCCATAGAGCTCCGAGACAGGATTGTGTCGAGGCACAGATCTGGGGAAGAGTACCAAAAACGTTTTGCAACATTGTAAACGTGACATTTCAGATTTTTTTAAATACAAATTTGAAAAGAATTTAAAAACCTATTTTTATTTTGTCATTATGGGGTATTGTGTGTAGATTGATGAGGGAAAAAAACTATTTGACACATTTTAGACGGGTGTGGCGGAAATAGCAGAATCCACTAATTTGAAGGGGTGCTTTTGCACATACTTTAGGTCATGTATTGTCGTTGTCACAGCAAAAAGTAATTATTCCCTTAAAAATTATGCATGTTTGACGATGCGTTTCATAATTTTTCGACCACATAGGGGCACTATAGGCTATGTCATACTTCATTCATGAGCCAATCGAGATAGATCCATAATAAAGATTTTATTAGTATAATTCCTATGGTTTCCAAAATATTATTAAATATGTGCAATTAAACGTTAAGGCATCTCAGTAATACAATATATATATATATAAACTGAGTATACCAAACATTAGGAACACCTTCCTAATACTGAGTTGCACCCCGCCCCCTCCCTTTTGCCCTCAGAAGAGCTGCAATCCGTTGCGGCATGGACTCTTCAAAGTGTCGAAAGCGGTCCACAGGGACGCTGGCCCATGTTGAGTCCAATACTTCCCACAGTTGTGTCAAGTTTGCTGGATGTCCTTTGGGTGGTGGACCATTCTTGAAACACACAGCAAACTGTCGAGCATGAAAAACCCAGCAGCGTTTCAGTTCTTGACATAAATCGGTACGCTTGGCACCTACTACCATACCCCGTTCAAAAGCACTTAAATGCTTTGTCTTGCCCATTCACCCTCCGAGTGGCACACATACACAATCTATGTGTCAATTGTCTCAAGGTTTAAAAATCCTTCTTCAACCTGTCTCCTCCCCTTCATCTACACAGATTGAAGTGGATTTAACAAGTTACATCAATAAGGGATCATAGCCTTCACCTGGATTCACCTGGTCAGTCTATGTCATGGAAAGAGCAGGTGTTCTTAATCTTTTGTATACTCCATGTATAATACCACCTCTTTTAAACAAAATGAAGTCACAAATGTATGACATTTTATAGTACCCAGTGAGTGACAATCGTGCTCTTCCTCATGCACATCTCAAGTATTGCTCAAATACAAAAGGCCTTGCAACCTACAGTACACAGTGCATATATTGTAGTATACAGCCCCACGATGAAGGTGTCATGATACCCATAACCCTAGAGGTCAAACAGGTAAATATATTGATTTAAGTCACTTTGTCCTAGAGAGATTTACACATCTATCAAAACATCACGCCAGGGTAAGCCTGCACAAAACACAGCCCTTATAATAAGTGTTTCTAAAATCCCCTATGTGAAAAATGGTGGAAAAAACGATTTGAACCATTTCCCTATTTGACGGCTAGATTTTGTGGGTATTATGACTCATACTGTGGTACTCTATACATACAGTTTCTCTCAAAATCCAGTATAATTCTCTTACATGCCTCAATGTCCATAGGAACATTTTAGGCCTATATGATTTAAAATGTCTTACCAAACAGCAAGGAGTATATACAAAAGCATGTTGACAGCATAATAGCTAGCACAGGACACATAGTTTGGGATTCAAACCAATAGCCTTGTGTTGGTTACTTGGCTATACTGGACTTATGTCCCATAGCTCTCCAACATATATCCTTAGTGCACATCATCTATAGTGTAACCTATCTCTGGTCAAGGTCATTATGGCGCTTAGCCTTCCTGTTTGTAGGAAGGCTCACTGTCAGCAAGCTGCATGTAACACCCTGAGCCAGACCTAATTCTAACTTTACAACGCCAGAAAACGTTAACAGACACACATGCCTCAGATCTCTCTATCCTTAATCTGGTTCCCAGACACTTCCACCCAAAAGGAAGAGTTGCAAAGAAAAAGCCATATCTCAGACTGGCCAATAAAAATAAAATATTAAGATGGGCAAAAGATCAGACACTGGATAGAGGAACTCTGCCTAGAAGGTCAGCATCCCAGAGTCTCCTCTTCACTGTTGACGTTGAGACTGGTGTTTTGCAGGTACTATTTAATGAAGCTACCGGTTGATCACTTGTGAGGCGTCTGTTTTTCAAACTAGACACTCTAATGTACTTGTCCTCTTGTTCAGTTGTGCACCGGGGCCTCCCACTCCTCTTTCTATTCTGGTTAGACACTGTTTGCGCTGTTCTGTGAAGGGAGTAGTACACAGTATGAGATCTTCAGTTTCTTGGCAATTTCTTGCATGGAATAGCCTTAATTTCTCAGAACAAGAATAGACTGATGAGTTTCAGAAGATAGGTCTGTGTTTCTGGCCATTTTGAGGCTGTAATCGAACCCACAAATTCTGATGCTCCAGATACTCAACTAGTCTAAAGAAGGCCCGTTGTATTGCTTCTTTAATCAGAACCGTTTTCAGCTATGCTAACATAATTGCAAAAGGGTTTTCTAATGATCAATTCGACTTTTAAAATGACAAACTGGGATTAGCTAACACAACGTGCCATTGGAACACAGGAGTGATGGTTGCTGATAATGGGCCTCTGTACGCCTATGTAGATATTCCATAAAAAATCTGTCGTTTCCAGCAACAAGTCATTTACAACATTAACAATGTCTACACTGTATTTCTGATCAATTTCATGTTTTAATGGACAATTCTTTTTTGCTTTTCTTTCAAAAACAAGGACATTTCCAAGTGACGGCAAACTTTTCAACGGTAGTGTATATTAAATATTCATTATTAATATACGCCTACTGTATAATAGCTAGCAAATGAATGACCTAACTAACGTTAGCCTGTCTAGCTGGAACTTCTGAAGGAGAATGTTTTTTTTTCTACAATTTCCAAAAGTGCATTAGTAGCACAATTTCTAACTTATTTGCATTCGTTTTTTACTTCCACTTTTATGTTGACTTCTCCATTGATGTTTAAGTTTTCGCTGACTTTTCTTAGCGGGTGTATAATCGTCGCAAATTGAATTATGGGGAGTTTCAGGCCCTGGAGTGAGCATAATTGTACACTCGCAAAGCCGACTTAAAACGAGAGCTGGCGGGCTTATGTTGCAAATTTCCCTTGCTTGGCTAAACATTTGGACCACCCTCCAAGATGGCGACGGGGATTTCCCCAAGGGCTTAAGACGAGGGCAAGTGGACGAGGGTATGTCTTTTAAGTGTTTGGACCGCAGCCCAGATCTAACGGTCGTCTCGGGCCGAAATGCATGTGCAGGCTGTCAAATCAAAGCCACCCCTTCAATATAAGTTGTCAATTTCACAAGGTTGGATTAGTAACATGTTCAACTACTTAAGACATTGGCTCGGATCTAGGTTGTGCCTTTAGATTTTGAGAAAATGAACAACTAAGGAATCATTTTCTTCTCAAACACCAACCCCCGGCCTGGTCCGTTTGGTCTATTTCGCAAGCATTCCCGGAAGTCTCGTGATGTTTAAGTCTCGTTGATATCCCAGGATTATATGCGCTGTTCCCAATAGCCTGGGGACAAGGTTACTCTATCCTTAACCTTCAGTCAGCGCTCGCTCAATATTGTACTGTACTGGTGATTTATGTACTCCAAACAGGCTTATCTAAAATGCCTTTAAATCAGAGCCTGTAGTCTAGTGCAACAAATATCTCTCAGACGACTCAACACAATCCACTCTTAGAAGCATAGATACAAAGTACAATGGAGAACTCAAACAGTAAATAACCATTAGATGGTGCTGTTAATAAGTCATGCCACTAATATTGGGCAAAATGCATCAATGTCCAGGTGGGCTGGAGAGTGTTGGCTTATGGATGATGCTGATTGGCCCCCCTGGCTGTCACTCAAACCAGCAATGTCTTTTTTCTATGGTGTCTTCTTTGTTTTCAGTGTTCACTTTTACCTCCGTCCCATTGGTAGTTTAGGAGATGTCCTTCATTTGATTATTTACATCTCCTCATTCCTTCTAGTGACAGTCATTAGCTTTCCCATGTCTGTCCAACTGCAAGTTTCCAGTTCTGCTGCCCCCATTGCTCTCAGCTTATTTATGCCCCAGTACTCTGCTCAGTGCCATGAGTAGCATTGTCTTTAGCACCCACCCACCCACCCACCATACTCAAAACTCTCTCATTCCAAGATACTGTAATAGGACTCCTCGGTGGAATAGAGAAGTCTGTCATTCCCAACTATAGTGAGGGTGGGGGTGGGGGGGGGGGTTCAGGAGATTTCAGCACAGCAGTGTCTGTCCCAGGCTTGGGGCTCTCCCCCCTCCGCACACACTAACAGGTAGGACTCAGTCCTCTCCTGTGGCCAGCGCACCTGAGAGAGACAATGAGATGAAGAGAGAGGAGGCGAGAGAGGGAAAGGAGAGGGAGACATACAAGGGGAGAAACATAAGGGAAAGGGAGAAGAGAGGGAGAGAGAAAGGTGGAGACATTGTGGTAAGGATGGGGAGAGAGTGCAAGTGAGCGCAGAGAAGGAAAGATGCAGTCAGTAAGGGAGGGATAGAGAACATGAAGAGGAAACAAGAGAAAATAAGTCATTTTTTCATCAAGCATATATCACTCTAAAGATTTACACCACTTGTGTCCCAAATGGCACCCTATTTCCTATATAGTGCACTACATTTGACCAACCCCTATGGGTCCTGGTCAAAAGTAGCACACTAAATACGGAATAGGGTATAATTTAGGATGAAAGCATTGTTTCTAGTCCCCATGAAGATGTTGCCATTTCCTACCCTGTGGAAGAGCAGCAGGTGGCGGTGGAGAGGGATCACCAGCGGGTAGTGACAGGCAGGGGGTGATCTTTTTCCCTGAAACACACTCACAGTCAGCCACTGAACAGGATTGCAGGCCGTGGTATAGATGCAGCCTTTTTTTGTGTGCGAGTCACAGCACAGCACAGCACAGCATGCCGCACTCGTCTGGGACAAAATCCGTGAAAGAAAAGCAGACACAAAATAAATGGTTATTTCCCTGGGGATGATGAAGACACGTGGCATTGGTAAATTCAATTGAATGCAGCAAAATATTTTTCCCCAGGCGAGTGTGGCATGCTGTGCTGTGACGCGCGCAAAAAAGACTGCATTTGTAACATTTTATTTGGATAGTACCTTACCGATGGTTTACAGGCCACATTTATCCAATCTCACCCTACCCCGAACACCATCAAAGGGTACAGACCAGAAAATTGTATCAACCATCTATAGAGGACCATCCAAATAAAGTGGGATACATTGCAGGAGCATAAATAGGGGTTGGTGTCGATTGTGAGGGAGGAAAGAGCTTGTTTTCTTCTCTTTACCTCTATATCCTCATGAAAATGTACACACATTCTCTGTATATACCGGAAAACAAGGCTAATATTACTTGATAAAAGACGTTTCCAAACTGACAGAGCAGAGAGCCAAACATGTGTTTTGTATGCCCTCATAAAGCCTTTGATAATCTCAGAGAGAGAGAGAGAGAGAGAGAGAGAGAGAGAGAGAGAGAGAGAGAGAGAGAGAGAGAGAGAGAGAGAGAGAGAAAGAGAGAGAAAGAGTGAGAGCGTGAGTAAGGCTTACATTGTCCAGACAGTGGGCAGGCAGAGAAAGAGACGACGGGCAGACACGCAGTTCTGTGATTGGAGAAGAGAGAGGTATATTAGAACAGCGCAAGACAGCAGGGGCCTGTTCAGGATGATGAAACATTACAGGAACGTTATGGAACAGATATGGTTGTCTGTCACCCAGAATTGGGGATTAGCTGTATCGTGTCAGCTCTATTCATGACATTTCTATCTGCAACATTCCACAACGTTTGCCTACTGGACATGGCGGCAAAGGACTATGTAGCGCCACTGCTGCAGGTGACTGTTTTGGGTGGGTGCACGGCTGATGAGCCAGCAGACTTTGCCATCCTTGTGAAAAAGACAACAATAATCATTTCAGCAGGAGTGATTGCGTGAGTGAATCGGTGTGTGAAAGTGAGCGGGAGAGAGAGACAGTGATGAAAATGAAGGGATTGGAAAGGGTGAGAGGGATTGCCAGTATTTCTTGAAAACCTTAAAAAGGTACCGTACATATTTCTTGAAAACCTTAAAGGGCCCCTGCAGAGGAAGTTGCTGTCACACTTTTGACTTAATTCCTAGTGCGGAAATGCTGGTTTAGTTTCACCCTACGAACACCGACATATGGCTCCTTATAACTATTGATTGATCGGGCTGTAAGTGCTGTTGTTGTGATGTGGAAACATCTAGGAGCAACAATGGCTCAGCCGCGAAGTGGTAGGTCACACAAGCTCACAGAACGGGGCAGCCGGGTGCTGAAGCGCGTTGCGGATAAAGATTGTCTGTCCTCGGTTGCAGCACTCACTACCCAGTTCCAAACTGTCTCTGAAAGCACAATAACCTTTCGTCAGGAGCTTCATGAAATTGGGTTTCAATGGCCGAGTGGCACACAAGCCTAAGATCACAATGCGTAATGCTGGAGGCTGGAGTGGTTAAAAGCTTGCCGCCATTAGATTCTGGAGCAGTGGAAATGCGTTCTCTGGAGTGATGAATCATGCTTCATCTGGCAGTCCGACGGACGAATCTGGGTTTGGCGGATGCCAGGAGAACGCTACCTGCCCCAATGCATAGTGCCAACTGTAAAGTTTTGTGGAGGAGGAATAATGGTCTGGGGCTGTTTTTCATGATTCGAGCAAGGCCCCTTTAGTTCCAGTGAAGGGAAATCTTAAATCTGCAGCATACAATGACATTCTAGACGATTCTGTGCTTCCAACTTTGTGGCAACAGATTGAAGGCCCTTTGAAGGTTTCAGCATGACAATGCCCCGTGCACAAAGCAAGGTCCATACAGAAATCGTTTGTGGAGATCGTTGTGGAAGAACTTGACTGGCCTGCACAGAGCCCTGACCTCAACCCCATCGAACACCTTTGGGATGAATTGGAATGCTGACTGCGAGCCAGGCCTCACCACCCAATATCCGTGCCCGACCTCACTAATGCTGTTGTGGCTGAATGGAAGCAAGTCCCCGCAGCAACGTTCCAACATCTAGTGGAAAGCCTTTCCAGAAGAGTGGAGGCTGTTATAGCAGAAAAGGGGGGACAAATTCCATGCCCATGATTTGGGAATGAGATTTCCGACGAGCTGGTGTCCACATACTTTTGGTAATGTAGTGTATCAGGTAATCCTACTGTATGTTCCTTATTATTTACTTAGTATTATCAAATTCACGCAGATACTGTATTACATTGTTGATGTGTATGGAGTGAAAAATAACTAGTTAGCTTAACACCAGTGTTCCCGTAGCACTCACATCTATAGCCATGAAATGCTTTGAAAGGCTGGTCATGGCTCACACCAACACCACCCCCCATACACCCTGGACCCACTCCAATTTGCATACCGTCCCAGCACATCCACAGCTGACGCAATCTCCAGGGATGCAAACTGGTGAGGGCCCAAAAAGGTGACACGTTTTTTTGCACTGAAACATTTAACAAAATCCCTGCTAGGGGGAAATGCAGGTTTTAACTAATTAAACAACAAAGAATATGATCTACATGATCAGTCTCTGTGTGTAAAATAAAATGTGGTTATGTGAAACTAACTCACAGCTAAATGTTTTTAAAGAAAGCAAACCAATGTTATTTGTTGCCGAGACTTTACTGCAAATGAGACTCAAGTCTTGAGAAAAAAACAATACACTAATATTGCAGTTCCATGTTGCATCCATGACAGCCTTTATAATAGAACGTTTGTGAACACACACATCTACATATTGCACTTGTGAAAACCCCAACAACCTGCCCGCTTGACCCTATCCCCTCCTCTCTTCTCCAGACCATTTCCGGAGACCTTCTCCCTTACCTCACCTTGCTCATCAACTCATCCCTGACCGCTGGCTACGTCCCTTCCGTCTTCAAGAGAGCGAGAGTTGCACCCCTTCTGAAAAAACCTACACTCGATCCCTCCGATGTCAACAACTACAGACCAGTATCCCTTCTTTCTTTTCTCTCCAAAACTCTTGAACGTGCCGTTCTTGGCCAGCTCTCCCGCTATCTCTCTCAGAATGACCTTCTTGATCCAAATCTGTCAGGTTTCAAGACTAGTCATTCAACTGAGACTGCTCTTCTCTGTATCACGGAGGCGCTCCGCACCGCTAAAGCTAACTCTCTCTCCTCTGCTCTCATCCTTCTAGACCTATCGGCTGCCTTCGATACTGTGAACCATCAGATCCTCCTCTCCACCCTCTCCGAGTTGGGCATCTCCGGCGCGGCCCACGCTTGGATTGCGTCCTACCTGACAGGTCGCTCCTACCAGGTGGCGTGGCGAGAATCTGTCTCCTCACCACGCGCTCTCACCACTGGTGTCCCCCAGGGCTCTGTTCTAGGCCCTCTCCCATTCTCGCTATACACCAATTCACTTGGCTCTGTCATAACCTCACATGGTCTCTCCTATCATTGCTATGCAGACGACAGACAATTAATCTTCTCCTTTCCCCCTTCTGATGACCAGGTGGCGAATCGCATCTCTGCATGTCTGGCAGACATATCAGTGTGGATGACGGATCACCACCTCAAGCTGAACCTCGGCAAGACGGAGCTGCTCTTCCTCCCGGGGAAGGACTGCCCGTTCCATGATCTCGCCATCACGGTTGACAACTCCATTGTGTCCTCCTCCCAGAGCGCTAAGAACCTTGGCGTGATCCTGGACAACACCCTGTCGTTCTCAACTAACATCAAGGCGGTGGCCCGTTCCTGTAGGTTCATGCTCTACAACATCCGCAGAGTACGACCCTGCCTCACACAGGAAACGGCGCAGGTCCTAATCCAGGCACTTGTCATCTCCCGTCTGGATTACTGCAACTTGCAGGCTGGGCTCCCTGCCTGTGCCATTAAACCCCTACAACTCATCCAGAACGCCGCAGCCCGTCTGGTGTTCAACCTTCCCAAGTTCTCTCACGTCACCCCGCTCCTCCGCTCTCTCCACTGGCTTCCAGTTGAAGCTCGCATCCGCTAGAAGACCATGGTGCTTGCCTACGGAGCTGTGAGGGGAACGGCACCTCAGTACCTCCAGACTCTGATCAGGCCCTACACCCAAACAAGGGCACTGCGTTCATCCACCTCTGGCCTGCTCGCCTCCCTACCACTGAGGAAGTACAGTTCCCGCTCAGCCCAGTCAAAACTGTTCGCTGCTCTGGCCCCCCAATGGTGGAACAAACTCCCTCACGACGCCAGGACAGCGGAGTCAATCACCACCTTCCGGAGACACCTGAAACCCCACCTCTTTAAGGAATACCTAGGATAGGATAAGTAATCCTTCTCACCCCCCCCCCCCTTTAAGATTTAGATGCACTATTGTAAAGTGACTGTTCCACTGGATGTCATAAGGTGAATGCACCAATTTGTAAGTCGCTCTGGATAAGAGCGTCTGCTAAATGACTTAAATGTAAATGTAAATGTAAATGAAAAAAACTAAGTAGAAATAGAATGAAACAAACAGGCATTCTATTTTTTCTCTATTATAGGGGCCGCTATAGTAGTAGACATCGATGCACAAGGCTACGTGTCTGCAAAAAAAAATGTTAACTGTGTAAACAATGTAATAATCCCCCCCTCACTCACACACGTGTTACTGTCAAGTTCAACACAACAAAAGCAATATCTCTAGGCTACACTACACATTATTACATTGTACACTTTCTGCCTGTGGACATCTGTTCTACATTGTGCCAACAGAGCATTTAAATTGTTTTAACATTTTACCTTTATTTAACTAGGCAAGTCAGTTAAGAACACATTCTTATTTTCAATGACGGCCTGGGAACAGTGAGTTAACTGCCTGTTCAGGGGCAGAACGACAGATTTGTACCTTGTCAGCTCAGGGGTTTGAACTCACAACCTTCCGGTTACTAGTCCAACGCTCTAACCACTAGGCTACCCTGATACCCTTTGTTGGCAAAATCGATCTCTTTCTTTCTCTTTTTACACCTGGCATACCCCTTTTTATCCACTGTATTCAAAAAGTAAGGATGAAGGAAAGTGTGTTGTGTTCCTTTCACCTCTAGTGGCATCCAGGTCCAGCTCCAACTACACTTGATCCCTGAATCCACTTGTTTATCAAGCAACGTCTCATTTTCACCTAATTCTCCCATTCAGAAAATTAACAACATACTGTAGAGGGAAACCATTAGTTCTAAGATATGTGTTAGTTCGTTAGCTAGTTAACTATTTAACATTTCACATAGATTGCCAGGGTCCAGTAAGCAACAAACACGTTATAACTTGAGGAACGGCAAGGAGTCAGTGGCTTGCAAAATGTATTCACCCCCCTTGGCACTTTTCCTGTTTTGTTGCCTTACAACCTGGAATTAAAATATATATATATTTTTAGGGGGTTTGTGTCCTTTGATTTACACAACATGCCTACTACTTTGACGATTCAAAATATTTTTTATTGTGAAACAAGCAAGAAATATGACATAAAAACTGAAAATGAGCATGCATAACTATTCATCCCCCCAAAGTCAATACTTTTCACCTTTTTGGGGTATGTCTCTATAAGCTTGTCACATCTAGCCACTGGGATTTTTGCCCATTCTTCAAGGCAAAACTGCTCCAGCTCCTTCAAGTTGGATGGGTTCTGCTGGTGTACAGCAATCTTTAAGTCATACCACAGATTCTCAATTGGATTGAGGTTTGGGCTTTGACTAGGCCTTTCCAAGACATTTGAATGTTTCCCCTTAAACCACTCGGGTGTTGCTTTAGCAGTATGCTAAGGGTCATTGTCCTGCTGGAAGGTGAACCCCCGTCCCAGTCTCAAATCTCTGGAAGACTGAAACAGGTTTCCCTCAAGAATTTCCCTGTATTTAGCACCACCATCATTCCTTCAACTCTGACCAGCTTCACAGTCCCTGCCGATAAAAAACATCCCCACAGCATGATTCTGCCACAACGCTTCACCGAGGGGATGTATTCTCGGGGTGATGAGAGGTGTTGGGTTTGCGCCAGACATAACGCTTTCCTGATTGGCCAAAAAGCTATGTTTTAGTCTCATCTGACCAGAGTACCTTCATCCATATGTTTGGGGAGTCTCCCACATGCCTTTTGGCAAACATCAAACGTGTTTGCTTATTTTTTCTTTAAGCAATGGATTTTCTTTCTGGCCACTCTTCCGTAAAGCCCAGCTCTGTGGAGTGTATGGCTTAAAGTGGACCTATGGACAGATCCTCCAATCTCCACTGTGGAGCTTTGCAGCTCCTTCAGGGTTATCTTTGGTCTCTTTGTTGCCACTCTGATTAATGCCCTCCTTGCCTGGTCTGTGAGTTTCGGTGGGCGGCCCTCACCACTGGCACGTTTGTTGTGGTGCCATATTCTTTCCATTTTTTAATTATGGATTTAATGGTGCTCTGTGGGATGTTCAAAGTTTTCTTCTCCACAACTTTGTCCCTGACCTCTTTGGAGAGGTCCTTGGTCTTGGTCTTCTTGGTGGTGCCCCTTGCTTAGTGGTGTTGCAGACTCTGGAGCCTTTCAGAACACTTGTATATACAGTGGGAGAACTTGCCCAATTGGTGGCTGACTAAATACTTTTTTGCCCCGCTGTACCTGCTAGCAGTGCTTAGCCTTTTCCACTGGCGAAAGAAAATAAAAAAAATAACTGACGAATTACATAATTATTTTGAGTTTTATTACTCACGCAACATTCATCCCTTCAAGCAATGTCCGTTTAATAAGTTCAATCATCTCGTCACCACTGTAATATTTGTGTTGTGGAGAAATGGCCAGGCAGGAGACGGGAGTACAGTTAGTTTTCGTTTAGTCAAAACCACTCGTGCTCTACAGTTCCCGGCAAAATAGTGCGCATGTGCATTTCCTATTAGGTGTAGTAACGTAACACTGCCGTAATACATTACTGCTTAGTAACAGCATAGTAACTAATATAAACAGATGTCGATCCCAGATACTACACTTTGAACAACTCTTTTTTTATTTGCAGGATTATTTCATGCTGATGAAAGATAAGGGCCATATGTTTCGAAAGCCACATCGCAAGTGATTATTATTTGACGTTTCTATACAGCGTTGGGATTGTAGTTCACATGAGGCAGTCTTGGGCGAAGCTAATTGCTGAAAACTGTAGGGAGAAGGCAGAATACCGCCTAGAGTTTGAGAGCTACTGTGGTGGTTCTAGCTTGCTTAGCCTACAATATGTGATGGGTTAAAACTATTGGAGAACTTGGCTACAGGAGCAGAAGAAAACTATTTTTTATGAATGGAATTATGTCACCTCTTTGTGTGTGTGTGTGTGTGTGTGGGGGGCTTTTTCTACATTGAACACCTGCCCCACCAGCCATCCATCCATTAGAAACCTTCCCCGGAGAGGAGGAAGACCCCCTAACACTGCTTCTTTATAAAAGCTCACAATGCTGTATTGATTTATTGTCAGGGAGGGTCAATGACTGCATACCAGACCTATTTTTAGAGGGGATATTTATCGTTTTGTTCTGGCCAAAGGTTCCAACATAAGCAGATGCTGCTCCTGCTATGCAACACTCTTTTTTCACAGTATGTGGCTCATATGGTCTGGAATTCCTACCATCTCACATTTGTCTTGATATTTGACACTGCTGCTTGTGAAGAGATGCTATATCCAATAGATGTCTATAGGAGGAGTAAATGCTGTACACATCAAATGTAAGAGAACTTACTGAAAAAGGGGGGGGACTAGTTGGAAAATAAATGTTCTTTTTAGTTTTCCGCTGCAAAACGATTTAAAACTTTTTCAGTTGTGTGCCTTAAACACAAGCCAGACCTTATCTTACTGAACTTGACGAGAGAGGCCACAGGTTCAAAATGATCTGTCAAATGGATGGAACAGAAACCCAAGGAAGGATGATAGAACAGGCAATGATTCAGGTATTTTTTTTTTTAAGAAGAGATAAGGAGGGATGAGTGCTGGGTCTCTTGCCTGTCTCCTTGGAGGACTTCAGGCCCCCGATCTCCACCCTTAGACTCTCCATCTCTTTCTCCAGATCTCCATTCCTCTTCTCTGCCTCATGTAGCCGTCTATAGAGATATGTGGATACGGTCAGCTCTGGTATTGGCTATGAATATTTACCTAAATATCAAATTACATCATGACATTATGGATACCTCTATAACATACATGTACATTACCTAGATGAGGGAGGCCCATTTTTAGCAGTAGAGCAATACTGCAATAAATGCCCCTTATCAACGTGTCTGTCTGTCTGTCTGTCTGTCTGTCTGTCTGTCTGTCTGTCTGTCTGTCTGTCTGTCTGTCTGTCTGTCTGTCTGCACTCAGGGTTCATCTAACCTGTGCAGGTCCTCATCAAGTCCTGAATTCTGGTCTGTCTCCTCCTCGTCCTCCTCTATCGTGGTGTGAGTGGACTCTGCAGTACCCTGCTCCAAGGCTAGGGGGAGCTCAAGAAGGGCAGGCAGGCTGTCAGTTGATGTCAGAGCGTCTCTGAGCTGCCACATCTGACTCTGAAAGCCCACACCACCTCACTCAGTGTCAGAAATACACAACATGGTAAAGGTAAACATATCAGTTCCCCGAAAAGAACGTAGCCGTTAATATCTCTTACATGCCTAACTCTGATGCATGCCACAGAACACATCAGACATTCAAGATGCAGCTTGCTCAAGAAGCACTAAGCATTTAGTCACAACTGACTGGCACACTTGAGATGAGGTTAACTATAACAGTTAGTATTCCTGAATAAACAAACTGACATCTACATGTGTAACAGAGCTACAGCTAACTAGCTAGCGATTCTGTATTGGCTACATGAGACCACTCAAATTGACTTAACTAGCCTAGCTAGTGGTTAGTATTTAGTTTAGTTTTGACTATTACAACTCATCTCAGCTAGTCTCTAGTGTGGATAGTCAACCTACCAGCTTGTCCTGGAAATTGAGGCTTGGCAACCCTTGATGCCGCTGGTGGTCAATCTCCATCATGATGTCACAACTGCGGTCCAAGGCACCTGTCTGTCTGTAAGAGATTGAGAAATTGGCGGAAACAAACATAAGTGTTTTGACATAGTTTTGTATGATACCCCATTAATTTGAGGGACGTTTATACTGAGACAGTATATGATATGAATGTGACCTTGTAGCTGTGTAGGAGTAGCCAACGAAAGCCAGGTGAACACCGATAGGGGCCCTGTCCATCACGTCACTCAGTGTTTCCTGCAGGACAAAAGACAGCATTACATCTAGTGTGCTTTATATGCATGTCAGGTATGGTCAATTCCATGCCAGCGCAGACGGATAATATTCTTGGCATCTCAGATTGTTATGGCAATTCTCACATAGAAACTTCATTGGGAGGAAGGATGTTTGACATGCTCTTATACATTTGTATCACAAACCATTTAAGGCACTTTTAAGGCGTATACACACCTCCTGTAAGACGTTATGATCCGTAAACTACATGATACAGACATCATCTTGGTGTCATTACACTCTTTATAGTGTGATCAAATTCAGTCCTGCCCCCCTTCCCCCGGGTGTATATTTTGGTTTTTGCCTTAGCATTACACAGCTGATTCAAATAGCTGAATGTTTAGCTGAATGTGACATTCTAAAGGAGTGCTGTGATTGGTTAATGACCTACTGTATAATGTCTATTCCTATGTACAGTACCAGTCAAAAGTTTGGGCACACCTACTCATTCTTTTTCTTTATTTTTACTATTTTCTACATTGTAGAATAATAGTGAAGACATCTCAAATATGAAATAACACATGGAATCATGTAGTAACCAAAAAAAGTGTTAAACAAATCAAAATATATTTTATATGGGAGATTCTTCAAAGTAGTCACACTTTGCCTTGATGACAGCTTTGTGATACAAATGTAAAAATCATGTCAAATATTTTCTACCTATGCTGGCATGGAATTAACATTATACGTTGTCTAAGGTCCCTTCTTAGGCTTGCTTCTGGAGCCATGTCATATTGGAGCCAGACCACACTATCTACCAAGAGATTTCTCATCTATATTATTCCTAGCTGTCTATTTACCACCACAGAATGAAGCTGGCACTAAACCAACTCTAAACCAACTCTATAAGGCCATAATCAAAGAAGAAAATGCTCACCCAGGTGCGGCGCTCTTAGTGGCCGGGGACTTCAATGCAGCAAACTTAAATCAGTTTTACTAAATTTGACTAGCATGTCATATGTGCAAGCAGAGGAAAACAAATCCTAGACCACCTATATTCCACACACAGAGACGCGTACAAAGCTCTCCCCGCCCTCTATTTGGCAAATCTGACCATAATTATATCCTCTTGACTCTTGCTTATGAGCAAAATCTAAAGCAGGAAGTATCTGTGACTCGCTCAATGTGGAAGTGGTCAGATGACGCAGATGCTACACTACAGGACTGTTTTGCTAGCACAGACTAGAATATGTTCTGGGATTCATCAAATGGCATAGAGGAGTACACCACCTCAGTCATCGGCTTCATCAATAAGTGCATCGACGACGTCGTCCCCACACTGACTGTTCATACATATCCCAACCAGAAGCCATCTGCAGGCAACATCTGCATCAAGCGAAAGGATAGAGCTGCCACTTTCAAGGAGTGGGATACTAATCCGGACGCTTATAAGAAATGCCGCTATGCCCGCAGATAAACCACCAAACAAGAAAGGCGTCAATACAGGACTAAGATTGAATCATACTACACCGGCTTTGACGCTCAACGGATGTGGCAGGGCTTGAAAACTATTACGGACTACAAAGGGAAACCCAGACGCGAGCTGCCCAGTGACGTGAGCCTACCAGACGAGCAAAATGCCTTTTATGCTCGCTTCTAGGCAAGCAACACTGAAGCATGCATGAGAGTACCAGTTGTTCTGGATGACTGTGTGGTAACACTATTAGTAGCCGATGTGAACAAAACCAGGTCAACATTCACAAAGCCGCTGGGCCAGACGGATTACCAGGACGTGTACTCAAAGCATGCGCAGACGAACTGGCAAGTGTCTTCACTGACATTTTCAACCTCTCCCTGACCAAGCCTGTAATACCTACCTCTTTCAAGCAGACCACCATAGTCTCTGTGCCCAAGGAAGCAAAGGTAACCTGCCTAAATGATTACCGCCCGTGGCACTCACATCGGTAGCCATGAAGTGCTTTGAAAGGCACCACAGTATCCTCCCGGACACCCTAGACCCACTCCAATTTGCGTACCACCCAAACAGATACACAGATGATGCAATCTTAATTGCACTCCACACTGCCCTTCCTCACCTGAACAAAAGGAACACCTATGTGAGAATGCTGTTCATTGACGACAGCTCAGCGTTCAATACCAGAGTGCCCACAAAGTTCATCACTAAGCTAAGGACTCTGGGACTAAACACCTCCCTCTGCAACTGGATCTTGGACTTCCTGACGGGACACCCCCAGGTGGTAAGAGTAGGCAACAACACGTCTGTCACGCTGATCCTTAACAATGGGGCCCCTCTGGTATGTATTTAGTCCCCTCATGTACTCCCTGCTCACTCACTCACGAAATTACCTCAACTAACCTGTACCCGCTCACATTGACTAGGTACCGGTGTCTTAGTTGTATATAGCCTCGTTATTCTTATTCTTATTGTGTTATGTTTTTATTATTACTTTTTGTTTTAGTCTACTAGGAAAAAAATGTCTTACGTAACTCTATGGAAGTTGCTCTATATTAGGCCCCTTTATGTTTGAATGGATTGTATATAGATTGTATACTGGCTTTTCAGATTAATACCATTTCACTGAGGCAGTCGTCCAACACATCAAAGTTGGAGGTGTCAGTGGCGTTGGAGACTTCAGGTTCGAAGGGTGCTGGAAGTTCATGCAGGGAGCCCCAATCTAGTCCACAGAAGAAAGGGTGGCCCCTGAAGTCCCCAGAGCCCCCAGCCCCCATACGATCCTCCCTCTCACAGATCAGCCCCATGATGAGGGAACGGGCCATGTTTGAAACCTCGGGGCCAGACTGTGGGAACTCAAAGTGCTCCTGGAGGGACATAATGGTTAGTTCCTTATACTGTAATTCAAGCTTGCAGCTCTTCTTCACAATTATTTAGGTTTGAGCTCAATATATACATTTTTGCAGTCTTTGCAGATGTATAAGAAGATGGTTACATAGATTACTATGGCCAAATCCCAAATCGACCTCTACGCACCTGATTGGATTTGACAGGTGTAAGCAATATCGTAATAGCTCTCCTCTGATAAGTGGAAGCTAGGTGGAAGTTTCACAATATTGCTTATACTGATCAAATGATCTAAGATCTCCACAAGTGTAGGGCTTAGGGGTCGATTTGGGATTGAGCCCTATTGAATATTAGCTATTTTTAAACATCCCTTCCTCCTCTGATTTCCCACCACTCTTGGCACCGATATGTACAGATACATATGTACATTTTCTGATGACTCTTCAACATGTTCTCCTGTTCAATGTGTGAAGTGACCTTGTCTCAGTCGCCATCTTACCTGGAAGTTCATGATCTTGACATAGGTCTCCGAGATGGACTCTGCGTAGAAGGGTGTGGTCCCCTGCAGCATCTCGTAGGCACAGACCCCCAGGGCCCACCAGTCACACTCAGGGCCATAGCCTCCCCCTCCCTCCACCGCACGCAGGATCTCTGGGGACAGGTAGTCGGGTGTGCCTACTGCCAAGGACGAGTGCACCTGCAAATGCACAGTGACATGTCAACACACACACAAATGCATTGACAAAAGTAGGATTCTATCCTTGGGATGCAATACGTTCACCTTATAGAAGAGAGAAAACTTCCCTCACAGAAAGTAGTAGTTCTAACTCATTAGTAGCAACAGAAGTCACACACTGTCACACTATAACACACAGAGGAGTACACCTTTGTGTCACCGACGTGGTTTAGTGAGTAAGTAACCCTACCTGAGCCCTAAAAAGACTTGCTTTAGCTCCCTGAGCCTTGGCTTTAGCTCATAGGGCTAACACAGCCTTCCCACTGGGCACAAACTGGTTGAATAAACATTGTCTCAATGTGGTTTGTTAACGTACTGTGACATAGATTCTATGTGGAAAATATATTTGATTTGAAAAAAAATATTTGAGGATGGAATTTCAACCACAGAATTATGTCCAAATAGACAAACCTTGCTGCCCTGGTCAACTGTAAGTGCTGTTATTGTGAAGTGGAAACGTCTAGGAGCAACAACGGCTCAACCGTGAAGTGGTAGGCAACACAAGCTAAAAAGTATCTATACTGGATAATGCTAGTGTGGCAGGCTAGCTAGCTACAGGCTAGCTAACGTTAGCTTACAAGTCGGATTTGAAAGTTACTTTGTAGCTCATTAAAGTATTCTGTATTGTCTAGGGCAAACCTAAATAATGGATGCAGCTACTGTATGGTGGTAGCTAACTCATGTATGACAAATACAGTGAACTAGGAGCAACAAAACGAACCGTAACGGTGTCACCGGCCTGAATCTAATCCAATCTGGAGCTACAGTCAGTGTACAATGTAAAGCAAAGAATTAGCTTGACCAGAGTTACTGCATTGATGGCACAGACGGCTTCATCAACAACGGCTATGTGAAAAGTTTTATAAAAAAATTAACTAGTAGGTTCATTAATCAGCCAAGCAGATACAAGTAGTACCAAAAATGACGTTAGAAATATGTCTTTTAGAAGTTATTTTTCAGACGTCGACATCAAGTACACTTCAGGTGCTGAATGAATGCTTAGAAGACTACCATAAAAAAGTTAGGGGTCACCATCTTACCCAAAGCCCTGAGAGATGGTATTACATTTTCTTGGTTCAACAAAGGAATTAAACCATTTGTCAATCTCTACAGAGAAGGTGAACTACTATCCTTTCAACAACTGGCATCTCATTTTCAGTTACCTCAAACACATTTCTTCAAGTACCTACAGGTTAGGCATTACATTGCCACTCAGCAGGGAGGTAAGATTCAGCCCATGAGTAAACCTAAAACTGATAAACTGTGGCTGGAAAGGAAATGGGTAAAGGGTTTCATTTCCAAGATGTACTCTGGTCTTCAAACTCTGTTGGGGAATGATGAACCTCTGAAAGCTTGCATGAAGTGGCATGATGACCTTGGTCTCATTGTTAAGGATGAGAAATGGGGAAAGCTCTTTTTAGATGCTCATCATCTTTTATTTAACACAAGGCACAAGTTGATGTAATTCAATAATTTACATAGACTCTACTTTACATCAGAGAGACTGTATAAGATCAATTCTAAATATTCACCATTTTGCCCAAGGTGTAAAACGGGGGTGGGAACACTTATGCAGATGTTTTTGTCCTGCCCTGAACGAGGCAATTATTGGAAAGACATTAATCAGATCTTATCACAGGTCACTAATATGACGGTACCACTAGATCCTTCCCTTATTCTTCTCAGAGATTATTCTGTTCTACCAGTTAATATTTGTAGTAAAATCATATTCATTAAATTGGCAGTCATTGCAGCCAATAAATGCACAGCTATTATATGGAAGAGTGACACTCCGCCAAGCAAGCAGATGTGGCTAAAAGAACTATCTTTCTATATTCCATCTGATAGAATAACATGCAATTGACATAATAAACCCTTTGAATTTACTGATGTCTGGGGGGACTTTCAGCAGTTTCTAGAGACGTCACCTTAGCTGCCTCATTACTACTTTCCTCATTAATGTATTATTATTATTTGTTTTTGTGTTGAATAATTTATTTTCTAGCATGGAATGTGAAGGTCATTCTGTTTTTTTTTTTTTTTTTTTGTTAGTCAGGGAAGCTAATACCGGTAGAGGGGAGGGAGGGGTGTGTTCCTGTGTTGGGGAGGGAAGTGTTTTGCACAATGTGTCCCCATGTAGCATTGTGTTTTGTGTAGGTGGAAGGAATAACGGGGCATTATCTGTGTCATATTTTCAGGATTGTTTCATTGTAAAAAAAAAAAAAAAAAAAAAAATATATATATATATATATATATATATATATATATTTATACCCAAAAACATTTTTGGGGTCACTTAGAAATGTCTTTCTTTTGAAAGAAAAGCACATTTTTGGTCCATTAAAATAACATAAAATTGTTCAGAAATACAGTGTAGACATTGTTAATGTTGTAAATGACTTTTGTTGCTGGAATATCTACATAGGCGTACAGAGGCCCATTATCAGCAACCATCACTCCTGTGTTCCAATGGCACGTTGTGTTAGCTAATCCAAGTTTATCATTTTAAAAGTCTAATTGATTATTAGAAAACCATTTTTGCAATTATGTTAGCTCAGCTGAAACTGTTGTCCTAAATTAAAGAAGCAATAAAACTGGCCTTCTTTAGACTAGTTGAGTATCTGGAGCATCAGCATTTGATTTCAGGCTCAAAATGGCCAGGAAAAAAATACATTTCTTCTGAACTTGTCAATTTATTCTTGTTTTGAGAAATGAAGGCTATTCCATGCAAGAAACTGCCAAGAAACTGAAGATCTCGTACAACGCTATGTACTACTCCCCTCACAGAACAGAGGAGTGGGAGGCCCCGGTGCAGTGATGATGTTCAAAGTACTCCAACATACAGAATAAACCAACAGACCACTTCAGCTACAATAACATTCTAAGTAATGGTTACAGATGCTTTTTGTTTTCTTGCTTTGACTGTGATATGTTGTTGTTTATCTACCTTAGTTGAATGCACTGAGTGTAAGTCACTCTGGATAAGAGCTGCTGAATGACCCCAAAAAATCTTGGTCAACCGAGAGTCATCTGTTCTTTCGACCAATCGATTGGTTGACATTTTTAAATGTGTATTTTTCTATAATATAAACACACTATGTTTGAATAAAATCAACTATATGTAGGCTACTGAGCTTGTCTGATGCTTTAAGCACTGATATTAAAAATGACTAAAGAGGGAGACAGAGATTAATATAGCCTATCCAGAAGAAAAAAAACCTGTTCCAACCCACCTCCTCCCAGTTTCGCAGATTCCGCCATTAGGCTCCTGAAAGTTGCCGGTAATAGACTACACCAGCTGTGAGCAAGCTTTTCCATTTGGAGTGCCAAGTTATCATACCATTTCTACTGATCTGCATGCCAGTTATGATTTTCATATGCACATGTTTGTGGAACAGTTTCATTCCACAAACAGTCTTCATATCTCAAAATCAATGTAATGTGGTGAAACAAAACGCTACCTAAATGAAAGTGACACATCTAAAAGTAACTTCTATTGCCATTGCCAATATTTAAAAATAGCCTTCATAAACCAACAACTAAAAACATTGCAGCCTGCAGGTCGAAAATATCCAGATGAAAATAAATATCCTATGAATCACACTGGCTAGTCTGCAAGGAACTTAAAACATTATATCAACTATGAACTTGGTCCAGCCTGATCGTGCCAGCAAACTTGCAACATTGTATAAAATATTCTGGGCCCTCAGTGTCCTGCACCAGTGAGCTCCAGACAGACAGAGACAGCTGTAGGATATTTGTGCAAGGTATAAGAAGTAATCAGGTAGGCCTATGTTATGGTGTTTCCACCAGAGCAGAGCATTACATGCTGAGTGGTTATCGAAAGGGAGAAAGCTAGTAGGCGAAATATTTTCATTCTCAATGGATGTAGAAACAGACGTTGTTTACTTGCTGTTTGAGGCGAAGAGAAAACGACTTTGAGAAGATTTTTTCTATTGTGTTATTGACTGTACGTTTGTTTATGTGTTTACTCCTGTGTTGTTGTCGCACTGCTTTGCTTTATCTTGGCCAGGTCGCAGTTGTAAATGAGAACTTGTTCTCAACTGGCCTACCTGGTTAAATAAAGGTGAAATAATATATTAAAAAACACAGTGATGGTGAGTCAAGACAATCAGAAATTGTATCAGATCCCCAAATGGGCACATTTATAGTTCTACATCTATGCGCAGGCCAGGTAGCCTAGGCCTACTTCTATACCTAATCAGAGTACTCTACTGTGCTCTACTCTACTGAGCTGTACTGTCCTGTCCAAACCTGTGAACATAGATGCCCCAGACCAGACCAAATCTGAACCAATTATAGACATCTATTTTTGAGCTGAATCAAGGATGGTCTGGGTCCCCTGATGTGAAATGTATAGTGGGTAGAATCATTTTGGTTGTGAAGTGTTATCAAAAAGCATTGTCCTTTCTTTATAGTACCATGCAATTTACCACTTGGCTGTCTATTGTATCCCCCTGTCACAGGACCTCTCAGTCAACACCACCTCATAAGATGAGAAAGTCAATCGTTTATGAGGATTGCCTGCTGCAGTTGTTTGAGAGATGTCAATTTTGCAGCCGAACATGCAACATAGAGAAGACCAGCAAGGGACCCTCAGCATCGTGCAGACATGTCCTCGCTGTGAGCAGGGCAGACACTTGAATCAGGTTGGTGACATTTGACTTGGTCAAAGGTCAAAATCGTTCCGAGATTTGTCCCAATTCACCTTCATGACTCAGCCTGGTGAACCAGCCCGATTGCTACGTTTACCATTCTATTTCAAATGATATCTGAGGTGAAATAGAAAGGTGAGCGCAGCAATCAGGTTGGTTCCACCATTTGAATCATAACCACCGTTGATAATGTAATCAGTGTTTTGTGCGTGTGTTTGTGTGACCGAGCAGTATCTTTAATCTCGGGCTCCCGAGTGGCACAGCGGTCTAAGGCACTGCATCCCAGTGCTTGAGGTGTCACTACAGATACACTGGTTTGATTCCAGGCTGTATCACAACTGGCTGTGATTTGGGAGTCCCATAAGGGCGGCGTACAATTGGCCCAGCGTCGTTTGGGTTTGGCAGGTGTAGGCCATCATTGTAAATAAGAATTTGCCTAGTTAAAGGTTACGTTTTTGTTCAATTAAAATAATGAGGGGCCAGGAGCTGATCTGAGCTGCCATGCCCATTAATGGGGCACTAGCAAAGACCTTACCTCCAGCCTCACCTCCTGCCTGCTCACTAAAGGTGATCGATGGTGAGAACAGAATTAGGTTTGTTTAGACTGACCTGTTCAAACTTCAACATAGCATATGTTTGTCAGATTTCACCTATCCTGACTGCCATTGGTAATAGAACAGTGACTGTGTGTATGTTCATAGATGCATCTATCAGCCAGTACTTGGAGACTTGCAAGATGATGTGATGGAGTCCTGACCAACAGACAGGCTTGATAATGACGTCTCTGAATGGAGAAAGACCAGGCACTTTCACAATGTGGGACTAAAGGTGATTACTAATAACACAGTACAGCAGAAATGTCCAGTATTTGCAACATCCTTTCCAGCATATGAGTTGACACTGGAGAGACGAAGCAGGTACGGGGAGTCAAACCTTTAATATATAACGGGCATGGAACGAGACAGGAACAGCGTCAGCATAAAAGAAAACAAAGACAAAAACAATCAATGCAGAAGCGGGGAACAGAGCAGGGGAACTGACAAATATAGGGGAGGTAATAACAGGTGATGAGTGAGTCCAGGTGAGTCCAATATCACTGATGCGCGTAATGAGGGAAGGCAGGTTTGCGTAATGGATGATAGGAGTGTATGATGCAGGGCTCTGCCTGATGAACTCTGCCTCTACTCAAACTATTTCTACAGATGGAGAGGACCGTAGATGCTTTTGCCAGATGCTAGCTTTGGCCGTTTGATTGGGACACCATAAAAGTTTAATCTGACCTGTTCAAACTTCAACATAATACCTGTTTGTGTGTCAGATATTACCAATCCTAACTGTAATTGGTAATAGAAAAGTGACTATATGTGTATGTGTTCACAGACACATTTATGGAGCCAACAAATGGATACTTGCAAGATGTCCAGGCTGACAGACGGGCTTGATACTGATGTCTCAAAATGGAGAGAGACCTGGCACTGGCTAGACACAACTTTTACGTGTATTTTTTTTATTTATTATTGAATTGAATGGTATCAGTCAATGTGGGGAGGGAGAAACCCTGTGTATTCTGCACCAGGATCAGGAAAATCCTGTTGTATATGGGACACCACACAGGAAGGTATGACCGCTCTGACATGTTTGCCAAGGTAACCCCATTACCAACAGACAAGATGCCGATAGGCACAGTATCTGTATCTATACCATAGCACCATGTTATTTAACACATCCATGGCCACATTTTGAGGTTACTGTAAATAAACTTGTCTTCTTATGTAATCATATGAAGCGTGCATGTTCCACATAGCATGCATAGGTCGTTGCAGGCCTGTAGAGATCTTCACAATTGCTGTAATAATCTGCACAGAATCTCAAACGGCATTGATCGCTGGCATTGATCGTGTACTTTTAATGTAATCTCAACTGCAATCCAGGTCATTTTGGTTCTGCTATTAAATGAAGCACAGTGACAACACAATCTGTTGTATAAATAAACAATTTGACATCGTATTTCCATTTGAACGTTGCTGTGCTTTCAAATAGGTAAAAGCGCAGTGGTAAACATTTGGGTGACAACTACACCAAAAATGTGACATTGTTTTTCCATTGGAATTAGGTTGTGCTTTTAGATGGTTGAAAGCATAGTGATAACGCATTAGAAATTCAACAAACTATTAGTTGTCTTTTTGAGTGGGTGAATATAGGTTGTAATGTCATTAATCAACGTCTCAAGGAAATGCCCAATTATCCACATTGAAATGATGTGGTGTGCCCAGTGGGTTGTGACAGTAGACCCAGGTTCGATACCCAGTCTGTAACTTTTGCACAGCAATATTGTTAACAGTGGAGTGAATTGTGAGTGTTTTGCAGCCCTTTGGGGCCTCTCACCATGCCATCCTCCTGGACCCTCAGACAGGAACCAAAGTCCCCCAGCCTGATGTGGCCCTCTGCCGTCAGCAGGATGTTGTCAGGTTTGATGTCCCTGCAGAAGGGAGTAAAAGATGCCAATCTGTCTATATGCTTTCAAGGTCTTCCCGTTCCCAGGCCATTTATATGGGATTGCATAACTAATGTTGCAATGGTTCTTGGAATCCTGCACTCATTTGAGGTGCATGGACCAAAAACAAACCATTAGATGCAGTCCACACTCAAAACAAATTGTGTTTCAAGTTATTGTATGCTGATATATTCATCCATTCTATAGTCAACAATGTTCTCTGAACTTCCCTTGTATGTGTTCCAAGGAAGGAACAATTGTCCCAGTCTGTTTTAAATAGACGTGCGGCGACGCCCACCTGTGGGGAAAACAACCTGTGGTTGCCTTGTTTACCCCATTGTCCTACAATGAAAAATGTAACCTTTTTCAAACACCATTTTCTTGTGTAAAATGTTTTCCACACACACATAGCTACGTCTAGCCTACTTGAAAACCGGGTCCCCACAATTTCCCACTCTTACACACTGAATACTCCTACGTGGGAGTTTTGCGAAATAATTATTGTTTTCCCCAATTTGTGGGCGTGGTCAAGAGGAATTCCTTGTTATGACATGAATACCAACTCGCAGTATGTTCCCTGTTTTCTGAGTGTTCTTTCGAACATTCCTTCCAGAAACATGACTGTTTTCAGAACTTTAGGGGGGCATTCTAGGAACACCACAAATTATTTGCTGGATGGTGTCGTCTTTTCGGGTGTCTCTGACTAACTAACCTGTGCACATAGCCCATCCTGTGGATGGAGTCAATGGCCATGACCATCTCAGCCAGGTAGAACTGCGCCATGTCCTCAGGGATACGGTCGCCAAACTTACTGAGCAGGGTCAACAGGTCACCACCCACGTAGTAGTCCATCACCAGGTACTGAGAGGGAGAGAGAGAGAGAGATATTGTGCAAGGGGAGAGATAGAGGGAGGGAAAGAGGGAAAGAAACTGAGGGCAGCTACATTTACACTGAAAAGACAGTGTAGCTTCAGTCAAAGTCCACAGGGTTCTCCCAAGAATCTGCCACTGACGTGACCCTCGTAACTGAGTGCTTGTTACTGATACCCACCAGGTAATTGTCATCCTGGAAGGCGTAGTGCAGCTCAGTGATCCAGCGTCGATCGCCCTTCAGCAGAACCTCTCTCTCCTCTTGGTAACAAGCTGTCTACAGGACATACACACAGACACACACAGACGCAACACAGAAAGAAGGATGACGTCACATTCTGTTTTACAGTAGAAGCCAGAAGCAACAAAGGGAGGAAGTCAGTGCTGACACAAAATGTGTCCGTTATGTGAATAGTGAGAATAGAGTATACTGAAAGGTTCCTGTGTGTGTGTATGTGTGTTTATGTTTACCTCTCCTCGCTTCAGCATGTCCCACTTATTCATAATCTTCAGGGCGTACACTTGCTGTGTGCTACGCATCCTCGCCACAGCCACCTATAAATACGGCGCCACAAACATGTCACAACGGAGACAAGATTCAATTGTCCAATGTGCACCTTGACCTTGTGCGGTGTCCTCTCACCTCACTGAAGGTCCCTCGACCAATCACCTTCAAGATGTGGAAGTCATCCCTCTTGATGCGCGTCTTCTTCACCTGCCTCACCAGGGGCTCCACTGTGATTAGAGGATAGAGAGTTGTTATTGGACAAGAAAGGAAAGAGGGTGTTGGGGAAAAAAATGTCATGCTAATCAGGGCCAGCATTTTTTTGTTGATGGTGTTTTGTACGGAGAAAATGTTTTATACATCACATGTTCTTTAAAAGCAAGCCTGACACACACACTGTTGACAAGAAGGCCCCCGGGCATGCTGGGAAGAATCGTCCATTTCCTTTTACCTTTCATACAAACACATGCACGTGTATTTCTGTGACTCAGTTGGTAGTGCATGGAGCGTGCAATGCCAGAATTGTGGGTTTAATTCTTGCTGGGACCACCATCCGAAAACTGTATGCACTTATGACGGTAACAAGCCCCCACTTCCCCTTTAAGACACTGGTGTTCTGAAATAGTCTAAGAGCGTGTCTAAGAATAGCCACCACCGTTTAATACTTTTTTAAGGCAGGTTTTTCAGCCCCATCATTTTTCCTTTTTTTCTCCCATGCCTTCTTGTGTGGGGAGGAATGCGTGCAAGACCAAGGCAACATTGTAAACCCTTTCGAGAGAGAGAGAGAGAGAGAGATTCTTGTGGAAACAACATAATCCTGCAGAGTCCTGTTACTTCCTTGATTGGATCCCAAATGGCCCCCTATTCCCTATACAGTGCCTTAGGAAAGTATTCAGACCTCTTGAGTTTTGTGATGTTACAGCCTTATTCTAAAAATCTCAACAATCTACAGACAATACCCCACAAAAGGACTACGATTGAATCCTACTACCCTGGGTCTGACGCTCATCGGATGTGACAGGGCTTGCAAACTAATATGGCCTACGAAGGGAAACCCAGCCGTGAGCTGCCCAGTGACACGAGCCTACCAGACAAGCTATATTCCTTTTATGCTCGCTTCTAGTCAAACAACACTGAAGCATGCGTGAGAGCACCAACTGTTTGGGACGACTGTATGATCACGCTCTCCGTAGCCGATGTGAGCAAGACCATTAAACAGGTCAACAGATTACGTGTACTCAGAGCCTGCATGGACCAACTGGCAAGTGTCTTCACTGCCATTTTCAACCTCTCCCTGAACGAGTCTGTAATACCTACATGTTTTAAGCAGAACACCATAGTCTCTGTGCCCAAGAAAATGAAGGTAACGTGCCTAAATGACTACCGCCCCATAGCACCCACGTCGGTAGCCATGAAGTGATTTGAAAGGCTGGTCATGGCTCACATCAACACCATCATCCCGGAAACCCTAGACCCACCCCAAATTTGCATACCTCCACAACAGATCCACAGATGACACAATCTCAATCGCATTCCACACTGCCCTTTCCCACCTGGACAAAAGGAACACCTATGTGAGAATGCTGTTCATTGACTACAGCTCAGCGTTCAACACCATAGAGTGCACAAAGCTCATCACTAAGCCAAGGACGTGGGACTAAACACCTCCCTCTGCAACTGGATCCTGGACTTCCTGATGGGCCACCCCCAGGTAGTAAGGGTAGGCAACAACACATCCGCCATGCTGATCCTCAACACAGGGGCCCCTCAAGGGTGCCTGCTCAGTCCCCTCCTGTACTCCCTGTTCACCTATGACTGCACGGCCAGGCATGACTCCAACACCATCATTAAGTTTGTCGATGACACAACAGTGTTAGGCCTGATCACCAACAGCGATGAGACAGCCTATAGGGAGTAGGTCAGACACCTGGCCGTGTGGTACAAGGGCAACAACCTCTCCCTCAACGTGATCAAGACAAAGGAGATGATTGTGGACTACATTCTCATCGACGGGGCTGTAGTGGAGCAGGTTGAGAGCTTCAAGTTCTTCGGCGTCCACATCACCAACAAAGCACACCAAGACAGGTCCAAGCACACCAAGACAGTCATGAAGAGGGCACGACAAAACCTATTCCCTCTCAGGAGACCAAAAAGATTTGACATGGGTCCTCAATCCTCAAAAGGTTTTACAGCTGCACCAGTACATCACCGGGGCCAAGCTTCCTGCCATCCAGGACCTCTATACCAGGCGGAGTCAGAGGAAGCCCTTAAATTGTCAAAGACTCCAGTCACCCTAGTCATAAACTGTTCTCTCTGCTACCGCAAAGCAAGCGGTACCGAAGCGCCAAGTCTAGGTCCAAGAGTCTTCTAAACAGCTTCTACCCCCAAGCCATAAGACTCCTGAACATCTAATCAAATGGCTACCCAGACTATTTGTATTGCCCCCCCCTCCCCTATTCTACGCTGCTGCTACTCTCTGTTATTATCTATGCATAGTCACTTTAATAACTCTACCTACATGTATATATTACCTCAATTACCTCAGTTTGATTTGATGTAGTTCTATTTTTTACTTAGATTTTTTTGTTGATAAGGAGATGTGAATCCAACATATTAATGATTAACTTGAAGATTACATTTTAAATCAACCAACGCTTAAAACCATAGGCCTATATGTATTGCCTATTTTAGTCAAATTTTGGCTTGAATTGAAACAATAGCTGTTGATGAGGCCTAAATATATATAGGCCTAAATAGTCAAATTTATGATATATGACTTATAAAGCATGGTTACATTTAATTTGTATCTGTTAAACCTACCCTTTAAACCTAGCCTTTGGGGAGAAAAATTATAGCAACAGTGACTATGTTTACTTATTAAAGCTGCAGCGTAACTTTTGGGCGACCTGACCAAATTCACATGAGAGTTATAGATCTGTTACTCGCATTGTAAGCAAGTCTAAGAAGTGGTAGATATGTTCTATGTGCGCTATTTCTATTCAGCCTGGCGGCCCGCGGGTGGTTTTATTTGGCACCCCAAGTTTTCTGAACAAAAACATTTTTGTAATCATTTTTTTGTTATTATAATTATTATAATTTTTGGTACATAAGACTGTAAAAACAACAGGAAATGAGCTCCAAGTGATTTTAATTTAAGAAGTCTGTTCCCAAGTATTCCCACGCATAATAGAGAGACACGTGATAGTATACAAATGTAAGCAAGGTTTGAGATGATTACGTTAAAGTCAAACATTATATCTGTTTGGGCTTCTTGCAGTCAATTTGTGGTCTACAAAATATTTGCAATTCTAAACTGAGTGGTTCTAAGCCCTGAATGCTGGTTATTGTTCCCTGCTCCAGGAGGTGCTGCCCAGCCTATTGTTTTTTTTTTTTTTTTAAATCTTCTGATAGTGGATATAGTGTTGAAGATCTGACATTGTTTCAGAGGTACAACTAAAACATATTTTTACAAGGTTTTAATATGTTGAGAATTCATTATAATGGTGACACAATCTTGTGGTTGAAATTCCACCCTCACCACAACAGTTTACATTGATTACTATGCGAAACTGAGCCTACGCATATCGCGAAAAACAACAGTAAAACGGGATAAGATGTTTACATGCCACAGTATCCCCTCTAAGATCAACGTATCCCAGGCATCTTATTCGGGTTATTGTAAACGGGATATGATAACAGGATATTGGTGTGCATGTAAATGTGGTCAATGATAGAGTTTCTAACCTTACTAATAGCCCATAGGGGTTCCAACATCCTGAACCCACCAGCATTTGATTTTGCCAGCCTGGAGTGTCAGATGTGCCGTGTTTGCAAATGTTCCATTGTGCCAGGCAAGCTCATCAATCACAGTGTAGGAACCCACAAGCCTCTAACTACCTCTCAGAGAATGGCTATGGGTGAAATATACCCTGGAGGCTGATCTTGGGTCAGTTTAGCATTTTCTGCAATAATGGTTCAGGTTAAGATTGGCGGAGAGGAAGCTGATCTTTGATCTGTTCCTATGGGAAACTTCACTCTGGAGTGTCAGAGAATGTGTCCCTGTCAGCAGGACATGCTTGGTTTAAAGAGATGATGACTGTAATGCCACAGGAGGGGATGTGAGGTCAGAAATCATCCTTCTCGATTTCCACCCATCCTGATCAGCTGTATCCTCCTCCACACACACACACACACACACACACACACACACACACACACACACACACACACACACACACACACACACACACACACACACACACACACACACACACACACACACACACACACACACACACACACACACACACACAGTGAGGTCAGTGGCTGGGTAGGAACTGGCTATTATCAAAGCCAGATTTACTCACAATAAACCTCGATGAAGCCCAAGTTAACCATACAACCATACAAATTGACAAACAATTCCCAACCAATGTAAATACCAATTTAGCAAAGATACTCAAGCAATCGTCTCTGATGGTGGCATATTTCATATCATCCAACAAAATGACACACTGCTCAACTCAGCTCAGCTGTAGACCGATGTAGCAGCCAAAGTTACAACCAATAGTTGGAACTAAAAAAAAGACCAATACATGGACACATTTCATCCGAATAGGTGGCAAAGCAAACTCCATTCACAATGGATTTACAATTCCGTCAATGCACCGCACACACAATAATATTATTATGTAAAATGTTATTATACACACATACTGTACATAATAAATAAGGTTCAAACGAATGTCCATATCTACAATTAACAGTTCAAAACGTTGCAAAAGTGACTCATCAACATGAAATTCGAGCTTGATAAATCAAACGCATCAAAGGGATGTTGTCTATTCCCATGTTCATTCAACAGTAGCCTAGGAAAATCCATTTTGGCCTACCTTCACTTGCAAATGGATTCCATTCATTTGTCATTCAGGGTGAACCTCTCGGTGATGGCAATGTAGAAGTCACGGACATGGCTCTGCTATCATTTTATTCTGCATGCACACAGCAGGCCTATGCTCGTTTGGGAGACACATGTCCAAGGCCTCCTTTGGTTCCATTTACACACTGACACAAAAAGTTACACACACACACACACACACACACACACACACAGTTCTCCCACACTGCACACATGTAGGCAGCTCCATCCATTAGGGCATCCAACTGGTCGGGAAGCAGAATCCTCCCACTAGCCCTATCCATCTTGTAGAAGCCAAGGCTCTGGCCCACATTTATAGTGGCAGGAGAAGCCCCATTTCCATTACATCCACAAAGCCAAAGTAAATGTCCAAGATGTGTAAAAGTCCGGGAAAATAGTATTAATTGGTAATGACATTTCAGTGGACAATCCAGTTCTCACTGTTCGACTGCCCGACAGCTAGCAGTGAGGGAGATGGTGATTGCCTGTCATGAATAAAGTCACGTCTTGTAGAGCTCGTGTATGCTGCCGCTGTCTAGTCTTATCTTTCATTATAGTTGATGTTCCACTCTTCAAACCCTCGAAATGGCGCGTTCGATATTGTTTGAGGTGCAGTATAGTGTCCATTTGTCAGGTTGTTTTTGCTAGCTGGTTAGCAAGCTTCACCTTCGTTCTGTTCAACAGATGCGAGTGCCACATTATGTAGACACGCCAACAAGTAAAGAGCTTACCCCAGATTTCCCACACAACATGTTCAGGCAATACCCATGTGCAAATAGATGTGAAATTGTCTCAATGCAACGAACAAAGCTACTTCAAGCTAGGCAAAGGAGACCCGCCTATGCTGACTCTATCCATTAACATTGATTGGAGTCAGGAATGGCCGCACGCGTCAACGATTTGAATGGATTAAAAGGATGGCGTGAATATCCTGCCGCCTTTCCTGAGGTTTTGATGTCGTTTTAGCAACAACAACAACATTTTAGCATATAAACTACCAGAATCTTTGAGACAAAACATTAGAAAACAAAATATAATGAAACATTTTTATATACTAAAATGTTAAATTTGGCTTCTCATAGTAGCTTACTTAAAATTAGATTATCACAGGGTACAAACCCAGACACACAAACCCACACACACACACACACACACACACACACACACACACACACACACACACACACACACACACACACACACACACACACACACACACACACACACACACACACACACACACACACACACACACACACACGTTGACAGAGAACAGGGCCCTGATGGAAAGTATGGTATGGAGTGGGATGAGATTCTTTCCTCTCCTCTTCCTGTCTGTGTTGTTTACCTGGTGAAAATGTGCCAAGCCATCCAACTGTCTCACACAGATGTAGGATCTTAATTGTATCACTTGTTGATGAGCATTTTCCTGCTAACTTGTAGTGTATTCAATATTTAAAAAGGCTTCTAAAAGTTAGTAATTTCCACTTCAACATTTCAGACTTTATTTGCCCTAAATGAAAATGTATCAACCCCTGGAAAAAAAGTACATGAATTATAATACACATAATAATTCACATTTCCTGCTGCAGAATTACATTTCTGCTGTAGCAAACTGGCTCAAAGATCCTACATCTGTAAATGTACATGTCTTTCCTCCATGGAGATGGACAGAGACAGGAAAAAATTAGTGAGACAGGGAGCCGAAAAGAGAGGGACAAAGAGAGAGAAAGAGAGACAGAGAGAGAAAGTGAGAGTGCGAGAGAGAAAGGGAGACACAAAAAGAGAAAGTAAGAGTGCGAGAGAGAAAGGGAGACACAGAAAGAGAGAGAGCGAAAGAGAAAGAGAGACAGAGAGAGAAAGTGAGAGAAAAATTAGAGCGTGAGGGAGGAGGGGTGGGAGTCCTGTTGCTATGTTTTTGTGTACATTTTTTGGAAAGAAAGATTCTTAATAACTTAAAATAAGTGGAGGAGCTGCCTTGATAAGGTTGAGTGACATATGGGTAAGTCAGGTGACTTTTTACAGCATCTACACAGCATCTACGCAACCCCTCCGCTATTTGGCACCATAAAACACAGACCCTGATTTGTTGAGAGATAACATAATAACCCAAAATAATGATGCAAAATACTAATATCATGAAGAGGATAAGGAACTATCCCAAGTTGAAAACTCATATAGCTCCTCTGTAGCTGCTGACACAGTCATTCCAATAGATATAGTGTTACATGATTCATGTAATACACTTGTCGGCAACTATGAGATTGCATTCTCAAAGCGGGAGCAATGATGGTACATGTTTACCCCCTTGTTGCATGCTGTGTCTACATTGAAACTTCAAAAGAAGGAAAACCCAATAATAAGTCATTAATAAGACACAAAACCCAGATTGAGACACACATCGCTCTAGTCCACCTGAGCTACATGCCAACACGACCGGCACTTGTTGTCAACGACATTTTTCAGGTCCAAAAAGTCTGAAAGCTGAAAAGGAGGGTGATTGAGCCACAGCCTGTTCCTGTGCATGTTGACTTTGGCCATGTCCCCATCTAAAACTCATTCTGTTATGAATGCCATGTAGGGAGTGACCAGACCAGACCAGAACCCTGCCAGAAAGAGAGAAAGAGAATGAGAGAGAGAGAGAAAGAGAGAGAAAGCGAGCGAGCGAGAGAGAGACAGAGAGAGAGAGAGTGCGAACGAGGGAGAGAGAGACAGAGAGACAGAGAGAGAGAAAGAGAGAGAGGGGGGGGCATACACACAGATCCAGACAGAAAGATGCACAGTGAGAGAAACAAAGAAAGAAAGGCAGACAGACAGACTGACACACACATGTTATGTTAATCTAACCTCATAGGGATTTAAAATGTATTTCCATTCAAAATCCTAATCCTAACCCCTAAACCTCACCCTAACTATAACCCTAACCTTAAATCATAACCCTAACCCTAAACCTAACTCCTAAATCCTAACCCTGAACCTAACCCCTTACCCGAACCCTAATTCCAACTATAACCCCAATTGTAACCCTAAACCTAAACCTAACCCCTAAATTTAAAATAGCCTTTATCCTCTGAGGGATATGGGAAATGTCCACACGAGGGAGAATTTTCCTTGATTTACTATATTTGTGGGGACTTTTGGGGATTTCATATCCCCACAACCAACCAGTCTCCTTGACTCTCTGCCTGACTCTCTGCCTTGCTTACTGTGTTAAGCAAAGATTAACTGAGGTCTAACCCACTCAGCCTACACTAATCCCACAAACTGGTCAACGTTCCACATCTGACACTCTACAGTACACTCATCCCCGAGCAAGACTGGACACATGCTAAGACCAAAATAGGAACCTCCATCTCTGTGACATATGATATCCCTCGGCCACTGGACTAAATTGCACAGACACAGAAGCAGGAGGACACGAGCGATTGCATGCACACGCACATACACAACGTTTTGTGCACACACACACTCACTCAGTCGCATCACATATTTACGAAGCATTTTGAAATACTGTACACAAAGAGTTTATTCAAACGAGTACAGGAGAAATTAAGTTTGAGCACAGATCTGACAGAATGTGGATTGGTGATCTTCCTCAGTGAATGTCATAATTTTTTAAATCCTTTTTTAGATAAAACTATACTAAATATAATCAATTGACACCAAAAAATGAATTAAAACACTATTTCGCAAAGAAGGTCTACAGTAGCCTCAACAGCACTCCATGGTGTAGCCGGAGGACAGCGAGCCTCCATCCTCATCTGTGTACATTGACTTCAATATAAAATCTAGGAGGCTCATGGTTCTCGCCCTCTTCCATAGACTTAAACAGTAATTATGACAACTTCCAGAGGACTTCCTCCAGCCTATCAGAGCTCATGCAGCATGAACTGACATGTTGTCCACCAATCAAAGTATCAGATAATTAATCTAGTACTGACAGCATAAGCTACAGCTAGCTAACACTGCAGCACATAAAATGTAGTGAGTAGTTGACTCAAAGAGAAAGAAAGACAATTGTTGAACAGTTTTTAACAAATTAATTTCTCCCCCCCCCCCCCCAAAAAAGGAGAAGCTAGAGAAAAGATTTCTGAATTATTTTGGACTTTCAGTATCACTTACTTAGCTAGCAAATGCAGCAAGCTAGTTTAGCCTACTGAAACACCCTTATGGCTAGGTTGTAGCCACCTCAACCTAGGCTAGGTTGTAACCACCTCAACCTAGGCTAGAATGTAGCCACCTCAACCTAGGCTAGGTTGTAGCCACCTCAACCCAGGCTAGGTTGTAGCCACCTCAACCTAGGCTAGGTTGTAGCCACATCAACCCAGGCTAGGTTGTAGCCACCGTAACCTAGCCTAGGTTGTAGCCACCTCAACCTAGGCTAGGTTGTAGCCACATCATGATGGGTATAGGGAAAATGTCAGTATCATGTAGTAGCCAAAACCTATCGATGTTACATTGAACTGGGTGAATGGAACATGAATGAGTTTCATCCAATATGCTGTAATAGAACTAAGGCCAGAGGAAAAAATCTTCCTCCCTCATCTTAAACGGCACTCACCGCCACTGCATTGTACAGTATATACTGGGACATGTGGAACCATTCACCATATATGTTACAGCATACATGTATACACATCTTTTTGATTGAAATATCATGGAATATACAGTCTGGTCCCAAAAAAATACTATAAAATAAATAATACAAATACTGAGCTGTATTGTGTGCCCCAAAACAATTTGAACATATTATTATATACTAATACAATTAAAAAAATAAAGAGATTTTGTAATAAAAAATATAGCTAAAAGTTAAGGGTCAAAATTATTGCCACCTCTGTTTTCAATATCTTTCAATACCTCACCTTGAAGGGATAATGGCACTGAGCCTTTTTCTAAAATGTTTTATGAGATTGGAGTACACATTGGGAGGGATCTTAGACAATTCCTCCATAAAGAATCTTTCCAGATCCTTGATATCCTTCGTCCGGTCTTATGGACGGCCTTCTTCAATTCAAACCATAGGTTTTCAACAGGGTTGAAATCCGGAGACTGATTTTGTAGTCAATTAATCATTTCAGAATTGGAGGATAAACGATGTAAGGTTGAAAAGAAAAGTGTGAAGATGTGAGGAGTTCTTTTCACATACTCTATGTCCAACAGTGAGGCCAATGTTCCCAATAAAACAGTACTCAGTTTTAGTAGCCGGGGGGGGGGTCCTGTGATTTCCTGCTGTAAAGTGTGTGTGTGTGTGCGTGTGCATGTTTGTGACTGCTGGTGGGTTTAACAGGCTGACACCAGCTGAAATATCATGGGGGCTCACGAGGGCTGGAAGAAGGTTAACAGAGGGGTGTTGGCTTACATGACCTTGTGTTTTCACTGCTGTCTTTACACTGTAAGGACACTTTATTCTCCTGCCCTTAGTAGAACAAAACATGACTCAGTACGCTACTCTGGGGAACACATCACATGCACTCACCACAACCAAGGGTTGACTGCTTCTATAAACATAGAACTAGTCGTAATGCTGTCCATTTTAGGGACTTTACACTTTCTAATCACAGTTTGTCCAATGTTTCCAGACTTCTAAAGTAGTCTAATGTCAAGATGAAACCATATCCCACAAAAGGTTTCAGATACACAAAGATCATGTCTCCAAAACATGCACATTTTTTGAGGGGTATGATCTTTGTACATTCACCATTCATTCATGAATCCAGAGTGATGGTAGGTAGCATCCAATTTAATGTAGACATTTTCAGAAATATTATATTCTTATTTACAATAAAAGTGACTCGTTGCGTGCTAGGAATATGAGACCAAATACTAAACTTTTGACTTCATTTAATACACTATAATTCAATTTGTCCATGGCTCTTATAACACCTTCTAATTGGGCGACTAGATACATAAAGTCCTTTCATTTTTAAACAGTAAAACATATATGTATGATACCCTCAAATAAAATTGACATTCTGTACTGTCACCTCATATAAAACATTTGATCTCAAATCCAAAATGCTAGAGTATTAAATAAAAAGATGTAGCTTCACTCTACAAATAAATACGCAGGGGAGTGTAATCGTTTTCTTTCAAATACTTTGTGCTTAATTTAGTTTACCCCGGGGCAATAGAACCTATGGATAATCCCAAAAGGGCAAACTCGGCCCACCCGGCATACATGTAAGCAAATTGAAACACAGGCAGGTTTTAAATCAGTAAGTACACATGTAAGGTTACATCTGCACACACACACACACACACACACACACACACACACACACACACACACACACACACACACACACACACACACACACACACACACACACACACACACACACACACACACACACACACACACACACACAGTGTTAAGTTAAGGCTTTGTAAGTAAGGGACTGACCCCACTGCAGGAAGCCCGCAACGTACTTCTCCCTGGCAAGGGGTGAGAAGCGGAACTCTTGGTACACCCCCACTAGCAGGTCCAACAGTGTCTGCAGTCCCACCGGCCCTGGGGCCTGGAGTTCCAACAGCAGTAGGTCTGAGTCACGAGGCCCAGGGCTCGCCGACATGCTGTCCAGCAGGCGTTGCGACTCCCTGAAGTCAATGGAGACTGGAGGCTGGTGGCTGGTTCTGGACTGGAGGTCTTCTAGTCCCCTGTTTGTTTGACACGGTGGCTTCCTGTAGTTTACAGTGCCCCGTCCTTTTCTCTCTTACTCCCTGTCTGTCACTCTCTTTCTCCCTCCCTCTTTCTCTCTCTCTTGATCCCTCTCTCTTTCCTCTGTTCCACTCGCTACTCCACTCTCATCTGTTCGTTCGTCACGCTGTACAGTGTGTGTGTGTGTGTGTGTGTGTGTGTGTGTGTGTGTGTGTGTGTGTGTGTGTGTGTGTGTGTGTGTGTGTGTGTGTGTGTGTCTCTCTCTCTCTTACCCTTTGGCCCCCTCTCTTGGTTTCTGTTTTTGTCTCACTTCTACCACTTCTTAATTTTTCTCTTTCAGTCTATCTGTCTTTCTCTCATCCTTCTCATTCGTCAGTACTTGCCTCCCAAAACTTCAAAGTTCAAAATCGTTCACCTCTTTCACCGAATTGTAGCTCCATGTTCTAGAACTGTATGTGGCCAAACCAAAACCTACACTACTCTGTACTGCAGGTACAGTACATGCTTTATTGTCTCCACAATTCTCACACGACTGTTACAAAAATGTCCACGGTCCATGAGCTATTTTGGTCCCTCAACTTTTGCAGATCCCTCCATCTCACCTCTCGCTCATCTTCTGTCTGCACAGCCCTCCTCCCTCCCTTTTTATCTCCCTCCTTCACTCACTCTTTTCAGGGGCACAGTGGTTGTCCACTTCTCTTGTCAGGCTCACTGGTTCTGAGAATCCTCCACTCTCCGTCTGTCCATACGTTTATTCTCTTTGTCTGTCTGTCCTTCTCTTCTTCCCCGCTGTCAGTCGCTCAATGTGTGCCTGTAAACTTTGCTCCCCCTCTCTCTCTCTCTCTCTCTCTCTCTCTCTCTCTCTCTCTCTCTCCTCACAACTTTTCTGTTTCGACTTCTCCACTGAACTGCCCCCTTCCTCTCTTCTTCTGTTGATGCACCACCGCTCCCTCCCTTGCCTCAAATCGGCCTCTCATTGCCTTGAACTTGTTCTCCATTTTATTCCAATATTTCATCGTTTTCACAGCAAATTCTACCGAACGCGTGATTTATACAGATGTATGTTTCAATTCAACACCATATTGATATGTGTGTTTGAATTGTGTTTGTGACAGTGTGGGGCTTGTGTGGGTGCAAGCCGGCATGTTGTGCACACATATGAGAGTGTGTTTCTTGTCTATGTGCGTTTGCCCTGATGTACATCCGTATTTGCTCATGCACTTAGGCGTGTGTGCATGTAGAGCACACGTGTGCCTACGTACGTTCCTATGTCTACGTACATTTGTGTCTTTTGCTGGTGCACATCTAGCATGTCAGTGTGTGCACAGCGTGTTTGTATTATGTGGTTCCCCTCAGTAGCCTCCACTGATGTGTGCATAGCATTTCTTAGACTTAGGGAATGTGTGTGTGGTGTCCATGTGAGTGTCTGTGTTTGTGTATGGGAGCCACAGCATAACAACATGGTAGTGTGGTGCAGACAGTGTAAGTGGAATGTTTTCCTAAGGAAGTGTCACTATGGGACACGCCAGGGCACAGCACAGAAGGCTGGGCAGCTAGCTTCACCCTGGTCAGACCCAATTCTGATCTACGGTCAGTTTTAGCATTTCCATTTCAATTCAGTGATCTCAGAAAGTAAACTGAAATTCCAATTCTAATCCCAATGTTTTCAGCTGACAAAATGTCACGTTGTCACTTTACCGCCTGGGATAGTTGAATTAAAATGGAATTGAGCCCAACCTTGGTTGCCACAGTACAGTATGTAGCTGGGACGGTAGAGCCGATGAGTTATTGGAGGTGTCCCAAGTGGCACTCTATTCCCTACATTGTTCACTCCTTTTAACTAGGGTGCACTCTGTATGACTATATAAAGGGAATAGGGTGTAATTTAGGATGCATCCATTGTCAAGCACAAACTGTGAAACATTGTGTCTATGTCTAATGTATAACAGGAGACAGCAGTGCTGTTCAGTCACTATAGAGCCCCCCCGCACACATAATAGAAGAAAACATAAGAAAAGAGAATAGATATTTATAATAAAATAGAATATATCTTTATGTCCAGTACAACAGAAACGTGACATTTTGCTGACACAGCACCAATCACAAACATACTGTACACACATGGCAGGCTGGGAGTAGCACACAGTTAGTTGTGCAGTGCAATGCCCCTGGGGTGAGTTTGGTGTTCAATGTCTTGCTCAAGGACACATAGGTACTAATTGGCACCTGAAATCTGGTCAGATTTTGAAATCTTGTCAGTCCTGGGATTCAAACCTGCAACCTCCGAACCTCTCTAACCTCTATAATCATGTTACAAAGTTTTGAGAATGAAACAAATATTAATTTCTACAAAGTTTGCTGCTTCAGTGTCTTTAGATATTTTTGTCAGATGTTACTATGGAATACTGAAGTATATTTACAAGCATTTCATAAGTGTCAAAGACTTTTAATGACAAATACATGAAGTTGATGCAAAGAGTCAATATTTGCAGTGTTGACCCTTCTTTTTCAAGACCTCTGCAATCTGCCCTGGCATGCTGTTAATTAACGTCTGGGCCACATCCTGACTGATGGCAGCCCATTCCTGCATAATCAATGCTTGGAGTTTTTCAGAATTTGTGGGTTTTTGTTTGCCCACCCGTCTATTGACCACAAGTTCTCAATGGGATTAAGGTCTGGGGAGTTTCCTGACCATGGACCAAAAATGTTGATGTTTTGTTCCCCTGAGCCACTTAGTAATCACTTTTGCCTTGTGGCAAGGTGCTCCATCATGCTGGAAAGTTCTTGATGTTCTTGATGATCCGATAAATGATTGATTTAGGTGCAATCTTAATTGCAGCAATGTCCTTGCCTGTGAAGCCTGTTTTGTGCAAAGCAATGATGACGGCACGTGTTTCCTTGCAGGTAACCGTGTTTGACAGAGGAAGAACAATGATTCCAAGCACCACCCTCCTTTAGAAGCTTCCAGTCTGTTCGAACTCAATCAGCATGATCTCCAGCCTTGTCCTCGTCAACACTCACACCTGTGTTAACGAGATAATCACTGACTTGATGTCAGCTGGTTCTTTTGTGGCAGGGCTGAAATGCAGTGGAAATGTTTTTTGGGGATTCAGTTCATTTGTATGGCAAAGAGGGACTTTGCAATTAATTGCAATTCATCTGATCACTCTTCATAACATTCTGGAGTATATGCAAATGGCTATCATACAAACTGAGGCAGCAGACTTTGTGAAAATTAATATTTGTGTAATTCTCAAAACTTTTGGCCACAACTGTACATTGCAACAAGTGTGACAATTCAGTCACATGTACTAGTGCCCCCATGTGGCCAAAAGTAAGAATGACCCATGAATTGAACTGTATTGGGCTGAGAAACTCTAAATGAAATCAAATCTAAATGAAATCAAAGTTTATTGGTTGCGTACACAGATTTGCAGATTTTATCTCAGGTGCAGCAAAATGCTTGTGGTTCTAGCTCCAACAGTGCATTAATAATTACCTAGCAATAAAAAACAATACGCACATAATCAGCAAAGTAAAAAGAAAGAAATTAAGAAATGTATATACATACTGAGTATATAAAACATTAGAAACACCCCCTTTTGCCCTCAAAACAGCCTAAACTTGTCGGGGCAAGGACTACAAGTTCTCAAAAGCGTCCCACAATTGTGTCAAGTTGTATGTGCTTTGAGTGGTGGACCATTCTTGATCCACACGGGAAACTGTTGAGCGTGAAAAACCCAGCAGCACTGCAGTTTCTTGACACACTCAAACAGGTGCACCTGGCACCTACTGTCATACCCCGTTCAAAGGCACCAAAATATTTTGTCTTGCCCATTCACCCTCTAGATGACACACATACACAATCCATGTCTTAATTGTCTCAAGGCTCGAAAATCTTTCTTGAACCCGTCTCCTCTTCATCTACACTGATTGAAGTGAATTTAATAACAGGTGACATCAATAAGGGATCATAGCTTTTACCTGGATTCACCTGGTCAGTCTACAGTATGTCATAGAAAGAGCTGTTTTGTACACTCAGTGGATATTAGTGCACTATAAAGGGAATAGAGTGCCATTTCAAACACAGTTATCTTGGGGAGACCCTGTGTCAATCGTATGATGTAAAATATAAGGAGAGTGTTTAATTAGCTGGGTCGTATTCACTAGTACCCAAAACAGAGGGAAACAAGCTGAAACAGGGAGGGACTACCTGAACTTGTCCAAAAAGAAACACGTTTTAATTTTCAGTTGCAAAAACATTTTGCTATGTTGTGCACTAATAAATACTACCCTGGACTGGTTGTCTGCGGTGGCCATGTGCCCCGTAGTCTCTATGTGTCCAACCCCGTGCAACCATACAGTCGCCATGATGTAACTGGCTCTTTTTTAATTGAAGCTGACGTTAAGCCGGCCAGTCGGTAAAGCTGGCTTGGGATTGTGTGCGTGCATGAGGGTGTATGCACATACTGTGTGCGTGTGTCAGTGTATGAGAGACAGAGAAGAGAGAGGGATCGAGGTCCAAAGAGAGAGGGATAAGTCAAAGAACTGAACAGGAGAAAAGGCATAAATAAAACGCAAAAGAGCATCAGACTTGGGTTCGGTATTTGGGTGACGTTCTGATTGACTTGGTCTCAGTACAGCCATCGCCAGGACTCTCCATTGGAAATGAGCTGCACTCCCGCCAGCCGGTTACCCCCTCCCCACAGGTAAGAGCCGAAGTAAGGCGAAGTTGCCCTTAAGCAATGATTTTGGGTCAGTTTAGCATTGGGGAGTGGAATTTCTGTACAGTATTTTCATAAATTCATATCAGGTTTTTGCTTGGATGACCTATTTCTTGTTATTTACATTCATTTTGTCAATAAAGCTCATGAATGCAACTGTTTATGTCAAATGGTTTTGAATTCTACTTGTAGCTCTGGTTGTTCTGAAAAGCAAATGGTAAAACACATTGTGGTGATGCTAAAAGGGCTGGACATGCAGATCAATTCAAATAGATGTTTGCTTGGGTCCTCGGGCCTGATGAGGTTAATTCAATCAATCGAAAATAAAATTGACCCTAACCTAGGGTCCCTATTTCTGGTGTCCAGGATAGCGGTCGGTCGACCGTCGCTGGAAAAGAAATCGCCCCCCTATTGAACCCATCCTCAGATTAGCACTGACAATGTAAACAGCATCTGTGTTGTTCGACTTCGTGTCCTTGTTTTCTGTCCATTTCTGCCTCACCCCCCTTTCCTTGCCTGTCCCCTCCCCCTCCCTCCCTCCCCTCCCGCCCTTCACTTCCTCTATCCCTCTGAGGGGTGAGCAGGTACTGGGTGTGCAAGCCCGTTACCTCGTTAAGGTCTTACTGTGGAGGATTAGCTAACGAGGAGAAGGGGAGACTTCCTCCCTCTCATTAAAGCTACAGTCTGTGAAACCGGCCGCCCCACCAGTTATTTTTGTATAGTTGAGGGATGGGGCTGGGAAATGTAACCACTCTCAAACTCATAGACAGTGCTCTAGATGCTCTGACAGTCCATGACAAACTACATGATAGTTTAATCCATGTTTTGAAGCGATTATTTGTTTAGAATACATTTTTACAAACAATGGAGTAAAAGACATGTCGTACTAAGATTAATTCTTCAAGAATCAATGTTATATATAAAAGCACAAAAAAATGTATGTACCAATCCCAGATCGCCGCCGGCAACAGCAGAGCTGAGCTGAGCTGAGCTGCCATTGGAGTGTGTCTGTCAACACTTCGGCTTGACTCTCACCTGTTCGCTCTGACTTCTGGCTATAATCTGGCTTGCCATGATTAACATGTTGCTCATCAGTGCAGTGGAGTGTCTGTATAAGAATAGACCGAGGTGCTGTGTTTTATTTCCTTTAATCTATGTAGCCTGTTCAATAGAGACTGTGCTATCAGACACACATTTCAGTCCCAGTGACTTTTTGTCTGTAGTCCCTAGGCTATGTGGCCCCATAGACATTTAATAATGTACAACGAATTTGGCATAACAGTTGTGATACAATGGAGAGCCTTTCTGTATAAAAATGACTACAGGGTTGCGGAGACAGCATAAAATAATTATGTATACATTTTTGTGCTGAACAATTCTGTAGCTTCACAAACATATCAGTTGTGACAAATGTGTTGTACATCAGTTGTACAGTGTGTAAAGGGCCTATGGGACTAATCATAAACACACGTGAATTGGCAGCCCCCACAATAATTATACGAAATATCACAATTATATATCACCACTGTGTTTGTATTTACTCTACAGTGCCTTCAGAAAGTATTCCTACCCCTTGACATATTCCACATGTATTTGTGTTCCAGCCTGAATTCAAAATGGATTCATTTGAAATTGTTCTACCCATCGACACACAATCCCTCATAACGCCAAAGTGAAAGCAAAGTTATAGAAATGTTTGCACATTTATTGAAAATGAAATACAGAAAGGCCTCATTTACATACATTTTTACACCCCTGAGTAAATACCTTGTAGAAGCACCTTTGGCAGCGATTACAGCTACATGTGTGAGTCTTTCTGGGTAAGTCTCGAAGAGCTTTGCACACCTGGATTGTACGATATTTGCACATTATTCTTTCAAATAATTATTCAAGCTCTGTCAAGTTGGTTCATTGCTAGACTTGCCATAGATTTTCATTCCGATTTAAGTCAAACTGTAACTAGGCCGTTCAATGTCATCTTGCTGAAAAGTGAATTTGTCTCCCAGTGTCTGTTGGAAAGCAAACTGAAACAGGTTTTCCTCTAGGATGTTGCCTGTGTTAGCTCTATTCCGTTTCTTTTCATCCTAAAAAACTCCCTTGTCTTTGCTGAGCATACCCATAGCATACCCATAACATGATGCAGCCACCACCATGCTTGAAAATATGAAAAGTGATGTGTTGTATTGGATTTGTCATAAAGTAAAAACAATTGCCACATATTTGGGAGTTTTACTTTAGTGCCTGCAAACAGGATGCATGTTTTGAAATATATTTTTATTCTGTACAGTCTTCCTTCTCTTCACTCTGTCATTTGGTTAGTATTATGGAGAAACTGCAACCATTTTTTAAATATTTTACCCCTTTTTCTCCCCAATTTTGTGGTATCCAATTGTTGTAGTAGCTACTATCTTGTCTCATCGCTACAACTCCCGTACGGGCTCGGGAGAGACGAAGGTTGAAAGTAATACATCCTCCAATACTCAACCCAACCAGCGCACTGCTTCTTAACACAGCGCGCATCCAATCCAGAAGCCAGCCGCACCAATGCGTCGGAGGATACACCGTGCACCTGGCAACCGTGGTTAGTGCGCACTGCGCCTGGCCCGCCACAGGAGTCACTGGTGCGCAATGAAACAAGGACATCCCTACCGACCAAGCCCTCCCTAACCCGGACGACTCTAGGCCAATTGTGCGTCGCCCCACGGACCTCCCAGTCGCGGCCGGTTACGACAGAGCCTGGGCGCGAACCCAGGGACTCTGATGGCACGGCTGGCGCTGCAGTACAGCACCCTTAACCACTGCGCCACCTGGGAGGCCCTATCTGTAACCATTTTAAATTGGCCTCATGGTGAAATCCCTGAGCGGTTTCCTTCCTCTCCGGCAACTAAGTTAGGAAGGACGCCTGCATCTTTGTAGTGACTGGGTGTATTGAAACACCATCCAAAGTATGATAATAACTTCATCATGCTCAAAGGGATATTCAATGTCTACTTTTTCCCCCCATCTACCAATAGGTACCCTTCAATGCAAGGCATTGTAAAACCTCCTTGGTCTTTGTGCATGAATCTGTGTTTGAAATTCACTGCTCGACTGAGGGACCTTACAGATAATTGAATGTGTGGGGTACAGAGATGAGGGAGTCATTCAAAAATCATGTTCAACATTATTATTGCACATTATTCAGGCTTGCCATAACAAAGGGGTTGAACACTCAAGACATTTCAGCTTTTGTTTTTTAGTTCACTTGCAAACATTTCTAAAAACACAATTACACTTTGACATGATGGGGTATTGTGTGTGGGCCAGTGACACAAAATCTCTATTTAATCTATTTGAAATTCAGGCTGTAACACAACAAAATGTAGAATAAGTCAAGGGGTATGAATCATTTCTGAAGGTACTGTACATATAGAAAAGCCCCCCCCCAATTGTCCGATTGAACAGTCAGAGGCCTACTTGCGCACATTAGGAAAAGTTTAAATTCAAGGTTAAGTTTAAGCATGAGCCAATTCAAATTGTTGATGTATATTCACGCGATCAAAGGCTACATGTTAGCTGTTCCCATTACAAAATCAATCAAAGGCACTTTGTCAACAAGCACAATGAAATGGACTCCCAACTTCTGTATTTTCCTGTGTGTATGTACAGTATACTTGTAAGCATGTTAAATGATATCTGTGCACTATATGGATGTATCTTGCTCTACCGTGTTTCACCAGTGTGAATGTGGTGACTGCCCCAGGGGATTCAGCAGATCCAAATCAGAGGAGAGGGAGCAGAGTCTACCAGGTACTCACGTACACTCGCACACACATGTAATAACCTGTCAATAGAAGTAAATTACATATATGACATTGACATCTCTCCAGTAACACTTTCTATGCAATATTTTCTTACTCTGATACACAAGCATGAATGCGCACGCACGCACGCACGCACGCACGCGCGCGCACACACACACACACACACACACACACACACACACACACACACACACACACACACACACACACACACACACACACACACACACACACACACACACACACACACACACACACACACACACACACACGCACACGCACACACACACACTTAAAAGGGTTCTTTGCAGATGGATAGGGTTCTACTAAGAACCATTTTCACCTAAAGAGCCCTATTTAGAAGACAAGGGTTGTTTGTAAGGCAAAGGGTTTCACCTAGAACCTTTTTCATCCTAAGAACTGTTTTTGGAAGAATGAATCACCAAAAATGTAATTATACAGATGATTAACCAAACACAAGACAGTATTCATACCTTGGTTTTTGTGGTGAATGTGAATGAAAAAAAAAAACTGTTTTGATAATGTGTTTTATACACATACAGTGCCTTGCGAAAGTATTCGCCCCCCTTGAACTTTGCGACCTTTTGCCACATTTCAGACTTCAAACATAAAGATATAAAACTGTATTTTTTTGTGAAGAATCAACAACAAGTGGGACACAATCATGAAGTGGAACGACATTTATTGGATATTTCAAACTTTTTTAACAAATCAAAAACTGAAAAATTGGGCGTGCAAAATGATTCAGCCCCCTTAAGTTAATACTTTGTAGCGCCACCTTTTGCTGCGATTCCAGCTGTAAGTCGCTTGGGGTGTGTCTCTATCAGTTTTGCACATCGAGAGACTGACATTTTTTCCCATTCCTCCTTGCAAAACAGCTCGAGCACAGTGAGGTTGGATGGAGAGCATTTGTGAACAGCCGTTTTCAGTTCTTTCCACAGATTCTCGATTGGATTCAGGTCTGGACTTTGACTTGGCCATTCTAACACCTGGATATGTTTATTTTTGAACCATTCCATTGTAGATTTTGCTTTATGTTTTGGATCATTGTCTTAATGGAAGACAAATCTCCATCCCAGTCTCAGGTCTTTTGCAGACTCCATCAGGTTTTCTTCCAGAATGGTGCTGTATTTGGCTCCATCCATCTTCTCATCAATTTTAACCATCTTCCCTGTCCCTGCTGAAGAAAAGCAGGCCCAAACCATGATGCTGCCACCACCATGTTTGACAGTGGGGATGTTGTGTTCAGGGTGATGAGCTGTGTTGCTTTTACGCCAAACATAATGTGTTGCATTGTTGCCAAAAAGTTCAATTTTGGTTTCATTGACCTGAGCACCTTCTTCCACATGTTTGGTGTGTCTCCCAGGTGGCTTGTGGCAAACTTTAAACGACACTTTTTATGGATATCTTTAAGAAATGTCTTTCTTCTTGCCGCTCTTCCATAAAGGCCAGATTTGTGCAATATACGACTGATTGTTGTCCTATGGACAGAGTCTCCCACCTCAGCTGTAGATATCTGCAGTTCATCCAGAGTGATCATGGGCCTCTTGGCTGCATCTCTGATCAGTCTTCTCCTTGTATGAGCTGAAAGTTTAGAGGGACGGCCAGGTCTTGGTAGATTTACAGTGGTCTGATACTCCTTCCATTTCAATATTATCGCTTGCACAGCGCTCCTTGGGATGTTTAAAGCTTGTATCCAAATCCGGCTTTAAACTTCTTCACAACAGTATCTCGGACCTGCCTGGTGTGTTCCTTGTTCTTCATGATGCTCTCTGTGCTTATAACGGACCTCTGAGACTATCACAGTGCAGGTGCATTTATAC